>NC_062213.1:24831240-25459811 GCF_902686445.1 Sciurus carolinensis | reverse complement strand
TTGATTTTGTCTGAAAACTAATATACGATGAATCCATTCATATGTAGTTCAGATCTAGTAAAAATAAACTGGAACTAAAGATATAGCTTAAAGTGTAGTTATTTTTTAAAACAGATTTTCAAGATTTATTTTTTTAATCAGAATTAGTAGAACCATAGGAATGGAAAAATTATTTATATGCTGTATTATCACACCCAATTAAGGTTTTATCAATACATTTTATTTGTAAAGACTTGGATTAAACAACTATGAAGACATTGAAATGTGAATTCAGTAATAGAACTAGAAGTTTCATTTTGGATACAGGAACACGAGACTCCTTGGAGAACAGCCTCTTCCTAGTCTTTAAAAGGGATTTCTTTGTCCAGGTCTTTTGACTGATTTAGATGGAGAATCCATTATGGAAAAGGAAACCCCTGTGGTTTTTCAAGATGACAATTTAGAACTGATATTACAATCATTAAATCTAATAACAAGAAGAAAGTGAAATAAAGCATTAGTGAAAAACTCTTTGGGTAAGTGACTTTTACATCTACAATGAAAACTATAAAATATTATATATAAAATTTAATAATATGGCAGCAATATATTCTATAAAGTTCCCTGTCTCCAGATATGTTACTTCAGATATTCAAATTTTTTCTTTAGTATTATGATTACATGTGTAAGATAATAAAATATTTTCAAAAATAGTCTAGGGAAGGTTAATGATGGGATTAAAGTCTTCAATGCTTGTATTAGGATTCTTCACACAAATAGAAGAAATAGCATATATGTACTGATTATAAGGAATGGACTCCATTACAGAGGTTAAAAAATCCCAAGATCTTTGGGGTAAATTATCAAGTTCCAGACCCAGGAGGAGAACAGATAGTGAATTTTCAGAATGAAGGTAAAAATTCTCCCTTGAGTAGGGGAATGGTTATCCATTTTGTGCTATTCAGACTTTCAATTGGTTGAACAAGGCTCACCCAAATTACTGAGGGCAATCTGCTATTCAGTCCACTGACTGAATGGTTAATCTCATCCCAAAACACCATCAGAGAAACAGTCAGATTAATGTTTGACCCAATGTCTGGACACCCCATTACCAACTTACACTGGCACACAAAATTGATTGTCAAATACCCAAGAAAATTAAGTGAGATTAGTTGGGCCTACATGTGTACCCTCAGATATTAATATTTTCATTATAATATCAGTAAATACAACCATCCATGACATATAAAGGTGATCTTTGAAACTATTGAAATTGACAGCTCTAAGAAACATGACACCAAGATGAGGTTATTTCTCATGGAAAGAATGATTATGAAGTCATTAATGCTAATCAAGTTATTTTTGAACCCCTTCAAATAAAAAAATTGGGTGAGACAGTGACTAATGCAGAGTTTTTATTGTAAAACCCTTTAGCTCTGTCTCATTTTTAGATGTTCCTAAAAAGCATGAAAGAAGATTTGAAGAAGCTCTAAAGCGTTTTTCTTCCTGAAATGGGATGTAAGAAATTAATAGCAGGTGCTCTGGCACATGAACACACAGCCCCTGGAGGCCCAGTGTGAAGCAGCTGCTTTACAAATAGGCCGACTTTCCTGTTATTGAATTCCTCCTAGGGAGTTAACAAATTTTCACTCCACAGGTTTCCTCTTGTTCATGTCGCTGTTATTTTCTTATCTATTTTCAATTTATTTTCTTAGGATAAAATGGAAAGGATTGAGGGTCCCCTTGCTCAGTAGTAGCTCTTTGGGGAGTGAAAACCTTTCTATAGTCCTAAGTGTCAAATGCTTCCCACCATGATATTGCTTATTGGGGGATAAAAGTCTGTGAATTATCTTGCCAGCCCACACAGAGTACCACCCCCGATCCCGTTCTTCTCTATGACCATACAAAATGCACCCCTGTTACACAGAAATGCTGAAGTATATGTTAAAATCCTCAAGGCTCTTTTCAGTCAGCTTCCTACCTCTTATTTGTATCTCAAAAGCATATTTACAAGGTGTTATTCATAAACTTAGCCATCATTAAACTTCATGAGGAATAATGAAATAGGATAAACAACAGGTTGAAAGACATTATTAGCAGTCTTGTGGAATGTTTGGGATACCTTTGAGGTTTCTCAGTGGGGAAATTTAATTGTATATTCTCCAATATTTTATCCAATCCTGTCAGTGGTGTTGTCAAAATACTGGAGAAAAAACAAAACACTTTATCTATTATTATTCAAGTTTTAATATTGGTGGAGGTCAAATATATTTTTTACATTTTGCCAAGTGAAATGCTGATCATTCCCATAACTTAAGGATTCTCTTTAGAGATCAAATAGGTGCAAACTGTGTTATAACATTTCTTTTAAAACTGAGATTGTAATTTAAACACAATGACCAATCCAAGTAGACTCAATGTCAGGATCTGAGCAAGAGCTTAAATGTTGACAAATCAAACTGATTTGTCCAATCGCACCCAACTGATCATTAGCTCTTTGCTGTTAGGAACTTGTATTTGAAAAAGAGAGGAAGAGAGAGGAAGAGAGAAAGAGAGAGAGGAAGAGAAAGATGAGAGATTTTGGTTTACTGATGCTATTCCATAGACGGAAATTTTTTATTTGAAGTATTTCAGTGTTTCTTCTTTTTGTTATGTTTTATCAATATGAACAGAAGATACAACAATGAGTATGAGACTTTCAGGAACTCAGGAGAATTAATTTGCAATATTGTTATAAAAACATCATCTTTCGGTGGGACTAGTGGCTCATACCTGTAATTCTAGTGACTCAAGAGGGTGAAGCAGGAGGATTACAAGTTTGAGGTCAGCATCAAGGATTTATTCAGTGAGACCCTTCCCAAAATAAAAAGTAAAAAGGGCTGGGAGTGTGGCTCAGTGGTAAACCACCTCTGGGTTCAATACCAACTACAAAAAAAAAAAAAAATATTTTGAAAAGCTATGACCAGTGACTCATTTAAAACTACGTATCTATGTAGAAATATGGATTTTAATGTGGAAATTTATTTTTTAATGTGGAAATTTTTATTTTAATGAGAGACTTAATCATGCAGTCAGGACCACTCTCTAAAGATAGTGGGTTTTACAGTTTGCCTCACTCTTTATTTAATATTTTTATCTGTGAGTTTTCTATATTATAAAATATGCTAAAATATGATTCTTCCAGACTAGTGTTATTGAAAAGTCATTTCAAAGTATTTCAGTCTACAAGTATGTTATTAGTGCCATAATAATATTAGTGCAAAATATAAAATTAACATTTAGATATTATTACAAAAATTTGACAAAATTATTTTGTTTATTCAATCTAAAAAATCTGGAATTGTATTTTGTAGATCTTTTATTATTACTTTTCTAGCAATTCATTTTTGTCTTTTACAAAGTTTTAATCCACAATGGAATCTATGGCTATGGAAATAAACTTGGTCTTTTACCATTGACAGTTTAAAAAACATTGATCTTAGAAGAATGTTTGAAATTTGAGCCAATATAGATAAGAGGAATTTCTATCCCTTTCTCTCTGCTTGCTCTTCTTGTGTTGGAAAAAGCTAGCTTAACATGTCAAGATCCTCAGAAGGGTAAGGAGAAGGCAGGTGTTCTCCACTTTCAAGCAGGAAAAAAGTCAAAATGAGATCAAGAAACACACATCAAACCAGACAATTAACAGTTTCCAGATTTCTAGCTCTTGGTCACTCTGAGGCAGCAGACAGTCCTTAGTGTGAACTACCTGTAGTCTCTGCTTAGACAGCAGTGTCCATATGGGAAGGAATTCTAAAGGAAAAACACAAATATGGTGGTGGAACAGGACACCAAAACAGCTGCAGCAGCAAAACAGCACATCTCAGAGCCCAGGCCTGGTTAGACTTGGTTTGTTGGGATTTCTCCCGCTTGAATGCGGATGTTAATATGATACCATGTTTCTATGGACATAGACATTCCTTCAGTCAAGTGACCTGGCAAACCAAAAGGAAAACATTTTTCAAAGGACTAGATAACTTTAGTAGAGCAGATTCATCCCCAACCCCCCCCCCCCCATTTGCTGAAGAACATGGTTAAGACATCACACTTAACTAAGAGTTCATGGTTAGAGACTGAGTTACCCTAGTTGCTTCAAGAAGACTGCAAAATGTTAGCAATTATCAGTTTAAGGAATATCAAGAATACAATCTTGGGTTTGTGGGAAGATGTAGTCAGAGAGAATGTACTTGAAAAACTCTTACCAAAAAAAATTATTTACCACCCTCTGAACTTTTCAATTTTCAGTCTTATTTTGGTTTAAATCTAGTCACCAAAAAACTGCTAATTTCCCCTAACACACATACAAACTCACACACACACACACACACACACACACACACACACAAACACATGCACACACTCCTCACCTCCTCTTCCACTTCCCACTGTACATACATACACCTTTGCATTGAACCTGATTAAACTACATTTAGCTCTAAAAATATGTCATGCCCTTCTTAATGACTGGGCCTTAATAGTTTACCAATGTTTTTTTTTTTTTTTTTTTTTTTTTTTCCTTGCTCATGGTGCATGTCCCATGTGGGTAGGCTGTGGTCTTGTTTTGTGGCCTACAGATTCTGAGATTAAGGATTAAGAAATAGCTTTTCTCTAGACTATTATGGGTCCTATATCCTACAGTGTAATAAAAATAATGGAATTGCAGAGTAACTCATGAAACTACTATTTCCATGATGTTTCACTACAAAAGTCATATAACCAATGCTACTGAATGAGGGACAGGTCTCAGAAAAGGACAGTGGAAGAGACATGGGACACATATGAACAATATTACAGTGGATCATATCATCCTTCAGGATTGAATGTTCTGCTATAAAACTGCATCCTTGCCACTGTCACAACCTATGACTTTATAATATAAACATCTTTGTATATTTTTTTTCTATTACCCTGAAGAAGTGTCCAAATCAGTACTGCTTATTCCAATAATTGACATAGTGTTTGTCAATCAAATGTTTGCTCATGGAAAGAGAGGAAGGAAGGAAGGGAATAATGTATTGATTATTTAGGACCTAGACTTATAATTATCCAAAAATACATATATCGCGTTCCCTCTGCCCGCAGAGAGAGACACGACAAACGTCTGAAGCTTTGGAAGTTTATTGCGTACAGTCTTCCTTTCTTTCCTTCTTATCTATCCCTTTCTCTCGCTCTCTTTCCCTCTCCTGCACTTCACTCTTCTCCCGCTCGGCTCTCGCCTGCTCCGGCCGCTTCGTTTCTCCCGCTCGGCTCACGCCCGCTTGCACGCCTCTACTCCCAGCTTCTACTCCTACTCTCAGTTCCTTCTCTCTTTTCTTTCTCTTGCTCTCTTTCCCTCCGCTTAACTCTCGCCTGCACCTGTCGTTCCGCTTCTCCGCTTCTACCCCTACTCTCAGCCTCTTTCTCTCTCAGCTTCTTTTCTCAGCTTCTGCCCTCAGCTCCTGCTCTCAGCTTCTGCTCCTACTCCCAGCTTCTTCTACTACTCCCCCGCCCATCAAGCTTATATACACTTCAACCAATCAGGGGAGAGCACACGAGGTAAACGCGCGGAGAGCTGCAGGTATAGAATAGGTAAACGAGGGGGGCATGCTCTAGTCACATCGTTAACTAGCCAATCATTGGAATTCGCTGATTGTTTACTGTATAGCTGGCCGCTTTTGGCTCAGCGTCAGGCGCCATCTTGACCGTGCTCAAGGCTGGGGGTCCCGGAAACCCCGACATACATAATTTGCTTAACCAGAAATATGTTTACATTGTTTAGTATAGAAAAGACTCAACACCTTCAAGAACTGAGCTCTTTTTTCTTTTTCTTCCTTCCTCTCTCTCTCTTTCTATCTCTCTCTCAATGAGTAGATTTTTAGAATAAATTATGTCTGTGAGTGCCTTCATTATTTGAATCATTCCAACTCTGGTATTTCAGAGTAACATTAAATAGAATGAGATGTTCCCATCTTTCATACATAGAGCTAAAGGAAATCAGTAAATCATCAAATAAATAAATAAAATATAGGCATATCTATATGTTACCTACTATAGATTTCACTTTTTCATTAGAATTTGGAACTAGTACTAACATGGTCCTAAATACATACTATGATTATGAGTCTTTAGTTTTGTTTGTGATTTTCTAAATTCCTTTTTATCTGTGTATGTACCCTTCACATACAAAGCATGATACACACATAGAAAGATGGAATGAGAGTTGATAGATGGTCAGAATTAGATTGATGGGCCCATGAATAACTGGATAGATAAACAAAATGGACACTTGCTGATGCACACCCATGTCCCATCCTTATTTTTTACAATAGCACTTTGATTTTACTTTGGAGAACCAAGTCACACATTCTCTGCTTCAGAAAGCTATTTGTTTTGACTCTATCCCAAGTTTCACGGGAATTTCCTGATTGGCTTGAGTTAATCATAGTAATTCTAGTATCACTGTTGATTTTGATGTTTGTCAAGATGATTTTTTCCAAGGTTGATAATGATCTAAAACTAAGCCAAACTAACAAATGGTATTACCTTATCCCTGGAAATGACTCCAGGGATCCTGTGTCAGCCCTCTTGGAAGGAAGCTCCAAACTTCCTTTAGATTATACACACTTGATGCAATGCTCTTCTGTTAGATGTTGAAATGAAAATTCTCCAATAAGCTGTAGACAACCATCATTGATCTTGCTATCAAGAAGAAAGACAGGAAGGTAAGGATGAAATCAACACAGTAACAGACAGAGAGCGCTAGGGATCACAAACAACTGGATACAGGCCTTGAAGATGTCTACCTCTGGATAAAGCAAAATACTCACTAACTTTAGACTTTGACTCACAAGCCAAAAGTTCCCATTACTGTTTAAGTGAGTTTGATTTCAATGTTCTGTTACTTGCCCTGACCAATATTCTGAGTGATATGGATGAATGAAATTCATACATCAGTAGATAGGCACATGGATAGAGAGCACAAGCATCATGACACAGGATACAGAACAAGAAGATGTATTTGCCCTAAGAATAAAATAAAATAGCTTACAGGAATTGATATTTATCTATGTTATTTATGAAAAATCTGCAATTTACTGGTTCCAGGAACAATTTAGTTTTTAAATGCTGACAACAATCAAGCTTCAATGTATCACCACCTTGATCACCAAATATGTTTGTCACAGTTGGATCAATCTTCACTGCAATATCCAAAGGACGACAATGGCCACGTGCTAGCTGATCCAATTTAGTTGCATACAAATGACTGTACTTATTTTGAATTTTTATATTTATAAGATAGAAAAAGAAATTTTGTGTTTTTGACTTTATACTCTCTAAAGAACATCAAAGGAATTGTTCAGTTCATGGAGTATGAGCTAATAGAAATCTCTTACAATGTGAAGTTAGCAAACTTTCATTTTAATTGGAGTATTTGGTTTCTAAAGAAAATAAGCATCTGAAATTTTGCCAAAAGCTTAAAGAATTTTCCCAAACTTGGATAGGATTATTCATTTTTCTTTTATCCCTACATTATAAGGACACTATGATGCAATAAAATTATTCATTCAGACTAAGGAGAATAGGGTTTGAATTTTGGCTCTGCCATTTAACCATTTGTAAACTTAAGCCAGTTATTAGGACACTGTAAATTCTGTAAGAATGAGAGCTATCATTATTAACCACTATTAAGTGATATAAAGAAATATTTATGTATGTGTGTGTCTGTATATATCTTTATATCTGAGCATGTATATCTTTATATCATGCATGTATATATAAATGGATAACAAATTATATATTTTACAAATATATTAATAAACAAGCCATCCAGTGGTTAGTTAGATAAATTTGATTTGGTATAATAGCTAGCTTGACAAAGTTTTGAGTTCAATCCTCAGAGGACTCGTTGCTTTAAAATGACATTTCTAAAGTAGTCCAGTCACCTTGCAAAGAGTTTATTGGTTAAAGTAAAACTTTATGATAGAGAGGAAATAATTTTTTGGACTTTAATAAAACATTTTGTTTAGTTCCTCTTCAATTCATAACTGACCTATAATTTGATAGTCAAATTGCAACAACTTTATAGAACAGCTCTCTCTCTTCTCTCTTTCTCTCTCTCTCTCTCTCTCTCTCTCTCTCTCTCTCTCTCTCTCTCTCTCTCTCTCTTACACACACACACACACACACACACACACAAAGCAGGGACTTTCAGAATGGGGCCTAGATAAAGAATCAAATACTTATGTAGAAATCAATATTCTATGGACACCATAATTTCTAAATTTGTTTCTTAACTCCAATCTGGACTAATTCATCGAGTTCACATAGATATTTCAAAGACACTTAAATTTAAATTAGCCAAAGCTAAACCCACCACAGTTTCTGGTCCATTCTTGCTGGAATTGCTACCCCTTTCTTAATCTCACTCCCCCAGGAATGTGTCACTCAACACAAAAACCTTAACATTTGTCTCTTTCTTCCTTTTCACTCTCCAAACTAGTCAATCACTATGTTGAGTGAATTTTGCCACCCAAATATTTCTCAAACCAGCTGTCCATGTCTCTCATTTACACTGCTAGGTCCCTAAAGCAGATTGCTTTCACCTCTTGCCTATTTTCCTTTAGCAGTCTCCTCATGTCTCCAGTTCTGTTCCTATCAAACTGGTCATTCTTTCATTTTTCTTCTTCCACCACTCACTTATACTCATCATTAATTCCCATTGTTTTAAAGAAAACCCCAATCTCTTTCTTCACATGGTTTTCAAGGAATTCATGATCATGTCCCATTTACCTCTCCGGTTGTTCACCTTAATCCTCTTCAACCACAGTTTTACTAAATATCTTCAGTTTACTTTCTCACTGATCCTATGATACTGTCCTTGATGTTCTCTTTATTGGAACTACTCACTTGACCATTCCATAGGTAACCTGCTCCATTCATCTTTAAAATTAAGGCAACTGTGCATGTATATTGTTTAATCTTTTCAACTTTTCCTCATACCTCAAAATCTACTTATAGAACTTCTGCATGACCAGCCCAGCCTACCGTATTACTATTTGATTGCCTATTTTTTTAGACAGGGTTCCATCACTCTACAAAATATCAGACACAGGATTCTCATGAAGCAAAGAGGTTTAACTTAGATTTGTGGTGGTTCAAGGGCGTGGTTTCTGCCTACGCTCAATTATGGTAATGGACCCATGGTGGGTGGCAGATGGCAATTGTAAGGGTGTGTGTCTGAAAAAACAAGCACATTTTGAGCTAACAGAGGAGAAGTGGCCAGTATGGTCCATTTATAATAATTCCCTCATTAGAACTCAAAGGTTGAATGAAAAATCCTTCAAATTCCTTTTGAAGGCAGGGCTTCCAGCAATCCAAGAACTTAACAGTAGGTCTCACTTCTTAAAGGTTCCACAGCTTCTTCTCATACCAAGCTTCCAATGACATAACCCTTAGGAAATATCCAAACAATATCCAAATCATAGCACCTATAATCCCCAAAAGCCCAGGAGCAATATAAACATGAGGAACATATCATGTAATAACTAGAAAATTTACAGCAGATTCTTTAAAAAAATGGTGAAATGATAAAACTTTATGGGTTTAATAAATTCAGTTTGATTTTTCTAAACTTTCCTGCAGAGAATATTGTTTGTTAGTCAAATAGTATCACAACATTATTTGAAATCCACACTCAATGAAATCCTTATACCTAGGAAGAAATGATGTGACTGACTGAGTCTTGGTAAGATTGACCCCTCACCTTTGAATTTGACCTGACTTCTAACACCTACATGCTTCATTTGCAAAGCAAAGTTGAATGTTATAGCAAAGTTTAAGATGAAGTAGAGACTGGTTTGGGCGTAGTTTCTGAACTCTACATCATAGCAGAAGCACAAATTTTATTTGGAAGGCACATGTAGAAGGAAACTTTTCTGAGAATCCTTCTGAGCTTGAAATTCTGAATCATGGATGGTGCTATTTTATTTAGTATTTCTTACTAGGCAGCCTATTTTGTTAAAATTGTCGGAAAAAAACATTAAGACTGTTTTTTGCTTTCCAACTATAAAGGAATGTTCAGAAAAGATATGGGGGAAAATTGAAGATACCAATTAGCAAAATTATGAAATTCCTACCATCTAAAAGAGTATTTATTGTCAGAAAACAATCAGTTTATTACTTTAAAAATTAAATATAGAGATCCCCAAGAAGGATACATGGGCATTATAAATAACAATCTTAAATGCTAATACTTATGAAATTTGTAGCATTTTTTATTTTCTGCAAAGGGGAACATATTAATTATTTTATTCTATGTTTACATATTTAATACAGATTGGTTGAGGAATAAGAGACATTGAAAAAAATCTAAAATATAAAGTATAAATAAATGATAGTCCAACATAACCATAACCACATTAAAGTTGCAATCTATATTATTTTTAAAAATCCTTCAGAATTGATGTATAATTATCTCTAAGTTTTGTTGTTTGAAATATAACCAATGTATGAAAGTATTTATAAGAATGTATATTATTTGCGGCTATGTAAAGAAAAGTGACTATTCTGTTCTTGTAGACTTTTTCAGAATTTATAAATACATAAATAAATAAAACCATGTGCCTGCTTTCATGGCATTGCTCCTGACCAAGGGGAATCTTCTCTTAGGTAGGTGACATTATTACTGAGACTAATAATTTCTGTCGGTCTTTAAGGAATTCAACTAAATACTGCTGATTTTCCTCACCTCTTTGAAACAAATCAAGATACACAACTCATAAAGATCCTATGATACTGTTCTTGCTGTTCTCTTTATTTGAATCACACACTTGACCATCTGCTACCAACAGGCAGTGCTGCCCAGGAGTGGGGGCAGTGAAGAGCAAAGCAGATTGTCAGCTTTCTGTAGGAACAACCATACAGGAGACAGAAGGAGGAGTCGAATGAAGTTGAGCTGATCGGTTCATTTCTTCCTGATTTACCAGTCAAATAAATTATACCTCCTCTACTCTGTGTAGTGAAGTAAAGGCATGGAGAGAGACCGCAAGTTTTAAATCAATATCCTTCTACCTGGAAAAAATATTGAAGTTTAGTGCAAAGGACGTAAACTGCTTTGAGGAGAAAACTGCTCAAAACTGGAAAGTGAGTTTAGTTGTGATTATGGTTTTTACAGTTGCAGTCGATTTAGTTCAGAATTGTTTTATCTATTAACAAATTTGTGTATTGAATATATATAAAACTGCATTGGTTTGAAAACAAGTTAAGCATTTACTGCTTGGCTATACAGAATTTTAACTTTTAATTTATAAGCCCTTTTCATGAGTCTGACATATTTTTAACACATAGATGAGAAAATGGAAGGGTCAAACAATGAAATCTGCCTTCGAAAATAAATTTAAAACTCCTTTTTTATCCAGAAACCAGGACTAGGCTAAACTGGCCAGATTAAAATGATGCAGATTTCTAATCCAGATAAGTACACATCAAGCATACCGTGACCTCTGGGAGTCAAGGAAACAAAGTCAAAGTTGACAGTAGTATCGTTTCTCCCATCTAAGACACACAGCTGAGTACTGAAACACCAACTGGTGTATGTCATTGCTTGAGGGCTGCTTGTGGGGAATTGATTCTCGATCTGCAGTGCCAGGCCTTGCACAAAACCGCAGCTCTTCATTCCAGAGAAAGCTCTCAGAGTTTGAAGTCTGGCTCTTGTTCATTACAATGAAAAAACAGGGAAGAGACCCATAGGAAATTGTGTGCTTCCTTGCAAAGGTAGGTTAAGAAAAGTCAAATAAAATGTAGGAAGAGAATCATTTCACAGGAAAGAGAGTATGAGGTCTGACAAGTTTTAAAATTAGAAGACATTTGATCAGGGTTGTATAAATCATCTATTTCTCCGCAGTGACTAAATGACCCTACCAGCACAACTGTAAAGGAGGAAATCTTTATTTGGGGGACTTATGGTTTCAGAAGTCTCAGTCCACAGATGGCTTGCTCCATTCCTTGGAGCTCAAGGTGAGGCTGAACATCATGGCAGGAGAGGGTGGTGGAGGGAAGCAACTTATATCACTGTGATCAGCAAGTAGAGAGAGATTTCTGGTGCCAGATACAAATATATATATACCCCAAAGCCACGCCCCAATTCCCACCTCCTCCAGTCATACCCTACCTGCCTCCAGTTACTACTACTCAGTTAATCCCATCAGGGATTAATTCACTGATTAGGTTAAGGCTCTTCGAACGCAATCATTTCTCCTCTGAACCTGCTTACATTGTCTCCACATGAGTTTTTTGGGGACACCTCATACCCAAACCACAACACACTGCTAATATGAATCATCAAAGAAATTTACTTTGGTTTGGATAAATGCTAAGAAATGTGCCTAAAATTGATTTTCATTTTCTCTGAGTTAGTTTTCCAAACCTCCATATTCACTTCTGAAATGGATGGGATGGCAGACTTTTGAAGAGGTATCTTCTTTCCCCATCCCACTCCTTAAAAAATTAGATGTGCACAACATGCACACACAAAAATTATTTATTCCTCCACTGCCCACTATTTCTTCTCCTCTTCCCCAGATGCTATAGTCTTTACAGAATAGTGTCTTAGGATAGCATATGTCACAAAATGAAAGCTAGAATTTTAGTCATTTTTAATATATGCTCTGCTACAGGCTATGGAATACACACTTTGCTAAATATAAAGTTTAGCTCAATGAATTGATCATTACACACTGACAACAGAAGGTAACTCTGGGGCCAGCTTGTGTAAGAAGAATCTTAAAATACATGCCTCCTCCAAACAGTATGCATTTTGAGTAACTGCAATTGTATTGCTTTAGGCAAAGTACTTACAGAGTAAATGCTAACTGGCAGAAAGTGCTGAACATTTAACTTTTGTTTTAAATTAAAACTACTTTTTAAATTTCAATTGATCATAAGGTATAAAAGGAAGAAGTTAAAAATAGCAGAAGGGTATGTCAGGAAAAATGAAAAACTTCACTGTTTCTAATTTACTAGTATTTAAGACAGCAGTGTGAATAATGAAACACGTACAAGTCAGTTTTCCCTAACACCAAACATTAAGAGAATTTTGGTTGTAGTTTATACAAAGTTGTAAATTCACATAAGAAAACTTGAATTTTTAAAAATTTTAAAAAATATTATTTTCTTGATCATACTACATTTATTCATTTCAGATAATTTAAAGAAGTAAACTAAATTTGCCTAGTATCCATCAAACTCAACAATTATTATGGTAAAATTCTGGGAATTATTCTATGCAAATATCTTCATAATTATATTGTGATTCATTCTATATATATGCATTCAAATTAATAGTAGCAAAATGATATATGTGCTATTTTGTAACTGCTTAAACTGCAAAAACCAGCTGAACGTTTCCATATTTTAAAAAAATTAAGTCTCAAAACATAAACTTTAAGGTTCATATAATATTTCAGATTATAGTTTAATATTGAAATTTTAAATTGCTTTTAATGTTTTACTATTCTAAACAATACTATGTTTGGAATATTCTTATTCATAGGTCTATGATTATTGCTTTCAAATGGATTATACATATATGCCTAAAACAGTGTACATGTAAGTAGACCTAAAATATAACTGTACATCTACATATAATGTTTAAACTCTAAGTATACAGCACATATTCCCAGTTATATGTATGTGTATATTCAAGGTAAAATGACACTGGGCAGGAGTTAAACAGGCAAGGAAGACATTATTTAATGCTATTGCAAAAGGAGAAAGAAACTGAACTCCACTCTGCTGAAGCAAATGGTAGAAAAAATGTTTTTAAAATGCTGGCCTGAACTACAAGGGTACTGGGTTGTAAAACTGGCAAGAGGCCAGGATTCATAATGTACAAGAAACAGAGGTATAATTTACAATTCGAGAAAAAGGAGTTCAGGTCACGGTCCTTGAGTCAGGACAAAACCATCTAAGTTTTAGTCAAGTTGAGGGGAACATTGATTAGATTAAAACAGATGCAGATACAGATATAGATATGCATTTATATTATGTAACTGCTTCAGACTTCAAATATACACTTTAAATTTTAAAAGATCTGAATGTAACTGAAAACCAGCAAGTAGTGTTGAACTCTGATATTCTTGTAAGAATTTGGAAAAATATTTTCATGTAAACAAATGTAAGCCTTGTTTGGGAAGCTCATCAACACAAATACATGTTTTCATAAGTTCCCATAACAAATAACAGACTTTGCATTTCACAACTATACACTAATTAAAAAATATGGATCAATGTTCATATGAGAAAGATTGACAGCAATTACAAAATTAATAGAAAAGTATTGCCTGACACTTAAATATGATTGAACTGTTCAAATTTTAAGTGGTAGGAATCCAGGAACTTCTATTTCTTGCAATATGGTCATAGTTCTCATCAAAGAAATTAAAATCGCCAAGCACTTTGTGTAAATGACTACAAATTCATGCTTCTAGGTTATATCACTGCTCTTGTTTCTGCCACTGTCATGTTAAGGGACCTCAGACAAGCTAATTAATCTTTCCTCTTTGCCTTACCTTTTCACCCATTTAATGTGCCTACAGGGAGATTTGTCAGGCTAGTATATAATGAAGTTCCATCAAAGCATGCAATTTCAAGCCAGAAGAATACAAGAAAACAGGGTGTCCAACAGTTCTGCGTTTCGGTGCACTTTTATTTTTAACACCTGCACTTCACATTAAATTGCAAAGTATAGTTGCCTCTGGGAATACCTGGGGAATGTAAATGTTAATTCCAGCTCTTCAGCACTTGGGAATCATAATGTGAACAAAATAAAATTTAATTATAGTTGTAATGCAACTTTAAATTGGAATGTTGAAACAAGTTATCATTAGTGGGGGACATGGGGCAATACGGGAAACATCATAGGAAAGGGTGCAAAAGCATAAATGAGGAAGAACAGTTCCCAAGATGAAGAGATAATGTGTTTTGCTCTATTAAAAGAATGAAAGGGAGAAAATATGGCACTATACAGGGAAATGAAATACAGGCATTTATACAAATTTGTTATTTCTTCTCTATTTCATCCTTTAAATATATTTGTTCTTATCACCAGGTTAAAATTCATTTTACTGAAACTGCATAGATAAAGATGTGCTGATGATCTGCAATCGTTGATAGTGTAGCCACTTGCTGCAAATGTCTACTGAGCACTTGAAAAGTGACTAATTTGAACTGACATGTAATATACACAAAAATTTTGAAGTTTTAAAACAAAAAGAATGTGAAAAGTTTCATCCACTTTTTAATTTTGATTACAAATTGAAATGGTGTTTTGAACATATTGGATTAAAATACATTTTTAAGCTTAAATTTACCTTTTTAATTTTGGTGTAACTATTGAATTCAGTAAAGTAGCAGGATACAAGATCAATGCTCATAAATCCAATGCATTTTTATACATAAGTGATGAATCTTCAGAAAGAGAAGTTAGGAAAATTACCCCATTCACAATAGCATCGAAAAAAATAAAATACTTGGGAATGAATCTCACAAAAGAGGTGAAAGACCTCTACAATGAGAACTACAGAACACTAAAGAAAGAAATTAAAGAACACCTTAGAAGATGGAAAGATCTCCCATGTTCCTGGATAGGCAGAATTAATATTGTCAAAATGGCCATACTACCAAAAGTGCTATACAGATTCAATGCAATTCCAATTAAAATCCCAACGATGTACCTTACAGAAGTAGAACAAGCAATCATGAAATTCATCTGGAAGAATAAGAAACCCAGAATTGCTAAAGCAATCCTTTCGCAGGAAAAATGAAGCAGGGGGTATTGCAATACCTGAACTTCAACTGTACTACAAAGCAATAGTAACAAAAACGGCATGGTATTGGTACCAAAATAGACAGGTAGATCAATGGTACAGAATAGAGGACACGGACACAAACCCAAATAAATATAATTTCCTCATACTAGACAAAGGGGCCAAAAATATGCAATGGAGAAAAGATAGCCTCTTCAATAAATGGTGCTGGGAAAATTGGAAATCCATATGCAACAAAATGAAAATAAACCCATATCTCTCACCGTGCACAAAACTAAACTCAAAATGGATTAAGGACCTCGGAATCAGACCAGAGACCCTGCATCTTATAGAAGAAAAAGTAGGTCCAGATCTTCAACATGTCGGCTTAGGACCAGACTTTCTCAACAGGACTCCCATAGCACAAGAAATAAAAGCAAGAATCAACAACTGGGATAGATTCAAACTAAAAAGCTTTCTCTCAGCAAAGGAAACTATCAGCAATGTGAAGAAAAAGCCTACAGAGTGGGAGAAAATCTTTGCCAATCATACTTCAGATAGAGCACTAATCTCCAGAATCTATAAAGAACTCAAAAAACTCAACACCAAGACTACAAATAACCCAATCGACAAATGGGCTAAGGAAATGAACAGACACTTCACAGAAGAAGATGTACAAACAATCAACAAACATATGGAAAAATGTTCAACATCTCTAGTAATAAAAGAAATGCAAATCAAAACCACCCTAAGATTCCATCTCACCCCAATCAGAATGGCGATTATCAAGAACACAAGCAACAACAGGTGTTGGCGAGGATGTGGGGAAAAAGGTACACTCATACATTGCTGGTGGGGTTGCAAATTAGTGCAACCACTCTGGAAGGCAGTATGGAGATTCCTTAGAAAACTTGGAATGGAACTACCATTTGACCCAGCTATCCCACTCCTTGGCCTATACCCAAAGGACTTAAAATCAGCATACTACAGAGATACAACCACATCAATGTTCATTGCTGCTCAATTCACCATAGCCAGATTGTGGAACCAACCTAGATGCCCTTCAGTTGATGAATGGATAAAGAAACTGTGGCATATATATACAATGGAATATTACTCAGCCATAAAGAATGATAAAATTATGGCATTTGCAAGCAAATGGATGAAATTGGAGAATATCATGCTAAGTGAGATAAGCCAATCTCAAAAAACCAAAGGAAGAATGATCTCGCTGATAAGTGGATGATGATACATAATGGGGCGTGGGAGGGGTTAGTTTTAGGGTTAGAGTGAGGGTTAGGGAGGGGGGCAAGAATGGGGGAAGGAAGGACTGTATAGAGGGAAAAGAGGGATGGGAGGGGTGGGGGGAAGGGGAAAAAATAACAGAATGAATCAACCAACATCACCCTATGTAAACGTATGATTACACAAATGGTATGCCTTTACTCTATGTACAAACAGAGAAAGAACAAGTATCCCATTTGTTCACAATAAAAAAAAAAAAAAAAAGAAAAGAAAACTTAAGACGCTCTATATGGCTTTCATTTGGGTTATGGAAAGGTTTAAAGAAGTGCTGAAAATAAGAACCTGTTAAAGTGAAAATGTTGAGAACCCAAGCACATTAGCATGCATGCAACATAAACACTAATGTGTAGGCAAGTGTATAGCCCCTCAAGAAAAGCGGAGCAGTAAAATACCATCTCCCTAAACACCTACTTTCTGTTCCCAAAAGTATAGCCAAGTTAAAAGAACAATGAGAGTAAGTGTGGATCTGAACGTCCAGTTTCATATCATCTTGAAGGACACTGGCTTTCTCTTATGCACATGAGGAACAAAGCAAGTTCATGTTACCTGCAGAAAGCTACTTTCTTGCATGTACTCTGGGACAGTTGTTCTTTGGGATGCTGGTCATACAAACAAACTAATCAAGCTAGTACTAATGATGTCACTGTTTCTGCAGCCTGAGACATAAAGCCCTCTCAGTACAGTGGATATGTGTGACTCCTTCAGCTGGAAGCCACTGGACCAAACACCACGAGGAAAAGGAGGACTGCTTGGCAAAGCAGTGTGACAGGTGGAGGTGCTGTCAGCCTGTAACCCCTAAACTCTTCTTGGAGGAGTCACTAATCTCTTGTAAACTTTCCAACAAATCTTATGTCTCCCATGATGTATCTGGGCTCTTCACTTGGCCTGTCTATGCCCAACTCCACTGCCCTGGAACAACTGGACTGTGGAGAAGACAATCAGGAGCCAGCCAGGAAGTCAAAGAAACCCCTGTGAGCACGGAGTCTGTGGTAGTTGAAAAGGGTGGGGCAGGGGCTGGGATGACCTTCTTCCTCTATGTGGAGAGGGGTAGCTGCTATTATGGATGCCTGGGAGCCACCATATGAATTTTGTGGGTGCCCCGCAAGAAGCCTAAGAATTATGGGAAAGACTCTTGCTCATGGGAAAGCAATCTGGTCTACAGAAAAAAAAAAGGGGGGGGGATGCGGCTATATAACATAACAGAAACTATATGGTGGCCCCTTCTTAGAACATTGTGGGCAGCAAAGGAGGCACAGGTGTAGGCCCAGGTTGTGTTAAGCAGTTGCAGGAGGAGTTAAAGCTGGAAGCATGAAGCACATTTAGCACAAACAAGGGCTACTGAAAAATTACCTGCTTGTGTGAGGAGTGCTGATAAGAATTTGGAAACTAGCATGCTGGTTTGCTAAGCAAAGAAGTAAATATTTACCAAGAGCTATAGTAATGATGCTCACTCAAAATGACCCGGATTCCCCATAAGTGGGACCACTGTGAGCTCAGCACCTCAGAAAAAGAGGATGGAACTGGGATGAGTCAATTGAGGTGCCAGTGCCAGGATCCAGGTCAGTCATAACTTAAAAGTTAAAGTGATTTCAGCTAAGTTTGGTGGGAATGGATATTGAGGATCTGTTCCCTCCCAACAAGCAAGGGCATATTTCCATGGGAAATTATACTGCTGCTAAATTGGTAGAATTGGGGAATAAGATTAGGCAGAAAACCAAGGAAAATGTAACAGAATGGTGGCTTTGACTTTGGGACACTGGTGTTTAAGGAATATTCCTATCAAGAAGTAAAATGTGTAAAGTAGCTTCAATCCCCACATACCCTACCCTACAATAATGCTTACATTCAGGTGTTAATTAGAACCATGTCATCTCTTTATTGTCCTGGATGATGGCACTAGTAAAATGTTTGTCCTTATATGGGGGAGTTACCCATGGCACCCATGGGATGGCAATCTATGAAAGAACTGCAAGACCTCCTGAGAGAGTTAGGGATAAAACAGGCTGTTTATGCAGCAAAGTACTCTGGTCCTGATAATGAAACATTCACAAGAAAAATAAGGAACACTGTACTCCAAATCGCTCCAGGGTAATATTATGAAACTCTGGTATGAATCCTGAGCTCTTTTTAGTGGTTCTTTCTGTTTCTCAAGCAGCACAGACTGTAACTGATATGAGGGAAATTAAAAAGATTAGGATGTGAGGGATATGGAATGTGGATCGAAAGGTAGAAGAAACAACACAAAAATACACAAGGAGCCCAATGCAGAAAACCAGAAGCAATGTGCTCATATGGGAAGGGCAACAATGAACTTTTAGTCCTTTTTTCCAAGGATATTTACATAGTCCAACCATATCATGGGATGATGGCAGCAGCAATGCTCTGGTGGAAAAGAACCAATGCATTATCAATGTTTCATAATATCAATAACGTATTGTTAACTTCTTAGGCTTTTTCCACCTAGAAAAGGCAGATCAAATGGTGGGCATCTCCAAGAGGAAAGGATAAGTCATCAACTTGATCAAATTGCAAGGACTTTTGCTGTCTGTCAAGTACTTGAGAGTTATCTAGTTGGGCACTGCTGCTGTAGATCAAGTCCAAGTTTTCCAGACTCCCAAATAGTCAAGAACCTTCTTAGGAGTGTTCAGATGATGGCGTCTCTTCATTTGATGCTTCATGTTAAAACCATTGTATGATTTAATGAAAGGAAATTCTGGTGGACCTGGGGACTTAGCTCCTTAGGCCCCTTCTCAAGCAAAAATAGTTGTAGAGCTATTATAAGACTGGGGAATATTAGTCCAAAAACAGTCCTATGGATTTGGTTGCCCTGGTGGTGTTAGTGGGTCCTCCAGTAGCAGTGGAACAATAAATGAGTTCCTGTAGGACCTCGGTCACAGCTATGGAAGGAGATAAAAAATGTGAAAAGTCATTTGTAAAGAGCTACCACTTTTGTATCATGTGGCAGACATAGTCATGCTCCTCACAAGGCAATCAGGAAGCACACAACCTAACTTAAAGATGACTGGAAGGTGTGCCTACTAAAGATCTGGTTGTTTGTACAGAATTGCAGGTCACACAAAAAAGTTCAAGAATGATCTGAAAATTTGAATATATATTAATATTTCCATTTGCCTTATAACACAGCTCCAGCAGGATTTATTGCATAAATAAATGGTCCTCTAAAACAGCAGTTAAACATGGAAGATGCTTCCTGGGAAGTGTGGATGATGTGACTGTGGATAGCTATCAGGACTACCAATAAGCATCACTGCAGCAAAGACCCCAGTGCCTGCCTGATGTCAGTGAAAGAAACTGGTGACACCATCTGGATGCAAGTGATGAGAATTAAGAGGAACACTTGTGCTGCATAAATGAGAACAAAGGGCAACTTGCTGTCAGTGCTGCTCCAGGACCTGCCATAGGGAATCCATATAGTCTACCTGACCATGAGAATGGCAAATAAAGCCTTGGTGGTGTGGGTTCCTGGGTCCTTGTGCAAAGGAACTAGAACAAGACAGTAATAAAAATAATTACTAACACAGAACTTTTAATCAGTGAGGGAGAATATTTCACTTTATTACGGTCTGTAGCAAACTAACTACTGCCATACTTTAGTTTGCCAAAACCATAAAGACTACTGGAAAAAAAATATGTACTGTAAACCTTGAGATGGACCACATGATGGTACTATTCTCACTCAAAATGATCAAGCCACTTATATATGGTTAAATAATCAAGATTTGCCTGCTATTAACCCCTGTTACATTTCATCCTCAGAACTAATTTATTTTCAAAATGGGCAAGTGCTGCTGTGGAGGCACGGAATAAAATAGATTGGTGGTATGCAGCGTGCTGCCTGTTGTCCTCCACCGGCCTCCTGTGGCATATGCAACCAGCCACCTTGGTGAAATGGAAGCTAATGTTAAATTGGAGTGACACCCACAGCTCATGAACATGGCCAGGCAACTGCTTTATGGGCCTACATTTAAATTTGCCTTCTTTTAAGGACATCTCATATCATGTCTTCCACTTGGTGTGAGGACAAATAACTATGGCTAAGCCTTTGCTGAGGTATACTGTATTTGATGGCTTGGGATGACTAAGTATAGCACACATGGAAATGAAAGAGGAAATTTCTCTCCATATAAAAAGAAAGAATGGCAGTGATACCACTCTACCCTCTATAAGTATGAACTGGACCCCTGTCAATCAATGTAAGTTAACCATCATATTCACAGACACTGACTACTTAGGATGGCAAAGTTAAATAACGTGAGTAGGAGCATATTTCTCTCCTTGGGGGTGGTTATGGATATGTAGCACCCATGAGTGGCCACACCTGTCTTATAACTAAATAGGTTGATGAACTTGGAAATGATCTTATGTACTAGCATACATACTTCCTGTTTTGCTTATGATCCCTACTAACTAGAATCTGGTAAAAGGTAAGCATAGAGTAACCAAAGTTGCCTGGTAGTTTTACCCTCTTTTATAGTTCTCCTCAAGCAGCAGCCTTTGTGTTCTTAAGGTGTACTCAATGCCTTAAATACTCACAGAGCCAGATTTTGCTTCATCAAGCAACTACCCAAATGTGGAGGGTGCTACTTCAGGGTAGCATGGTGCTAGATATGCTGACTGCAGCACAGGCAGGTACCTGTGCCCTCATTTAAGCGGAATGTTATATATGTATCCTTGATAGTTATCATGGTATGTCTTTGGTCTACATAAGTTACAAATCCACATTACTGCTATAGGTAAACTTGGTATTGATCCTGTTTCTACTTGGTTACAACCTCTTCCTGCTACCAAGAGACAAGTTGCATTTTTTGCTTGTTCTTATAGCAGAGTTTATCACATTCTATTACTCTTTGTATTGCTCTTGTGGGATTAGGTACTGAATTATACTAAACAGAATTGTAAAGTCAGATGCTTTGATAGTTCTAAGGCTACTAATAATGGCCAAACTTACTGAAAACTCATCAAGAATCAAGATCTTTCTTTACCCCCATACACACTTTTACAAATACACATTTATAATTTAAGAATAAAACAGGCACTACTAATAGTCCTGTGTTAAATCTAAATAAACTAAGTTAATAGAGGCAAAAGCATGTACTCAAGGATACATAACTGAAAAACAGAAAAGCTAGGATTTAAATGAAATCAATATGACTTTAGTATCAATACAAGCACAAAATGCACGTAGCATTTAACACATGCAATTACTCAATAAATATTATCCATGGCTCCTATTAATATAAATTATAGTGAACCAAAGGGGATTTGTTACAGATTTGTAAGATTTCCATGTATAAAATCTACTTAGTGAGCCATACAGGCTTTTATTAACCTGGAAAAAAAAATTGTTTTGTCCCTGTCAATGTTTTAAGATTTTTTTCAGCTTCTGCATCTTGATTCTCCTCCTCCTCACCCCCATTTGACAAAAGAAACAGAAGCTTAGGGGGTTTTGTTTTTTGTTCTTTCTCTCTCTCTCTTTTTCCTTAACTGGGGATTGAACTCACTGAACCCTCAGACCTTTTTTATGTTTTATTTTGAGACTTTTAGGATGTCACTGTTGCCGAGGATGTCCTGGAACTTGCTCGGCCTCCTGAGTTCTAGTAATACACCAAGTCCAGTGTTCTGAGGGGCATTAATTTCGTCAATCCATAAAGCCAGTAAGTGTTTGGGCCAGAACATATATCTTGTCTGTCTGATTTCAAAACTCACATTACCAACATTCTACAATCATACAGAAAATCTCCTTAAAAAGTACCTTCATGCACAATTCTTTATCTAAACTGTTTACTTAAGCTCATTACAAAATTTAGGCATAATTTTGTTTAGTCTTCCATTTTATAAGCTAAAGATGTGACTTCCTTTAACCTTCATTTGAAGAATCATTACCTTGGAAAATGAGCTTGGCACGATGTCTCAACCATTCCACAATATCCATTAAATTAAAATCTGAATGGCGTTTTTTTAATGAAAAAACATATCTTCTAGAAAAACTTTATCAAAATATTTCTTCCCATTCTCCTTATTGGAGGAAAGATTTTTGACCAGGGCATTTCTTTCAATGTGAAGACAGAATCACTATGGCAAAGCAGATAGCTGGCAGAATTATGCAAATGAGGGGGTCACCCATCACCCAGGACATGCACAGGGATGCAAAAGAACTGAACTCTGAGGGAGGACTGTGAGGTACTCTGGAGTGAAAGTTAGAGCCTTAGGTCAAGAAAGGACCCATATTCTGCCTTAAAAGCATTTTTCTCCCAGGAACTGATTTTACACTGGGCATCATTACTTATGTCATTTGGTACTTATGTCATTTGCTATCTTACTTTGTCAAAAGTTGAAAGAAAATGGAAGAAAATATTTTATCAGGTGGAGTAGGATATTCCCTCACTTATTAGGAATTGGAAAGGATAAACTCTTTTACTATAAAACATTTTCCAAACATGTAGCCTTGCTTAAAAATAAAATATTTAAGGTTAAATATTATAAAACCAATTTTTAAAAATTGTATTGATCATCAAAAAAGCAATTTTATGACAGTTTTCATAAGCGAAATTTCTTTGAATTACAAAACAATTGCTTTTATAAAGTAAGAATGTAAGTTTTTTTTTAATTTTGAAAAAAATAGACTTGAGATTTTATTTACCTGAAGAATTATAATTGTCAGTTTTATTATACCTTTGTCTTGTAGAAAAATCAAAATGAAAAATCCACTCTCAGTGTTTTAGTGGCCTCCAAATGAATAAATTCTTAATAGATTCCTCCTATTCAGGGTTAACTAAAACCTATAATAATTCCAACTTTATATAGAGGATCCCTCCCTTAGAGTAAAAGGATGATAATAGTGGTATTTGAGAAGGAGTATAATGTCATAGTCATAATAGTGTAAGGATTTAAAATTTATCTGTCTAGTCTTGACTTGGTCATAGATATATTACTTTAGAGAAAATCAATTAACCTTCTAATAATTTCTCTCATGGTCACATATGAAAATGCTCATCTGAATTTATAGATCCTGTATCCCTTTTTTACATTTTCCTATTATCTTCAAAACCCTATACATGTGTCTTTTAAAATATATACTTTGAACCATCAGAAGATTCTGGGCTTCATTAGCCAAAGGGAATGGACAGCTTCTTATAATCATATAAGTTACTCTTGTCTACTAACCCTGGTCATAAATAGAAATTTATTACATTTTATACAATGGAAAAAAGAAAAATAGGAATAGAAATTGCCCATGACAATTATAGATTCATTTCTGATATCTTTTGATAAAAGTTGCCAATACACAATATATAAATGCTTTATAAAACAGATCACCTAGGGATAAAAATTTCTCTTATCTGATTTAGACAAAATGACAATTTTTATACCAAAATTGCAGGTCTTTCTTATACATTGAGAAATCGTTTATTATTTCAAGTCAAACTTTCTTCTAACATTTTATGCACAATTGTCTTATTATAACATGTAGGACATTATGAACTAAGGCTGATTGCACACTTACATATCCAGAATAGAATCTGGATAAAATCAGTTGATCAGTTTAGGGATATATTTGCCATCATGCTACAGTAAATATCAGGAAAGCCTTCTGAATCCTTCTTATTCTCCTTTGATTAGGTCTTCTTTGGACGTTTAAAGTTGTTCCCCTAGTGGTGTTCCTAATTCCATGAAGAAAAGTCCACTAGAGTTTCTGGTAGATAACTGTTCTCCATCCAGGCTGCTATCCTGCTCGCTTACAAGTTGGTAGCTCCTGTTCCCTGCTGATTAGACACATTGGATCTGAAGCAGTCCTGTGGTTCTGAGTCTTAAGCGATTTTTTAAAACACCACTGTGCAGTGCTTCTAAGCCATGACTAGTCCTTTAGATAGGCTGTTCTGCCTGCTTTCTGCCATCCACATAAGAAGTCCTCATTCCTTGTTGCTTTAGAGACTTGGTGCCTGTTTGTACTTCTTTACCTTGAACTTGTTTATCTTAAGGAATTGTTTGGTTGTTTTTACTTTTGTATACTTTCTTGTTACCCTGAGTCCCTTGGTACTCTGAATGCAGAAGGATTAAATTTGTGACTCAAAAACATTTTCGTGTTGTTATTTGAACAATTGCAAAAATATATGCAGTTGATTTCCAATGCATACATACCCATCTTCAGAAAAGCAGGTGTAAAATTCATTCTTGGGTTCTTTTGCTTCTAGATGATTTATTTATGCAACTCAACATGTGCAGTGTCTTTGGATTAATCCCAATGTTATATACTACGCACTTTAGGTACTACCTCAACCTTGGAGTATTCCTAAATGAATGAGTAATTGAATGGTCATAGAGGGATTAATGAGGATAAAGCAAATAAGTCACCATCAGCATTTTGTTAAAAAGTGTATTATTTGCTAGCATTTAAAAATGTACTTTACTGATTTATTCTAAATTCATGTTGGTCTATATAACATTTTACAAGAATAATAGAACTGTGCTACAACATTTTAAGTATTAACTTTTGAAAAGAAACTTGAATGGTAATATCAATTTTGATGCCAACTTATGCAATCTTAGGTGAGTGACTTAATCTTTCTAAGAATCAATCCTTTATCTAAAAAAAAGAAGGTTTTATTTTCCAAATTTCAATGAGCTTTAAATTCCTACAATACTGTGGTTTCCTGAGATGTAAAAGGAATGAATATAATGCACTGAAAAATAAAAGCCTCCTGTCAATCGTTTCAACTTGTGTAGGCAGAGAAAAAATTTCTCTCATCCTGTGTTAACATAAGAAACCATTTAATGCATATTTTAATATAATGTTAGTGGAAGTCAAAAGGTTATTTAAAATAAGGTTCATATCATGGTGCTGTGCTGTCTGTTACTATTATGGGTTTGTCAAAATCTTTTCTAACATTAAAGGTAAAAAGAATTTTTGGTGACTTTTAAAGTGCTCAACAAAATATAATAATAAGTAAATGCGATAAAAAATTCCAGCACTCATAAGATGCCATACATTACATACTTCTTATAACTCTCAGGGCTTTACATATATTGTTGTTTTAATAAGTTTTAGTTGCTTTTTGGTGGATAATTACATGCCCTTAGAGCCCAAATAAAAATTTGGTTTCTTCTCATTGATGTTCAGTTTATTTCTAAGATACATAGTATCTAGATACTATGGTATTATGAAATTACTCATAATAGTATTATGTACTGTATTATGATAACCAAGACTATGTTCATTAATTTGTGATTATTTAAAATGATTACAAAGATGCTGTTAGTAAGATTGTCATTGCTATGACAAAAATACTTAACATAAACCACTTAGATGAGGAAAGATTTATTTTGCCTCATGGTTTCAGAGGTTTTAGTCCATGATTGGTCAGTTTCATGGCTTTGGTCCTGAGCTGAGGCAGGATATCATGGTGGAAAGGCATGGTAGTGGGAAGCTGCTCAGCAGGTCGGCTAGGAAGCAAAGAAAGAAAGAAAGGGACCTGGCACAAGAAATATCCTTCCACGGCATGCCTCCGGTAACCTACAACCTCCAACAAGGTCCCATCTCCCACAGTTTTCATCACCTCCCAATAGTCCATTCAAATTATTAATGGATTAAATGGAGCAACCCATTGATTTAAGAGGAATGAATATAATGCACTAATCATTTCCTGAAATCCATACTCTGCACATGGCTCCATTGGAGAACAAGCCTTCAACACATGAGTTTTGGGAGGCACTTCATATCCAAGCTAGAACAGATACTTTAAATCTGTCATCATTTCTACAAGTAATACTTTTAGAGAGATCCAAGATGGCGGACTAGAGGGTGACTGCATCTCCCGTTACTCCAGAACTCAGGATTCAAGAAGGGGAGGTATTGAGAGACTCGGACCGCGGGGTGAGTCTCTCCCACCGGGTGAAGCTTGGCCCGACTCAAGGCTTGGACAGTGGGAAGTTTCTCCGAGCAGGGCAGGGCAGCGAGAGTCTTCCCCAAGCAGCCCTGCACCCTCCAGCGGCACGCACAATCCACGGCCAGCTCCTCGGAGCAGGCCTGCTCAGTGAGAGCTTTTCCACACAGAGCCAACCCCAAGTCCTGAACCTAACGGCCGGCCCCGGCCAGCATGGCGGCTTCTGGGACCAAGGCAGGACAGGGAGAGGCTTTCCCCCAGCAGCCCAGCTCCCTCAGGCAGGGGCAGGCCCTGTCTACAGCCAGCTTCTAGGAGCAGGACCCCCAGTGAGAGGATTTCCATGCAGAACCAGGCCCCAACCCTGGACTCAGTAGCGGGCTAGGGGCAGCTTTCTTTGGAAGCACTGCATTATCAAGTTCCTCCAAGACTTCAGGCTACTGAAGGCTGGGAGCTGATATACTGGAAATCTACAGGGCCACTATAAGCCAATAGAGGAAATCTGCAATATCTCAGAGTCCCACTGATATCTGACCAATATGAGAAAACAAGGGAAGAAAATGTCCCAAACAAACCTAGATACTATATCAATAAAACCCAATGACAGCACAGCAGAAGAAATGTCACAAAGGGAGTTCAGAATGTACATAATTAAAACAATCAGGGAAGCAAATGAGGAGATGAAAGAGCAAATGCAGGCATTAAATGATCACAACAATCAACAGTTAAAAGAGCAAATACGGGAAGCAAAAGATCATTTCAATAAAGAGAGATACTGAAAAAAAAAAAAAACAGACATCCTTGAAATGAAGGAAACAATAAACCAAGTAATACTTTTAAATTTACACAAATTGTTTTAGACATTATCGCACCTAAAGTTAACACTTTAATTATCATAATTTTATTTACAGAAACTGTGCTTAACAATGACTTGATTTTGGTGATGTTTGACTTTCTTTTAGGAGCTCCATTTGTTTAACACATTATGCTCACTTTTAACAGGAAAGTAAGGCTGAGGTAGCTTTGTGATGGATAATGTGCCTAGCAAAGCCATGGGTTCAGTCCCCAGCACAAGAAAGAATAAAGAAACAAGCAAGCAAACAATGGTAACAAGTAACATAGAGCTTCTAAAAGGGGCTGCTCTCTCCCAGTGCAGACCTGTGTTCTGCTACTGTGTGTACAGTAAACAATCCTAGATCACACTTAAGACCCGACATACTTTAGATTTATGAGCACTGATCTTATATCCTGCAATTTTACTGAATTCATTTGTGAGTTCTACAAGTTTTCTGGTGGGAATTTACCAGTTCCTCTAAATATATAATCATGTCATCAGCAAATAGGAATAGTTTGAGTTCCTTTTTTTCCTATTCATATCCCTTTAATTTCTTTGGTCTGTCTAATTGCTCTGGCTAGAGTTTCAAGGACAATGTTGAATAGAAATGTTGAAAGAGGGCATCCCTGCCTTGTTCCAGTTTTCAGGAGGAATGCTTTCAGTTTTTCAGCATTTAGAATGATATTGGCCATGGGCTTAGCATAGATGGCCTTTACAATGTTAAGGAATGTTCCCACTATCCCTATTTTTTCTAGTGTTTTGAGCATGAAGGGATACTGTATTTTATCAAATGCTTTTTCTGCATCAATCGCAATAATCATGTGATTCTCGACTTTAAGTCTGTTGATATGGTGAATTACATTTATTGATTTCTGGATGTTGAACTAACCGTGCATCCCTGAGATAAAACCCACTTGATCATGGTGCACAATCTTTTTAATATATTTTTGTATGTGATTTGCTAAGATTTTGTTGATTATTTTTGTATCAATGTTCATTAAGGATATTGGTCTTAAATTTTCTTTCCTCGATGTGCCTCTGTCTGGTTTAGGTATCAGGGTGATATTGGCTTCATAGAATGAGTTTGGGAGGGTTCCCTCCTCTTTTTATACATAAGTGATGAATCTTCAGAAAGAGAAGTTAGGAAAACTACCCCATTCACAATAGCCTCAAAAAAAATAAAATACTTGGGAATTGATCTAACAAAAGAGGTAAAAGATCTCTACAATGAAAACTACAAAACATTGAAGAAAGAAATTGAGGAAGACCTTAGAAGATGGAAAGGTTTCCCATGTTCTTGGATAGGCAGAATTAATATTGTCAAAATGGTCATACTACCAAAAGTGCTATACAGATTCAAAGCAATTCGCATTAAAATCCCAATGATGTACCTTACAGAAATAGAGCAAGCAATCATGAAATTCATTGGGAAGAATAAGAAACCCAGAATAGCTAAAGCAATCCTTCGCAGGAAGAGTGAAGCAGAGGGTATCGTAATACCAGAACTTCAACTATACCACACAGAAATAGTAACAAAAACGGCATAGTATTGGCACCAAAATAGACAGGTAGATCAATAGTACAGATAGATGACATGGACACAAATCCAAATAAATATATTTTTCTCATACTAGACAAAGGTGCCAAAAATATGCAATGGAGAAAAGATAGCCTCTTCAACAAATGGTGCTGGGAAAACTGGAAATCCATATGCAACAGAATGAAACTAAACCCCTATCTCTCACCCTGCACAAAACTCAACTCAAAATGGATCAAGGACCTTGGAAGCAGACCAGAGACCCTTCATCTTATAGAAGAAAAGTAGGTCCAAATCTTCAACATGTTGGCTTAGGATCAGACTTCCTTAACAGGACTCCCAAAGCACAAGAAATAAAAGCAAGAATCAATAACTGGGACAGATTCAAACTAAAAAGCTTTCTATCAGCAAAGGAAACTATCAGCAATGTGAAGAGAGAGCCAGAAAATCTTTGCCACTCATACTTCAGATAGAGCACTAATTTCCAGAATATATAAAGAACACAAAAAAATCTACACCAAGAATACAAATAACTCAATCAACAAATGGGCTAAGGAAACGAACAGACACTTCACAGAAGAAGATCTACAAGCAATCAACAGATATATGAAAAAACGTTCAACATCTCTAGTAATAAGAGAAATGCAAATCAAAACTACCCTAAGATTCCATCTCACCCCAATTAGAATGGCAATTATCAAGAATACAAGCAACAATAGGTGCTGGTGAGGATGTGGGGGAAAAGGTACACTCATACATTGCTGGTGGGGTTGCAAATTAGTGCAGCCACTCTGGAAAGCAGTGTGGAGATTCATTAGAAAACTTGGAATGGAACCACCATTTGACCCATTTATCTCACTCCTTGTCCTATACCCAAAGGACTTAAAATTAGCATACTACAGAGATGCAGCCACATCAATGTTCATAGCTGCTCAATTCACAATAGCCAGACTGTGGACTGTGGAACCAAACTAGATGTCCTTCAATTGATGAATGGATAAAGAAACTGTGGTGTGTGTGTGTATATATATATATATATATATATATATATATATATATATGTTTTTTTTTTACACACAGTGGAATATTACTCAGCCTTAAAGAATAATAAAGTTATGGCATTTGCAGGCAAATGGATGAAATTGAAGAATATCATGCTGAGATAAGTCAATCTCAAAAACCAAAGAACGAATGATCTTGCTGATAAGCGGATGATGACACATAATGAGGGGTGGGAGGGGGACAAGAATGGAGGAAGGAGGGACTGTATAGAAGGAAAAGAAGGGTGGGAGGAGTGGGGGGAAGGAAAAAATAACAGGATGAATCAAACACCATTACCCTATGTAAATGTATGATTACACTAATGGTACGCCTTTACTCCATGTACAGAGACACAACATGTATCCCATTTGTTTACAATAAAAATACATTTTAAAAAAGCCCTGACATGCTGTTTCACATTTTCATGCCTTGTCCATGATTGTTCCCTGTGAAGGTCAATCTGAATTGTCAACTTGACTGGATTAAAAAATGCCTAAGATTAAGAGGCTTCTAGGTGTGTCAAGGAGGGTGTTTCCAGGAATGAGTGTCATGTGGGAGAACAAACTGAGGGGACACCCATCCTAAATGTGGGCACCACAATCCAGTGGTTTGGGGCTTGGACAGAACAGAAACTTATAAAAAGCATGAAGAGGAGACACAAACTCAATTCTTCTAGAGAGGTGCTTTGGTGCTGATGCAATCCCCTGAGGACAGTAGACTCCATCTTCTCACTCTTCCAAAGCAGACTCTGCCCAGTGCCTCTCCAGGGAGTTTCCAGGTCTCCAGTATGGATCCAGGGTGGCCTCAATAATCCCTCTTTTCTGAGACTCCAGCATCTTGCACTGGGCAGCTGCTGGTTCCTCCAACTCTCCAACTTGCTGTTGACCACTGTGGAACTATTCTGCTTCAGGTCGTGTAAGTCAATCTAATAAATCCCCTTTTTATAATCATATATACATATATATATATATATAAAATCAAGGTATGACATATATATATATATGATTATATAAAGGAGATTTATTAGCTATTATATTATAAATATATAATTATATATATATGTGTGTGTGTGTGTGTGTGTGTGTGTGTGTGTGATTGACCCACATAAGTGGTATATGATCACACATATATCCTGTTGATTCTGTTCCTCTACAGAATCCTAATACATTCCTTCTTTATCTTCAGTGACTCTTGCCACCGATCCAGATAAAAACTATCACTAAACCTTCAAAGCTAATATTTAATCTGAATTTCTTATTCGAGCCCCTAAAACAACTTAAACAGTTTTGGATACTACAATAATATATTATATAGTTGAGAAGAAATAAAGGTGATATTTTTGGAGCTAATCACATAAGAAGATCTGTAGATTGTGCTATAAAAATGTATTATGGTGACCTTTATGCAAAAAGTATGTATTTACGTAAAAATGCTGTTATCTGTACAATATTGAAGAAAGTACTAACAGTATTTGGATGTATGATAGGATGGAAAAATTTATTCTCTATAATATAACATATCCTATGACATTCATATATTGCTTTTAAATTTGTAAGGCTTCATCCATCTTATTTTTCAATTTTTTTGTGCATTTAAGTGAAATTAATCATGACTTGATTATGTCCTAAATTATCAGTGTTCAATTACTTTATGTCCACTATTCTAATAAGTTTCATAAAACATTATACCATTTGACAGATTTTTTTTTATTATAAAATTGTAAACAAATGGGATACATGTTGTTTCTCTGTCTGTACATGGCGTAAAGGCATACCATTTGTGTAATCATAAATCTACATAGGGTAATGTTGTTTGATTCATTCTGCCATTTTTTCCCTTCCCCCACTCCCCTCCCACCCTTCCCCTCCATCTATACAGTCCTTCCTTCCTCCATTCCTGCCCCCCTCCCTAAACCCAACTCCAACCCCAACACTAACCCTTCCCACCCCCCATTATGTGTCATCATCCACTTATTAGCGATATCATTCTTCCTTTGGTTTTTTGAGATTGGCTTATCTCACTCAGCGTGATATTCTCCAGCTTCATCCATCTGCCTGCAAATGCCATAATTCTATCGTTCTTTATGGCTGAGTAATATTCCATTGTATACATATACCACATTTTCCCCATCCATTCATCAATTGAAGGACATCTAGGTTGGTTCCACAATCTGGCTATTGTGAACTGAGCAGCTATGAACATTGATGTGGCTGTATCTCTGTAATATGCTGATTTTAAGTCCTTTGGGTATAGGCCAAGGAGTGGGATAGCTGGGTCAAATGGTGGTTCCATTCCAAGTTTTCTAAGGAATCTCCACACTGCTTTCCAGAGTGGCTGCACTAATTTGCAGCCCCACCAGCAATGTAAGAGTGTACCTTTCTCCCCACATCCTCGCCAACACCTGTTGTTGCTTGTATTCTTGATAATTGCCATTCTAATTGGGGTGAGATGGAATCTTAGGGTGGTTTTGATTTGCATTTCTCTTATTACTAGAGATGTTGAACATTTTTCCATATGTTTGTTGATTGCTTGTATATCTTCTTCTGTGAAGTGTCTATTCATTTCCTTAGCCCATTTGTCGATTGGATTATTTACATTCTTGGTGTAGAGTTTTTTGAGTTCTTTATAGATTCTGGAGATTAGCGCTCTATCTGAAGTATGATTGGCAAAGATTTTCTCCCACTCTGTAGGCTCTTTCTTTGCATTGCTGATAGTTTCCTTTGCTGAGAGAAAGCTTTTTAGTTTGAATCTATCCCAGTTATTAATTCTTGCTTTTATTTCTTGTGCTATGGGAGTCCTGTTGAGGAAGTCTGGTCCTAAGCCGACATGTTGAAGCTCTGGACCGACTTTTTCTTCTATAAGATGCAAGGTCTCTGGTCTGATTCCGAGATCCTTAATCCATTTTGAGTTTAGTTTCGTGCATGGTGAGAGATATGGGTTTAGTTTCATTCTGTTGCATATGGATTTCCAATTCTCCCAGCACCATTTGTTGAAGAGGCTATCTTTTCTCCATTGCATATTTTTGGCCCCTTTGTCTAGTATGAGAAAATTGTATTTATTTGGGTTTGTGTCCGTGTCCTCTATTCTGTACCATTGATCCACCTTTCTATTTTGGTACCAATACCATGACGTTTTTGTTACTATTGCTTTGTAGTAGAGTTGAAGATCTGGTATTGCGATACCCCCTGCTTCACTCTTTCTGCCAAGGATTGCTTTAGCTATTCTGGGTTTTTTATTCTTCCAGATGAATTTCATAATTGCTTGTTCTATTTCTGTAAGGTACATCATTGGGATTTTAATTGGAATTGCATTGAATCTGTATAGCACTTTTGGTAGTATGGCCATTTTGACAATATTAATTCTTCCTATCCAAGAACATGGGAGATCTTTCCATCTTCTAAGGTTTTCTTGAATTTCTTTCTTTAGTGTTCTGTAGTTCTCATTGTAGAGGTCTTTCACCTCTTTTGTGAGATTGATTCCCAAATACTTTATTTTTTTCAAAGCTATTGTGAATGGGGTAGTTTTCCTAATTTCTCTTTCTGAAGATTCATCGCTTATATATAAAAATGCATTGGATTTATGTGCATTGATCTTATATCCCGCTACTTTACTGAATTCACTTATGAGATCTAAAAGTTTTCTGGTGGAATTTTCTGGTTCCTCTAAGTATACCATCATATCATCAGCAAATAGGGATAGTTTGAGTTCTTCTTTTCCTATTCGTATCCCTTTAATTTCTTTGGTCTGTCTAATTGCTCTGGCTAGAGTTTCAAGGACGATATTGAATAGAAGTGGTGAAAGAGGGCATCCCTGCCTTGTTCCAGTTTTTAGAGGGAATGCTTTCAGTTTTTCACCATTTAGAATGATATTAGCAATGGGTTTAGCGTAGATGGCCTTTACAATGTTAAGGAATGTTCCCACTATCCCTATTTTTTCTAGTGTTTTGAGCATGAAGGGGTGCTGTATTTTATCAAATGCTTTTTCTGCATCTATCGAAATAATCATGTGATTCTTGACTTTAAGTCTATTGATATGGTGAATTACATTTATTGATTTTCTGATGTTGAACCAACCTTGCATCCCTGGGATGAAACCCACTTGATCATGGTGCACTATCTTTTTAATATGTTTTTGTATGCGATTTGCTAAAATTTTGTTGAGAATTTTTGCATCGATGTTCATTAAGGATATTGGTCTGAAATTTTCTTTCCTCAATGTGTCTCTGTCTGGTTTAGGAATCAGGGTAATATTGGCTTCATAGAATGAGTTTGGGAGAGTTCCCTCCTCTTCTATTTTCTGGAATACTTTGAGAAGTATTGGAATGAGTTCTTCTTTAAAAGTTTTGTAGAACTCGGCTGAGAACCCATCTGGTCCTGGACTTTTCTTTGTTGGAAGGCTTTTGATGACTTCTTCTATTTCATTACTTGAAATTGGTCTATTTAAATTGTGTATGTCCTCCTCATTCAGTTTAGGCAATTCATATGTCTCTAGAAACCTGTTGATGTCTTCGAAATTTTCTATTTTGTTGGAGTATAGATTTTCAAAATAGCTTCTAATTATGTTTTGTATTTCGGTCGTGTCTGTTGTGATATTTCCTTGTTCATTCCGAATTTTAGTGATTTGGGTTTTCTCTCGTCTTCTCTTTGTTAGTGTGGCTAAAGGTTTATCAATTTTGTTTATTTTTTCGAAGAACCAACTATTTATTTTGTCAATTTTTTGTATTGTTTCTTTCGTTTCAATTTCGTTGATTTTAGCTCTCAGTTTAACTATTTCCTGTCTTCTACTACTTTTGGTGTTGGTCTGTTCTTCTTTTTCTAGGGCTTTGAGCTATAGTGTTAGGTCATTTATTTTTTGAGTTTTACTTCTTTTATTAAATGCGCTCCATGAAATAAATCTTCCTCTAAGTACCGCTTTCATAGTGTCCCAGAGATTTTGATATGTTGTTTCTTTGTTCTCGTTTACCTCTAAGAATTTTTTAATTTCCTTCCTAATATCTTCTGTTATCCATTCATCATATAGTAGCATATTGTTTAATCTCCAGGTGTTGGAGTAGTTTCTGTTTTTTACTCTTTCATTTATTTCTAACTTCAATCCATTATGATCTGATAGAATACAAGGTAGTGTCTCTATCTTCTTGTATTTGCTGACATTAGCTTTGTGGCATAATATATGGTCTATTTTAGAGAAGGATCCATGTGCTGCTGAGAAGAAAGTGTATTCGCTCTTGGTTGGATGGTATATTCTATAAATGTCTGTTAAGTCTAAATTATTGATTGTGTTATTGAGATCTATGGTTTCTTTGTTCAATTTTTGTTTGGAAGATCTGTCCAGTGGTGAAAGAGGCATGTTAAAATCACCTAGTATTATTGTGTTATGGTCTATTTGGTTTCTAAAATTGAGAAGGATTTGTTTAACATACATGGATGAGCCACTGTTTGGGGCATAGATGTTTATGATTGCTATATCTTGCTGATTTATGCTTCCCTTAAGCAGTATGAAATGTCCTTCTTTATCCCTTCCAACTAACATTGGCTTGAAGTCCACACTATCTGAAATGAGGATGGATACTCCAGCTTTTTTGCTGAGCCCATGTGCATGGTATGTTTTTCCCCATCCTTTCACCTTTAGTTTATGGGTATCTCTTTCTATGAGGTGAGTCTCTTGCAGGCAACATATTGTTGGATCTTTCTTTTTAATCCAATCTGCCAGTCTATGTCTTTTGATTGATGAATTCAGGCCATTAACATTCAGGGTTATTATTGAGATATGATTTGTATTCCCAGTCATTTTGTTCATATTTAAAATTTTTGACACATCTTGGTTCCTCCTTTATTTGACAGTTCCTTTAGGATAATTCCTCCCTTTGCTGATTTGCTTCTTTGTTTTTTATCTCTTCCTCATGAAATATTTTGCTGAAAATGTTCTGTAATGCTGGCTTTCTTTTTGTAAATTCTTTTAGCTTTTGTTTATCATGGAATGATCTTATTTCATCGTCTAATTTGAAGGTAAGTTTTGCTGGGTATAAGATTCTTGGTTGGCATCCATTTTCTTTCAGAGCTTGAAAAATGTTGTTCCAGGCCCTTCTAGCTTTTAGGGTCTGGATTGAAAAATCTGCTGATATCCGTATTGGCTTCCCCCTGAATGTAATTTGGTTCTTTTCTCTCACAGCCTTTAAAATTCTGTCTTTATTCTGTATGTTAGGTATTTTCATAATAATGTGCCTTGGTGTGGGTCTGTTGCAACTTTGTGTATTTGGAGTCCTATAAGCCTCTTGGACTTGATTTTCCATTTCATTCTTCAGATTTGGGAAATTTTCTGATATTATTTCTTCAAATAGATTGTTCATTCCTTTGGTTTGTTTCTCTAAGCCTTCCTCAATCCCAATAATTCTCAAATTTGGCCTTTTCATGATATCCCATAGTTCTTGGAGATTCTGTTCATGATTTCTCACCATCTTCTCTGTTTGTTCAACTCTGTTTTCGAGGTTAAATATTCTGTCTTCAATATCTGAAGTTCTGTCTTCTAGCTGTTCTATCCTATTGGTTATGCTTTCTATGGAGTTCTTAATTTGGTTTATTGTTTCCTTCATTTCAAGGATTTCTGTTTGGTTTCTTTTCAATATCTCTAACTCTTTATTGAAATGATCTTTTGCTTCCTGAATTTGCTCTGTTAACTGTCGATTGGTGCGATCGTTCAATGCCTGCATTTGCTCTTTCATCTCATCGTTTGCTTCCCTAATCATTTTAATTATGTACATTCTGAACTCCCTTTCTGTCATTTCTTCTGCCATGCTGTTGTTGGATTTTATTGATGTAACATCTAGATTTGTTTGGGGCATTTTCTTCCCTTGTTTTCTCATATTGTTCAGGGATCAGTGGGTCATTAAGATATTGCAGATTTCCTCTATCAACTTATAATGTCCCTGAAGATTGCTAGTATATCCCCTCTTATCCTTCAGTAGCCTGAAGTCTTGGAGGAGGTTGATAATGCAGAGCTCCACGAAGAAGCTGCCTCTCTAGGTGTGGTAACCCTCAGGTGGCGTATATTCCCTGCTAGTGGGCGGAGGTGCCTCCACTTGTTGACCAATGGTCATCCAATGGGGAAGTAGACTGTGGGCTGAGGCAAGGCCTGTTTGTGCCTATGTCTCTGGTTTTACCGTCCCTGTGGGAAAACCTCCCCCGGCCGGGAAGAGTCACTCGGTGGGGACGTCTCACTAGTCAGTTGCCCTCCTAGAGGTTCCCCTCAATCTACAACTACCACCTGGGCTGGGCTGTCTTCTTCTGCAACGATCCCAGGGGCCCGGACCTACGTCCTGGGCCTGGGAGCCTCACCCTTCGCAGGCGAGTCTCCTTAGGCTGCCTCTCCCAGAAAATCTGCCCACCGCCCTGGAAACTTCGCTCCGCCCCTAGGCACGTCTCTGTGCGGCTCTTCCAGCAAGAAGCCACCTAGCTCCTGGGACCCTGCTCTGCACCAATCGCCTGGCTATGCAGCCCCTCCCCTGAGCCACCACCTGGAGCCCCGTACAATAGCTCCGAGACACAGAGACCCGCCACACACCTCCTCCTCCGGACAGCCGCCCGGTTTCCGACGCAGTCACTAGGAATCCAAACAACTCACTTCGGGACTCCTCCTCCTGCCAACCACCCGTAGCCCTAGGCAGTCACTCCAAGTCCAAGTGACCCGCCCTGTTCCTCCTCCTCCTCCTTGGGGTAGCCCCCCAGGTGTTCAGGAACGGTGGCTCCGAGACCAGGTGACTCACCACACTCCTCCTCCAGGCAGGCCACCGGTGTTCAGGAGCGGTTGCTTTTAGTCCAATCAGCTCACCACTCGCCTCCTCCTCTGGCAACCGCCTGTGGTTCTGATGCAGTCACTCCCAGGCTAAGCGTCCCACCGCTCTCCTCCTCCAGGCAGGCCACCAGTGTTCTGGAGCAGCTGCTCCGAGTTCAAACAGCTCGTCACGCAGCTCCTCCTTTGGCAACCGCCCGCAGCTCTGATGCAGTCACTCCCAGGTCAAGCAACACGCCGCGCTCCTCCTCCTCCTCCGGGCAACCTCCCGGCACTCAGGAGCGCTCGCTCTGAGTTCAAACAGTTCACCACGCAGCTCCTCCTCTGGCAACCGCCTGTGGTTCTGATGCAGTCACTCCCAGACCAAGCGTCCCGCCGCGCTCCTCCTCTTCCTCCGGGCAGTCCCCTGGCACTCAGGAGCGCCCACTCTGAGTTCAAACAGCTCACCATGCAGCTCCTCCTCTGGCAACCGCCCGTGGCTCTGATGCAGTCACTCCTAGACCCAAGCGACCCGCCGGGCCTCTCCTCTTCCTCCGGGCAACCCCCCGGTGTTCAGAAGCGGTCACACTGGGTCCAAACAGCTCGCCACGCAGCTCCTCCCCAGGCAGCCACCCGGACCCCCAGCGGCTGCTCAGTCCAAGCGCTATGCTGAGCCGCCTCCTCTACGATGATCCCAGTTGTCCGTGTTTACCGCTCCAGCGGGGGGAGGGGCGTCTCGCCGAGCAACTCCACTTCACAAATTCCCTGCGTTCCAGGGCTACCGCCCCATCCGGGATGCCTCCCCAACAGGAGAGACTCACCCGGCAGCTTTGAGTTGGTCCCAAGTCTCTCACTATCTCCTCTTTTGAATCTTGCGTCCTGGAGCAGCGTGAAATGCAGCCGCCCTCTAGTCCGCCATCTTGGCCCGCCTCCATTTGACAGATTTTTAAATGAACAACTAAATATTCTCATTGACATTCAAACACCTTCAAAGAATGGAATTTTCACCATATCTGAACAATTAATAATTTTAAATATTTTCAAATATATTCAATGAAATACATATTTGAAAAAATTTAAATACTATAGCAATTTTACTTCCATTTGTCCCTGGAATATCTGAATGAGATATTCCACAGTTGAAATTTATAAATCACATTAGTATTTATAATTCCATGAAGAATGCAAATGATATGATGTATATTCTTTAGGGATCACCCTATCATACCTCCTTGCAATGAATATGTTTAAAATGAATATTTAATTATTTATCAGTTTCCTAATATCATAAAAATTAAGTCTCAAATTTTTTCTTCATTATTGAATTTTTATTATAGTTGCCATTGTAATTGATCATCATGAGTATTACAACTTGATATTTATTAGACATGAAACAATGTTCCTTTTCTTAAATTAGCTCATGTAACCATGGACTATTTATTGAAAGAAAAAGGACAGGATTCATCATTAATTATGTTATCATTTATCACTTTGTTCTTTCCACATTTTTACTGGTGCATTATAATTATACACAATGAAGAGATTTGTTGTTACATATTCATATGCACATGCAATATAACAATGCAATTTGACTAATATCACTCCCCAGTACTTGCCTCCTCCCTCTTCTCCTCCCATCCCCTGGTCTATCATTTCATAAAAACACAAGTGGGAGAATCTTATTTATAAAAACACCAAAGAATGCAAAGAGTCTTGACACTGTATTGAGTTGGTATTGCTATGGAATTCTTTGAACTCTTCACAAGGTATGTCAAGTGAAATAATTATGGTCAATCAATTTTTCTTTAGATATTTTCTTTTTTTTAAGGAAAGAATGGAAGCCTCCTGATTTTAAAAGAATTGTTCCCAGTCAGTAAACATCCATGAGCTCACTTTCTTCAAACGATACCAAAAAGTCTATATGAAAATTTAGTAGTGATTAATTGCATCAAATATACTTTCACTTAAAGTAATTTTGACTAGATATCCAAGGAAAAATATAAAACTAAAGATATTATAAATGAACAATTTTCCCCATGCAACATTTTTCCATTTTAAAATTGAAGTATTATGTTGCAAACTATTGATGCTTTTACTTTAATTCGATGTAAAATAATACTGACCATAAAAGTAACATGTCTCACTCTTCCTGTTGAAAAAAATTAGACTGAAGTAGAAATCTGTCAGAATGAAAATAAAACTAAGTTAGAAAATGCTTCATTCCCATTAGTGTATTTCTATGCATCTTTTTTTTTAATTGTAAACAAATGGGATACATGTTGTTTCTCTGTTTGTACATGGAGTCAAGGCATACCATTTGTGTAATCATAAATTTACAAAGGGTAATGTTGTTTGATTCATTCTGTTATTTTTTCCTTCCCCCCCACCCCTCCCACCCCTCTTTTCCCTCTATACAGTCCTTCCTTCCTCCATTCTTGCCCCCCTCTTTAACCCTAACCCTAAACCTAACCCTAACCCTAACGCTAACCTCTCCCACCCCCCATTATATGTCATCATCCGCTTATCAGTGAGATCATTCGTCCTTTGGTTTTTTGAGATTGGCTTATCTCACTTAGCATGATATTCTCCAATTTCATCCATTTGCCTGTGCATCTTATAGCAACCACCACATTATTGAACATTAAAATAGGAAGACTTCATTAATTATATTATTTCATATAGCATGTAGAAGAGGTGCAAAGTCAATTTCCTAACACATTGGTTTGAATGTGTCCCCCAGAATTTCATTAAGTGTTGTAAGCTTAATCCCTAAATTTCACATGCGAACAGTATTTGGTGAGAGGGTTTTCAGGAGTACTTAGTATTAGATGAAGTCATGATAATGAAGCACCATGATGGAATTGGAGGTTTTGTAAGAAAAGAAAGAAAGACCCAGTCCATAATTACAGAGTAGATGTAAATGCTTTGTTTTTTAACTACTGACCTTTCAGAACTGTGAAACATATAAACTTTGATTCTTTAAAAATTCCTGGTGTCAGGTATTTTGTTATAACAACAAAGACACTTAAATATAATAATATGTATCATTTTATGACTATTTTCAATGCTTTGTGCAAGTAAGAATTCAACTCAACTCAAAAAAAAGTTAACTGCATTATGGTTGAGAGCATAGAAATGAGCAAGCCAGTCAGTCTACTATCATTATATCAGTAACATCAGTAAAGATATTTATACACTGTTTCCAATTTAATCACAAATAAAAATGACTTATAAAAAATATGCAGAGGTGTAGCTTTTGGAATTGTGGATTAAAGTACCTTGAAAATCTACTCCTATTTAAAAGTAATGAAAATACTTACACATGCTGTCAATTTTAATTTTTTGTGAACTCTGAAAATGGTCTAAAAGCTTGCAGAAATCCATGTATGGTTTACACAAAACAACAATAAAATTTGTGTAAGATGAGCAAGTCATGCTGTGTATTACTTTGTGCTAATCACAGCTTCTACCTCAACTTTATTGTGTCCTTAAGAGCCCAAATTCTTTTAAGTAAAGTAGTTGGAAAATTAGAAGCCTAGTAACAACAGGAGTAGGTTGGACTGATAGATTGAAGTTCTTCAAAACTTCCAAGTCTTCAAAGAACTGACACTATTTGATCTCTCTAGCAGCTTGTTGAAAAACTCCATTCTCAGAATTTGCCTCTATTTGACCTGACTCCGAGTTCACTCTGTGTGACAGGCCTACCCACAAGTCATTTGTCAAAATTCTTTTTGTTTAAAAAAAAAAAAAACAGGAACAATTGCTTAAGATCACAATAGAGATGACATTATCCCTTGAGGTTTACGAAAGTCTGAAAAAAAAAAAAAAGCAAAGAGAGAGAGAGAGAGAGAGAAATGTGATGACCACAGAGCTTTTGAAAATTTCCAACATCCATCTGGAAACCAAAAGGAACACACACATGTGCAGGAATGATCTGGAAAAGCCCAAAGCTCTCATATCTGCCTTATCCAAAGAGTCTCCTCAAGAAGGAATAAAGCTTAGCACAGAGAGACTGCCCACACACACTCCGGGCTTCCCAGACAAGGCTGGCCTACTGTGCACTTAATGAAAGTTAAGGAATTCTCCAATCTTTGCATCAAGATTAAGTTAAGCAAGCAGAGAATATCGTGGGAATTCTCCAATCTTTGCATCAAGATTAAGTTAAGCAAGCAGAGAATATCGTGGGCATGCATGACAAGGAATTTAGACTTCACAGAATTAGTCCTGGAAAGTCACTAAAAACAAACTCCTAGAGTTTAATTATGATACAAACAGATAAATAAAGATCATTGGCAAGTGATCAGCAACAATAACAAACAGCAACAGTGATCCCTGGTGGGCAGGGAAGAACTGATTTCCAGAATTGCCAATTTATGTTATTTAATGTAGTTTCCAACAAAACGTCTAGAGTCATGCAGGAAACAGGAAACATGCCTATACATTGGAAACAAGGCTGGCAATACAGACTGTAGCTGAGGAATTCTGGATATTTATATTACTAGACAAAGACTTTGAATTAGCTGTTAAAAATATGTTCAGACTAAAGTAAATAATATGCAAATAATTAAAGAAAATGTGAGAACAATACTTCAGGAAACAGAGAATACCAACAAAGAGATACAAGGAGACCCATATGGAAATTTTGGAGTTAAAATGTACAGTATCTGAAATGAAAACTTCACTAGAGGGGTACAATGTTTCATTTGAAACAGCAGAAGAAAGAATCAACACACTCAACCATAGGTCATTTATGTGAACCTGTTCTGAAGATCCAAAAGGAAAGAAAGAAAAAAGAAGTATTTTTAAAAGCCTTATTGACCTGTACAATACCACCAAGCAAAATAGCATACACATAAAATTCTCTGAGAAAAGAGAAAGAAAAGGACAGGAGAAATATTTCAAGAAATAAAGTCCAAAATGCCTGTCATATTTTATTTAAAACATTAACAACCATGAAACTTAAAGAATTTCAAGAAACCTCATAGAGAGACATATTCAAACACAGTATTGTCAAACTGTCTAAAAACAAGGACAAAAGGAAAATCTTGCAATCAAAAATAGTGAAAGCACATTACTATACTATACTCCAGCTTCACCCTTTTTGAAACAAACGACAATATTTAATCCTTTATTATGAATGAATAACATTCCTTAGTGTATATTTACCACATTTTCTCTATTATTTATCTGTTGATGGACACTGAGGGTTATTCCATATCTTGACTATTCTGAATAATGTTGCAAAAAAATGTGATAATGAAGAAAAGTTTTATTTCTTTGGGGTATGTACACAATAATGGAATTGATGAATCACATGGTAGTTCTACTTTTAATTTTTCAAGTAACCTCCATAATGTCTGTACCAATTTACCTTCCCACCTATGAGGTCCAAGGTTTCTCTACCTACTTTCAAACACCATTTTCTTTGATTATTTTTATAGCAAATTTCCTAACAAGAGTGAGATGCTGCATGATTTCACTTATCTGCAAAACCTGAGAAAGTTGATCTCACAGAACTAGGGTGTACAATGGGTGATTAGGAGGGATTGGGGAAGTTTGGGGTGGGTGGGCCAAAGATGGTGATCAAAGACTAAAATTTCTACTAGACAGGTATTTATTCCTGCTTGTATCTACCAGGTAAAATTCCAGTGATTTATTGTAAAATGATGATATAATTAATAACAGTATATTGTATTATTGAAAAATGCTAGGAGTGCTTGTTAAATGTTTTCATCACAAAAATGATAACTATGTGAGGCATGTATTAATTAGCTAAATCTAGGTATTCCACCATATATCCAGGCTTTAAAATGTCATGAGGTACAAAATAATTCATAATTCATACAATTTTATCAATTAAAAATAAAATGTTAAATAAATGATTAATTACATTAAAAATTCACATCGCCCTATATTTTTGTTATTGTATAGTTATAAAATCTGGTTTTATAAAAAATTGAGAAGTAACTCATGAAGTATGCAGAATCTTTGAGGTCTTTCAACAGTCAACTCCTCATCAGAAGCAATGTAGGTCAATAAAGGAAGACAATGTGATGACATATTGAAAGTGATAAAAGAAAAGAAGAGAAATTAAGAATGCAGTAGTTATCAACCCTATCCTTCAAAAACAAAGGAGAAATTGAGATGTTCTGAAATAAGCCAAAACCAAGAAAATTTATTGCTAGTGGCTAGACACTTGCCCTACAAGAAATGCTAACATCAGTCCTTCAGACTGAAAAGAAAGCACTTATTACAGTTTAATTATGATACACACAAATAAATAAAGGTCATTGGTAAAATAAATATATGGGTTAATCTAAGAGAAAGTATAAATGTACTTTAATTTATATTTCTCTTCTATGATATTTAAAAAGCAACTACTTAATGTGATATTTATAAAATAGACTCAATCTATAACAATGTAATCTATAACAATCTATAACAAGGTGTGTAAGAAGACACAAAGTCTTATTCTATCAAGATTTCTGTGTGCTATTTAAATTAATCTGGTAGTGATAAATACCTATTTTAAATTATATAATTACAATCCCCAAGGCAGCCACAAAAACAAAAATATTAAATATTGTAGTAAAATAAATAACAAGAATTAAGGTATCATACTACCTACTTAATACAAAGTCAGTAATGAGAAAAGATAAAAAATAACAAAGTATGTAAAAAATGGTAAAATGGCAGACAAATCCTACATTATCAGTAAATGCATCAATGCAAATGTACTAAACAAATCAGTAAAGGAGACTGACTGAGAAGAGGAAAAAACACATTTGACTCAAAAGAATAAATAGGTTTAAAGTAAAAAACTGGAAAGGCTATACCATGCACAGTGCCCCCCAAAGAGAGATGCCATGACTTTATTAATCTCAAGCAAACTAGACTGATGAAAATTGTTATTGGACATGCAAGGATGTGTTATAGTAATAAAAGTGTCAATAAACCAATCATAGTCTTAGCCAGATGCAGGTTAGCATTTTTGGATCCAAGATATATTATTTCTGACAATATTATTTGCCCATATCAGAGTTTTGTTTCTAAAGCCTTATCATGAATTTTAGTTCCAAGACATGTTCTAATTATGCTTTATTTGATTCCCCAGTTTTTATTTTCAACATGAGTCACATCATAAGAATATTCTAAATGAGCATAAGACATACCTTTATTTGAAAAGAGTAAAATGGGATGATTTTAATGAAATAAATTGAAAAGATGCAATACCAATCATTGAAATAACCTCAGGTAATCAATTTGATTAGATCAAACATATGTGATTGCCATTTTTGGATATAAGATATTTAAATATGTGCAAGCTTGTATGTTTCAATATTAACAAAAATGAGTAGTTATAGAAATACGATTCTCAGAGAATCTTCGTATACCCCAGAGTTACGTATCCACATCATTTGTAAAATGAAGCCCTGTATCATGTCCACTTAAGTTTTGCCTGACAAGCATTTATATGTAACTTTTCTCCAACTAGCCTCATGACTTCTTTAAAGTAATGGGTCATGTCTTATTTATTTTCAAATCCCCAAATACAAAGCAAAATAACAACATTATAGATGTTAAATGAATCATTAAGTAAATACATTAAGATTCACATTCCCTTTACTTTTGTCACAGTATATTTATAAATTTCTTTCAGCAGAATTTTCCAACATCATCTTGTATAATCTCTTGTGTACCTTCTTTCATGTTTTCAGATTTAAATTGATTTTCACCTCAAGGTTTCCACCAATATTCTTCCTTTTATCCTTCCCTGAATATTTTTGATTCTCCTAATTTCTAGTCATTATTTAAATCATATGTCATTTCTTCATTGGTACTTATTCTTATCATTCTTTCAATATTAATAAGGTTTCCCTTCTCCTCTGTACACTTGGTCTGTGATATATATATGTATGTGTGTGAGAGAGATATACGTATATGTATACATATTTAAGCAGTACAGGAGAAATTACTTTTATTTTTTGGTAAAACTATTTAATCAAATAGTTCACTGAAGAAAAAGAAACTTCCTTTAATTTTATCTTTTTAAAATATAATTCAAGTATCATGCAAACTGAGCTAGAGGTGAGATTTATACACATATGTAGAAATACATTACATGGTTTTGGAAAGAGCAATAACTATAACAAATTTAAACTTCCAAAGAATTTACATTAACCATATCTGCATATGTTCATAACATATATATGTATGTATTCACACGAACACAATAAAATGATAGTGTAAAAACTTGATATTCACTTAATAACCCATATCATTCAGTAATATGGAATAATAGCAAAGTATTATTGACTCTTATTAACATGTAATGTTCATTAATATTTTATAAATAGTAATGTCTCTCTACAACTTCTAGTACGTTGTCAGTTTTCGATTAATTCGAAGCACAGAGAAAAAAGAATTTATGTGTCAAGGTTATAAGATGCTAAAGGATGGCATCTAATTATCCTGTAGTTGAGTAGAGAAGTTGAGAATGAGCATGATGTGGGACTAATGGACCAACAAAAATGCAAAGCACCATTCAGCAGTAAAGTAATTGGGCAGAACAGTGGAAGAGACCACAGTAAATGATTACTTCATTAATTTTAAAATTAAAGGGCAAGATAAGGTGGTCACTATCATGGAGTTATTAAGGTAAAACAAGTTAATCAGCACATTTTGAATGTAAAGTTGTCAGCTAATCATCCAATGATTACCAATTTCTGAATATTACAAGAGAAAGCAATTTATTCTCACTTTATCAATCAAACCATGTAATCATATGTTTCACTGAATATAAAAACCTCTTAATTTATTTTTATCTTTTCTTAATATAATTTGACCATCATGCCTTGAGAGCCAAACTATAAAAAGATGGTGATCTTTATTTCATCTGCATACACATCAGAAAAATGACTTTCTTATCAAAATAACATTAAACGTCAAAATCTTTCAAGCGTGGCCACGCTGACATGGTAATTATTGATGTGAACTGCAGATATATTTATATCCTTAATCTTCCTTCACAAAAAGAGTTTTGTTAGTAGAAATCTAAAAAATCAATTATGTCACAGGATATCATATTAACATATAGTTTATATGTAGATTTCTAAATCAAATGGAAAAGGAAATCACTTTTGCCAGGAGAGCAGCACCACAAGAAACATTACAATAAATTCTTCAAGGAGAGCATAGCCGTCTCCATGCATTAAGCAGGCTGAAGCAGATGAAAACTGTGTGGCAGTGGATTACAGGGAGAGAGTTTACAAAAAAAAAAAAAAAAAAATGCAAAGACTGGTCAGAGGGCTAGGAGCTAAATAACTTCCAGTGAAACCATAGGGTTGGGAATTGTTTGAATTTCAGTCATCTGGAATGGACAGTCCTCAGTGATTGCTTGAGATATCCAACAACAACCCCAGAAAAGCCACACTTTAATATTTGGACTCGACAGTCCCTAAACTAAAGGCTAATAGACACATATCCCAACACAGCTTAAAAAACAAGCCTCCAAGGATAAAAGTGAACCAAAGTAAATCAACTGCTTGCCACAACAAACCTCAGTTTTCTTTCAGGGAAGTTAACAGTATCCAGATACACAACAGCACAAAAGCATCCAAGGTCCAAGAAGCAGTAAAATCTAATGAATACCCAGGAGAAAAATCAGTCAATAGAAAGAGATCCAGAAATAACAGTTGGAGATATTAAAACAGCTCTCATAACAATGAAGGCCATTTAAAGAAAATCATGAATCTAATGTGCAGAGAAATGGAAGTATAAAATAGAACACGAGAAACTTCTAGAAATGAGAAATATAATACCTAAAATTAGCAGGATGTGATTATGAGTTTATTCACTGTAGGATAATGGATCATTGAATTTAAACACATGGGTAAATCTAGTTATCTCTCAAAAACGGAGAGAAAAGCACAAGGAAAAAAAAAAAAAAACTAGAGCCTCAGTGGTTTATAAAGAATACTTTGTGCTCTAAGATACATTTCTCTGGAATCCAGAAAGCAATGGAAGGTGATGGTAGGAAGGATTAAAAAAAAAAAAAGTTCTTGAAAAAAATGGTGGTTGAAAATTCTTAAATTCAATGGAAATTATAAACCCACACATTCAATGTTATAAATTACAATAATAATCCTAAAGAAAACCATACCAAAGTGTTAGAATGCATTATAGAGTTAAGAGCTCTAAAAGTATACTCTAGAGAAAAAATAGCACATAGGAAAGCAGAGGGACATTGGAGTACATGTGTGTGAAGTTCTTTATTGTGTGTGAAGTGGCCTGATAGCATCTGAATAATGCAACAAGTTACACTTGTCTTTCCTTAGAACAAATATTTTTAAAAATAAATATACAAGTATACATAAAAACATACATACAAAAATAAAATTAGATGTATAGCAAAAATGATAAAAATAATTTGGAATATTATAAAGTAATTTATTCAAAAGTAAGAGGAGAGGAGGAGAGGAACAATAAACAAATGGGATATATAAAGACCAAATAAATTATAGGCTCAAACCCAATGTAACAACAATAATACTCCAAATAATGGTCTAAACATTTGAATTAGCCAATGAAAATACACAGATATATAGATTTCTCTCTCTCTCTCTCTCTCTCTCTCTCTCTCTCTCTCTCTCTCTCTTTCTTTCTTCCTTTTATTTTTTTTCCCCATTCTGGGGATTAAACCCTCACATAATCCATGCTAGGCAAGCGTTCTGCCTCTGAACTACATTTCAGTCCTAGAGAGTTCTCACAGGATCAAAACTCATATACACATTGTCAGAACAGAAGAACAATTTAAACACAAATAAATGTATAGGTTAAAAGTTAAAAGAATGGGTTAAAAAAAAAGAGAGAGAGCATGCAAACACTCATCACAAAGCTGGAGTGGCAAAATTATTACCAGTTGGTGTAGACTCAGGACAAGAAATACTGTCAGTGATGAAAAAATAAGTCATGATGATAAATTGCTCAATTCAATAACTTTAACAACCCTAAATGTGTATATGCCTAGTAAAGGACTTCAAAATATATGGTGGAAAAAACAGAAAGTTAAAGGAAAAAAAGAGATAAGTCTGAAATTATTGTTATTATCCACACTCTTCATCTGTAGACTAAGAAGTCTATAGACCTCCACAGAATACATACCTTTTTGCGATTACATGTGGAATGTTCATCAATGTAGATTGTGTGTCAGGCCTTGAACAAATCTCAAAAAAAATTTAAAATACTCTGAAATTATGCAGATTATATTTGCTGACCAAAACAGGATTAAATATGATATCAATAACAAAAAAATATCTGGGAAGAAACATAAATACTTTGAATTTAAATACTAATGACTAAAAAAGCCATGTACAACACAGGATGCAATAAATTATACATCATTTTGAACTAAATGACAATGCAAACTCAACATGCTCAAATTTATGAGATGAAACTAAAGTCTTGTTGAGAGGAAAACTCATTTTAAATTCTTGTATTGGAAAGTAAAGAGTGATCTAAAATCAGTGATCTCAGTTTTTGCCTTATAAAATTATAAAACAGGAAGAAATTGAACCCAGAGTTAACAGAAAGAAGGAACTAAGGAAAATAAAAATGATGAAAAAATAATACAAGTGATAGGAAAAATCCATAAGAACAAAGCCTGGTTCTTCTGGTAAATGTCAATAAAATTGATAAATCTCTTTATAGAGTAATCAACATAAAAAATGACAGATGGGACAGCAGAATTCTACACATACTAAAGCATATAATGGAATATTATGGACAACTTTATATTATATTTAAAAAGTCAATCATTGCTTTGAGGCTGGGGTGGGATATGAGGGAACAAATTGTGCGTGGGCCAGGAGGCCACAGAAAGCAATTTCTTATCTTGAATAGGAATTTCCAAGTCCTAATTTAGTATCTGAAAAGTTTAGGGAAAAAAAAAGTGTTTTGTTCTTGTCCAAATTACATTAGATCATGAAATATGTACAATTAGCTCTACATTTTACATATGATATAATTCAATTTTTTCTGATTAAGCATCACTTTATATTTTTAAATTAAAAAAATTTCTAATTAGTTATACATGACAGTAGAATGCATTTTGATACATCACAATGGAGTATAACTTCTCATTCTTCTGGCTGTTCACAATGTAGAGTTACACAGATTATGTAATCGTATGTGAACCTAGGGTAATAATGTCCAATTCATTCTACTATCATTCCTACCCCACTTCCCCTGCCTTCAGTCCCCTCTGTCTAATTCAAAGTACCTCTATTCTTCCCTAGTCACCTCCCACCCATTGTGAATTAACATCCACATATCAGAGAAAACATTAGGCCTTTGATTTTTTTGGGATTGGCTTATTTCCCTTAGCATGATATTCTCCAGTTCCATCCATTTACTGGCAAATGCCATAATTTCATTCTTCTTTAAGGCTGAATAATATTCCACTGTGCATATATGCCACAATTTCTTTATCCATTTATCTGTGGAAAGGCACCTAGGTTGGTTCCATAGTTTAGCTATTGTGAATTGAACTGCTATAAACATTGTTGTGGCTGTGTCACTGAAGTATGCTGATTTTAAGTCCTTTGGGTATAAACTGAGGAGTGGGATAACTGAATCAAATGATGGTTCCATTCCAAATTTTCTGAGGAATCACCATACTGCATTCCATAGTGGTTTTACCAATTTGCAGTCCTACTAGCAATGTATGAGTGTTCCTCTTTCCCAAAATCCTCACCAACACTAATTGTTGTTAAGTATCACTTTTTAAATTTTTTCTACCTTGAGAGTGCAACTAAAATGGAACCTCAAAAATTAAACTTTACCACATGGGGTATTTGCCGTGCAATTTACATTAGTATATAGATCCCTTGGGTAGAACATGAAGATGATTGTTTTTTTTGTTCTGGGTACTGAACCCAGAGGTGCTTAACTACTAAGCCACATTCGCAGGTATATATATATATATATATATATATATATATATATATATATACATATATATATATATTTATTATTATTAATATATATAACATACATTATTTATATATATATATATTTATTATTTAGAGACAGTGTCATGCTGAGTTGCTAAGGCTGGCTTTGAACTCTTAATCTTCCTGCCTCAGCCTCCCAAGCTGCTGGGATTATAGGTGTGTGCCAACACACCCAGCAAAGATAGAATATGATGATAGATGCCCCCTTACCTCTTGAATATATACTGAAATTTTGAAGTGTATGGAAGACACTTCAACTTTTTCCAGTGTTTTCCTTGATATTGTTTTTGTATATTTTTCCATATTATATTTAGCATCATGTAATACAATATTAAATTTACAAGTTAACACAAAAGAAAAACCAATGTCTGAATGTAATAATAATGTAATCATAAATAAGGCATAATTTCCTTTGTGTTCCAGTTTACTTTTAAATCTTTTAGTAATATTTTGTAATTTTTTTGTTTCAAACATTCCTTGCTAAGTTTCATCTAACATACATAGTATTCCTATTGCTGTTGTGAAGAGAATTTTTTTTTTCCTGGCATTAAATCTTCTAATAATCCTTATTTATGTATTGGAAAGCCTGAGTTTTGCATGTTAATTTTACATCCCAATAAGTAGCTAAATCCTTCTATTATTTGCATTATTTATATAAATGATTACTGTATTATTTCCTAATTCTGTTAGAATTATCATAGGCACTACAATTTTTTAAAAACTCACAGTTGATGGCAGATGATTCTGTAGGTCAGGTGTTTAGTCATGACACAGGCTTTGTGTTCAAGGGCCCACAGAAGGTTAAAATCAAGTTGCAATCAGCTCTTCTCTGGCTTCTGATTGTTCACATTGCTGGCAGAATCCAGTTTAATCTCATCCTAGGGTGGATTCCCCTTTTGCCTACCTGACTGTCACCTGGGTGCTTCCTTCACCATCTACAAGATAGGCACTTGCCTTCTCATGTGGCCTGGTTCAGGTGAGAACTTCCCATGAGCCAAGTGACCCTTATACTTCAAATCTCAGACTTCCTTTGCCTCTTCCTCTCTAGACTCAGATCTGAAGATCTCATAGAGATAAGCCAAGACCATTCAGATAATCATCTCATTTTAAGGTCAATGGTTTATTTTAATTAAATCTATATAATTCCTTCTCTGCAGTACCAAGGTTAGTATTTAATTGAATAAGCCAGAAAAGTTATGTGCACGCTGGGGTCAGAGAACTTAGTGACTGTATTGTTTTAAATAGTGCCCTACCAAATATATGTCTGCCTGGAATCTCAGAATAAACTGAGACCCTTATTTTGCAACAAGGGTCATTTTATATGTAAATAAAGCAGCATATACTGTAAAGTACCAATTCCTAGAACTATCTAAGCCTGTGGAATAGTGAGTGTTGGACTTTGTCTTCCTTATAGAAATTTATCTGTATTCCACTTATGTCAATTTCCTTCCTCTTCTCTTTTCTTATTTTGTCTTAAGCCTCATCTACCCTGGTGGGATTTAAATCTTGTTGAGAGCCCTGATTACTTCCATTAACTTCCAGATTCAGAAACTGTAGAGACAAAGTCCAAGTCACTATGATGTTTGTGTTTTATTTCTGATACAATGATCTATTACTAACTTAAAATAAATAAATCAATATTATATACCTTAAGCATTTATAATTTGATATATATTTAAATTTTTCAAAATATTATCTCATAAAATGCTATATTAAATTGTCACAAAAATGCATTTTGTTAACAAGAACACTAGCCAGTGACTTGACCAAGTTCCAACAATATCAGAGATAAACTAAATTGAGACAAACATAAATCATCTATTTCACTTTCCATTACCCTACCGCTCTCTGGGTGCAGACATCTAATTGAATAAGTGAGGGTTTTATTTTTGTTGTTGTTGTTGTTATTACTATTGTTGTTTTTTTGGTGAACTCTAACATTTCAGTTACAAATTTTAATCTCATTAATGGTGACATTCACCCTAGTTCACTTTGGTTATGAGGCTGGTTGTGACTTTAGTAGATGACTGAGCCTCTTAAATTCTTTATATATGCAAACATAAACAACAGAAATTTCTTTCTATTAAGGTTTACTAAAAAACCTTCAAGTGACCTCAAGGTCCTCTTGAAATAAAATGTTATTGAATTTCAGTCAGTAACTATGATGCTAAGAAACAACAAAAACAACAAAAAACCACAACTTTGTTAACCAGAGGTTATGATTTGCTTACTTTAAAAAATAATGTTTCAAGTTCAATCTAACATGCTTACCCGACTATAATTTTTATTTATTCTTTCCAAACATAACATTGAGAAGTGCCATCTCTTGTCACTAACTAGCCTTAGGGTTTGTGCTTTTATGTTTAATTTATTATTGACTTGTGACTTCTTTTCCTTTTACAGTTGAAAAATGAATTGAAATAATGATTTGCTTTTATTGCCAGACAAGATGCTAGATGTCCTGTTTGCCAAATTTACAGATTATAAGTAGCAGGATGCCTCTAATAAAAAGTTTAACAAAAATGCCAAATAAAAATAAAATGTCAACATGCTTATATTTTACCATAAAATTGTTAGTTTTCCCCACTCCAATGTAAGAATACATCACTTATGTCTCCATAATGGCAAACAAAAGTTTTGACAAGCAAAAAACCCATGTAGAAAACATTTCATGTTTTAAAATGAAGGAATTGGTAGTATAGAGAGAACTTCCTTCTCACAGTGTGGTTCAGCTGTAGTTGTCTAAGGAAGCCCATCAGCAGAGCTAGCTATTAACTGCATTGCATGTAACTTAAAAAGAAAAGAAAAACAAAACTAAATAAAATTTAAAAAACCCTCTAATCTGATATTTCTCCATGTCTGTTAAAGTTCTCTTCAACTATATATAAAATTCCTATATCTCTCTCTAGCAAGACCTGAGAAAATTATCTTCTGTCATTTCTAAGACACAAAACATCACACACACACACACACACACACAAACACACACACGATTCAAGCAATATTTTGATCTGAATAATTATTCAAACCATTGGTAAATTGAAAATCTGAAGTAGACAATTATTTCAAACAGTTTAGCAACTAAATACAGCATGATTAATAATTTAAATTGGTGGGTCCTAGCACTTATCATTTCTGGACTAATATGAAAAATATGTTTATTGTTTTATCTGTCAGTACTTTCCAAATAGTGTGTCTTTTGAGAAATAGGTCAGTTATAAACTGAATTTGATATTGAGACCATACCCTGAGCTTAGGCATTGTGACATCCTGCAGGGTGTCCCTGAGCTGCAGGGATGGAACCTCCTGATCTTTTTTCTCCTTGGTAATCCTCTATAACCCTCTGAATTCCAACAACACCTGAAGGTAGACCAAGGTTGTGAACTTGAGAGTTGGGCCACTTCCAGGTCCTCAAACAGGAAAATGCAAGGTGGTTTCCTCTTCTGTGTCTCCAAAGAACTTCTGTGTATGGATGAGGTATAATGAGGTTCTGAAGCAAAACATTATTGGACTTCTTCCTTGTGGCTTTTAGAACTACCATGTAGGGGTTGGATTACCAAATAAGGATGGATGGATTTTTTAAAAAATAAAAAGAAGAAAAGGGTTGAAGAAAAAGTGAGAAAGAAGAAATTCTTGAGAAGTCAGTCAGGGAAAACTAAGAATAAGAAAGAAGTGGCAAAGATGGCTAAGACGAAGAACCCTTCCAGTGAGATGGTCTTGTCAGAGAATGACAGATAGTTCAAGTTTGTTGAAAACAGACTGCCCACACACAACATGGAAGGCAAAAAAAAAAAAAAAAAGCAAAGGACAGCCCAAGCTTTTCTAAGCTCAGGGAAGTTCCACAATATGTATTTGCTGTTGATTCAAAAATGGAAGCTACAAGTCAAGAAACACAAGATTGACCCTTTTTTTTTTTTTCTTTTTCTGTGTGTGTGATACTGGGGATTGAGCCTCATGCATGCTTGGGAAACACTCTACTACTGAGCCACATCCCCAGCCCTGGATTGGCTTCTTAAGCTAAGCCTTCATGGACGATGGGGTTCTTTCTGTCTCGGTAGTAGCAATAACACCCCAATGCTCTGATCATGTTGAGAGCTGCCATGGGGTCCTAAATTAAGAATTCTATTCATATGGATTAATGCCATCTTAGGCTCTGATAATAGCAATAAATTCTTCTACACAGTAAGAGAAAAAGAATATGATTATACACTTGCAAACCTAGTAACCTAAAAGATTGAAAGTGTTTTGAATGGAAAACTCATGTGTTTTATTCCTACCTAACTAGTTTTTATAGAAGTTAATGGAAAGATTTCTTAACTTTAGTGGTAGTACTAATGAGGGAAATAAATATCTTAGGTATGTTTCTCATCTATCTCCAGAAATTATCATGCTGCTTCATGAGAGTGCAACCTTTCTTTTTTACACTATGATAGTCCTAGTTTCAAACTTAGTGCCTGACTCAATATGGAAACAATAAATCTTTGTTGTATTGTAAAGAATACCTGAAAGTCCATAGAATTCTTCCTAACTAAAAAACTTATTTAAATTTTAGTAAGTGAATGTATCATAGATATGTCACTCAATTTGAATGGTAGCATTGTTTATATGATAAAATGGCTTTGTCAAACACAGGTATCTGTCAAAATGAACATATTTGGAGGTTAACTTGATGAATGGCTCTCACAATGAACAAATTTTAGAACTAACATATTGAAGTAAGTTAAATTAATACCTATTCTAAATATCTTTCCATGAGGAGCAATAGAAGCCAAAAAGGGTGATTTTATGAGTCTGGAATTCAGTAAATTAAGAAAAACTTGAGGAAATTATTACTTTAGAAAATCTTTGAAAGGAGAAGTTTTCACAGTAAATTTGCATATAGAAAGGCATTTATGACTTTTGAATAAAGAAATTGAAATACCATTGAGTATTGAATGAGAAAAATAAAGGTGATTTGACTAGTGTATGTCCAAGTGATGAAAATACATAAAGAAAATCTAAAAAACAAATTGTAGTGGTTATATCTAATGCAAAACAGAATTTGGAGGCATTTTCAAAAACAAAACTTAACAAAACAACTAATTTATCACTACCTACCTAACTAGACACTGGAACTTAAAGAACAGGCTGAATTAGAACTTAGTCAATGTGTTGAGATAATGATAGTAATAATTCTTCCAAGAATTAATCAAACTCATTTCTTAAATTTTTCTTGATTTAAAATTTTCATAGATTTTTGTAATTTGCCAAAAAATTTCTCATTCAATACCCCATTTACATTTTATAAGCATTCTGTTATAGATGGTATACTGACTACCAAAAATCAGGCATTGTGATAAGGTCTAGAAATCCACAAAGAAAGAAATGTCAATTTGTGCCCTTCATGAATTGTCTATATGGGAAAAGGTGAATTTCAGAAATAAAATGGATATATCACACTACTAGGTATTCCTACTCTAAATTCAATGTCTTTACAAAAACATTGTCTTATGATATTAGATAGATGATTGATGATGGAAAGAAAGAAAGAAAGAAAGAAAGAAAGAAAGAAAGAAAGAAAGAAAGAAAGAAAGAAAGAAAGAAAGAAAGAAAGAAAGAAAGAAAGAAAGAAAGAGAGAGGGGGGGAGAGGGAGGGAGGGAGGGAGGAAGGAAGGAAGGAAGGAAAGAAGGAAGGAAGGAAGGGAGAAAGAGACTAAGTGAGCTGTCTAGATTCTAAAGAGGATTGAGAAGTATTATTTGTTGCAGCAATGTTTTTAATAACAAATGAAAACAGAAAGCAGTTTGAATAACCAACACTTTGGAATCTGCTCACAAAATAAGGGGGATTCTTGCAAGGGAATAGTAGTTTATATGGTAAAAAAATCACCGTAGATAATGATCATGAAGACTGGTGGTGTTGAGCCTCTAAAACGTTACACAATGGCTCTCATATCTTGAGACTTATGAAGTGGTGTGGTACCCTCCCTGTGAGTGTGACTGGAACTAACAGACTTGCTTTAAGTGAGTAGAATATGGCAGAAGGGGTGGGAGTCACTTTTAAGATCAGATTATTGAAAGATGTTGACATTTCCTGAGTGCTCTGTTTTGCTTCCTCTTGGACCATCTATTCCAAGGGAAGCCAGCTGCAACACAAGTGACCTTGGAAGCAGATCTGAAACCTGACAAACACTTTGTTTGTAATTGTGGAAAGAGATCCTTATTCAGATTAGACTTGCAATTAGGACAGCCCTTAATGACACTGTCTCGTGATATCCTATGCCAGAACCACTCAGCAATGGCACCACTAGATTCCTGAGGCATAGAAACTGAAAGATAATAAATATTAGTACATTTCAGTTTTACAGTAATTTGCTACACAGAAACAAAGAACTAACATACCTGACTTTCCATCCTAGTACTTCCTCTTACTGCCTGGATGCCCTTAGGCATGTGACTTAAGAGTTCTTTCACTGTTAATTTTTCATCTGTGAAATATGTATATCATAAAGTTATCTTCAATTTAGAATTACTTCAGGATTTCATAAGGTGATACAGGCAAAGAATATATATCAGGGATTTTATCATGTTATAAAATGTTAAAAATATTTCATCCATTAATTAAGATATGGAATTACATTTTCTGATATTTGAGCTATTCAGTCATATTGAATGGCTCAACTTCTTTGTCCAAAAAAGATGTTAAAATAATATTTGCTTAAAGAAAAAAACACAAAATATTAATAATAGTTACACTTGAATAAAGAGCATATTGGTGTTCTGTATATAGTTTTTCTTTCTTTTCTCTTTTTTATTGATTTTTTTGTTTCTTCTAATTAGTTGTACATGATGGTAGAATGCATTTACTTGCTGGTGGGAATACAAAATGGTGTAATCATTTTGGAAAGCATTGTGGGGATTCCTCAGAAAACTTGGAATGCATCCACCATTTGACTCAGTTATCCCACTCTTCAGTTTATACCTAAAGGACTTAAAATCAGCATATTACAGTGACACAGTCACATCAATGTTTATAGCAGCTCAACTCACAATAGCTAAACTATGGAACCAATTTAGGTGCCCTTCAACAGATGAATGGATAAAGAAAATGTGATACATACATATATATATATATATATACATATATAATTTTTTTCTTTATTCATATATATGATGGAATACTACTCAGCTTTAAAGAAGAATGAAATTATGGCATTTGCTGGTAAATGGATGGAACTGGAAAATATCATGCTAAGCAAACTAAACCAAACCCCAAAAACCAAAGGCTGAATGTTTTCTCTGATATGTGAATGTTAATTTATCTGTATACAGTTTTATTAACATTTTTGTGCAATTTGGAAAAGTTTTCAAAATAAAGTGCTTTTAAGTACATACAGTATAATCACACTTTTAAAAAAATTTAAAGAAAAAAATTAAAAGTTATCAACAAATATATTAGCAATGCTTAGCTGAGTGAAGCAATTATGATGAATCATTCATTTAATTTTTTCATGTTTTCAAATTTTTCAATTACTCATGTAATAATAATATTAAAGTGTCTTTTTAAAAGTATATTAAGCAACCTGTAACCTGTTTGTCAGTGAAGAATAAAAATTCAGAAATAAAACTAGAAATTGGCATAAATATTTAATAACTAGAAATTAAAATATGGGATTTTGAATGGGATGGAGAACTTGAAAAGATAATTCACTTTTAAAAAGAGTTCTATTTCAAGTATGCTTTTTTAATGTTTTAAAAGTACTTTAATTTTATAACATTTAGAAATAGGCTATGCTTTACTCTTGTTATTATTTAATTTGCAAAAAATAAGTTCTCTTTAGGAAAGAAATAGAACAGAAAACTAATTTCTACTTATACCGATATGCTTCCATGTCAGATAATATGCATAGAATGAAGCAGATTATAGCTCCTTTTCTATGAATATAACATGCTTTTATGTTTTCAAAGACACAAAAACCAAGGATGCTTTTCAGTTCTGGAAATAAAAGATCACTTTGGTTAAATCACTTCAGTTTGAACTGCAAATTTCTGTCACGGCCACATGTGTTTATTTCTCCAATGCATCTACTGGGTCATTTATCACTCTCAATCTGTACCTACAGCTCTCATTTATTCTCTATATTCAGGTCAGAAAAAGCATTTAGTATCATTATGGGTAAAAACACCTATTTTTCCTCTTTACTTTTATTCTAATTCAAAATGTCCTTGTGTATAAACTCCTACGTCCTCTGAAATGCAACAATGAATCTTACAGTAAAGAGAAAACACATTTCAATACTTATAAATATTATCCAATTTTAGGACATCATTTATGAAAGTTACTTAGACATGATGCATTTCAGAAGTATGCTAGAAAGTCCTGTCAATAGAACATCTAGGTGCTTGCTTTGTTAGATTACTTGTGGGGATATTAAAATTATTTTTGTATGTTTGTGTTTACCACACTGAACCAATCTCCCTATAATTTCATGGAAAGACTATCTTACCTTATATTTTAGTAATTCTGGAAAATATTTTCAAGAAGAGGAACTTAAAATTTTGAGGCATAATTAGATCAATACATATATTTCCCTCATCATCTTCCTCAGTGCTTCTCAGGGAGCCTCAGTTTTTATTGTCATTTTGAGCTTCAAGTGTTAACTCAGTGAACTCACTGATGACTTCCTGGTCTCTTTTATAGGACACTAAGGTATATTCCTTAAAGACATAGCATAGCACAAAAATTCAGAATCCAGAATTTGAAAGTAGATATCCTGGATTCAGTCTTGTTTAAATTACTCAACACTTTTGTGTCTCAATTTTTAAATGTTGATTAGGAGGATAATAATAGTACCCCAGTTAAGTGATAAAATTGACTTAACACATGGTTAGTGCTTGGGGTATGCTAGGAATGAAAGTATTTGGCTACAACTAATGTTATATTACTAATTACAGACATTTCAATCTATGTGATTTTGCCCTTTGTTTCCAATGGATTTTTTCCTTGATTTTATTATCCTTTGCTAGCTAGCGAAGTAGATGATTATTACATTCTTACTTCATCAATTTATTTTTCATGATGGACTCACATTTCTCCAATCCATTTCCAAAAAAAGAAAGAAAGATGCATCTACATCCTTTCCAGTCATTGCCCATTTTCCTATTTTTCTCTTCCCCTCACAACCAAACTTCTTTAAGGAATATACCAGAATACTTCGAAGATCCAGAAAACCATTATGCCCTAAAAGAGAGAGACACAGGCAAGACCTGGTTGCACTGCGAACTAAAACCCATTATATTATTTTCTTTATTTAACTCCTTTCTCTCTGTTACTCTAATTAAAGTTGCTTTATTGTACCATAAAACCTTAGCTCTTTTCTTCTTCTCACTCATCTATAAGATTGATTCGCAGTAGAAGCCCATCTATTCCCTTAGACTCAATGAATTGATATGTTAATGACTTCCAAATCAAGAACTAATCTCAGTTGTTTTTTGAGCTTCAAATCTCCTTATTCTATTCAATACCTCCTGTGTATAACAGACGCTTTCACATAATACATCTAAAATTATTTCAACTATTCAAGCACCCATTTGCCAAATCTGATTATTTTCCTACATAATCTATCATAATGCTTGGTTACATGATGAAAACATTGCTTTTTCAAACTTTCTAATTATCCAATAAATGAATCAAAGAGGAAAAAAGTTATTATTAATAATATAAAATAATTTTATACCCAGACCCAGTTTAAGGAATAAACATTATCAACTGACACTAGCATTCTGCACATTTCCTCCTGTATTTAATTACCCTTCCTAAAGTCAACCATTATTCCAAAATTGATATTTTTGCTTTCCATAAATGTTTCGGTATTTTACTAAATAAATACATAATCCTAAACTATATAAAATTTATTTGTTTATTTAAAATCAAATAAAGTATTTTAATCATATGCATCCTTTTATGAACTGCTATTTTCATTAACTATTAAAGTTTTAAGGTTTATACATCATGAGGTAGAAATTTAGGGATATGGAGAGAACACTGAGTCTCTAAAGGAAAATGTCGCTCTCAGACTATAGAACAAACAACTCATAAATAACTTCTGAATGGGACAAGAGAGCCTAAGGGAGAAAAAATAACCAGGATGTAAGGAGCATTAAATAGTGTGTACATTACTTTGTTTAACTTTCCATTTTCTTACAAGTGTTCTGGGATGTAGAAAAACAGTCACAAGATCTCAATAGAAAGAAACCTTTAATCTGGTGAGGCTAAGGACTAACATTTGACTGGACCCAGAAGCTTTGGCTGGATAACCCAATTAGATCAGCCTTGTGACCATGAGAGAGGTTGATGTAACCTGGAACCTACTTAGCAGACCAGACCCCAGCAAAGGGAAATTCTCTCTTGCTTAATATTCTCCAGCATGAGGGAAGTCAAGCTCCTTTGGATCTTGCATATTCCACCTACCTATGTATCTCAGTATAAACTTGACCTTAAGCCCTTAGAGGCACTTCTCACTCTTAAAATTGCCTGATCTCTGTTCTGAGAGTGTGCATCTTTTCATTCTAATAAAGCTCTTCCTGTTTCTTTACAACCTGACTCACCCCTATTTTCCCTTCAGTTATCCAGTCAAAAAACTAAAAGTTTCAAGTAGAAGTCACCTCTGCCTTTGGAGATTTTTATGTCCTTTAACCAGCCAATAACACCTTTAGCTCTGGTGTACATTCATTGAAAGTCAAGGTCTTACCCCACAATAATACCTTTAGCATCTAGTTTACATTCATTGAAAGCCAAGGAGCCAGGTGCAATGGTGTATACCTATAATCCCAGCAACTCAGGATGTTGAGGCACTGGGGATCACAAGTTCCAGGAAATTTAGTAAGGCCCTGTCTCAAAATTAAAAGTTAAAAGAAGGGTTGCTTAGTGACAGAGTGCCACTGTTCCATCTCCACTACCAAAAAAAAAAAGTAAGGAGAGCAAGCAAAAGCTGTCTAGTATCTGAGTTTTAAAAACACCCAACTCATTCATTCTTCTGCTGTTGGACATTTAAGTAAATTCTCACTTATTTTTCTATTGTAAATGCAACTGCAATGAAATTTTGGTATATGTTTAGTTCTGCACAATGTAGAACTTTATCTGGGGCATAAATCAAGGAAAGAAAGAAATTATTAGTACATATAATATTAGAACTGTATTATTGTCTTGCCAAGTTCACTTCAGAATTACTTATATCAATTGGTACTTTAATCAAAGGTGGAAAAGTTTACTCAGATTGCTTTCTATCTCTGCCATTTGTTATTCTACCATATTGTTATTGTTATTCTGCCATATTGTTAATCTACCATTCAATACATGTGAAATAATATCCCATTATAGTTTTAGTTCACGCATCTCTTACTGATAGTGATCTCGAGTCTTCATATAACTAATGAAACTTCGGTTTTCCTCTTTTGGTAATAAAAAGGCTTATATTTTACCTCTGTTTTTCTAATGAATTTCTGCCTTTTTCTTGTATTTGTAAAGTATTTTTTATATTGTATTGAGAATTTATTGACTATTATGTTCCAAATACTTTAGAAATTCTGTTTAATTCTTTTTCCAATTTTGCTCTAATTTACTTGTAATATGACATACATGTCTTATATTTATAATTTGATACTTCTTTAAAGTGTTTTTAACATACTTAATTTATGTCATAAAATAGAAGTTGGCAAATTATGACTTGTGAACCACGTTTGACCTGGCTCCTATTTTGTAAATAAAAATTTATTGGAAGATATTCATGGCCATTTGCTTGTATAGTATTTATAGCTGGTTTTATGTTACAGCAGCAGTGTTGAACAATTGTGAAAAAGACTCTGTAATCTACGATGCCAAAAATATTTACTGTTGTTTCTTAATAAAAAAATAAATAAATTCTGTTCCTTGGTCTCTATAACACTTTATTATCTGAATTTCCTCTCTGTGTACTTTTGGTATTGGAGATTTTTGCTGGTTGTTACTCAGGATGGCTCAAGTGGCTTGATTTTTCTTGCCTGCTTGGTAATGTCAGATTTCAATTTATGAGCTCATGCTTGGCAAGTCTTTGGGACAGATTTTTTAAAAGTCTGGAAAGAGAGTTTTTTCTTTTACTAATCATTTGCTTTTTGTCCTCTTGGTACACTGAATGACTGTCAGTGATCATTTTCTATCAGTTTGTTAGTTTAGTAAGTCAAAAGTTTTGTACCCTACCATTATGCAATTGGTAATCCTTGGATTGTCCCATATGTGGTAGGAGACTTATTTCCAAAATCCGTGTCTGTTGTTTTCCATCACTTGTATGGGATAAATCTCTACATTCTCAATTAAATGTAGATACATGAAATGTCCCCAGGCTGTCATACTGTTGCTGCAAACTTGCAGTGCTGATATTCTCCTCCCCTCCTACTTATTGTCCCCTGGATATTTGGCCCAATTTCTTGCACACTCAAAAATGCATTTAAAAGGAGAATTGATATGTTTCATTGAGAACGTAATGGGTCTTTTCTATCAGATAGCTTTTTAGTGTAGTTGTTGATTGCATTGCCAGAAATTAGTCATGGCCCAATTTTTGAAGTTGCATATCTGGGAATCATGCCAGATGCACTCTTTGTAAACCTCACATAACTAGAGAGTACAGAGCAATCGCTGCAATTCCTTACCCTAAATATCATCCAATTTATTTTTCTTCTCCACCTTCACTGTCAAGACTATTGGTTTAGGATCATCAGTCCTTATCTGAATTACCAAAAAGACTTTCTAAGTGATCTCTCTCTCTCCAGTAACATCTCTGATATAGTCCCATTATAACATCCAAAATGAACTTTCAGGACAGCAAACCCTTTAATAGTTTCCATTGTTCTTAGTAATTGTTCCACTGTATCTTAGTATATGCATCATTTCTGAGTCTCCATCTTGCATGCTATGGTTCTCCTCTTCTGTACAAATTATTTTTACTTTTGTCTTGAATTCTTACAGAATTTATTTTCTTCACCTAGGAAAGTCTGAAACATGTATAATCTGAGCAATGTAGCTAACTGTTCATATTTGAACATGTGTCAATTTGTATTGGAAACTGCCCCTGTTATGTACCTGATATCCTCAGAGTTGTCTATATGCTCCCACTACACCCTCTATACGTCTGCAACTTGACACCTTACAACAATGTATTTTAGAGTTAATTATTTGTTTTCTGGTTGCTGCTTATATCCACAAACTGAGTGGGAGGTGGGAACTTGATTTGATGCAATAGTAGCCTCTTAAGCATGTCAAAGTATTCCAGACAAAAGGAAACATGGAGCTGTCTGTCAAATTGAAATGCCAGAATCACATGGATTAATAAGATCAACTAAAATACACACAGAAGAAGTGACATCAATTGATGAGCTATTTAGCACACTTAGAATATGAATATGGCACCATAAAACCTGAACCCTTTTCTCTTTTGTCCCCTCCCACCCCACCTCTTTTCCGGCTGCACTAGCCTCCTCATTAATGATGAGATTGTGAGAATGAGAATTGAAGTTGAAGCAAGGATGTCACTTGTGGAAGGTGCCGCCTGCTAGCAACACACACCTGAGAGGTGTAGGAACATCCATATCCCATTTTAGCAATTGCTTGCCCATCAGCCTAAGGAATAGTCTTGGTTTTTCTTTGTGTTATGTTAATAAAGAAGACATGGGGCCAAAATGGCTGTTCCCAATCTGTGACTAGATAAGTGCTCTTACATATTTAGTATTTAGTATAACCTGAATATTCAGTTATTACTGCCCTTCTAATCTCACATTTATTGAGGATATTGTGAATATCTAAAATTTAGGTATCTCATGAAATTTAAGCATTTCTTGGTCTTTGTCCTTCCATCTCTATTTTTCTTTTTAACATGTACGTGTTCTGCTTATTATGTATCTCATAGATAATACACCTGCATGTTTGTCAATGGTTAACAATCTTTCAACTTGTTGAATACTTACCAATCCTTAAAATTCTTAAAATATGTTACATATATGTTACAAATAACAAAATTATTGACACATACATATAGAATATTTCAACAGAGTACCTAGCCCCATTTCTAGGGATTAACAGAAAAAAAAAAAAATGAGCATCCTTCATCTGGCCTAAATACGAGCCTTTCATAAGATTTTTTATTTTTGCCTAAGATTCCCTCCATTCAAATTCTCTTACTTATTTTGTAAACCTCTGTCTTTTGAACTCAAAGTAAGCAACACATTTTTGTTGTAAACGTGGGTCCAAAGTGAGAGTAAACCTAAAACAGATTGTTTTGGATTCTATATTTAATTGTTATACCCATGGTCCCTAGCCTCCTCCCCAGGAACTCTGCTTGAAATATAATCAGTTGTTTGTACTTTCTCATTTGAAGGTTTTTTTCCTCTCATCTTCCTGAGAAACCCTTGTATTCTACTTACCTTTAAGATTTCATTTCAGTTAACTTACCCTGAGAATGTGCTCCAAGCTTGAATTAAGTAACCCTCCTCAGTGTACCACATCAAGATGCCCATATCTCTTTAATATTATTTATTACAACATATAATAGCATTTCATTTATTAATTTTCCTCAACTATAAAATCATTGAAGACAGGATTTATACTTTACATATATCTTTACTGCAGTGTATGGTACATATCTAATACCACTTCAACTCTCTTTTTTTTTTGTCAAATAATTGTTATGAAATAAATAATGAGAACTTAAAGACTATGTCTTTCCTTATGATAAATATTTTAAATGAATAGGTTAATAATTTAGATGAGTTTTGATGTGTAGTTCATGAAGGGACAATGGGTTAACAAGGTTGCAGTCATTTCTCTCTTGATTCTGCCTGCCCCCATACCTTATACCATTTCACAACCTACATTGTTACTGACAGTGAACAATCGAGATCACTCACTACCTTCCTAGATTGTTAGCCTGTGAACTTCCTCGTCAGTCATTGGTCAGATTGTTATTAGTCCATGAACTTCCCTTACTTAAGAATAGCTCCCCCACCGCTCTCTTTCTCTTTCTCTCTCTCTCTCTCTCTCTCTCTCTCTATCTCACCCTTAAGAGTAGACAATGTTTGTCTGCATAATAAAAATCACTTGTGTGAGTTCCCACATTCAGAGTGGGTTTTGGGTGCTTTCATTGGTGTCGTGACTTCGATGGGCTCTTCTATTGCCACTTAGGCATATGGACTCCCATCTGATGCCCCAGACCCCCCCAGATGCTGGACTCACCTTTCATTTGCCTGGGCATTTGGTTCCACATCCACTACCAGCCTTCAGATTGGTGAGTTTTCCCCTGGGTTGACTTAAACACTCCTCTGCTGACCTAGATGTGACTGTTGACCTTCTGGTGCCCTCCAGGAGGTTGATGAGTGGGGGTTCCCCCAGCATGACTTTTACAGTTGCTACTGGACCCCTTAGTAGATCTTATCTGATGGGTGGGTTCCAAGATCTTTATAGTGGAGATTCCTTCTCTGGGTTGAAGCTCCTCTTCACTTTTCCTCTCAAAATTCCTGGCACCAGTTCCTCAACCTCCTCAGCTTTTGCCCAGTGCACACTGACAGGGATGAGGGCTCCCATTATTGTGCTGCCTCCTTGTCTCCAGTCAACTAGTCTGTGACCTCGAGATGCCTTAGATACTGACTCAGTTGTTTATCAGTCTCCACCTTGGGATCTGGGTCCTCCATTCCAGCAGGTTGACCCCTGGGTTGCCTACTAGACAATCTTAAACCCCTTTATCTGTCCCCTGGACTAGATTCACCAAAACTTATTCATTTGTGTAATGATATTTGGCCACAGTATCCTTTAGATAATCAATCCAAAATGGCCACCCAATGGCACCCTGGATCCCAATGTTCTACAGAACTTATACAATTCTGTGAGCAAGAGGCAAGTGGAAAGAGATTCCTTAAGCTTTCTCTTTCTTGAACACTAAACCTGATCTTTGCTCTTCCTGAAAACACACTCACCTCCTTTTGGCTTCTTCTCCCTCTCCTAATCCCTCCTCCTATGACTTTGACCGGGCTAATGAACCACCCCCATACCAGTCTCCTGAAGCAGAGGACCCTCCAGTCCCTGCTCCTCCATCTCCTTTGCCCTGCTCTGTTTCTGCTTCTGCTCCCCCACCCAGCCTACCCAGTCCTTCAGTCACGCAATCCCAAGCACATGTTCTAGCATCCCTACAGGAGGTGGCCAGTGTGGAAGGAGTGATCAGAGTCCATGTTGCTTTCTCTCCGATCTTTCCCAGAAAGAGAAGTGGCTAGGCTCCTTCACCTCCAACTCTGCAAAATTCATTAAGGAATTTCAGTATCTTACCCAGTCTTATGACCTTACCTAGCATGACATTCATATGATCATATCCAACACCTTGATCCCTGAAGAGCACAGGAGAGTCTGGGTACAGGCACACAATTATGCAGATGAGGTTCACCAGTCGACCTGGACTTACCCCAATGGGGCTGAAGCAGTACTAGATCAGGAGTCCCAATGGGACTATAACACAGGGACCAGGCATCTGGGCTAGAACAAGTTCCAAACCTGCATCCTTGTAGGTCTCTGAAAGGCCACCATTAAACTTATTAATTATGATAAACTTCAGGAAGGACAAAACTGAAAACCCACCTGCCTTTCTGAGTTGCCTCACAGAAGTCTTGTTCAAATATACTAATCAGGACCCTGAAACTCTGGAGGGTGGACAGCTACTCATGACTTAAAGCCTACTCAAACATAAAGACTAAATTGAGGCAATTGGACAGGGTGCCTCTTACCCCACAGCCAGAGGTTCTAGCAGTGAAATTCAGGGTGTATAATGGAAGGGAAGAAAAAAAAACGAAAACTAAAACACCAAATACTAGCCAAAGACTTTCAGCAAGCTAGACCTGCCCAGCAAGCAACTACTAGGGGCATCTGAGCTCCCAGAAGACTTCTAGCCCTATGTCTCAAGTGTGGAAAATAGGGCCACTGGGCATGAGCAGCTCCCAGGTTCTTGTCCAAAATGCCACCAACTGGGACATTGGGTAGTAGATTGCCCTGGTCCTTGCCCCCTTCCTCAAGTGACTTACTGGGATTGGCAATGAATAACTGAAGGGACCTGGGACTTTCACACCCCACTACCATCACCACTCAGGAGCCTTGGGTGACCCTTACAGTGGCAGGCAGGCAGATCCATTTCCTTATAGATACTGGAGCCACCTTTTCAGTGCTGCAGGGGTTTTGGGAGCCCACTTCCCCTGCCAAATTCTCTATTTTCAGAGTAGAGGAAAAACTATACCACTCGCTATAAACCCCTCCAAAAAGTTGCCATATCGGACAAATCTGCTTCACTCATTCCTTTTTGATAATTCCTATGTGTTCCATCTCCCACCTGGGAAACTGGGTGTCTCTTTCCTTCTCACCTACCATGCACCTCCACCAAGACTCCTCTGCTATTCCTCTCCTCATGACCTTGCAGGATGCACAACTCAACCTGAATCTTCATATCCCCTTCCTCCCTTCCTTGTTGACCCCAAAGTCTGGGACACTCACACACCCTCTGTAGCCACATGCTCACCTATACTCATTTGCCTGAAGTATCCAACATCCTACCCAGTCCAGGTTCAATTATATCCCCTTCCCCAAAGTTGCCTCTTAGGGTTTCAACCAGTTGTTCAGGATTTAAGGCAGAAAGTCTTCCTGCACCCTGCCAATTCACCTTATAACACTCCCATCCTGAATGTTAAAAAATCTAATGGGATCTTAGTGTTTGGTGCAAGATCTCTGCATCATGAACTTGGCAGTTGTCCCCATCTTCCCCATTGTGTCCAATCCCTACCCCTTCCCTATCCCAATCCCCTCCCCTACCACATACTTCTCTGTATTGGATTTGAAGGATGACTTTTTCACTGTCCCTCTTCATTCTGACTAGAAGGATCTCTGCTTTCACCTGGACTGATCCTCTCACTCAAGTTTCTTCTCAGCTGACCTGAACAGTTCTCCCATAGGGATTTTGGGATAGTTCTCACCTCTTTGGCCAAACACTGGGTCATGATCTCACCTCTCTTACTTTTGTTTCCTTCTCTTGTACATTCTTTCCTCCCCTACCATTCACCCTATCTGCCATTTTCCTATCAGATTTTCCTCCCCAAATGATCTGTCCAGGTGCCAACCATTTCCTCCCTCCCAGATTGCCCATGGGACTGCTGAATTAATCAAGTTGTATTACAGGGATATCAAGACTTCATAAAAGATGAATTGGAGCTTGGCTACAAGTGCACTCCCCAGGAGAACTATCCAGTCCCCAACTTCTGCCTACTGAAATAACATCTCCCTCCCCTGAATCAGCTCTACATCCATGCCCACCAGAAAGCAGTTACTAAAGATGGATCTTCACCCATATGTCCAAAAGGGATCTTTTTATAAAAACAAAAATGGGGGAATGAAGTGAAAATGGGTTAACAAGGCTATAACCTTTTCTCCCTTGATTCTGCCTCCCCCCACACCATTTTACAATCAATATTGTTACTGACCATGAACAATCAAGATAACTCACTACCTTCCTAGATTGTTAGCCTATGACATTCCTTGTCAGTCATTGGTCAGATTGTTATTAACCTGTGAACTTCCACTATTTAAGAATAGCTCCCCCATGCCTCTCTTTCTCTCTCTCTCTCTCTCTCTCTCTCTCTCTCTCTCTCTCTCTCTCTCTCTCTCTTTCTCTCTCTACTTTCTTGTCCTTAAGGGTAGACACTCTGTTCTTCTGCTTAATAAAATCTCTTGTGTGAATTCCCATGTTCAGAGTGGTTTTCTGGGTGCTTTCAGTTCATGTAAATGGAGCTATTTAATGATGCAGTAATTTTAGTAGGACAATAGTGGTGTTCAAGATACACTTAATATACAGCATTGTATTTTATATATTTTTAGGCAGGCTAGTGAGCTCTAAGACTGTGGGAAAATAACTGCAGTATCACATAATTCTCTTAACAACTAAAGTAATTTTTTTAAAAATGGCAACAGTGATGTGTCAGAATTGAGCAATAGCCTATTACCACCCAGAAAAGAAGCAGCATATAAAAGGACAAAGTATTGGGCCATTTTTGTTATCACAATTCTTTTTCTAGACCTGCATTGTGTTTGTATGTCCTTGATTACATGACTCCTTCAAAAGCTGCATAATATGGAGAATATTACCTGATGGAAACTAGATAAAACACTACAAAATTAGAACACTGATACTGACTACCCACCAACTTCACAGAAATATCCCAAGGAATAATGAGATCATGTTTGCAAGATTTTATGAGATCCTTGTATGAAAGTATTTATCAAAGTATAAAGCCCTGGAAGAAATGTGGCTGCAATCTGAGTGACAGGTAATGTCCTTACAAAAAGGATGTCGTTTTGTGGGTTAGAGAAACTCAAGAGCACTGTGAGACATCATATATGTAAAGAGAACCAAGGAAATACATGAAACTGGAGGGGAGAGGGATTTCCATAAACCTATAATAGATGTTTTTAAATATTCTTTATTTTCTTACTTTCCATAAATCCTGATTTAAGAACTTAGATGCATTGTAATTATTTGAGATGAATATGTAGTAATGAGGAAGGATAGTGTCCTGCTTTTATGAATCATTCACAAGGTTCTTGACCACATAACAATTCCTTAGAAAGACTTTTTTTCTCACATATGATAGAGAAACATGAATGAAATTTCAAAAACTTGTGTCACTTATTTCGGATTTCCCATTCATTGAGAACATTTCTTTAAGAATTTATGACAGAAAAAAAATAACATAAAGTAAATCATAATTTCTAATGTTTCCCTAAAACATTAGCTTGAGATGCCTATGAAAAAAAGTAATATTCTAACTTAAATAAACAAATTTAATGAAATTGTCTAAACATAAATTCTTACAGAAAAAATAGTATTTAAGATTTCAATTTCTAAGAATTTGTTCTTCTGTAACATACATTTCAAATTAATAAGTTTATAATAGGTATAACTAAAATTCTAGGTTTTTGAGGGACAAAGCTCCTAAACCATAAGAATTTAGGAACTGAAGTTACTGGAACTCCAGAAACTCTTAAGGTAATAAAATAAGATATAGAATAAAGTTATATGTAGAAAAATACTTTACAAATGTTTCTATTCTGAATGTAATGAAACCAAACTCTAAAAGATCAAAAGTTTCCCCATGATTGTACAGCATTTGCAGTTAAGTGGAGAATCAAATCCAGTTCTACTCACCTACCACGGTATCAGCACTTGAGTGTGTGAGGAGGTTCTAATACAGTTATCAATTATTAAGAACCAGATTTCATAAAAACTAAGAGGAAGGTGAAATGTACACCTTTCTAACAATTCTAATCTATTCTGAAGTTGGGGTAGAAGATTATTCTTGGTTTATCATTGGAATATAGGAAGAATAACCAAGTGGTTAAAAATAATGTTGAAATAATTGTTCCTTCTGCTATATGTTAATGTAAAACTCAACATAAAGAATAATAAATCTTATTCTATGTGCACACAGACACATGCACATTCAGATACACAGACATAGATTGACACTCATATAAGATAACAAAGAAAGTCAACTACTCAATGATCACTCCCAATAATATGAAAATATTAGAATGCTTTTTACTATGTTTGAGGCATCTTTTTCCTCTCAAAAAATATGTTAGATTCAAAGATCAGCATTAAAATTCTCCAAAGAAAAAATATATTGGAAAATACTTTATGAATCACTTCTTAAATTTTTAAAAGCAAATAAAGTGAAACTCAATAGTACAGAAAATTAAATAATTTGGGGATGGCATGGACAGGAGTACTTATTTTCAAATCAGAAGTGTACTAAAACTTAGCACCTAAAATTTTGATGTTCAGGTTATATTCACAAAGTGTTATGATAGTAAGTTAATTAATATTCTAGCCCTGTGTGATACATTATATTACAACATGACCTAAATTCATCAGACTCCCAGAATGTTGAAAAGGAAACAGCACTGGTTCATCAGTGAGAGCTCTGCTTCTGACCCTCAACTATCTCAATTCACATGACACCTGTTGAGGTTTCCTATGTACTGATGCTGCCTTTCCTATTTCATGAGGATGTTTTGAGATTTAAAGGATTGCAGCTCTGGTCTAAGGACTCAGAGATCTAGATTGTATTTGTAACTTAAAATTCAATGCTTTGTTTTATGTTTCTATAATGCAGAGGTAAAAATACATCTTTGAAACAATTATGAGGAACTAAAAAAGAAACAGGGATTGCATCCTCTAAACTACAAAGATCAGATCAAAATGTATGTTACAGTTCTACTTTAGAGTTCTACTACTAACCTCAGTTTTAAACAAAATATTACCTGAATCCTCAAGATTAAAAACAGATTAAAGCACAGTTGACTTTAGCAGGGCTGTGTCTCTGGACCTTTCCTCCAGTCTCTCAGGTCTCTTCATCAGGAGATTCCATAAACCCTGATTTATACCCAAGAAACAAGGGCAGAAACAATCTACTATTACTATTTTAAAATAGCTTATTATGTTACATGCATCTATTCACAAAGTTCACAAAAAAACTTGCTAATATAAAACACTGATTAATTGTATCAAAAAGATTAAAAGCTCCCCCATAATTATACAGTGAGTGTATGAAAAAGCTAAGAATCGAATCCAGGTCTGGCATGTATTACCATAACATCCTGATTTTCAAGTATGAACACTTAACCTTGAGTGTGTGGGAAGGTTCTATTAAGAGTAATAACTCACAAAATATAGTGGCACACACCTGTACTCCCAATAACTCAGGAAGCTGAGGCAGGAGGATCACAAGTTTGAAGCTAACTTTAGCAACTTAGCAAGGTCCTAAGCAACTTAGTGAGATCCTGTCTCAAAAATAAAAACAAACAAACAAACAAAAATTTAAAAAGACTGGGAATGCAGCTCAGTGCTAAAGTCCAATTTCCAGTGCCAAAATAAAAAGAATACTAAATCATTAAGAACCAGATTTCATAAAGACTAAAATAGTAGATAATTTGATTGATATTCACTTGAATGAACAGACACAGAAATCTTAGTATGTACATTTCTACTATATTCTTTCAAATATAGATTTCATTTTTATCTTTCAAGAATAAAGAATTAAATATCATTCCTGTACATTAACATTACCTTCCATCTTGTTTCCATTCATCAACTCTCATAGAGATACATGACTTCTTAAATTGGCAGTAAATTTTAATTAAACACTGGAGCTGTCATTGAGTTAACTTGGTTATTTTGGTCTCCAGTCTTCACTTTAGGGCCAGTACCTGAAGAAGCATGTTTGAGACTGCACACTCCATTATGACAGTAATCTCTGACACCCACACCTTCTCAAATCAACACTCTAATTTGTATTCTCCAGATTGATAAAGTATATGAGATCCCTTCATTAATTAGATCACAGACTTTTTATTCCTACTACTTTTTCATATTATATCTCTGCAGGCAAATTATCAACTCTTACATCATATATTCCTATATAATGCAATCTTTAGCATTAGTCATCTTGGAATACAAATATGATCATTGGATAGCTGGATCTTTATGTTGATTACAATAAAAAAGATCCATCTATTTAACCATAATTTATATTCCTGATCATTTTTTCCACTTATGTTAGAGTATATTGTTCTATCTAGATTTTCTTCCAGGAGTTTTCTCTTGCTACTGTCATGGCTCCCAGGAAGCATTTGTCTTATGTAATCTCAGATGCAGTGAGTATATGAATGATGCTATATAAAGAGAGGATTTATTAGATTGGCATCCAGAAATAGAAGCTGGATAGTCGCACAATCACTGGAGGATGAAGAGCTGGAGGAACCAGTAGGTGCTCAAACAAAGAAGCTGGAGTTTGGGAAGAAGGACCAGAGATGCAGTCCCAGTCAAGGAATGAAGGTCCAGAAACCTCCTGAAGAGTTTCTGGTCAAAGTCTGCTTTGGAAGAGTAAAGGAGTTGGAGTCCAATATCCTCAGGCAATTGCAGCTGCAATTCAAGCACCTGCTTAAGAAGACTTGAACTTGAGTACTGTTATTAAAACCATTTCGCTCCATCCAAGCCCACAACCTACTTGACTATGCCACCCACATTTAGGGTAGGTCTATTCCTCAGTTTGCTGTCCCACATGCCAGTTATTCCTGGAAACACCCCAATTGACACACCCAGGAGTTTCTTTATCATAGGATTTCTTAATCCAATCAAATTGACATTCTGGATTAACCGTCACAGATGCCCTTTGCCCTTTGTTCTCTATTGAGTTACTGTAAGCTTGGAGTTTGGGACAAAATCACCGGTGAAACTGCTGTGCCTTTTAGTTCTCTACTTCCTATACCTATTTGTTTATCCTTTAGGATTATCTTTGACTGTAAAATTTTATCTTTGGACAAAGTTAATCACATATGGCTTTTTTTTTTTTTTTTGCAAATGAAAAGTCCAGTATGATTCAGCTACAAAATAATACAATCAAGGAATCCCCAATCACTCAGTTCCAGTTTCATTAATATCTGGATGTGTTCATTTGGTTGGTTTTTGTCCAGTTTGTCACAGAAAAGATTTTCTTTTGGTTTAGTAATTCTTATGGGGAAAAAAATGAAATGAAGTAATAATCTTATCTCATGTTATAATTTTGGTTGATATGTCCATATTGGGCTGCATTGTTGTATCATCACCTTGATTTTCCAGAATCCCTTTTTTTCTATGATTCCAATTAAGATTGGTCCAAAGTAAAGTTTTAGATTCCTTGGAAAGTGCAAGTGAAAAGGCAGTCATAAAGTTCATATGGTGGCTATTGACTAAAAAGTGTGAGAGACAAAGTGGTGCCATTTTGTTCTGGCATTTCCCAGTTCAATGTCTCCATTTCCTTCTCAAATGCCAGCCAGGAAAAGAAAAATCAAACACAGTCCTACAGCTACGTATTTCACTGAAATTTATGGAGAAAAAAGCAGAAAGGCCAACAATTTTCTGTAAAATTTGAACCAGCCCTATATCTCAGTCCTGCTTCAGCAACTTCATGTACACAGCTTCAGTATTTCCATGTAATTTCAGATTCATTCATTTATACCAAAGCTTATGAATGGTCTGCCTTGAGTGCATCACTTCTTCTTTTCAAATATTAATTTCTCTAGTTTATTACAAAATTGTGTATAGTTTAAGTCCCATAAAAATTTCCTTTTTTATAATGCTCATAGTGAACTGGTTTCCAACTGTATTAGAAGTAGAACTGGTATGAAAGAAGATGGATAATTTTAGGACTATACAACAAAAGCATCATAAGATTGTAAGAGTTCACAATTTGTTTTTACAGAAACAAGGGTGCTATATATGGGAAGGGATCCTATGGAAGTTAGATAAGGCAAATGACTATAATGTTGGATTCTGTCACAACTGTTCACATATAGAGTAGGTAGATATGCTAGATTTGATACACTAGTTCAAACTGCCACAAGTGGCTGTTATAGTTTGGATATAAAGTGTCCCCCTAAAAGCTCATATAGTGGAAATGATATTCAGTGTAGCAATGCTCAGAGGTGAAATTATTAGATTATGATAGTTGTAACCTAATTAGTAGATTAATCCATTTAATGGATTAATAATTTGAATAAATTACTAGGTGGTAACTATAGGCAGTTGGGTCTTGTCTGGAGGAAGTAAGCTATTATGGGAATGCTCTCAGGATTACATTTTGACCCTGGATCTTTACTCTTATTCTCTGATTCCCCACTGCCATGAGCTGGGCTGCTTTCCTCAATTTCACCTTTCTACCCTGGTATTCTACCTGTCTTCAGGCCCAGAACAATGGAGTCAGCCGATCATGGACTAAACCTCTGAAACTGTGAACCTGAAATAAAACTTTTCCTCCTCTAAGTGGTTCTTGTCAGGTATTTTGATCACAACAATGAAAAGCTGACTAACATAGTGCCTCTAAAACATTGTTTAATTGGTTGCGTGAAACTTAAGACCCCAAAGTAGCCTACAGTATATTAAGTCAAATGTCACCATTTCCTTGGAATGTACTCAAAGGATTAGGTAGACTGGAGTGTTAGATTGGACTCATTATGAAATGACTATTTACACACCTTTTCCCTATGGGAAGCTGGTTTACTGGAAATGATTCATTGTAATGGAGATCCACGATCCCTTTATCAGGTACCAGACTTGACCCATTTTACACATTTAGAATGAAGTCTTTCTAATCCTAGGTATTCTGACTAGAGTGAGGTTATATCATATCATGGTTTTGATTTGAATTTACCTAATAATCAGTAAACTTGATTATTTTAAATATACCTATTGGCTCTTTATATGTCTTCTTTTTTAAGAAATGTCCATTGTCCAACACATTTTAAATGGGTCAAGTCTTTGTTATTGAGTTCTCTGATTTCCTTATATATTCTGCATATTAACCCATTGTCAGATTGTAGTATGCAAATATTTTCTTGCATTTTCAATAAAATACTATCACATTGAATCAAATAGCATATTAAAAAGTGATAGTTAAGCATATGCAAATTATAAATGTAATATGAAACATCAACAGAATGAAGGGAAAAACATTATGATCATATGAATGGATGCAGAACACTAATTTGATAAAATCTATATCCTTTCATGATAAAAACTCTGAACAAATTAAATAAAAAATAAAAGGAGTGTACCTCAATATACTAAAGGCCATATATAATAAGTCAATATCTAATATATTGAATGGAAAAAAGTCAAAACATTTCTAAGGTGTGAAATTATGCAAGGATTCCCACTTTTACCACATTTGTGCAACACAGTACTAGAAGTCTGGTTTAGTCAGCTTTTTTTGCTACAGGTACTCAAAGACCTGACAATAACAGCATAGAGGAGGAAAAGTTTATTTGGAGGCTCACAGTTTTGGGGGTCTTAGTCCACAGACTGCTGGTTCCCTTCCTCCAGGTTGAAAGGTGACACAATATCATAGCAGAAAAGTGTCATGGGGGGGAAGCACCTCACATGATGATCAGGAAGCAGTGGGAGACTCCACTTGCCAGATAAAATCCCAAAGCAATGTCCCACCTCCTCCATCCACACCCTACCAACCTTCAGTTACCACTCAGTTAATACCATCATGGAATTAATTCACTGACTGGATTAAGGGTCTCCTAACCCAATCATTTCTCCTCTAAACCTTCTTGCATGGTCTCACACATGAGCTTTAGGGGGACACCTAATATCTGAACTATTATAACAAAGTCCTAAGGAAACCAAGTAAGCAAATGGAAGAAATATAGGGCATCCTATTTGGAAGAGAAATTGTCACTGTTTGCAACTGGCCTGATCTTGTATATAGGAAACCCCAAAAGCTCCACCAAGAAACTATTATAATGAATAAACAAATTCAGCACAAATGCAAGATACAAAATCATCACAAGAGTTATTTGTATTGCTTTATACCAGTAGTGAATTTTTTGAGATCAAGAAAGCAATCTCAGTTACCATTGCTATCAAAACAATAAATAAATAAAAACTATTAATAAATGTTAATGAAGAGGTAAAATACCTCCACCAAGGAAAGTATAAAACATTGATGAAAGGAATTAAAGAGGACAAATAAAAAGAGTGACAGACATCTCATGGTCATGGACTGGAAGAATTGATTGTATTAAAATAAAATGTTCATAGTACCAAAAGATATCTTTAGATTCAATGCAACCCCTATCAAATACCAATGATCTTCTTCACAAAACTTGAAAAAACAATCTTGAAGTTCATATGGAACAATGATAAACACCAAGTAGTCAAAGCAATTTTAAGAGAAAAGAAAAAATCAGGAGGCAGAATACCAGTTGATTTTAAAATATACTTAAAAGCTGGACTGGAACCACCATTTGACCCAGTTATTCCACTCCTCAGTTTATAACCAAAGGACTTAAAATCAGCAAACCACAGTGACACACCCACATCAATGTTTATAGCTGCTCAACTCACAATAGCTAAACTATGGAACCAACCTAGATGCCCTTCAACAGGTGAATGGATAAAGAAAATCTGGTATCCATACAGTGGAATATTACTCAGCTTTAAAGAAGAATGAAATTATGGCATTTGCTGGTACATGGATGGAGTTAGAGAATATCATGCTAAATGAAAGAAGCCAAACCCAAAAGTCCAAAGGCTAAATGTTTTCTCTGATATGGGAATTTTAATTCACAATAAGTGTGGGGGGGATGGGAAGATTAGAGTTACTTTATATTAGGTAGAGGGGAGTGAAGGGAGAGGATGGGGTCTGGGGGTAGGAAGGATAATAGAGTGAAACAGACATTATTACCACATGTCCATATATGACTGCATGACTGATGTGATCCCATAATATGTATAATCAGAAAAATGAGAAACCACACTCCATTTATATATGATCTATCAAAATGTATAAATGCATTCTACTGTCATGTGAAACAAATTACAACAAATAAAAAATTTAAAAAAAACTGAAGTAAATAAAAAAAGCATGGTATTGGCATACAAACAGACATGTGAACCAACAGAACTGAATGAGATCCTACAAGTAAACCCACATAGCTACAGTCACCTGCTATTACACCAAGTTGATAAAAGAATAGTCTTCTCAATGAATGATTCTTGAAAAACAAAATACCCATACACTGCATATTGAAACTATATACCTATCTTCCTCCAGTTGAAAAAAAATCCCAGAATAGACTAAAAATGTAAATGTAAGACATGAAACCATGATACTTCTAGATGAAGAGTGGAAACCCTTCAGAACGTTGGAATGGGCAAAGATTGTTTTTAGCTAAGACTCCAAATGCACAGGAAATAAAAATGAAAATAGACAGATGTGATTAAAACAAACTAGAAAGCTTCTGCACATTAAAGGAAAGAATCAAGAGAGTGAACAAATACTTTTGTATGTCCTATTAGAAGATGATTTTATGCATCTGTATGTATACCCCAAAACTAAAATATAATTTCTTAAAACTAGCAAATTTTCTGATGTGTAATATTTGCCCCTTATGTGACTGATCATAAACAATGCATGATTATTTGAAAAAATAAATATACAGTCAAAAATTATTTGTAAAATATATATTTTTAAATAAAATTTTTAAGAACATTGAACTCATAATAAATGAGACTTAGACATTGAGAAATAAGTTTTTCTCCAAACTTTCAATAGTCTGTTTAATAGCATGTTAGAACATTGGGGAATCTCCTGGGTGTACAGTTACAAAGATTATTGGCCACATCTTTTTTTTTTTCTTGCATTTTTACTCATTGCTTATTATAGTTTGACAAGTACAGATGCTAAATAAATGGGAATAAATGAATGGCAGAAATTCAGTAAGTCACTGACAAGACTCTATACAGAAAGTACATAACTTTGAATATATTTTTTCAGTTCTGTTTCAAAGCCCAAAGGAAATGCTACCATGTTGCATACTCAGTTAATAATAAATGGATGAAAAAACATAAATTTACATCGATGAATAAAAATTAATCATTTTACATTATGAATCATTAAATCAAACATGAAATGTTCAATTAATGCACTGCCAAAGTGACTGAATAATTTGCCTGTAGAAAACAATATCTGGAATAGAAAAACATTAGATAATACTTTCATTCCTTTAAAGGATTGGAAACTTAAAAATATGATTATTACTTGGGGTATGAAAATTCATTTCAAGGCTCCTTAATAAATATTTTTATCATTTAATTGTTTCTTTTCTGGGGGGTGCTTTTGTTTGTTCTTAGTGCAATGTCTAAATGATTTTAAATACTTTACACATTTTTGCACATCAACAACATATCAATGGAACCTACTCGTTTTTAAGTATTCCTCTGATAGTTTTCATTAATAAAATAAGATTAAAATTTATGTAAAAAGGCCTCATTAATACAAAAAATGCATTACATTGTTTTTTATCAATATCAAATCCCTTTTGAGTAGTATAGCTTTTATTTTTTAGGGGTTATGATAAATAAAAGGAAGTTTGATCAGTCCTGTTTTCACAATTATAAGCAACTTTTTATATATTATATCATCTTGAAGAAAAAAGGGTAACTAATTTACAATGTCTCTAAATGAGTTTTATAATAAATAATAGGGATATAGTTAATATAAAGCTCCACTCATTCCTACCAGATCCTTGCCTTCAATCAAAAATGTTTCTTAAGATGTCTGCTTTAGTCTGGATTTGGTTTGAGTATTTTCTTTGAGGTTTCATGTGTTTAAATTTAATACACACCCTGAGGTATTAAGAGAGTAGAAAATTAATCTGAATGGGGTGTTTAGATGTAGGGCATTTGAGAGGTAATTAAGATTGATAAATTTATCTGTGTGACACCCCTCCAACTAAATACCAGTGGATTCACGAGAAGGAGAAGAAAGACCAGGAGAGACACACACATGTGTATTTCCTGTCTCTGCACATGATGCCCTGCACCACCCAGGGCTCTGCCAGCAAGAAGACCATCACACAATGCAAGCCCTAAACCTCCAGAACTGTGGGTTAGGTAGAACTCTTTCTTTTATGAAGTTGAGAGCTTTAGCTATTTTGTGATAGTAATGAAAAAGGAGATACTAATAGTCCTTCTGAATTTGTCCATTATGATGACATGGACTTATATAAAAGGGATACCCTTTTGGAAAACATACATAAATTGAGCAGCTTTTAACTGTAATCTAAAATGGAATACTTAAAATAAAGTTTTATTGTAAAAGAGATTTCTATAGTTTTTTACTTTGCAATAGGAAATACTGGAATTCTTTGTCAATTTTTTAAAATCAGTGATCAAATACTGATCAAATAGATGTTTCCTGTCAAATAGATGAGGACAGAGACAATATACGGCATATGTGATCATTATGAGAACTACCCATAATACACAGAGTGCTTGGAACATTTTGTAGTATACAGTGGACATTTAATAAATTAAAATTAATATTAATATTATTAGTATTATTTAAAATATTAAAGTATTAATATTATTTAATGACATGTCTCCTAGGTTGAAGATAAATTGTCATGTTCCAGGTAATTTCATGTACACAAATTTTTACATGATTAAGTAAGTTTTTCCTATGTTTATCTTCTTAGCCAAATACCATCAACACAGTTTGCATACACATAAATATACACAAGAAAAAATAATCAATAGCACATATATTGGGGTAAGAAAAGGTCACCCCACTTACACTTGGTTCAAGTCATTCTATAGTTTCTTATTGGTGCATTTGTTTATTTAATTGATTCAACATATTGAGTACCTACTAAGTATGAGACATTTTTAACTCTAATATTTGAAAACTGTTAAATGTCCTTACAAAGTTAACAAAAATATAATTTTGTAAAAACCTTTGAAATGCACTGATAAGTAAAACACAGTTCTGGGGTTTTAGAAGTTAATAGTTTATAAGTAACTATAAAACAGTATAGTATGTGTAAATCACGGACAACATGCTTGGCCCCAGTGCCTCAAAGTGGGTGGTACAATTTACGCCCACAGCTTCTCCTGGGATCAGACCAAGGCTAGACTCCATCTGAAAATACTGAATTTCTCAAACTTCCCGTTACCCTGCTTTCCTCATTACCTTATGTGTTTCTGGTCTGTTATTGGCATTTCTTCATTAAACTCCTTGCTTACTGTTTTTGGAGAATCTGACCTCCAAGATGTCCAGGAAATATTTTCAGTAGTCTTCGTGTATTAAATCACTGAATTATAACAAAACGCCCACACATAGTTATTAAAATTTTTCCTATTTTATAGCTAAACAAACTGAAACAAATAAAATCTAAGCAGTTTGTCCAAGGATTAGAAGAGCTGAAAACAATAAAAAGTGTTTATTGAGCATGTATGTGCCAAATTTTTTTCCCTATTATGTTCTTATGATGACCATGTGAGATCAATAATTTTTAACCCTATTTAATACAAACCTGATAAAGCAAGCATTGCGACAAGGTCTCAGGTTACTCTGACTGTATTAGAATATGGGTTCTTCCATTTATAGCTAGGTAATTTTGGATATACTTTACTTATTCAATACATAGTTTCCTATCAAATAGATGAGGACAGAGACAATATACGGCATATGTGATCATTATGAGAACCACCCATAATACACAGAGTGCTTGGAACATTTTCTAGTATACAGTGAACATTTAATAAATTTTAACTGGTGTTAATATTAATATTAATATTATTAGTATTATTTAAAGATGTACTTCTGAATATATATTAAATAAATAATAAACGTTGAGGGGGATCCAAGATGGCGGGCTCAGACCCACATAGAACCATGGGGTGAGTCTTCCCCACCAGGTGAAGCTTGGCACGAATGGCAGGCCCAGACAGGGGCAGCTTCTTGGAGCAGGGCAGGGCAGCTAGAGTCTTCCCCAAGCAGCCGTGCTTTTTCCAGTGGCAGGCTCGATCCACAGCCAGCTTCTTGGAGCAGGCCCGCCCAGTGAGAGCATTTCTGCACAGAGCCAACCCCAAGCCCTGAACCCAGCAGTGGGCCCAGGCTGGCAGGTGGCTTCTGGGACCAAGGCAAGACAGGGAGAAGCTGTCCCCTAGCAGCTTGGCTCCCTCAGGCGGGGGCAGGCCCTGTCTATAGCCAGCTTCTAGGAGTAAGACCGCCCAGTGAGAGGATTTCCACGCAGAACCAGTTCCCAGCCCTGGACCCAGTAGCGGGCTAGGGGCAGCTTTCTTCGGAAGCACTGCATTATCAAGTTCCTCCAAGACTTCAGGCTACCGAAGGCTGGGAGGTGATATACTGGAAATCTACAGGGACATTGTAAGCCAATAGAGGAAATCTGCAATATCTCAGAGTCCCACTGATATCTGACCAATATGAGAAAACAAGGGAAGAAAATGTTCCAAACAAACCTAGATACTATATCAATAAAACCCAATGACAGCACAGCAGAAGAAATGTCAGAAGGGGAGTTGAGAATGTACATAATTAAAATAATCAGGAAAGCAAACGAGGAGATGAACGAGCAAATGCAGGCATTGAAGGAAGAGAAGAAAGAGAAAATGCAGGCATTAAATGCTCACACCAATCAGCAGTTAAAAGAGCAAATACAGGAAGTAAAAGATCATTTTGATAAAGAGTTAGAGATTCTGAAAAAAAAACATACAGAAATCCTTGAAATGAAGGAAACAATAAACCAAGTTAAAAACTCCACAGAAAGCATAACCAATTGCATAGAACACCTGGAAGACAGAACCTCAGACATTGAAGAAAAAATATTTAATCTTCAAAACAAAATTGACCAAACAGAGAAGATGGTAAGAAATCATGAACAGAATCTTCAAGAATAATGGGATATCATGAAAAGGCCAAATTTAAGAATTATTGGGATTGAGGAAAGCTTAGAGAAACAAACCAAAGGAATGAATAATCTATTCAATGAAATAATATCAGAAAATTTCCCAAATCTGAAGAATGAAATGGAAAACCAGGTACAAGAGGCTTATAGGACTCCAAGCATACAGAAATAAACAGACCCACACCAAGGTACATTATTATGAAAATACCTAACATACAAAATAAAGAAAGAATTTTAAAGGCCGCGAGAGAAAAGAATCAAATTACATTCAGGGGGAAACCAATAAGAATATCAGCAGATTTTTCAATCTAGACTCTAAAAGCTAGAAGGGCCTGAAACAACAACTACCAAGTCCTGAAAGAAAACAGATGCCAATCAAGAATCTTATACCCGGAAAAACTTACTTTCAGATTTGATGATGAAATAAAATCCTTCCATAATAAACAAAAGCTAAAAGAATTTACAAAAAGAAAGCTGGCATTACAGAACATTCTCAACAAAATATTCCATGAGGAAGAGATGAAAAACAACGATGCAAATCAGCAATGGGAGGAACTAGCCTAAAGGAATAGCCAAATAAAGGAGCAACCAAGTCATGTCAAAAAACAAAAATGAGTCAAATGACTCGGAATACAAATCATATCACAATAATAACCCTGAATGTTAATGGCCTGAACTCATCAATCAAAAGACATAGACTGGCAGTTTGGATTAAAAAGAAAAATCCAATAATATGCTGCCTGCAAGAGACTCATCTCATAGAAAGAGATGCCTATAGATTAAAGGTGAAAGGATGGGAAAAAACATACCATGCACATGGACACAGCAAAAAAGCTGGAGTATCCATCCTCATTTCAGATAATGTGGACTTCAAGCCAAAACTAGTCAGAAGGGATAAAGGAAGGACATTACATACTGCTTAAGGGAAGCATAAATCAGCAAGACATAACAATCATAAATATCTATGCCCCGAACATTGACTCATCTATGTATGTCAAACAAATCCTTCTTAATTCCAGAAATCAAAATAGACCACAACACAATAATACTAGGCGATTTTAACACACCTCTCTCACCACTGGATAGATCTTCCAAACACAAATTGAATAAAGAAACCACAGATCTCAATAACAATCAACAATTTAGATTTAAAGGACATATATAGAATATACCATCCAAGAAAGAATGAATACACTTTCTTCTCAGCAGCACATGGATCCTTCTCTAAAATAGACCATATTTTATGCCACAAAGCTACTGTTAGCAAATTCAAGAAGATAGAGATACTACCTTGTACTCTATCAGATCATAATGGATTGAAATTAGAAATAAATGACAGAATAAAAAACAGAAACTTCTCCAAAACCTGGAGATTAAATAATACACTATTATATGATGAATGGATAACAGAAGACATCAGGAGGGAAATAAAAAAATTCTTAGAAGTAAACGAGAACAAAGACACGTCATATCAAATTCTCTGGGACACTATGAAAGCAGTACTTAGAGGAAAATTTATTTCATGGGGTGCATACAACAAAAGAAGTAGAAATCAACAAATAAATGACTTAACACTATAGCTCAAAGCCCTAGAAAAAAAGAGCAGACCAACACCAAAAGTAGTAGAAGACAGGAAATAGTTAAAATCAGAGCCGAAATCAACGAAATTGAAACAAAAGAAACAATCGGAAAAATTAACCAAATAAATAGTTGGTTCTTTGAAAAAATACACAAAATTGATAAACCCTTAACCACAATAACAAAGAGAAAGAGGGAGAAAACTCAAATTACTAAAATTCGGAATGAACAAGGAAATATCAAAACAGACACAAGTGAAATACAAAACATAATTAGAAGCTATTTTGAAAATCTATACTCCATCAAAACAGAAAACCTTGAAGACATCAACAAGTTTTTAGAGACATATGAATTACCTAAACTGAACAAGGAGGACATACACAACTTAAATAAATCAATTTCAAGCAATGAAATAGAAGAGGTCATCAAAAGCCTACCAACAAAGAAAAGTCCAGGACCAGATGGGTTCTCAGCCGAGTTCTACAAAACCTTTAAAGAAGAGCTCATTCCAATATTCCTCAAAGTATTCCATGAAATAGAAGAGGAGGGCACCCACCCAAACTCATTCTATGAAGCCAATATCACCCTGATACCTAAACCAGACAGAGACACATGGAGGAAAGAAAATTTCAGACCAATATACTTAATGAACATCGACACAAAAATTCTCAACAAAATTTTAGCAAATCGCATACAAATATATATTATAAATATAGTGCACCATGATCAAGTGGGTTTTATCCCAGGGACGCAACGTTGGTTCAACATTCAGAAATCAATAAATGTAATTCACCATATCAACAGACTTAAAGTTAAGAATCACATGATTATTTCAACAGATGCAGAAAAAGCATTTGATAAAACACAGCATCCCTTCATGCTCAAAACACTAGGAAAAATAGGGATAATGGGAACATTCCTTAACATTGTAAAGGCCATCTACACTAAGCCCATGGCCAATATCATTCTAAATGGTGAAAAACTGAAAGCATTCCCCCTCAAAACTGGAACAAGGCAGGGATGCCCTCTTTCACCACTTCTATTCAACATCGTCCTTGAAACTCTAGCCAGAGCAATTAGACAGACCAAAGAAATTAAAGGGATACGAATAGGAAAAGAAGAAATCAAACTATCACTGTTCACTGATGACATGATTATATATTTAGAGGAACCCGGAAATTCCACCAGAAAACTGTTAGAACTCATAAGTGAATTCAGTAAAGTAGCGAGATATAAGATCAATGCTCATAAATCCAATGATTTTTATACATAAGTGATGATTCTCCAGAAAGAGAAGTTAGGAAAACTACTCCATTCACAATAGCATCGAAAAAAATAAAATACTTGGGAATCAATCTCACAAAAGAGGTGAAAGACCTCTACAATGAGAACTACAGAACACTAAAGAAAGAAATTAAAGAAAACCTTAGAAGATGGAAAGATCTCCCATGTTCTTGGATAGGAAGAATTAATATTGTCAAAATGGCCATACTACCAAAAGTGCTGTACAGATTCAATGCAATTCCAATTAAAATCCCAATGATGTACCTTACAGAAATAGAGCAAGCAATTATGAAATTCATCTGGAAGAATAAGAAACCCAGAATAGCTAAAGCAATCCTTAGCAGAAAGAGCGAAGCAGGGGGTGTCACAATACCAGATCTTCAACTCTACTACAAAGCAATAGTAACAAAAACGGCATGGTATTGGTACCAAAATAGACAGGTAGATCAATGGTACAGAATAGAGGACATGGACACAAACCCAAATAAATACAATTTCCTCGTATTAGACAAAGGTGCCAAAGATATGCAATGGAGAAAAGATAGCCTCTTCAAAAAATGGTGCTGGGAAAGCTGGAAATCCATACGCAAGAGGATGAAATTAAACCCCTATCTCTCACCCTGCACAAAACTCAACTCAAAGTGGATCAAGGACCACAGAATCAGACCAGAGACCCTGCATCTTATAGAAGAAAAAGTAGGTCCAAATCTTCAACATGTCAGCTTAGGATCAGACTTCCTTAACAGGACTCCCATAGCACAAGAAATAAAAGCAAGAATCAACAACTGGGATAGATTCAAACTAAAAAGCTTTCTCTCAGCAAAGGAAACTATCAGTAATGTGAAGAGAGAGCCTACAGAGTTGGAGAAAATCTTTGCCACTCATACTTCAGATAGAGCGCTAATTTCCAGAATACATGAAGAACTCAAAAAACTCTACACCAAGAATACAAATAATCCATTCAACAAATGGGCTAAGGAAATGAACAGACACTTCACAGAAGAATATGTACAAGCAATCAACAGGTATATGAAAAAATGTTCAACATCTCTAGTAATAAGAGAAATGCAAATCAAAACTAAAACTACCCTAAGATCCCATCTCACCCCAATGAGAATGGCGATTATCAAGAACACAAGCAACAATAGGTGTTGGGGAGGGTGTGGTGAACAAGGTACACTCATACATGCTGGTGGGGTTACAAATTAGTGCAGCCACTCTGGAAAGCAGTATGGAGATTCCTCAGAAAGCTTAGAATGGAACCACCATTTGACCCAGCTATCCCACTCCTCGGCCTATACCCAAAGGACTTAAAATCAGCATACTACAGAGATACAGCCACATCAATGTTCATAGCTGCTCAATTCACCATAGCCAGACTTTGGAACCAACCTAGATGTCCTTCAATTGATGAATGGATAAAGAAACTGTGGAATATATATACAATGGAATATTACTCAGCCATAAAGAATGATAAAATTATGGCTTTTGCAGGGAAATGGATGAAATTGGAGACTATCATTCTAAGTGAGATAAGCCAATCTGAAAAAAACCAAAGAACCGATGATTTCGCTGATAAGCGGATGATGACACACAATGGGAGGTGGGAGGTGTTAGTGTTAGGGTTAGAGTTAGGTTTAGGGTTAGGGTTAAGGAGGGTGGCAAGAATGGAGGAAGGAAGGACTGTATAGAGGGAAAAGAGGGGTGGGAGGGGTGGGGGGAAGGGAAAAAACAACAGAATGAATCAAACACCATTACCCTATGTAAATTTATGATTACTCCATGTACAAACAGAGAAACAACATGTGTCCCATTTGTTTACAATAAAAAAAATTGAAATTTAAAGATCAAATTTATAAATCATATATCTCAGTGGTTAGAGTGCTACTTATTTTGAAAAGTAACAAATTTTCTGTAGAACGTATTTCTAAATTGTTGTTTATATAGTGAGAAACCAAATTCAAAGATAGTATTTGATAATGGAGAACACTGAACACTGAGATAAGACTGTGGGATTGGAGACTATTTTTTTCCATGATGGAGGAACTATTGAAAACATTTTAAGAAAAGAATGTCTTATGGACATTAATATATTTCATTTGGGATTGATGCTAATGATAGTTTGGAATTTTTCAAAAAATTAATGATAAGAAAGTAATTATGAGGTTATAGAAATGGGTTTAGAAGACATGGTAGGTTCAGCTTCCCATGTAGCAAAGTTCTTTCAGGTCACAAACCTGTAAGTGCCAACTATAAATCTGAGGCTGCAAGTAGAGGAGATGAAAAGTGGACAGAATCTAGAGGAGAAACTGGAGTTAAAGATGTCCCTGAGGGAGCAGCCATATTCAGTAGCAACTGTACAAATTAAAGTAAACCAGAGGGAATTCAGAATAACTTCAGTCATTGGAAACTAACTGAAAGATAAACAAAACCAAATTTTAGTGAGCTACAGAGAACCTGAAATCTCATGGGAAATTGGAAAGAATGGTAGTTGTGCAACCACAACCACTTTAGAAGAAATCTAGTAGTTTCATATACATCTAAACATATTCCTCCCTAATGATCAAGCAGTTCCCCCGCTAAGTTTGCATGCAGAGAAAATGAAAATATGTCTACAAAATATTTTATTGTAATTATAATAATGGTTTTATTCACAATATCCATTCTGTGTCCATCAACAAGAGAATTAATAAGCAAACTGTTGTTTTTCGTAGAGTGAATCACTGATACGTGCACCAACAAGGAAAATCTCAAAAATGTTATGCAATGCAGTTTTACATAAATTGTACAGAGTGCATAATCCACAAAGCAAAAATAACACAGTGGTAACCATTAGAGCATTTGTAAGTTTGGAGTAAAGATTGACTGGAAAGGGGAATGAGGACTCCTTCTGTGATTATTCAAATATTATATGTTGATATGAGTTTAGATTTCACAACTTATGCTTGTATTCTTAAGATTTCCCAATCTCTATCTCCCTCTTTGTCTCTGACTCTCTCTGTCTCTCTCTCTATATATATGTGTGTATGTGTGTGTATGCAAAGTGAGCAACTTTCTAGTTGGTAAACTAGATTGACACTATTAGAAAGATTATTTCTTTATGATTTGTTGCTTATCAAGTACTATTAATAACTTTATTTATGTTTTCTCAATCACTATAAGCCAAGTGCTGCATAACCAATATACACATATACAGGTACACACACAGAGAAAGAGAGAATAAGGATGTAAACCGGGTCACAGAACTAGAGCAAGAAAATACTGGGATTGGAATTCACGCCTCTCTGATCATCAAAACTGCTCCCTTAAATACAACCAGTGTGCCACAAAATATGGTAGAAAGACTACTATTTGTAAAAGAGAGTGGGATGAAATTATGTTGGAAATATGCTGTCCAGTTCAAAAACTTGTATTTTCAAATTTGTGGAACGTTAATATCAGTAACAAAATAAATAGTAAGATTTGAAGCAGGACAAAGTAATTAAAATATTGGCTAAGAACATATTGAGCAATTGATAGAATTTTGATGTAAAAGCAAAAATGTTCACTGGGAACAAGAAATCTTCAAAATAAAACTAAGGAATACCCTGAAAGTTTTTAAAAATGTATGTTAAATCACTTGCATAGTAGTGGCTATTGACTATTTTAAACTAATAAGATCATCAGGGAAATTACTTTATTTTTGAAAAAGAAAAAAAAAAAAGATGGAAGAAAAGCAAGTATGAAGTAAAGAAAGGCCTGGAAAGGAAGAAAAAGGAGAACAAGTTAAAAATTTAAAAATGATTGGAGGGAGAGAAGCTGTAAGTGGATGGGTCAGTATGCCTGTAACAAGAATCATAGCTACATACTTGGAGCTTAATGAAGTGATAAATTTTTATTATGCAGAATTGTGGTAATTCCAAGGTAAGGACTCACACCAAAACAATATAATCCCCCAAAGAGCAGCAAATAATTATTTTGTATCAATCACCTCAAGAGTGACATTTGTCTGTTTTATTTCAGGCTCTGTCTTATGAACTGAGAATATGATGAACATCAATAGATTCCTGAACTAGAATATATTACCAGTTAAATATTGCTAATCTTAGAATCTGAAATATTAAATGTTCTAAACTGAGAACCTGAAATCCTAAATGCTACAAAATCTGAACCCTTATGAGCACCAACTTGATACAAACAGAAAATTCCATACTTAATAGCTGACAGGGTGAAGTAAATGTATGTGCATCAAAAATATTTTATAAATTAACATGTACTATGTATGCAAGGTATATATGAAACATAAATAAATTCATGATTATACAGGCTTCATTCCCAAGAATGCTTGGAATATGCATGCAAATATTCCAAAAACAAAAAATCTAAAATTTTGAACACTTCTGGTCTCATGTACTTCAGACAAGGAATACTCTACATGTATACTCAAGTGAGAAATAAGAAATATAGAATTAAACATTAAAATGTTGTATCGGTACCTTTATAGAACTGAAAATTAATAAGTGTATTTCTTTACCAAGAACAAGAATCACATTCTTTACCCTCTAATCTCTACCACAGACTCTCTGCATGCAGTTGTTCAATGTATAGTTACTGAATTTAATAGGATTAACATGATTTGGATTAATATGGATGGTAGTGGAAATAAAATAATTTTGAGATTGAAAATTGTGGCATGCATGTCTTTGACTAAACTCCTCTAGAAAAGAACATAAAGTTTGTGTTATGGTTCTTCGGTTCATCCTGAAATTTGAGACACCATTATTGACACACTATCTACTCCTTAGTCATAAAGTACTGAGTTGACCCTTTTTCCATCTCTTAGCTTTCTGTATAGTACTTAGCACAATGCAGCCCCAGGAGCAGTGTTCTCAAACCACTTTCAATTCAATTCTACTTTATCAACAAAATTTTTTGAGTCTCAAGGCAGAGCTTTGTACTATACAGTCTAACAAATGACCTCAATTTTCTTCAAGTTTATTGCCAACTTGCAACCACTGACTCAGCATGACTATTCATCATCCTTTCTTATGATGAGTGAGTTTTCTGAATGCAGTTATCAGCATATGGCAGATTCTATACCACTGCTTCAAGGACTTTTGTAGAGGCTTGCATATGATTGAGAATTCATGAACTGCTTCACACTCCAGTCTCTTCTCTGGATGCATAAATTTAGCAAATGATGCAGTGAGCTTTCAAGGGCTAGGTTGAAATCACTTATTGCTCCAGTTTTCATTTCACCAGAAACTTAAAAGTCAAAAGAAATATTCTGTACCATATAATCAAATTTTATTAAAGTGAAACACTTTTATGGTGATGAACATATTTAATTTTCCTAGGAAAATACAGATTTTTTTCATTAAACTAATTGAAAAATTTACTGGCTTTTTTTTTCTGTGCTTCTAGAAACTTCATAGCTTGTCCTTTTAGGAACAGTGCTCTCTTGGATTATAAATTCATGGCCTATTTCTAGATTATTTTCACTGTTTTTTTTTTTTTTTCAATTTAAGGTTTAATTTAAAGTTCCCAAGAACATCACTGATAATTGAAAACTTTGGATATCACTAAAAGCAAGTAAGAAGGAATGCTCATTTTGGTAGAGAAATAGTATATTAATAATGTTAAACATAATAGGTATTGCAAAGTCTTTAAAAACACCTTGTTCATTTAGCAAATAGCTGTTACATAGCATCAGAAAATAATTGTTACTTTCTGTTGCAACATTCCAGTCATCTGTAAGCTCTGATACAATTTATCAAACTATGTCAGTTTTTTTTATATATGAAAATATCATATATTTCACGTAATGTACAAATACATGCATATAATGAGCATTAGTTTCAGATATCTGTATGTAAAAGTCAAATTTTATTACAAGGAATAAGTTTTTACTTTTTACCCTTCTGCAATATAGGGAGAATATAAGAATGAATTTAGGAAGAAATTTCTGGTGACACGTGAGAAATATTAGTTTCAGCATTATAGTAAGTATTCATTAGGAGCTCTTGCACTGCACAAAGTTAGCATTAAACATACTGGGACTTGCAAGGAAATAGGGCCTTAAATGTATTATGTTAACATTTAAACTTAAATGTAGTATGTTAACATATTAACATTTTAGAGAAATTGTTGTTCCAACCAGAGCATAACCTTTTCATATAAACAGAACTATTTGTAACTTTAGTGTGAACGTTTAACAGGTCTATGCCTAATTTTCTTCTCTATGAATGACCCTAAAACAGGAACTAATTTGGGAGATACTGTAGGCCTTTACAAGAAGACAATTACCAAGTTGTCAATATCTGGTGATGTCATAGTAACAATTTTCAGTAGTCGGTATTTAATTCTAATGAATAAATATCAAGTAATCAGTTATATGTTTTAAAAGCTATATATACCAAAAATTCATATATGGACAAACATGTTTATATCCATGAAACATTCCCATAAAGAAAACAAAATCTGATACTAGTGATTTCATTAAAAGAAGAGAACTTGGGAATTTGGAGAAACGTCTAAGAAGATTTAAATTTTAGTGTTTACTACCATCTAATTTTCAAATCATGTATACTGTGAATTCCTAAAACAAATGTATTTGTACTGCACATTTTGTCTCTACTTTTCCACATGCCTGCCCTGGTGTGTGCTTTTTCAAAAATAATATGAAGCACATTTTTCTATTTCAATTTCATCAACATGATTTTACTTACTTTTAAGTCCCAATGTGTTTCGCTTATTCATTGTCATTAAACATCATGGTTTACTAAATTCTATTTTTGTTGTTGTACACCAACTAGGTCTTTGGTTTTGTTAAGTGAAGAGTTTTAAATAATGTTTATCTACCATATTTTAGTTGCCTATCCCTCTAATGATGAACACATAGGTTGCTTTCAACTCTTTGTTAAAATATAGTATAAAGAATATTCCCATGCAAGCTTCTAAACTTATGTGAGCTGTTACACATTTAGGAGTGGATTATATAGATTTCAGCAAGTATGAATTTGAGATTATATATGTACTAGCACATTATTGTATTATACAAATTTTTTAATTGTTTCCAATCTGATGACTCTAAAGCTGAATTTGTTAAAATTTCACAGATTGGTTGAAAGTAAAAATCCCATAGTAAATTTATGATGCCAAGACAAGTAGGAAATTTTTCTTTATTGGTGGTGAATCACTGCAACAATATGACATTATCCTCAAATATTATAAAATATCAAACACATACCCATATGAATGGGACATAGAACAATGGAGTGCACAGCTCTGTAGTTGATGAGAAACAAGAGAAAGAGTTTATCATAAATACAGAAACATGCAAAGGAAAATATGGAAGTGCCAAGTTGGAGAGTTATGATTCTAAATGCACAAGTTTTCAAGAACTTTCTGAATTTGGTCAAATTACTTGGTTAGTTTTAGTTTTGTCACCGATAAAATAGGTAAAATTATAATTTGATAAAAATGGAGACATTGAGAGGAAAAAAGAACATCACAAGCAAAGCCGTTGGTCAGTATGTCTACCACAAAATGAGTATTCATTAGATAGTAGATATTTTTCATCCCAGAAAAGAACGAGGCAGACTTCTTAGTTAATTTTTTTTATATATTTCTGGAAACACAGCTACCTTACAATGGAAGAACACCAAAAAACAATATTTCACAATCATGTCATTGAGAACATCATTATATCCCCATCACAGCTTCCCTCTCAGCAGACACAAAACTGCATCAGTAAACACTCAATCACAACTGTTTCTTAAAATGTGAATTCCAAATTTTAGTCTTTTCTGACTTTTTAATCTTTTCCATAGCCTTATTGTACATGTATATATGCCTCACTATTCCTACTGTTCCTTGCAGCCTTTGGTCCCTTGCTCATTGTTTATTGTTCTACTTCTCTTATTCTTCCCCTCTCTCTTTTCTTCATCTTCCTCCTCCTCCTCCTCCTCCTCCTCTTCTTCTTCTTCTTCTTCCTCCTTCTTCTTCTTCTTTGTCTTTTAATTTGTTCCCATTAGTTATATGTGACAGTAGAATGCATTTTAACACATCATACATAAGTGGAGTATAATTTCTCATTCTTCTGGTTGTACGTGATGTAGAATCACACTGGTCATTTAGTCATACATGAACATAGAGAAATAATGTCAGATTCATTTTCCTATCCTTCCTACCCTCATACTCCTCCCCTCCCTTCACTCAGCTCTAACTAATCTAAAGTAACTCTATTCTTCCTTAGTCTCCCATCCTTTATTCTGAATTAGCATCTGCATATTAGAGAAAACATTTGGTCTTTGGTTTCTTGGGATTGGTTTATTTCACTTAGCGTGATATTCTCCAGTTCCATTCATACCAGCAAACACCATAATTTAATTCTTCTTGAAGGCTGAGTAGGAAACAATTAATATCATGAAGGGAGAACCTACAGAATGGGAAATAATCTTTACCACAGGTACCTCAGATTGAGTATTAATCTCCAGGATATATAAAGAACTCAAGAAACTTAACACCAAAAAAAAAAAATCAATAAATAGGCTAAGGAACTGAACAGACACTTTGCAGAAGAAGAAATACAATCAATCAACAAATGTTCAACACCTCTATCAATTAGACAAATGCAAATCAAAACTGCTTTAAGGTTTCATCTCACTCCAGTCAGAATGACAATTATCAAGAATACAAGTGACAATAAATGTTAGTGAGCATGTAGGGAAAAAGGTACACTCATACATTGCTGGTGGGAATACAACTTGGTACAACCACTATGGAAAGCAGTATGGAGATTCCTCAGAAAACTTGGAATGGAACCATCAGTTGAACCAGTTACCACACTCTTCAGTTTATAGCCAAAGTACTTAAACTCAGCATACTACAGTGACACAGTCACATCAATGTTCATAGCTGCTCAATTCACAATAGCTAAAGTATGGAACCAACCTATGTGTCCTTCAACAGATGAATGGATGAAGAAAATGTGGTGTATATATAACTCTTCCCTTCTCTTTTATTCTTTGTAGCTGTAGTTTATCCATTCTTCCTTCCACACAGTCTTTACCAAATGGCTCCAAAAATGATTTGCTATGGTGCATTCAAAGGCCAGGTTTGCTGCATCTCAAAATTTGAAAACCCTTACATGTGAATATCTTGACTTTTAGTAAAGAACTGCTGCTCAAATACATATTATAGTACTTGAAGGGAATTTCTAAAATTAAGTTAAATTCAATCATTAATGGTGAAATAAAGTTGATTATTTTGAGTGAACCTACTCCTTTAAAACATTACTACTTATAAATAATTTGTTTCCTTCACTGAAGCAAACCTCACAGATTGCTTGTCAGCATACTCAATAATGCCTTGCTAGATATCTCCTTCTAAAAAAAATACCTTATAATTCTAATTTTATTGTTCTAAAATTAAATTGGTAAGTAATACAGGCTGCCTATATACATAATTTTAAAAATAATAGTAATGCTCGCTTTTGCATAATAAGGGTAAATGTTATATTATAACATATTATAACTGAATTGTTTGAGCTTTAGCATATAAATTATTAGATATTGCCACACTGGAAGACAAAGTGACCATATGTTTGCATATACCTAAGTTTCATGAAAAGTAATATTAGAAGTAATTTCAAGAAAAGGTTGATGTTAGTGTATGAACTTGTAATAGACCAGAAATTTTTGTATGTAGCATGAGAATGAGGAAAATGAATTATTCCTGCCTGAAGCAAAAAATAAAATATTAGAGCAAGTTAAGGATTTTAAAAGGATAAACTAAGAAATACATTGTTACAAACAACCTTCTGCATAAGGATAGTGTCAATATAATTCTGTACATTATAGAATAGCATAAAATGATAGACAAAACGTATTTCCTATTTTTAATCCCCACCACCTGACAAGACACAGGTGAAGACTCTAGAACTTAAAAGTAATTCAAAGAAAATACATTTTAATTGGCAAAGAGTAAAAGAAACAAACAAGATGAATTGGAAAGAACACATAAGGAAGAAACTATAAAAGGTGAAGTACTCTGCAATCAGGCATAGAAGGAAGTTAAAGGGATACAAATCATGAAAGAATTTGAACTAACACTGTTTGCTTATGATACGATGCTATAGATAGAAGATTCAAAAAATTCCACCAGAAGACTTCTAGTGCTGATAAATGAATTAAGCAAAGTAGCAGGATAAAAGATCAACACTCACAAGTCAATAGCTTTTCTATACTCCAATAGTGATTCAGTTGGGAAAGTAATCATCAAAACCATTCTTTTCATAATAACCTCAAAAAAAAAAAATCTATGAATTAACCTAACCAGTGAAGTGAATGAACTCTACTACAGAACACTGAAGAAAAAAATTGAGGAAGACCTCAGAAGATGAAAGGACCTCGCTCCCATGTTCTTGAATAGACTGAATTAACCTTATCAATTTGGCCATGGTACCAAAAGCAATATACACATTCAAAGCAATCCCCAGCAAAATATCAATGACATTCTTCACAGAAGTACAAAAATCAGACCTTAAATTCATTTGGAAGAATAAGAGACCTAGAATAGCCAAAAGAATTCTGAACAAGAAAAGTGATGCAGGAGTAATAGCAATTATACTACAGAGTAACAAAAGCAGTATGGTAGTGGCATCAAATAGACATGAAGTCAAGTGGAATAGAATAGAGGACACTGAGATAAACCCAAATACTTACAGCCATCTGATGATTGACAAAGGTGCCAAAACTGTGTGTTGGAGAAAAGACAACAATTTTAACAAATGTTTCTGGGAAAACTGGATATACATATCTAGAAGAAAGAAATTAGATCCCTTTAATCCTGCACAAAAGTCCAATCAAAATGGATCAAGACTTAGGAATTAGGCCAGAAACCATGCAACACTTTGAGAAAACTTAGTCAATACTCTGTCATATTGATGCTGGCACCAACTTTCTCAACAAGACCCCTAAAACTCAAGAAATAAAACCAAGAATCAATAAGTGGAATTCTACCAAATTAAAGAGCACATCAGCACATCAAGGAAAATGATTAAGAGTGTGAAGAGAGAGCCTAAATAATGGGAAAAATAATTTTGCCAGCAATTTCTCCAACAGGGAATTAATATCCAGAATATATAAAGAACTCAAAAAACTCAACACCAACAAAGCAAATAATCCAATCAATAGATGGGCAAAAGAACTAGATAGATATTTCTCAAAAGAAGAATCACAAATGGTCAACGAATCAATTAAAAAAGGTTTAACATATCTAGCAATCAAAGGAATGCAAATCAAAACTACACTAAGATTTCATCCCAATCAGAATGGCAATGATCAAGAATACACACAATAATAAGTGTTGGCAAGGCTGTGAGGGAAAGGCACACTCACATATTGTTGGTGTGGCTACAGATTAATACAACCACTATGCAAAACAATGTAAGACTCATTAGAAACTAGAAATGGAACGGCCATATTACTATCCCACTCTTTGGTATTTATCCAAAGGACCAAAATCAGCATACTGTAATGATACAGTCTCTTCAATGTTTATAGCAGAACAATTCAGAATAGTCAAATTATGTAATCAACCTAGATGTCCACCAACAGATTTTTACTCAGTCATAAAGAAGAATGAAACTATTTCAATTGTTCATAAATGGATGGAAATGGAGAAAATCATGTTTTGTGAAATAAGTCAGAAAATCAAGAGCCAAATGTTTTCCCTCATATGTGGAAGTTAGAGCAAAACAAGGTAAGAAAAGGTGGGGGACAGGATATCATATAGATATATAGGGTGGATCATTAAAGTAGCAAAAAGAGAACAAGAGGAAGGGAAGAAGGAGAAAAGGGGTAGAAATATGGAATGAATTTAACAATATCATGTATATACATTTAAAAATATACCCAAAATAATCTCCGTGGTATATATACAAAGAAAATACCATCGAAATAGATAAATAAGGGGGTGAAACGAAGAGCAATAACAGAGAGGAGGGAGAATAAAGAGAGAAGGGGAGGGAAGGAAAATATGGCAGGGGGGATGGGGATGGAAATCAAATTTCTTGCATGTATTATTTTGTCAAAATGAACATAAATACTACATATAATAATAATGGTCTAATAAAAAAGAGAAGAAAATTGAAGTGCTCTGGATACATTACCAGAAGACTGAATCAGGCAACCCCACAGAAATAAACAATTCACTAAGAAATGTTGATAAAGTATATTTTAAGTATTTTTATAATTTTTAAATGCATAGGATATTAGCAATAATAAAATATTTATCAATTACTATTCACATTTCTTATGTTTCCTATTTGATAGCATTTTGTATAAAGCTATTAAAAATTTAGTTTACATTTACATGTAATTCAATGAACAATCACCCTGTTTGCATGGGGTTTTTCTGGTTTAGTACTGAATGCTCCATCTCACAGAAAATCCTTCAGTTCTAGTAACAAGATAGATAGTTATTATTTTAATTTCAACACTGAAAAATTGAATTTTCTCATGAGATTTTTTTGAGTTTAATCACAAATCAGAAAATATTTAAACATCATTTAACACAGAGCCTAGCACAGGTGTAACAAAGCTCACTATATTTTACACACACACACACACACACACACACACACACATACAATTTGATTCTAAGTAAGCAATGAGATAAAATAACCTGGATGGTGAATATATATTTTAATTTCAAAGCTAAAATCTTGATTTACCTTTTGTTGTATATTGAACATGTTCACAGCTAATAAATCAGCAAAACAATAAAAATCATGTAATGATTAATGAGCACTCCTCTGTGGATGAGAAAATGTTAACAGTTTCATTTCACTTTAATAATTTTCTTATTTTTTATATTAAAAAATGGACTTCAAGATGTTAATCATGCTGAAAGTCTCACAGATAATGGCAAAACAGAACACAAATTGAGATGACAAAATTTTTTGTTTTAGGCAACCTGTTCCATGGCCTCTTCTAACTAAAGACGCAATGGCAAGCACTGGAATGAAAGATTACTTTTCTTAGACTATAATACTAAAGTGATCAGCTCTTATAGTACACTGAATGAGACCTTGACATTTCTAGTCAGATGTGCCTTGTCTGATGAGCTCGAAAAGAAGAAAGCAAAATAATGGTATGTTATCTTTATATGGGATAAGAAAGGATTCAAAGTCTTCTAGGTCATAATACATATAAATTCATGCCTTATTTAACTTTCCACCAGCAGCGGAACCTGTGACAGGTATTTAAGTCTGTTTGGTTTATTTAGGTTTCGCCCTATGCTATACCTACAGGGAAGAGGAAAGTGAGGCAGGGGGGGAAAAGCAAATAAAGAATGCATTATTAAATCCATCACCATATTGTAACTGGAGCCTGATCCTGAAGTATTCAAGGAATCTGTGTAAATCAAGTGTGGAATAGATAAGGGTGAGGGAGCTGGGGTATTCATACACCAACTACCTCCGTCATCCACAGAAGGTGGTTCCCAGAGGGCATTGGTTCTCCAGGACTTTACTACCAGAGCAGCCACCAGGGAGAGCCCTCAGACAGTTGGAAATAGGTCAGGATGCACTAAAAGATAGAACTTGAGGAGATACAGGCAACAAGATCTGCTGTGCCATGGGGGTACTTTACTTAAATCTTTAATTTTTTTTTTTAATTTTTAAATTTTTTTGTAGATGGACACAATCCCTTTTATTTATTTTTATGTGGTACAGAGGAAGGATCAAACCCAGTGCCTCACACATGCTAGGTAAATGATCTATAGCCCCAGTCCTTAAATCTTCTTAATAGAGCTACTTCTACTTGGATATATGAATTCCTTTGTTTTACATAGATACTAAGCATTTTAATTCTTCTGTCCTTGCTGAAGCTTCATGATCTTCGTTAAATCTCTTCGTTAATTTTTTTCCCCTCTACTTTCGGAACTTGGTATTCTAAAAGGCCTGACACAAATACAATCTTTTCTCCCTCCCTTTCCCATGCCTATGGGACAACTTTTACTTTCTAACTTTCATTATCTTAGTATGCTGTAGGACTTTCTATTTTTATGAAAATTAATAGCATTTATCTACGCTTCTAAATCACCCAAAATCTGCCTACTAATCTTGATATCTTTAAGAGGTTTCAAAGTACTTTTACACATTTTGGATTCCTGGTTCCCTACCATACAATGAGTTCAATAAAAGTCATATTGCAATGAAATATAATCATCTAAAACTTTTCAAATGACAAATGCTGGCCCAATAGTTAGAACCACTGGATAGCATTCTCTTTGATTCAATAAGCATTAATGTTTCCCTAGCTTTAAAATATTTATATGAGATTAACCCTGATTCCTAATAGCATACAGAAAATCATTCAGATAATTAAAATTTAATCCTCAGGTTACTCTTTCTATTAGTTTTACCTTTACCAAAGTTGATTTACAAATATTCTAAGGCAGGAAGACAGGTTTTAGATTTTTTTCCTCAGAAATTCTCCAGGATAAATATTTTTCAAAGCCTGAGGGAAACTTATGAAAATATGTTTAATGCTCCATGATTATTTTTCCATAATTTTCAACAAAAAAATTGTTGCATAGGCTCTCAACAGTACTTTGCATGAGCCCTTCTTGTGCTCACTGAATTCACTAGTGGGTTTCTTCAACTCTGAAGTTTTGATTGAAGGTCAACAACATCACTGTGATTTTCCTCTTCCTTAAGCAAATAATTTTATGCAAAAGTTTTACCAGTTTAGAAACAAAAGCTACTATTAACCTCTATTAGGATCTGACAAACTGTCTTTCAAACTGAAAATTCTTGGTGTTTCAGTTTTTTATATCCAGGGGTACAATTTCTAGGGATAAATTAATATTTGTTTCCTAAGAATAACTATGAGAAATAGTAAGTAAAAGGAAGAAGGACAGGAAATATAATATTGGATATAATAGTCATATAAATGTGTTCTACTTTATATAAATATGGTAGAATTTATAGCGTGAGAGACTTTAATTTGTCACACAATTTTCATCTTACAACTAATGATAATAATACATCAAGGACATAATTCTTCTAATATCAAACCAAGAAAGCAGTAAACTCAGATCACTTTGGTCTCCAAATCACAAGCATTTGAAGCAATAGATACACTCTCAGCGTATCTATTTTCTCAAATTCTACCACTGAAGAAAACAAATGCAGGGGTTGACAAGTGGCATGGAAGTATGTCAACGTGGATGTGGCTCACTGATCCCCTGACCACAGGGAAGTGAGAATAAGGGGAGCAGTAAGCTGTTTTCTGCTTTCTTTCACTATTGGGTATAAAATACTGAAAGAACAAAATGAAATAATTACTATATTCCTTTAATCAAACTTCATTTAGTGTCTCCATAAACTCTGCCTAGACTTGCAGCATACCAGTAACTACCACAACCTGAAACTCCTTACCTGCAGGACTTCCAGTCTAGTTGGCAAAATGATTTAATCATTTAAAATAATCATTTGATCTACTGGATAATAAACAAAGAGAGAGAGAACAGAAGGAGGGAGGGATGAGAAAGGAAGAAGTGATAAAGGTTATAGAGACTAATCAAGGAAATAGGGATCTATTTTTAAATTAGTTAGAACAGGCTATATATTATAGATCCAAGACCTGAATGAAGACAAAGGGTGGATATATGAACATTTGAGGGAAAAGAATATTAGGCAGAGGAAATGACCAGAGCAGAGGCCCTCAAGTAAAATCATAGCAAGGGTGCTAGAGTGAAAGAAACCTAAAATTAGTGAGGAAGAGAGTTGTAGAACAGGATGCAGACAGGGTGATGAAATGTTCAGGTCCTGGAGAGAATGGCTGGCTGCTTTAAGATTTTTGGCTTTCACCCCAAGTGAGATAGGCAGCTATTGGAGAGATCTGACCAGATCAGTTACGTGAAGAATATTATCTTATCTGCTGTGTCGATGAGAGATTGTAAGAGCAATAACGAGCTGGGGGAGCAGTTGGGAAGCTATTACGGTGATGCAGGTGAGAAAAGATGAGGCTTGCACCCAGATGGCAGCCATGAGGATGCTCAGCAGGAGTGAGATTTGGGATAGATCTTCACTTGAAGGATTTGCTGAAAGTTTTGATATGAGGGATTAATTATGAGCCTGAGCCTGAGGAATCTTGTAAAGAGGAGGAAGACAAAAATTGAATGAATTCAAGTAAAATGTACTTAATAGTAAAGTATCTTTGAGATCATGTTCCAAAACAGAAGGTGTCAGGCAATTTTAAGAGAGTAGAGTGTTTTGAAATAGTGTGCAGAACTTGATATGGAAATGGGATAAAAATTCCACCACTATTTTTTGAATTCTCTCAAACCCCTCACCACTTTAGGGAACAGGAAAACATTGATGGGTCCCCTGGCTGAAACCACAGAATTGTTTCTCACATCAGAATTTTGGGTGAAATAGATCCCATGCATCTAATCCTTCAACAGTTCCTGTCATCCATTACTTCATGAGGCTCTCAGGAAGTTACTTCTCTTCATTGACACAAACTAAACTCAATCCCTGGGGTTCTGGCTTTTGCCTTCTACCTCAAAGCAGAAGCCAGGTTTCCCATGGAGATTATTATTGTTATTACTTTAAAGATATCAATTCTCTTCCAGAAATTCCTTAAGGAGTGTAGGAAATAAAAATGTTTGAGAAAATACAATGGCTTATACGATATAATTAAAACCGTCAATAAATTTAGGTCAAATATATAGTATTTGCTTTTAACAATAGTAATTTTTATGTGTTCTCTTTAGTATGAATTCATGGTTTGACTGTGTTACACAAAATTTTTAGCCTGTCACTTTTAGATATGAATATCCATAGCCATTATATATGAATTTTATCAGGAATTTGGCACTAGTTATTTCTTTCCATAGATCTAAGCCATCTAACTTCTATCATGGGATATAAAGCACATGTGCCAAATTTTATTAAAGGAACAGAACTGGTATGTTAAGAGGAAAGAACAAGATTTTTCTCCTGGAGAACAATGGACAATTTCATCATTCAGTATATATGACACTTTTTTATTTTCTAATTTGTAAACTGGGAGAACAGGCACAAAAGAAGAATATTGTACATTTTAATTAAAATTACATGTGAAGAGATGGAGAAATTGGATCTGCCAGTATCTGGACTAATTAATTTTAAACCTACAAATCTCCTTTAATTATTGACTTCATATTTAAAGCAAATCTTCAGGAATACTTTTAGACTTGTATATTTTCTTTAGCTTATCAAAAATTAATACATGGATTTTATAAGATAATGAGTTTAACGCTATAGGATCTTTGAAACTTTTTAATTTTTATTATATGATCTATTTAACCATGTGTTCATTTAATCACAAAACTATTGAGCATCTATTACTCTATGAGGCATTTGGATGAATATGTATTAGAATCTAGATAGAAATTCTGTAAATGAGACAGTTATGAACTTGAAGGAATTTTCATGTGTGTACTTTTCAAGAAAGAGAGTTGGTAAGTTGGTAGAGATCAGCAAAGTTTGGTAGGAGAAATAAGCTCACTGCTAAAGTTAATTTAAACTTCAACCAAGGAGTCGGTACTCTTGTGAAGGCAAAGACAAATCATTTAGACATTTCAACCAAATTAATTGCATTGCTCTTTTTAAAAAAAAATCTGTATTTTTATCAATTTATTTGTTGTTTGGTTTTCAGTAAGTTCCATAATATGTAAAGTGCACTGTGTAGGATTTGGAGTATTTTTTATTTTTAGGATCCTCTCCCCTCTTCACATTTTTTTTTTTTTTTTTTTTTGGATACCAGGGATATTTAGCCCAGGAGTGCTTAAACACTGAGCCACACCCCCAGCCTACTAAATTGCTTAGGAACTCACCAAGTTGCTGAGGCTGGCTTTGAACTTGTGATCCTCCTACCTTAGTTACTGAGTTGGTGGGATTACAGGCATGTACTACCATGCCTGGCTTTACATTGCTTTTATATAAACTGGTACAAATACAATTCACTGTCATTTTTTTCTCTTTCCCAAACAAAATCCTAGCCCTACCTACCTGTGGATAGGAAATAGTTTTATTGATATACATATGCAGTCTTTATATTTTTCTACATTTATTTCATATGTATATACAACTGAAAATATCTAGTATTATTTTGGAGTTATAAAATCTTTAGGAAAATGGGATCAACCTTCATATTCTGAAGTCATCATTTTAAATTCTTTTCTTCTTAATATATGATTTTAAAAATAAAGTTTTCTTTTTACCATAAGTAATCATATGATTTATACAATTTCTACTAGGTTTTGCATTTTCCATTTAATTTTTATTTGTCTCATTTTAAAGTGTCTTGCCTTTTGTTAGATTGAGGAAATATTCTTTAATTTCTTTCATTTATTATTGCTTTGGAAATTCTGCAATCTATTTCAGTTAAATTTATTACATGAATTTACAATGAATTCTAAATTTCACCAAAAGACTGATCCTGCAGAATCTGAAATGGCATTGTAATGTGTTGATCCTGAACTCTTCTACTACCTTTTTCTATGTTATTTTTGTCTAATTTTTGGATGTAAAAGCCCTAGAATTAGTATTCTTTTAAAATTGATTTAGATTTATATCAGGATTTCCCAATATTTGGAATTCTTAGTCTTTTCTTTCTTGATTAAATTTACTAGTCATTTAATAAATTCATTCTGTCAGTCACTTAATCTATTCACATTTACTCTTGATTCAGTTTGTAGTTCTTTTTGTGAAATTCACACATTGGTTTTTAAAATTATTTAAAATAATTTTCAGAATTACACGTACAGCTTCATAATTTAAACTCTGTATTTCTTCAATTCCAAAAAATGTTCAACCATCACCACTTGGAATATTCTTTCCCCCATTCATTCTATCATTTCCTTCCATAATTCCTAAATTCCCTTTTTCCCCTCTTTATTTCTTTGTGCTTATTTCTGAATAACTATGATCGCCCACCGCCCGCGGGGCAATCACAACGCGTACGCTCTTCTTGATCACAGGAACCAAAAGGACTTTATTCCACAAGTATCAGACTTATATTGAGAACATCAGCCTATCAGAGAGTAGACTACCAGGAAAGTCAGCCTATCAAGGAATAGTCTCCAGGCAGATACCAGGATTGCCTCATGTACAACAGCCAACCAGAGTTACTTCCTAAAACTTGTATATGAGTGCAGCTATGTTTGGCAAGCTGCCAGGCACCATCTTAGAGATCAGGACACGCTGTGGCTCTGGGGCGCTCAGAGCCTGCCCCTGACAAATAACTTCCTCAAATGCATTTTGTATTTAACAACAACTCTTCTTTTATATAATCAACCCTTTAACCTATTCATTGAGTACATTGATTATGATTATATTTATTCCTAGAATTTCATTTTAACCACCATCTGTCATGCTTTCATTTTTTCTGTTAATTCATCATTTTTTAATATCTAAAATGTATATGGACTCAGATTATCATATCTAGATCTGATATATAAATTATTAGAAAATCTGAATTTCATTATTTCTTCTGGTTGTTTTTCCATTTATATCTAGAGTGTGTGAGTAGCTGGATCTGAAGTAATTTAAAGAAGTCCTGAATGTTTGTGTTGTAAATACTTCTCAACAGCGTGATTTTGTGTTTACATTTACTGAAAGATTGATGAATTTCATTGGTCTTGTATCTGTTTTCAATGTCTTAGTATAAATTTTATTCCCGTGCCTACAAATGAACCAATTTGACACTGTAAAAAATTTCTGGGTGACTTTTTCTAACCCATTTATCAATAAGCCATAGACTTCTTTGTACTGTACAGGGTCACATGTTTATATTCCTATTTCTGAAAAGGACATTACTTTGTACTGTTATCTCCATTACTGGAGCTCAGTTGCAGCTCTGACTTACAAACTTGAGTGTCTAAGAATCTTAAATATTTAAACACTAATATTAATTGCATATGTGTGTGTATGTGTGCACGCTGAGGAGCTGAGGATCGAAAAGGGGCCTTGTGCATGGTAAATATGCAATCTAGAATTTAACTATATCTTCACTCAGTTTCAGCTTGCTTTCAACATTCTTTCACTTTTCATTTCTGACATTAAAAAATTTATCATTTTTGGTTTTGGACTTGCATATTACTCTGTATTAATTTATTACATCACATTCATTTATAGAATACATTTTTAGATTCTGGTGGTAGTAGATTTTCCAAAACAGCACAGTCTTTAATATCAACATGATTGAGTGTGAAGATAGGGAAGCTTGTTTGAAGTGTTGCTCAAGCCATCTGTATTGGCAACAAACTAGGAAGGAAATTAATAGGTGATTGCATTATTGAAAAGGAAGAATAAAGATTGGTCATAATTATGTTAATATTTTTGTAAATAGAATGTATGAGGTATGAATTACTAAAAGAGGAAACTTGTGAGATAATTTGGACTGGGGCTGACAGATTACCAATTTCATTTTGATCAGCTGTAGTAATCTTGATAGCCCTTGGACTACTTATTTATGCTGACTTTTGAATTGATATATTCTCCAATACTTATTAACACATGATTTTTCAATGGGAATAATTTATACCTTTTGTTTTATAACTAAAACAAATTGAATAGATTAAATAAACTATGATATACATCTATCTATCTCTCTATCTACAGAGCTATGTATTCTATACAATCAGAATAAAAATCCCATTATGTTTTGATTTCTGTATAGAAATTTGGAAACTCAGTGTATAATTCATAGGGTAATACAAAGCACTCAAAGGAATAAAAATGAACTTGAAGAAGCTAGAGAACTTACACTATTACATATCTAGACTTAAAAATACTGTAACATTCAAGACTGTATTTCCACAAGGATTGAACAATTAAACATGGGATTGTGGCACATTTTCAGATTTTTTTATCTATAATGAATGTGACAAATGAGGTAGAGAGACAAAAGATGAATTTGTCAATCAATGGTGCTGAATGAGTTGAATATCCACGATGAAAAAAATCTTATATCATACCATTAAGAAGAAATGTCAATTCCAGATGTTTTGTATGTACAAATCTGATTGTATAATAGGAGAACTTTTAATAAATGTCTAAGAGAATATCTTCATGTAGTAACTACAATAACAGAACTTGAACAATTGTATAGATTAAAATTAAAATCTGGAGCTGGGGATGTATCTCAGTAGTAGCATGCACAAAGTCCTGCTACTGTGAGTTTTTTTTTAAAGGCTCTGATCTTCAAACACTGTTACAAAGGGATTAACAAAGAGCCAAAATATAGGAGAAAATATTTTAAAGCATATATTTGTTAACAACCTTATAAAATTAATGTGTAGATAAGTCTATCAAGTCAACTTTAAATAGACATAGAAAATACAGTTTTTAAAAGAGAAGGCTTATATAAGTAATTTATGAAGAACATCAAAATAATTGATTATAATATGAAAATGATTACTCACTAGAGAAATGAAAATATCCATCTTCTTAGTCATAAGATAAAAAGAAAACAACGCTGCTATACTACTATTCATCAGAAATGTAAAATAAAATTTATATAAATGATATAAATGTAAAATAAAATTTATATTGAGATTTTCGTATGATTCCACATTTCTGGAAAAGGCAATAATATGGAGACAGCAAATGCTTTTGCGTTATGGAAGATCTGAGTAGTATATAGTTTTACTTACTGAAGTTCACATCTAGCTTTGCTCAAATCTGCTTCTTCATATGTTTTCAGAAAATTGCTCCTCCAGAATACTTGTGGGTCTTTATTGCCAACAGGAGACACAAAATAAGACAATTTGTGAAGCGAATTATGACTCCTACTACTACATTTAGTCTTCAGAAGGCACTTGCTACTTATCATTAATCTCCTCCACGAAGTGCGATATTTATTTACTCCTAAAATACCATCTCAACCATCATCAGTGGTTTATCAGGTAGTAGAATCCCCAAGGTCCTAACAGTCACACACAGACTCTGCCAGTAGGGTTGTGGAGTCTCAGGAATTCTTATTCATTGATAGAAGTAATGTCAAATGGTATGGCCAACTGGGAAGACAGTGTCCTGGTTTCCTGTAAAACTAAATATATCCTTACCATAGAACTCACACTTGTGATATCAGTACTTAGTCAAATGTGTTAAACTTTGCATCCACACAAAACATGCATATTCACATTCAGGCCAAATCTTAGAGGTCATCAAGATGTCCTTCAGTTGGTAAATGGTTCATTACTATATCCAGACAATGGAATATTATTCAGTGACATAAACAAATGAGTTATCAAGACATGAAGGAAATTTAGATGTATATTAGTAAGTATAGAAACCAATCCAAATATAGTACATATTGTATGATTCCACCTGCATGACTTTCTGGAAAAGGCAATAATATGAAGACAGTGTCAAATTCATGTAAGCCCAGCAACTTGGGAAGCTGAGGCAGGAGGATAGCAAGTTTGAGGTCTACTTAGGCAACTTAGAAAGATCCTATATTAAAATTAAAAGTAAAATGGACTGGGGATGTTGCTTAGTGGTAGAATACCTCTGTGTTTCTTCCCTAGCACTGTAAAAAAAAAAAAATATATATATATATATATATATATTTATATATATATGCACACACACACACACACACATATATATATATATATATATATATATATATATATATATATATATAATGAGAGAGAGAGAGTGTGTGTCAGTAAAAAGAATAATGGTTATGGTTACCAGGGTTAGAAGGAAGGGAGAGATGAATAAACAAAGCACAGAGGATTTTAAGGGCAATGAAAATAGTCTGTATGACAATATAATGGTGGCTATCAGTCATTTTACATTTGTGCAAACCCACAGAATAAGCTACAGACTTGGAATGATAATGCTGTGTCATTGTAGGTTCATAAATTGTAATAAACGTAACACTCTGGTTGTGTATGTTGATAACAGAAGACCATTATGCATAAGTGAGGCAGGGAGTATACGGGAACTCTCTGTACCTTCCTTTCAATTCTGCTATGAACCTAAAACTGCTCTAAAACTAAAGTACTTAATTAAAGAGAAAATCTCTCTCTGAAACTGATGTAGATCCTGAGATGCTTAGAGCTGGAAGATCCATTACCACACTCCCTACAATGAACAAATCCTTCCTAAAAGATAGGCCTAAATGACTCATTTCCATATCGACATTTTTCTTCACATAGTAGAAAGATGCACAAGAGTAAGAATAAAAACCAATTATGATATGAACAAGAATAATACCACATGAATATCATAAGCCTAATATACAGTGATAGAAGTCACTGACCTGCCCCCCAAAAGACTGTAAAGTGAATGATTACAAATTATTCCAAATATACCCTTTCCAAAAACAGACAAAATCAAAGGACAATGTTGTTAAATGTAAATAGTTTTAACTCCAAATAGTAAAATATTAGGGTTTACGCTAGAAGATACTGTGGTGTGCTGTTGATGTTCTATTTCTGCACCTAAGTACATGTTATACAACTGGATTCTCCTAATGATCTCTACATTTTTCTCAATGTATATAAATACTTCAAAAAATTTTAAAGAAAGAAATTATAACTAAAATTGATGTGGAAATAAAATAGTAATTGTCAATTATTTTTTGCAAAAGATACAATATGTGTACTTTATTGAATATTTCTCTAAATTTCATTGTTCTAAGGTTTCATAAGGAGATTTATAATGTTATATTTAAGGTTTAGTAATAAATTTACAATGACCAACAATGGTGTCTTCCATAAATTAAAAATTAATTTCTCCCCTGTTTTAATCAGCTTTTGTGTTGCTGTGAACAAAATGCCTGAGAAGAACAACTTAGAGAAATGAAAGTTTATTTGGGGCTCACAGTTTCAAAGGTCTCAGTCTATAGATTCCATTGCCATGGCCAGAGGTGAGGCAGCACATCATGGGGGAAGGGCCCAGTGGAGGAAAGCTTCTCAGGTCATGGCAGGATCAGGTAGCCAAAAAGAAGAGAGAGAAAGGGGTCCCAGAGAAAGAGGTGCCTTCCAGGGCACACACTCAGTGACCTGCTTCCTCCAGCCACATCCCACCTGCCTATAGTTACCACATAGTCAGTCCATTCAAACTAGGACAGATTGATCAGGTTACAGCTGACACAATCAGTCATTCCACCTCTGAGCACGCTGCATTAACAGAAGATTTGGGAGGATAGCTCACATCCAAACCATAACAGAGCTAGCATAGCACTTTAGAAATAGGAAGAACGAGAGTCCAAACGTTATATTGTTTTACATATATATATGTAAAAATTTTAGTTAAAAGTGTTCAGGAATAGTATGTTCACTTTGCTCACTGAAATCCTCAAGAACACAGCTCATTCTAGATGATTATTTACCACTCCTAGGACCTGAGCTTTGTCCTTATTGCATATGAATGACTAAAACCATAATAACAAATCCTTCTTTTAGGCAATAGGAAGAAAAAATAAAGAGAAAGAGGGAAGAACAAAGTAAATGTAATTTAAAGAAAAATCCAAGAAATTGTCATAAGACTAATTCTATTCATACCATTGGCCTGAAATGAGTCACATGTTTATCGCTTGGAACAAAGGACTTTGGGAAATAAAAGATTTACTTTATAACTTAGGGTTCTCTTACTCTTCAAGGAGAGAACAGCTATTGAATTTAGCCACAAATCTCTATAACACAAGGGAAATTAAAACTATTTTTATATCAGTTTTTAAAATATCATCCTTAAAATATCACATTCACCATAAAACTTTAGGGAAGAGTTAGTATGAATTATTCTTAATCACTTAGGGACAAAATCACCAAAGTAAAAGTGAGGTAAGACAGCATATAACTAAGATAAAGCAGGATGTCATTAATGGATTGTTATTAATTTTTCTAAAAATATTCTGTCATCAGTTGAATTCAAACTCTTTTGAGGAGTGCCAAAGTTTCAGGAAACACAAAGTAATAGATTCAGGAAAGTAGATGTTTTCACAGATATTGCATTTCATTATCTTAATCATACTGGAGGGTAGCCAAGAAAGTATTTTTCCTTTATAATTTGTTAAGGTGAAAAAGTCATGTTCACTGAAAATTGTTCCTGATTTAACACATCCCAAGATAAGTAGTCTAAAAAGCAAGGAAACATTTTACATTTATCAGAGTTAAATTATAGCCATATGTATTACACTTATAAAAAATAAAAATATTGTGTAGTGAAATGTATTTCAAAAATATAAGAAATAATTTTCAGTTTCTATGAGATTATACTTAAACATACTTCCCAATGATATGTCCTCCTTTAACTTCAATTTTATCTTTTTCAGAGTCAAGCTTTCTGAAAAAGATGACTTTCCTTACTATTTTCATATCTTCAATTAACATTTATTTCTGACTTTTCCATCTTCTGTGTTTCCCACCAATTTATTGAATCAGCTCTCCCAAATTCACCATCAGTGAACAAATCTACCTGGTAATTTTTCAGCCTTTATTATACAGGGTAACTATATAGCATTTGATACTACTGACCATATCTGCTTATTTGTTCTGGATTCCTAATTTTCCCCTAAACATTTTTTACATGAATTACATTTCTTTGAAGACAATTCTACAATTTTTGTTACTCAGAATATAATTTCTGGAATCTTCGCAGAGTGTTCCTTCCCTTACATCCCATTTCTAAGCAGTCAGGAACGCCCACTATGTCCACCTTCCCTACCCTCACTGAAATTAACCTGGTCCATGCCACACCACTTCTCACCTGGTGACCTTCAATCTGGTTTCTTTTTACTTTGCTTTGATTTTGATATTCAATTTGATATTACAAGTAGTATTTAGAAACATAAGGTAAATCATATCACTTTTCTCAAGAATTTACACTGGCTCCCAAGTTCACTCTGAGTTACAAACTCATGTCTAAAATATTCTGTATCCTACCCTGACGCTCCTATTATATTACCACACCAACCTTACCTCGGAAACATCCTTACAGTTGACCAACATGCCCAATTGCTACTATTCAAACATCGTTTTAGATGAGTGTAGAATAAAACCTATTTTAATTGCCTAGTGTTATGTTTGGATGTGAGATGCTCCTCAAAAGCATATGTGTGAGACAATGCAAGAAGGTTTAGAGGAGAAATAATTGGGTTATGAGAGTCTTAACCCAATCTGTGAATTAATCACTTCATGGGATTAACTGAGAAGTACCTGAAGGCAGCAGGGTATGACTAGAATTGAGTCATTGAGGGCATGTCTTTGGGATGTATAGTTTGTACCTGGCAAGTGGGCAAGTGGTGTCTTTCTCTCTGCTTCCTGGTGCCATGCTTCCAAGATGTTTTCCCTCCGCCACATTCTTCGGCCATGATGTTCTACATCATTCCAGGCTTTGAGAAATAAAGTGGGCCATCTATGGACTAAGACTTCTAAAACTGTGAGCTCCCAATAAACTTTTCCTCCTCTGAAATTGTTCTTGTTGGGTCTTTTGGTCTCAGCAGCAAAAAAAAAAAAACTGACTGAAACACCTAGGAAGAAAGAAAAATTATTCACCAGTCAGTCCAGGAATACAGCTGACTTCAGGAATGGCCAGGAATCTTTAATACTTCCAGTATTATTTTTCTTAATACTTTTTCATTTTTTGTGTTGGCTTCATTTATTCAAACTGTTTTTCTATACCAGGTTAAGGAAATACAACTTTCTGGATGTTTCTGAATGTGGACCTTCACAAGTTTACCCCTAATGTGAACAACTCAAGGAAAGACTTTGACTAGTGAACATAAAGTACAGGAAGAGACTAAACTCAGGAAGCAGACTCTTTCACTCAAATCCCAACTCTCGCTTTTATTAACCATGTGCCTTTGGATAGTTGTTTAATTCTCCAGGGCCTTATCATTCCCAATAGCAAAAGAAGGATAATAATAATAACTCTATAATATGATTGTCATGGGAATGAATGATTTAATATGTATTAAATGTAAACAAACAGCTATTCTGATGATAAGCATGATTTTTCATAACTACTATAACTGCATTTGAAATAGAAGAGGGATTGATCCTCAAATTCAGAGAGTTGTATGCTCCTGAGCTGGAAGAGTACAAGTTATAGAAAACCCAGTGACCACTGATCTGAGAATATGTTCTACCTAAATATATGAAATGCTAGATATCAACATCATTGTCTTTATCACATCACCATGGTTTAACATGAATCATATATTGTGTTTTTTCAAGTTGTTAAAGCTTACCAGCATACAGTACTACTAGTCTGTCATATTTATAGTAAGAAAAGTTGTTACAAAATCTTTATTTGCATCTTTATATGGGAACCATACAAAAACACTAGAGGCTAAATAAACATCTGTGCAAAAAGGACAACATTATTCAAGTGGGCACACTAATGGTTATCATTACAGTGTCTTGGAAAGTCTGAATTCTTGGAGAAAGATTATTCAACAAATGTCTGTTCAAATACTTAAATACTTCAGCATAGCACAAAGGACAAAGGGAACCGATGATTCTTTAGTTGTCAGATTTTATAGTTAACAGGTTAGAACAATTCAAAGAAAGCAGTAGAATGATACTGAACTATTCAAAATAAGGTGCAATACTAAGAATAATGTTTGGGATCATGGAGCTCTGCCATTTGCCAGAAATATATCATTCAAGTTTTAGAATTAAAATATTTTATTGTTATCATGCAGTTTCTAATATATAAAAGTGTGTTAACATATATACTAGTATGTTTAAATGTAAGATTGGGCAAATTTGATTCTCCTTGTGGTTCTAACATAATAGGTTAATCAATAAGGGACTCACATAACTAGAATCTGAAGTATCCAGATATTATCCAAATATTGTCCATGGAATTGTGATTTCCAAGCATACACAAAACATGTGATTTAATATTGTTTTAAAATAATAGACAGATTTCAAATTGCAACAAATTAGGGCAAGTTTATATGGTTTTATAGACTCCCTTAAATTGAATACAGAAAATAAATGGAGGAAAAGCAATTATGAGTTGATTAGAAATATGCACTAGCTAAAAGCTAAGCAATTTTCTGATACGATCAAAAGAGTTCTGCATATTTTCAAGAATATTAGCATGGATGAATGTTTGGGCATGTGTGTGGTGCATGTATCAGATGCAAGTTTTCTTTCATATGTGTTAAAACCTCGAATATGTATTTAAAACTGTGGAGATGCCAGTGGTTTCTATTGAGTTATCCATAAATACTAATGTGCCACTGCACATGTTTTTAAGATGGTTACATATACATATACTCTGTAATAGATAAGCTTTAGTATGAAAGTCAAATGTTAATAACAACCCTGTGTTGATTATTTCACTGGGTATTTTATATATACCTAATTTGAATAACAGTGACAAATATTAAACGCATTGCGTTTTTGTTTCCTTAGAAACAAAACTCATATTTTGTCTTTTGAGCTGCAAATTCCATAAGGATGAAGGATTTGGAATTGGTTTTATACTTATTTATCCTGGATCTTAGAGCACACTTTCTGACTCAAATATCTAGCAAATAACATTCGGTGGTATAGTTAATTAATTTTTGATTCAAAATGATAAGAATCTTCCTCGTGAACTTATGGTTAGTAAGTGCTGAACTGGGCACAAGCAGATAAAACTGAATCTACAATTTTAACCTTCCTTCCTCTGCATAAATTTTGAAAAAGATTTATTTTGATTAAATGTGCATAAAATTTGACAATTTAAACATTTTAAAGTGGACAATTAAGTGATATTTGGTGCATTCATAATGTTGTGCTAGCATCACCTCTATCCAGGTTCAGAACATTTCGGACACTTGAAAAAATATTTTTTTGTCCCCATCAAAGTCACTCCCAGTTCGTATGTCTTCGAAGCCTCTGAAATGCTATTTCCATGAATATGTTTATTCTGACTTCTTCATTTAACAAAGCATTTACAGTGTTCTGTCAGGAGCCATGATTTGAACTACGGTCCCTGAACTCTTAGGAGACAGGGGAAGTCTGAGTGGGCAACTCCTGGGGCAAAGGCACAGTAGAGAATGCCCAGTTACTATGGCGATGCCCTGTTCAGAAGAGGTTCTGTGCTTGCCACAGGACTATCAGTCTTGGCTTAAGTTCAGACACCAGCTGCCTGAGGTAAAGAATTATGAGTGCAAAGTTGATCACTATAATTGGGTTTTGTCCTTTCGCTTGCTTGCTTTGAAGAAACTTCCCTGCAAAAAGCCACTTCAATGTTAAAATCTATATAATAAACATGCTGATCTGGTTCTGGGTCATTCGTCCCTCACCAGGGGACAGAGAACCACTGGCCCCAGCTTTTTCTTTATGTGTGTCCCTTTGTCTTTTCTTCATCCCTCATTGCCCCAATGCTATTCTGAATTAATGGCTGTGTAGATCCGGGCAATATTCATCCATTTTCAACATTTAAATGTATTTTATTTGTAGAAAGAGTTAAATTATATCCTAGTACAAGATTATGCCACATTTAATTGATCCACTCATTGGTTGATAACATTTAGATTGTTTCCTTACAAATTGCACAAGATATTCATATACAAGTTTTTTAAACCTGTTTTCAGTTATCTTGAACACCAGGAGGATTGGAATGTTAATTCTATGTTAAAGGTACTGTGGAACCATTGAACTGTTTCCAACAGTGACGGCACAGATTTTTTTATTCTTCCGTATTGTAAAGAGGTTTTAATTTCTCCACATCCTCATCAGTTTTTATTCTCCTTTTGATAATTATTAGTTATAGTCATCCTTATGGTTATAAAGTAGTATCTCTTGGTGGACTTGGTTTGTATTTTCCTAATGATTAATAACATTGGTCATTTATTCATGTGGTCATTGAGTATGAATGTATCTACTCTGGCAAAATATCTATTCCTGTCCTATGCCCATTTTTAAATAAGATTTTGAATATGTGACCTTTTTTAGGAGTGTTCTATAAAACTCAAATATGCGCCCTTAGCAGATTTATGATTTACAGATATAGTCTCCCATTCTGTGTATTGTCTTTTCATTCTTTGATAGTATTCTTTCATGCACCAATATTTTTAATTTTGATAAAGTCCAATTTCTTCATTTTTTTCTTTTCCTTCTGCTTTTGTGTCATCTAGGAAACTACTGGCAAACACAAGGTCGTAGTTTTACCCTTATGTTTTCTTCAAATGATTTTTTATTTAGATCTATTACATTTAGACCTTTGACCCATGCTTAGCTATTTTTTTATAAATTATGAGAGATAAGGATCCAACTTCATTCTTTTGCATGTAGCAATCTCTCAACTTTTTCCTCTCTGCCTCATCCCCACAAAAGGTTATTGGCACATGGGGAGAAAGCACATTGAATCTGTAGATCACTTTGAAGAATACTACCATCTTAATATTCAGTTTTTCAACTATAAACATGGTGAATCTTTATATTTCTTTAAATCCTTAATTTTTTTCAGCAATGTTTTGTAGCTTTCATTGTATAAATCTTGCCCTTCCTGAGACAAATTTATTCCTGAGCATTTTGTTATATTGATGCTATGTAAAAGAAACTATTTCCTTAAATCCCTTTGAATGATTCATTGTTGTGTATGAAAAACACAGTTAATTTTGTTTGCTGATTTTATATCTGATCTTATTCAGCTCTAAAGTCTTTTTGTGGCTTCTTGAAAGCATAATGTTGTGTCATCTGCAAATAGCTTTACTTCTCTTTTTCTAATGTGGATGCTTTTAATTTACATTTCTTGCCAAGTTTCTCTGGCTAGAACTTCTAATACATCATTACACAGAATAGTGAAGGGGGCACATTTGTCTCATTTCTAAATGTTGGGAAAGGTTTTCAATTTTTTGCCATCTGTGTTAACATTCACTCCATCAAATTATAATTCTGTCTATCCAATCTGAAATTGAACGTGAGTGTACTTTTGCTCTCATTAGTTGTTAATACTCACCTATACACTGGCCTCAACATGCTTGACAATTAAACTCAGTCCTTCAGTAGTTATTGATTGACAATGATATATTGAGTACTCTGCTGAGTTCCAAAAATGAAAATGATAAAAATAAAATAGAAAATGGAGCAAGGCAAAAAAAACCCTGATTTCTCAGGGTATGTCCCATGCCCAAACATACTGTTATGATTTTTTTTTGTAAAATCATAAGATAATAATGGAGGGGTATGCAGGATACTATGCAAGACCTTGTGAAGGAGATCCAAATGCAATAGTATGGTTTGTTGAAGTCCTTTTCTGGATACTGAAAACCACAAATCAGACTAAGGAATTAAACATTTTTATTGTCTACATTTTATTAGATAAAGGTATGCAGAGCCTGGCATTGGAAATTAGCAATCTCTATAGCTTCTGCTATCCCAAAGAGGCTGGTACTCAACAGGAATTGAGAAATAATTGTGCAATTGAAAGTTTGAGAGGAAGTTAAAGGAATGACAAGAAATTACAGGAAATCAGAGTTATAGTTTGAAACTGAAACACTGCCTTGGAAAGCCACTGTAATTCATTTCGTGACTGGTTTGACAAATAGTCTTGAATAGGGACAGTATGACATGCAGTGGCAGACCTCAACTTTTCAGTGGTGAGCTTGATCAAATCAAATCCAGCTGCCACTGAGCTTAAAAAGTTAACGGTGCTGTAGTAAATAAAGGCATGAAAATTATCACACAAGTGAAGAGTTACACTTATTAACTGAGATAAGAAAGATAAATTGAATGTGGGTTTAAGAAGGAATATGAAAAAGAATCTCAACAAAATTCGGAATTAGGAAAAGTGTATATAAAGAAGTGAGGCACACGTTACAATAAGTGAAGGGAAGAGTTTGAGGAAAGAATTTTCTAGAAAAGTTTATATTCATGCAAAAATTCCTGGGCAAGCAAATGAAAGGAGATCAGTCTATCTCAACTACAGGAAAAATGCTAAAGATTGATATGAGAGCAGAGAGATACACAGAAATCAAACAGTGCATGGAGAATACACTCAAGAACCAGGTTCCCTTGAGAACTTTATTCTTTATGTAAGGATCAATGGCAATCTCTGGTGACAACTTGAAGACAATAAAAGGAGATGAAAATGGATACAATGAAATCAATTAGGAATATATTATAATATTCCAGTGATAGATAGTGTTATCCTGCACTTGCATCAGGATGAGCGGGATGGGGAAAGTCATCTCTTACAGATCTTTAAGAGCTATGCCACTCAACACTTGACAATGACTTGTAATTGTGAAATGAGTGCAAGTAAGAGGAACATTAAGGACAAATGTGCAATAAAGAATTAGATCAAGTAGAGCTCATAGCAGAAGCCTAAACTAAATAGAAGAAGTCATGAGTCACTAGAATATATTGGTTGATTAAAACAATAGATTTAAGTTAGTTCGACCAGAAAGAAAATATGGACTAAAGAAAACCTTGAAAAAGTTTTGGTATTAATATTTAATCATCAGTTAAAGAGTAGTGATTTACTGAATGTGGGTGAGAAGGACTGGTCAGATAAGTAGGAATAACAGGAGCAAAAAAGCAGGGAGTACTGGAAGTCCATGGAAGACTGAAGTGCTAAGGACCATTAAGAATTCAGCTGGACCAACTCTAAAATCTGTCTTTTGGATTAAGAACCAAAGAGAGGACTATTAACCATTAGGGAAAGCTATTTTAAGAATGGTGGGAAAAGAACCAACCTTCAATAGATTGAGAAAAAATGGAACTTAAAAAATAATTTTTTGAGATTTTTACTGATATGGGAAAATTGGTTATTATGTATGAAGAATAAAAGGTTATGGAATCAAGAATGATTTTGAGAGCTTGAAGAAATTTATGTATTTGTGGAGAGGATTTAACTAAGAGTACGTTGATATTTGACAGCAAAACTTTCCCCAGGATTATGGAGGAGAAATGCTCAAAGCACAGAAAAGAAATTATCCTTAGGCAGGAGAGAGGAAACTTCATTTGTATATAAGTATGAAAAAAAAAAGTTTACAGGTAAGTTTTTATTTCTTTTAATTTAATTTTAATTTTAATTTATTTCTGGTACCAGGGATTGAACCCAGGAGTACTTAGCCATGAAGCCACATCCCCAGTCCTTTTTTGGGGAGTGGGGGATGCGGGGGATTGAACTCAGGGTCACTCGACCACTGAGCCACATCCCCAGCCCCATTTTGTATATTATGTAAAGACAGGGTCTCACTGAGTTGCTTAGAGCCTCGCTTTTGCTGAGGCTGGCTTTGAACTTGATTTCCCTGCCTCAGCCTCCTGAACTGCTTGAATTACAGGCATGCACCACTGTGCCCAGCTACCCGCAATCCTTTTTATTTTTTATTTTGAGACAGGATCTCACTAAGTTGCTTAAGGTCTTGCTAAGTTGATAAGGCTGGCTTTGAACTCTTGATCCTCCTGCCTCAGCTTCCTGAGCTGTTGGGATTACAGACATGCACCGTGGACTCAGTCAGATAAAATTTTAGTGACTTTAAAGTTTTGTTGTGGTAAGTAGAGAATGATAGCTTTTCTTTTCTTTAGAAATTAAGAAGAAAGATTATTTGTAGTTTTTGAAAGAAGTAAAGAACAGAGGAGAGGTTCCACTAGCATGTCCCTATTATTGTTGAGATATGAGATATCTCCCAAAAGCTCATATGTGAGACAAAGCAAGAAAGTTTATAGGTGAAATGATTATGGTATAGGAGTCTTAACCTAATGAGTGCATTAATCCACTTGTATGCATTAACTAGGTGTTAACTGTAAGCAGGTAGGATATGATTGTAGGAGGTAGGTCACTGAGGGCGTGAGTCTTGTCCCTGGTGAGTAGAGCTCTCTCTCTCTCTCTGCTTCCTTGTTGCCATTTACTGTTGAACATCTATGTCTTCAGTCCTCGGAAACTGTGGAACTAATAAATTTTTCCTCCTCTAATCATTGTCAGGTCCTTGGGTCACAGCAATAAAAAAGCTGATTGAAACAGTCTCAATGTCTGGCAAGTCTCTGGAAGTTGCAGAGGCAATGTTGAGTCTATGCAATCTAACATGATAGAATCACATTGATGAGGATTTTCCTATTTAGAAACTACTTTCACAGATGTCATAAAAATGATCCCAAACCCTTTCTTTGTTCACTTACAGCTTTCCATCTGGCATGATGTTTTCTTCATGTCTGAAATCCTCAGATAAACTCTTGTTTTTATAGATAACAAGTCTCCAAAACACTGACGGCATTAAAACTATGTTTTCCCCTCAATATCCTTCCTTTTCTTCTGTCTTTGGGAGTGGGTTCTCCTAGGTTCTTTGCCTCTGTCTTTCCATTTCCGAAGACTCTGCCATCTCAATCTTGAGTAAATACTGTTAAGAAAGAGATTTCTTTTTGTCTTCTTTATGTATTTAACTAATAATCCTTTCCGTGATAAGGATTAACAACCCTTTATCACTGTGTGTGTGTGTGTGAGTGTGTGTGTGTGTGTGTGTGCGCGTGCGCGCGCGCATGCGTGCGTGTGTACGAAACAGAAAGGTACATACACTTCCAAGCTTTAAAACATCAAAGTGAAGAAAGAGTCGATGTAATTTCCAGGATGATTGGCCTATGAAGGAAGAGTAAGCTAATTTTAAGGCAAATTAAATCAATCTCTCTCTCTCTCTCTCTCTCTCTCTCTCTCTCTCTCTCTCTCTCTCTCTCTCTCTCTATTTCTCTCTCTATCTCCACATCTATCTACATCTATTTGTTTTCATATTGGCCTATATAGTTCAAATATATATTTTTTTAGGTTAACTGTAGAACTAAACTTCTTTTTAAAAGTAAACCAACTGTGTTATTTATGCTCTGTTATTCTTAAAATCCAGGCAGGATGGACTTTAAAACTTTTTAAAGAAGCTAACCTTTAATATATGTTGATCTCAAATGTGAAAAAAACTTATTCAGTTTTTATTAACTAAAAATATATAATGAAAGTCATTATTTTCACTAAGAAATAAATCCTTGTATTAATGACAAGATGATGTTAAAGAACATTGCAACTGCTTCAAAAAATTTTGAACTCAATAATATAAAAACTACCTTGATCCCGATTTTAAACAACAAATCTATGAGGAGACCATACAAATAGCAGTAGACTTAAAATTACTGATTAGACTGTCACCTTTCAAAGTACATTTTTAATATGTAAACTCAAAGCTTAATATAATATATTTTGGGGAGAATAGGGAATCACTTCCATATGTGTATAACGTATTGTAAGTCATTTATTAATAAAATTTTGTAGTTAAAGATGTCTTGGTAAGTCCTAGATTATATCTTTGGCAAGCATTCCTTAATATTAGAGTAATATCATAGACATAAATTATACCTAGTATTATTTTATAGAGAGGTTTTCATTCTTGAAATTATTTGAAGTTATATATAAATTATGCTTCTAGGTCTAAAATAATGACAAGAAAATAATTTCTATATGCAAATTAAGACTTTGGTCACTATGCTAAAATTTAACATCTACAATGAGAAAATTATGTAACTAGTAGTTCCTGCCTCATATGCTTCATTCCACAGCACACAACTGGGTGTGAGAGTGTCCTGCCAGTTTTCCTTTTTACTTCATCATCAATCAATCAATTAAACATATATAACTGTTTCCCACATACTATATAGTGTGTTGAATTTTGTTGTACAAAATGAATTTACACATAGTCCTGGATATCAAAATTTCACAGTAATAAATTACACCCACTTCAGCAGATTCACTCTCTTCTGTGACACACAGAAATTTTTCTAATACTAAATTGCCCTAAAGTGACTTAGTACTCACATTTCTCATCAAAGTAATCATCCCAGTAGTTATAAATTTCCATTGAAAATAAGAAAAATTAGTATTAAAGAGGTTAAGAATATTACTAAGGGACAAAATATTAGTAAGGAAAGATTCAGGAATTGAAAATGGGTCTTCATGGTAAGAATAACATTATCAGATGCCATGAAATACCAGCTGCCTATAAACATCAGACACATATGTTACAAAATCTGTGAGTATCATTCCTCTCCTTTCTTCTTAAAAATAACTCTGCTCCTAATCAGGGATCCTAGCCTAAAACTACTACTAATTCCAAATCCCAGCCAAGGCTCCTATTATCACATACATACTTGATCCAGGCAGGGAGCAGCATCAGCTGCACATAATTATTCATAAAACAAATTCAATTTAGAATTGCATTTTAGAAACCTAAAGACCTGAGGGTCCAGAGACTGTTCTCATTACCATCGTAAAGTATTTGCAATCACAAGAGAACAGCAAATCTTATAAAACACTTAAAAACATCAATAGACTGCCCCCTCAAAAATATACATAACCCTAAAATGTCCTATCCCCACTTGTAGCCAAAGAGATTATAAACCACAGAGATGTGATTGAATTTGCCTTGCACAGTATGTTTACATGGGAAAAATTTATTCAAGACCTGGAACTGCTCTTGGCACCTGACTGAGATTCAGAAATATTTCCCCAATGCTCTGATTGTGTACGACATTTCACACATGGATGCTCATCCAATTGCACAACGTGCCAGATCTCTCAGAATCCCTTGGAATTCCTAAAGCCCTATGTGTGTATACACGATCAGCCTAGGGAGTTGGAATAAAGAAGTTATCTTAATGCATAGTAGTAAATCTACCCTGCGCTGAGTGCAATGTTTTATCAGCTGGGATTTTCCTACACAATCTTTCCCACCCTTTATATAGCAAAACAGACTCAGAAAACTCAGAGATATTAATATCCAGGCAAAACATCTCCACTGTGGGTGTAAAATTAATATTGAGTAAGGCAAAAGAAAATAGAGAATGGGAAACATATGCTAAGCCTAAGCATCATTTGCTTTCCAAAACCATGTTTTCAATACGATGATTCCTTTTCACAGTTTGAAAAATGACTCTATAAGCGTTTTAATATCCATAAGATAAAGGTTATAATTGAGACAAAAAAATCATAATATCTAGTAAATACATTATAGTATTGTTTTGACAGTAAATTTGTTTAAACATTCTTTGTCTCTGCCCAAATATCTTGGGGATTAGATGTTCTTTCAAATTTTCTGAGAGCTCAACTAATAAAAAGCATATATTAATTCAATTCTTATAACATATAAAATGTACTAAATAAATCTCTCACCCCTGAAGGCACATGATAAATTTAGTCCTGTCTGCCTCTGTGGGTGCGTTACTCTGCATTATTCTGTAAATCTAAGAAGCAGTCTGCTACTCTCCTAATAGTGAATATCTCATTCATGGGGTTTTACATTATGCATAGTTTGTACCCTGAAGGCATTTCACACAAACAGAAGCCATCTCCCATGAAAATACTTTATCCTTTAAAGTACAACATCCATAATAATATGGGGAATCTTAACCATATAAACTGTAAAATTCTGCACAAATTGCCCGCAGTTACACCGTCACTCCTGCATGCATTTCCTTACTTTCCAGGGTCACTCAGGTTAACACGATCACTTAGACCAAAACATTGTGCAGTAGCTGATAGATGACTTTCCATTAAAGATGCCACAGGAAATAAGAAGTAATTAGGTGATACCTCATCTACCATAGCAACAATTACGAAACATTAGTATAAACTTACCGAGAACCATTCACTTTTAAAAACTCACTCCATATATTTCTTTGGAGCATGAAATTTTGTTCCTTAAAATTATGGATACACTTCACAATATGAAAGAAGGCTAAAATTGATCAAATATAAATGGTGTTAAGACAAAAAATATCACTCTCAGTGGACTGAGATTAAAAAGTACATATTCCTGAATATGAGAAATATATATCAAAAGGTGAATTTATGGGTCTTTCTTTTGTCAAAGCAACACTGTATGACAACTTTCTTTTGAATACCAAATGCTGTCATTGTGACTGATGACATATACCCCTGGTATAGATTCTGCTCCTGTTCATGCTTCTGGAAATTTGAACTAATTTCCTTCATTGAATGGTTTCCAGTAGGTTTCCCATCTGGGATTTTAACATGGGTAATGACCCAGCTTCATTTCTCCAGACTCTACCCAAGATTTCTTCTTTATCATATCTACTGTATCTAGACCAGCTGGTCTCAAACAAGGGCAACTTTCCTCTCCAGGGGACATATGGCAAAAACTGACCATATTTCTGCTTGCTGCAAATAGAAGACTGTTGTGTGCATCAAGTGAATGGAGCCAAAGATCTGGTAAATATTCTACGATGCATGGGGCAACCCAGAAAATGGAATTACTCACCAAAAAACAAAAACAAAAAAATATTTTAAAAAAATGAAAATTGACAGTGCTGAAGTTGAGAAATGTGGACCTAGACTTAAATTTCTCCCATTCTTCTTCCCACGTGGTTGGCAATTAGGATTATGTTTGTAATAAAAAAGTAAGAGAGAAGAGAGGGATAATGGACATTTTATTCATAATTTTGAAACCCAAAATAATGTGGAAAATCAAATTTTAATAGAAGACATAAATTTTATTGAAATTCCCATACATAGAATTATACAAACCATAACTATCCATCTTTAAAAAGAATCTCTGAATGAACACATCTAAGTAACAAGGTTCCAAGTAGAGAATCAACAAGTTACCTAGACCAGAATAATATCTTTCTAACCTTAAATATTCAACCTTAGACTCACTTCTCAGTTCTAGACCTAAATATGTAACTGTCTCTTGGTGTGGAGCCTTTCCATCAGCTTTAATGGAGAGCTATAAAGGAAATATATGTTTCTTTAGTAACATCTTAAGTCAAAAATGGGGGTTTGTTTTGTTTTTTGTAAGATTGATGACTGATTAGAAAGCAAAAAGAGTGGTGATGTGAAACCATCAAATTCAAAAACTACTGTGCCACCATCTTTACAAACATAACTACACTGAAAATTATATATAATTTATTTACAGGATTGTATTGCCATAATTATACTGATATATATATATATATGTACACACACACACATATATAGGATTCTCAACTATAGCAGTAATTTGAGATGATTTGAGTTGCATTCATACATATATTTATGTTGACATTTATTTTTATATTTACATGTGCATATATCATTGATTTCATTCTTATCAACCAAAGCATTTGTACATTTATACTTTTAATAGATTTTGACAAATTTTTCTCAAAATCTGCATTGATTTCTATTTCCTCTGAAATATATAAGTACACTTTCCTTAAATTCTTACCAGTTGGAAATGTTAAAATATACTATTCCACAATGTAATAGCATGCAAACTACACCTAATTATACATAATAAATTTTAGTCATATGCAGTTAAGTAAGAAATATCCAAACCATATAGTATAGAATATAATCTATTTTTAAAAATACATATGAAGTACATACAGGTAGTGATAAATATTTAATTACCTTTGTGTAGAGAAAGTAATGGAAGAATGTTTACTAACTTACTGAAACCCATTTGGAAAATAATGAATGAAGAACAAAAAAGTGTGCATTGTGGGAGCATGGGAATGTAATACATTTTGAAATAACTAAACAAATGTAAGGAAAATGTTTTTGAAATATCAACAAAAATCAATCCGTGGCGGGTGGGGGGAACCTCAACCCACGCTGAGTGAAACACAGGAGGAAAGTGTGAAATTATTTCAAACTGGCTAGACTTTGAAATAAGTCACTGTTTAAAGATTACTACAAGTTCCTTAGGGAGGAGGAAAAGGAGACTAATACCAGAAATCACACTCTGCCCTAAATACTCACTTTTATATTAGTGTGTATATTATGCTGTAGAGCATCTGCATTAAAAATACCATAAAAAAGTACTTCTATAAAAAGTATTAGTTGTGACTTTGTGGTTTTAGTTCACTGAGATCACAAAAGTGCTTCCTCGGCCTTTCAAATGCATTATTCTTTAGGATTCATATAGGAACACAAATACAGGGAGAGATCATTGTAGGTCAGCATTCCCTACAGGATATCCATACCAAACACTAGCGGGAAACTGGGAAAAAGGGTTTCCGGTCAGATGTCTGGCAACCTTGGCTTAAATAAAATGCAACAGAGTGCTTAAACATCAAGCTCTAGTACGCAGTAAGTAATAATATAAATAAATAAAAACATTAAATGAATGAAAACCTCCTAGTCCTGTTTTGAAGAAACCAGTATGAGATATTCCTTGTATTGACACAGCTAGAATTTCAAGGTGTAGAATGATGTCATAGGTGTATTGGGATGTGGCTTGCTGAGAAGTAATATCTTACAGGGTGGCATAATTATTTTCTGGACACTGATAAAGCTTGGGACATAGCAGACAGTAAGTTTACCCTTCTAGATCCTCTAAACTGGCAAGTACTTTAATCCATGTTAGCTGCCAAGAGCACTGACCAGATGGGCCAACTGGATGAATCAAGAGTCCACAGAGATCTGCTCTTTCACAGAAAACATTTCCTTACATACAGCCTTTTCTTGCTTATTTGTTGCTTCTGTAGTAAACAGAAATAAAAACAACAGATTTGAGAACCTGCCAAGGTTCAGAGATTTGTAATTTCTGAGAACTGTAATTTCTCATTTTTTTAGATCAATTTGTGATAATAAATGCAGGATGTATACAAAATTTTGCACATATTTTAGCCATTTGCTATAACTTGGCCTTAAATGTCCCTCAAATGTCCTTGTGTTGAATTCTTGGTACTTATGGTGACACTACTGGGAGGTGATGAAATCTTTAGGAAGTGGGCCTAGTGGAGGTCATTGGAGGCATGTCCTTGAAGAGGATCATGGAATCCCAATCTCTTTATCTTTCTCTCCCTCTTTTGTTTCCTGATTATGAGGTAAGGGGTTTTGCTCCTCCATGCATGTCTGCCATCATGTGCACACACTTAAAAAATAGGACCAATTGAACATGGACTGGAACCTCCAAAACTATGAGTAAAATTCCCTTTCTTTTTAAATGCTTATCATCTCAGGCATTTTATTATAGTGATGGAAAGCTAACTGACATACAACTGACTTTATCAGATTTAAGTCTCAAGAATAAGCAACAAGAAATGATGCCCAACTATAGCCAATGAATGTATAAAACAATATTGAAGTAACAATAAAAACTAATGAAGTAACTGTCATATCTAGAGAAATGGAGAAACTCATATTCATAGGATGAATAGAAAGGGAGAGGTAAGAATAACCAAGTTATAGGACTAGTCCAGGTACCAGTCAACAGACTAATGGATTAAAAATTTTGGTATACACACCCTACGGAATTTTACTCAGCCATAAAGAAGAATGAAGTTACTGTACTTGCCAGTTAATGAATGGAACTGGAGAACATCAGTATAAGTGAAATAAGCCAGACTCACAAAGTCAAGGGTTGAATGTTTTCTCTCATATGCAAAAGATAGTCCAAAATAAGAGGGAAAAAAGGAATGGTGGAATTAAATTGGTCAAATTATGCTATGTACAAAAAATAAAAATACCACAGTAAGTTTCACCTTTATGTATGCCTTCAGAGCACTAATGAAAAAACCTAAACATAAATAAAAGGAGGCAGACAAGTAGAGGAGAAAGAGGGGAATAGGGGAGGGAAAAGGGGAGGAAAGGAAGAAGTACTGAGAACTGAAATGGAGCAAAATATATTCCATGCATGTATGATTTTGAAATAATGAACCCTAATTATGTATCACTATAATTCACTAATAAAAGTCTAAAAAAGAATAGAGTTTACGTCTTTGGTTCAGAACTTGCTATGTCAATAAAGTAGTCCCACTATTTACATATATTTATATATTTTATGTAAGACTACAGAATGTTTCTGTTCTGTTTTATATATTGTTTTGAAAGATTTTTCACCACACATTGTGACTCTGTTTTTGAAATTAGCTCCAACATGGTCAAATGAAATGGATAGTTTTTATTTGCAGAACAGCTAAACATCAATTAACACATTACACAACACTACCATGTTTCCTTATTATTGTCATTATTTCTGTGCTATTTGAGACTAGTCTACCAATTCAAATGTCAAACCTGCCATTCAAATTTGAACATTTATTCTAAGCCTTTAGCACAAATATTAGAGTCACGCTTTTGATCTTTATAAAAAACACCTACCAAAAGAATGTTCATTTTAGTGGATTTAAGGATTAGTGCAGGTTATTTATAAGCCAAGGGATACAGCTTGGCTAAGATGTGGTGTTGGTGACAGGTTAAAATGTTTTCTAAAAGTTACAGCTTATGCAAACACTCTGCATAATTATTAAAACCTTCAGAAAACCAATTGAATATATCTGCAGCTATATACGTTTGCCCATGAATTCTTACGTATTGAAAGATGATTGGAATTCAATATATAAAATAGCTCCAAATAAGAGCATAAAACACTGAGAGCTCAATACCTGCTCAGGCCTTTACCCCTTGGAATGGAAGCCCAAACATGAAGGAGCTGGTTAACACAAGTCAGTCCTTGAAAACCAACACAATGAGATCCTCTACAATGTCCTATCTCAAAATAGAAACTTATTCCCATGAAAAAACAATTATCTCAGTGTTAATGTATCTCATCATACCAGAATCCCTGGGATAAACATTCTTACTGAGATGTTCATAAAGCTGAAGGCCTACATTACTGACAGTCATCTAACGGGCTCCATGCCTTTTACTTATTAAGGAAGAATGTTTTGAATGTCTAGAAGCTTCAGACTCCTAAGAGATATGCACACTTACACAATTGCCACACATGGACGATCAAAATCAAATCTCTATCGACAGAACACTTTTCAACATTGGTACCACTTTTATGTTATCATTTTCAATAAGTTAATTTATCTTATTTAACTTTACTTTTTAATGTTTTTACTGCTGTCATAGTTATACATAATACTTGAGCTTATTCTGACAAAATCATACATGCATGGATTATAATTTGCTTCAGTTCAGTCTTCAGTACTTCCTCTTTCCCTTCCCTCCTTCCTCCCTTGTTCCTATCCTCTGCTGCACTATTCTTCCTTCTACTTATTTATATTATTTTCTTTTAATAGTGTCTTTTAGATCTATATAAAGGTGAAATTCCCTGTATTGTATTTATATATATATATCATAGCATAATTTCATCAATTTTTTGGGGGGTGGTGTTTTACTGGGGATTGAACTCAGGGTCACTCAACCACTGAGCCACATCCCCAGCCCTATATTGTATTTTATTTAAATACAGGGTCTCAATGAGTTGCTTAATACCTCATTTTGATGAGGCTGGTTTTGAACTTGAGATCCTCCTGCCTCAACCTCCAGAGCTGCAGGGATTACAGGCGTGCACTACATGCCAAGCCTAATTTGGTCAATTTTGTTCCAGCATTCCTCCTTTTTCCTGTCCCTCCTCCACTCAATCCCCTTCCTCTACTTCACCATCTCCCTTTTATTCTATTTTTCAGCTTCTTCATAGCAAAGGAAACAATTAAAAGCATGAAGAGAAAGTCCACAGATGGGTTATGATCTTTTCCAGCTGCTCCTTCAACAGGGTATTAATATCCAAATTATAAAGAACTGAAAAATACTTAAAACACTCACAATAATAACCCAATTAATAAATTGGTAAAATTTCATTTATTTTAAGCAGTATTTATTGAATGCTGTTTACCTGGTTTCATGCTGGGGGTACAACAGTTGCCTTCACATAACCTAATTGACTACAAAGATATTACAGAACTTTTAAGATAAATAATTGATGAGAAAATATAAGAAGTGACAATAAAGAAGTGCATAGGGAATATAAAGTGAAGGATTAAATAATCAGGTGGCAATCTCTTCTATTTTGTATGATTATGGTCAGATCATCAGAAGTGTTGATATTAAAATTGAAATATAAAATATGAAAGAACAAAAGATGTTTTAGAGAAGCAAGCATGTTCCAACGACTCTACACTTTCAAAAAGATCAAACCAAGCATGTTTGGAGTTTAGTAAGGAAAGTGAAATATGGCATGAGATGTTGAAGAATAATGTAGGAGCTGAGGAATACAGATCATATTCAAAATTCTGCATTTCTTATTCTTAATGGTAAGAGAACATAGTGAATGAGATTTAAGAATGGAATTGATAAGATTCAGTTAAAATTTCTAAAAGAATTCCTCTCTCTTACGCATATTGGAAGACTGGAAGATCAAAAGAAAATATAAAAACATTCCAGAAAAACAAACAGAATAATAAAAAGGGAAAAATAGCTGAGAGGAGATAAATCATCAATGAGGCTATGTGTCAGCAAATAAGATCATAAAAAGATGTGAAATAAAATTTGCAAAAGAGAAAGGAAAATTAAAAACAATAGTATACAACTATACACCTGTCAGAAAGACTCAAATAATGAAAATCTAAAACAAAACAAAGTAAAGAAACAAACAAAAACTAATAATGTGTAGAACAAAGAGAACTATTCAGTGTTGATGGAAATGAAAAATTGTATTACATTTTGGAAAACAGGTGAGTTTGCTTTTCATTTTTTAAAATTGTGCATAGTTTCACTATACAACACAATCATACACCTAAGTATTTAGCTAAGTGAATTAAAAATATATGTTCACATAAAAATGTATACATGAAGATCTATAGTAATTGTATTCAAAATCATTAAAACTGGAAGCAAACAAAATGTCCTTCAACAGAGGAATTAATAAACCAATTGTGGGATATTCAAAGAATACAATACCATTTGTCAGTAAGACAAAATGAGCTGTTGGCTCATTCACCAAGGTGAATTTTTGCTAAGTGCACCTGGCTAAGTGAAAGAAACTATGCTCACCATGTACACATTTATCAGAACCCAATATCTATACATTACAAAAATGCATTTCAATGTATGTATATAAATTAACATACACAAAGGCACAAGCTCACACATACATATAGGGAATGCAGTACAGAATATGAAAATTAAATTTAGCTATATAAATTATATGATACAAGTTCATTGAAAGTGAGGTCCAGAGAAGGCCCAAATAATGTTAGAAAATGATGTCTGAATTAGGAACTACAAGGATAAAGACAAAATTAATTGCTCATGAACAATGGGAAGATCAGTTCTAAGAGTTCCAGGAACTCTGATTTTAGAAAGATCTGCATGATCAAAAGGCATTAGATTCTTTTTAATATGTTTTAAAAATATTTATTTTTAATTAAGAATATTTCAGCCAGGTGTGGTGATGCACAGCTGTAATCCCAGTGGCTCTGGAGGCTGAGGCAGGAGGATCGTGAGTTCAAAGCCAGCCTCAGCAAAAGGGAGGTGCTAAGCAACTCAATGAGACCCTGTCTCTAAATAAAATACAAAATAGTTCTGGGAATATGACTCAGTGGTTGAGTGTCCCTGAGGTCAATCCCAGTACACCCCCACACTGCAAAAAAAGAATATATTAATTGTACATTTTAATAAGGTTCAATCTGATATTTCAGCACATTGCATGCAACATGCACTGAACTAATTTAGCCCTTCTACCCATCTTCCTCCTCCACCCTTCCTAAGCTCTAGCAACTCCTATTTTATAATTAATCTGATATTTTTTAACTTCCACATATAAAAGATAATATGTGGTATTAGTCTTTCTATTTTGGGATCATTTCACTTAAAATAATATTTTATATTTTCATCATTTTTCTGCAAATGAAAGGATTTCATTCAATTTGACTATGGCTGAACACTATTGAATAATGTATCTATACTACATGTCTTTTATCCATTTATTTGTTGATGGATACCTAGGTTGATTCTATAGCTTAGCTACTGTTAATAGTGCAGCAATAAACATGACCCTATAAATATCTCTGGTATGCTGATTCCATTTCCATCAGCCATATCTTAAGAAGTAGAATAGCTGGATCATAAGGTAGATCTCCATTTAATTTGGGGTGGGGGAACTCCATACTGTTTTCCATAATGGCTATACTAATTTACATTTTCACCAGCATGATATGACTTTTGTTTTTCTGCATCCTTATCAGCATTTGGTATTTACTATTTTTAGGTTTTCTTCAGTTATGCATAATAGCCATTCTAACTGGTGTACCATGTTATCTCATTGTAGTTTTGATTAATATTTCCCTAATGGCTAATGATATTGAACTCTTTTTTCATATATTTTTTGGCCATTTATTATTTTTTTCTTTTGAGAACTATCTATTCAGATCATTTCCCCATTTTTAAATAAAATAATTATCTTTCACTTTTGTTGTTCTTTTTTAAGTTCTTTATATATGCTGAATATTAATCTTTTGTTTCTTCACTAAGTTGAATGTTTCCTTTGTTGTGCAGAAGTTTTTTAGCTTAGCATAACTGCATGTGTCTGCTTGCAATTGTTTCCTGTGCTGTGGGGTCATATTTATTTCCAACTAGTAGTTTTACAGTTTTAGGTCTTATGTTTTGATCTTTGATCCATTTTGAGGTAATTTCTTATAAGGTGAGAAGTAGGGAGTCATATTTCAATCTTCTTCACATTCTTATCTTGTTTTCCTAGAACCATTTATTGAAGAGGCTGTCCTTTCTCCAATGTATGTTTTTGACGACTTTTCTCACAATCAGTTGGCTGTAGATCTGTGCACTTATTTCTGGATTCTATATTGTGTTCCATTAGTCCTTGTGTGCATTTTTATCCCAGTACAATACTACTGTGACTTGGCAACATGTCTTGAAATCAGATATTATGTTGCCTCCAGCTTTATTCTTTTTGTTCAGAATTACTTTTACTATTTGGAATCTCGTGCTTCCATTGAATTTTAGAATTGTTTTTTCTGAAAAGAAGAACCAGTGCAATAATAGAGGACTTTTTCAACATCATACTTTCACTACTGGACAGATAATTTAGCCAGAAAATTAACAAAGAAACATCAGAGATAAGCCAAACTATAAATCAAATGAACAATAGTTACAGAACATTGCATCCAATAGCAGTAAAATATATATTATTTACTTCATCACTTAGAAACTTCTCCAGAATATGCCATATATTAGGTCACAAAATAATCTCAAAAAGTTCCAAAAATTGAAATTATATCATGCCTTTTCTGACCATAATGAAATAAAACTAGAAATTAATAACAAAAGAAACCTCAGAAACTATACAAATTCATGAAGACTTAACAATGCTCTGTTGAACAATGATCCATTGAAGAAACAACCACTCTGGAAAACAGTATGGAGATTCCTCAGAAAACTTGGAATGGAACCACCATTTGACCCAGTTATCCCACTCCTCAGTTTATACCAAAAGGATTAAAAATCAGCATTATATAGTGATACAACCACATCAATGTTTAAAGCAGCTCAACTCACAATAACTAAACTATGGAACCATCCTAGATGCCCTTCAACAGATGAGTGGATAAAGAAAATGTGGTACATATAACACAATGGAATATTACTCAGCCTTAAAGAAGAATGAAATTATGGTATTTGCAGGGTAAATGAATGGAACTGGGGAATATGCTAAGCAAAATAAGCCAAACCCAAAAACTCAAAGACTGAAAGTTTTCTCTGATAAGTGGATGCTGATCTATAATGGAGGCAGGGTAAGGAAGAATGAAGGAACTTTGGATCGTGCAGAGGGGAATGAGGAGAGAGAAAGGGGTGTGGGATTGGAAGGACAATGGAAGGAGACGGTCATTATTTCCCTATATACATGTATGATTACACTACCAATGTGACTCTGACCATGTACAGCCAGAGTCCTTTCTACTGTCATGTATAGCTAATTAGAACAAATTTTTAAATAATAAATTTTTAAAAATTCTTGAAAGATATGAAAATGGAAACACATCATACCAAAACTTTTGGGATATAGCCAAAGCAATATTTGGAGAAAGGTATATAGCAATAAATGCCCATATCAAAAAAATAGAAAATTTTCAAATAAACCACCTCAAAATATATCTCAAGAAACTAAAAAAGCAAAAGCAACCCAAAGTCAAAGTTATTAAAAGGAAAGAAAAGTACAAAGATCAGAGTAGAAAGACGTGAAATATAAATAAAAATACAAAACATCATGGAAACAAATAACTGATACTGTTTTTAAAGATAAAATCAACAAACCTTTAACTAGACTAAGAAGAGAGAAGACTCAAATTAATAACATTTGAAAAAAGGATGAACTGCAACTGATACCATGGGAATAAAAGGAATCATCAGAGACCTTTAAGGACAACTGTATGAGAAAAACCATAAAACCTAGAACAAACTAGTACATTTCTAATTCATATAACCTACCAAAGCTGAAGTATGAATACCTGAAAATCTTCATGTTTCTAATGAATACACTGTTTATTTCAAAAGCATTTTACCAGTGGAGCAAAAGCAGATTCATCATTGTAACGGTGCTAAACTATCCTAACATAAACTGGGCATTTAAAATGTGTCCAGAGGTGTGCTCCAATTTATCATGCAAATCCAAGAAGTGTACTAGGGAATGGAGGGGGAAATAATCTACCAGTACTAATGTAGACACAAATATCAGAACTTGATATTGCTTCTGTGAATTCAAAATTTAATGAACAGAGGAAAAGTCGACATTTTTGATTTAGAGATACTCTATGAGTTGAAGACAAATATCCTGACACTGCAACTTAAAAGCCAACATTGGACAAATATGTATGGTAGAAAAACAAAGAATATTCTGTATTATATTTGCATCATATGAAGAAAAATAAAAAGAAGGAGAGAGAGGGGGCTGTAGTGGGAGAAAGAGAAATAAAATTAATGAGTTGAAAAAAACAAGCAAATTATTTAAAATGGATGATGTGAGGTGAATAAAGTGTTGAGGAAAAATATTAAAGAGCAAAATTATAACCTGAATCAGAAGCAACTATGGGAAAAATTTAACTATCGAAATTAATAAGTCAAACTTAAAATTAGATTTGGAAAGCTCATCCAAAAAAGAGAAACACAAGAAATATTTTAAAATAATGAACAAAATGATAGATGTTGAGGGGGAGAAAATAAGAAACTGTTTAACAAATAAGCAGATTCTATTTTTAAAATGTGTAAGAGGTCACATCACTGGGAGAGAGAACATTAGCATGTTTCATTCTACTGACTAAACCGAATATGAGAAACTTACATAGCAAGTTATATCTACATCAACAACAGGAAACACTTTAAAATTTCTTTTTCTTTTTAACAACTTTCTAGCTTTATCAAGGTATAATTGACATATAATAATTATATATATTTAAGGTGGACAACTGGATACTTTGATGTATGTATACATTGTGAAATGATTTTCATAATCAAATTGGTTATCATATTCAACACCTCACATAGTTACCATTTCCTTTCTTTTTCTTCTCTCCCTCTCTCTCTCCGCCCCTGCCTTTCTTTATTCAGTTTTGTATTTCTATGTCTAAACTATTTTGGCAAGGAGCATAACATATAACATTTATGCCTTTACTATTATGACGAATATTTATATTAATCTGCAATAACAATAATAGCAAAGGTGATATTATCAGTGATAGCTGAAAGCTGAAAATGTTCCTGGCATTGCATTGCTATTTGATCTTTCTAACAAACCTAAGATGATACTATTATTATCCTTACATTATACATGAGCCATTAATATTTAATGAAATCAAGTAACTTTGCCCATGGTTGACTGGGTAATGTGCCGTGAAGCTGTAACTCAAACTCACCTCCTCTTAAATCACATCTCTGAAATTCTACTCTATTATTTCTTGAATAATCTCCTTTAAAAATTAAAGGCATTATCATTTCTCATTCTGACTGACTATAAAAAGCTTTCCTTCAGGTTGTTGTTTGAAATTATATTTAACCTTTCAACTATATCAAACAATTGTTCTTGATTATCATATATTACAATTATGAAGAAGAATATCTGGTGTGATTTGATCAGGTTAATATCACCTAAAGTTTTGAAAATTATTTTAATCCTTCCAACTGTAACTTATCTACTTGAGAAAATCCAGTTGACATTTATTTAATATACATTGTGAAGGAAAGATATGAATTAATTATTAATGATGAATTTTTATTTTATCACAAATTTCCTATTAGTAACTCTTGCTCATATTTTATATTTATTTTATCACATTTCTTGTTTATTAGTAATTCTTACTTATATTAAATTATTTTAGACATTTATTTTGTTATTGGGAATATTGCAGCTCTGTATGTTCTGGTACAAGTCTCCTGGTAACAAGTTCTTCTTAGATTAACACCTAAGATTGGGATTATTGGGTCATAGATTATATGACCAATTTGAGAACACAAACCAAAGTGGTTGCAACAATTTGCATTTCTTCCATCAGTGTATGGGAATTCCTGTTATTTCATATATTTACAAATTCTTGGCATGTTCTTTAACTTAGCTAGAGACTCACTGGTCAGTGTGATGTGGCATCTCATTGTTTAAGTCATGATTTTCCCTGACTAGCAATGAGGTAGAGAACCTTTTTTTTCTGTGTTTATTAATCATTTGCATATCTTCTTTTGTGAAGTGTTCAAGGTTTTATGTATCACCATATCTGAAGTCTTTCTTTTTCTTACTAATTCATAGGAATCTTTTTTCATTTGGAAATTTTAAGTTTAAGGATATAATTTCTATATAAAATATGTGAACCAAAAATTCATTGTACTTTGTTTGACTTTTCTGTTCACTGTCCTAATGGTATTTTTTATCAACAAAAGTTTTACCATTTAATTTAGTTTAATTTATCAGATTTTTCTTCATATTATTCATTTTTTGTGAGCTGTTTAAAATGATTTTTCCTCCTCTCAATAGTTCTTTCAGCTATCAACAGATTAATCTATTAAGTGGACTAATTTACTGTTGAGGTCAGAGCCTCCATGATCTATTACCTAAAAGCCCTACTTCTGGACCTTAGTACATTTAGGACCATGCTACTAATACATGAACTTTTGGGGACATTCCAGATTCAACTGTAACAGTAGGATATTGCATATATGTAATATAGGGCTATATATAAATATATATATATATATTCTATATAACTATAAATAACACGATTACATATATTCATTCAGTGCAGTGTTTCATATACTTTCTTTAAAAAAAAGATAATTGCCATGCTCAAATTCTCTATATTTTTACTGATATTTCTTTTAATATCTTGAGTTATAAAAAGAGACTTCTTTAAAACTCCAATAATCATAGATTTTTCCATTTCTATTTTTAGTTCTATGTATTTTTATTTATTGGTAAACCCATTCTTACTTGTTATAAAGTGTGCTTTAATATCAGTCTTCTTTGTCTGATATTAATATAATTAGAGAAGGTTTATTTGCTTAGTGTTCATGTAGGCTACCATTATCTTTTTTTTAATTAAAATTTTTCCTTTTATGTGAGAAGTTTATATTTTAGACATGACTTCTTAGAGCATCAAGTTGTCTTAGCTTGAAAGGGTACTAAGTTGAAGTTACCTAAGCTGTTTATAATTTTTAATTCAGATGTAGTTAAGTTTAAATCATTTTTCCACTGTTCTTTTTCTGAACCAATGATTTTCCTTGTCCTTTGTTTTTTCTAATTTTTTATTCTAACAATATTTTTTCTTGAATAATATATTAATATTCAAATATGCACCTGTATACTTTTTGCTATTTGTCTTGTTGATTATCAAAATTATCATGGTATTTATTTTTGCTTTGTTAGTAAATAACCAGGATTTGAAAATACTTCAGCTCCACTTTAATCCCTTTCTGACTTGTATAATATTTTTTCCAGGTATCCCAATTCTATATTCATTTTAATATCCATAATCCAAAATTATTGAATAAATTAGTCAACATTAGTTTATATTATCCAAACCTTTAAATTTCCTATTCTCTTTGTTACATACTTCCTTTCTAATCTTTGACATGGGTTCTTCTCTAGACTAATTCTAGAAGATGGACTGGAGCCCTGCCATAGGCATGCTTACCTAATGGAGGTACGAACTTGAGGAAATCCTTGATTTTTTTTTTTTTGTTGTTTCCATGAAGCAGACAGGACTATACATATTATATATATCGTGTAATGTATCATAAATTCCAAACTTTAGCTAATGCATCCCTGTATGAGTCACAGCTACCCAACAAGCTGGTAAAGACAGTGTATAGATTCCTGATCCAATACTTCTTCCAAAGTATTATGTTAGATTTCTGATACTATAACAAAATACATGAGATTATCAATTTATAAAGAGGGGATTTATTTTCAATCACAATTTTAAGATCTCTGTCCACAATGGGTTGGTCCAGACACTCAGGGGCCTGTGGGAAACCACTACAGCATGGCAGAACATGTAGCAGATCAGAGCTGCTCCTCTCATTGACAGGAAGCACTGAGACAACGATGTCTTTAACATATGGGCCTTTATAGGACATTCAAGAAACAAACTGCAGCAGGTTTAAAAATGATTTTTGGTAGGTATATTGAGAAGGTGTAGGGATAAGTAGAAACATCTCTGATATTGCAAAATTTTATTATCATGCACTCTTTGAGAAAGAAATTTTATATATTTGTGAAAATTATCAATGCTATGCCCATAATAAGAGATTAAAACATAAGAATGTACAGTACACTCTTTTAATTATACATTTAGGAGCAAGCAAAAATTCCTGTTGAAAAAACAATTTAGTTTTTGTTGGTTTCATTTATTTAAAATAGTCAAGTATACCTGGGACTGAAATTCTGATTCCTTTAGTCATAAGGTTCCCTATTAGCTCAACATTCCTAATCCATTTAATCATATGAATTCATTATGTCAGGAAGAAGCTGGTTTGATACTAAGGCAAAAATATCTGTTCAGTTTTTGAATGGATTTTCAACTCACATAAGACAAATAGTCTGAAGGCAAAGAATTTTTTAATTTGTAATAACTAGGCACTTGAGAGAATGAAAGATTTGCTTTGAATTTTAAAAAGGGCTTGGTTTGGCTTGGCTCCCAGCAGCTCATGAGACTGAATCTGGATTTCTGGGTGATGAAGTTATACACAGATAGAGAAGAACACAAGGTAAGACATGGATTAGTTTTTCTACTTCTACAGGGAAAAGATACATGGTTCAAAAAGCAGCTGAGTGTATAGAGAGGATTTGAGAAGAAAAAAAAGGGAATAAAATCAAAGTTTCCTTAATGTAGATTTGTACTTTACTGCCCTTTAATTTTTTTAGCATGAGATTCTGGTATAAAAACTGATCTGATTTATTTGCAGCTTTGTGGGTAAGTCAGGGTAGACTACATTTTTCCTGAGACCTTTGAAAAATGTAGATTCTCTGTGAACATTTCACTGTATTAATATGGTCAGAATAAAATGGAAATGATGGCAAAAGAGAATATGAGAGAGAGTGTCTGAAATTGCATCAATCTCCTTTGATGGTGAAGTTTCACCTGGGTTCTAGATTGTCCAAGTGTTTCCACATTAACTAATGGAGGATTCAGAAAATTGCTGAGAGTCCTGGTTACCAAATGTCCTTTGGCAGGTGGATGCAGTGGGGTAAAGAACACACCATTTAACTAAGGACTAAGGCTTGCCAGAGTTAGAATTAGGTTGGAAATTAAGTCACACATCAGGGGACTTGTATCATAGTTGTACATTAGTAGTTCATGGGCTCAGACAAGTGAAGGAGGCATACAGAAAATGTCCAACCTCCCAGGGAAAAGCACTACGTATTGCCCTTACTGGGAGGGTAATAATGAGTCATGACTACAGGGTATACCATGGGAACAGAGGCAAAACTAGAGAGTGTCCCTACAACATGGACCTGAAAATGACCAGAGGCATTGCCCCAATGCCATATATTAAATCGCTCCCAATGAACATGAGGTCCACCAATGAAAAGAAAGAGGAAGTAATTCTGGAAAAGAATTCATAATATCCCAAAAAGACTGAGTTAATTTGAAAGTAGCCAAATAATTTTTTAATAAGCAAGCCTAATTATATTTTGCTGTGGGGCAGAAATTACAGTCCAAAAATGAGTGAATAATACTAACAGACAAAGAAATACAATTATATCTTTACATATTTGAGTGTTGATTCATAAATTGCAGATCTGCTATAAACCTGGAAGGAGGAACCAGCAATGACTAACTCAAACTGTTTGTACCGGGCATATCATATATGAAAATGTACTCCAGCTTTCACACAGAAAACATTGTAGAGCATGACTCTTGTCTTCTAATTGGTTTTCAAAGTCAGGATGGTTTTGCCTAACTTTAGTGGAAGGAAAAAATGAATAATTTGTTTTGTCCTTTTTCTTCTCCAATATTGCAGAATACAATATAGTCATTTAATTAAACACATAGGAATAATATGAAAATCATTCTAGATTCCTTTAACCTGCATTTTGTACCCTTTACTTCAATTGTATTTAATCACTAAAATTTTCATTCCTTGATTTTAAAAATATCTGTCACTCTTACTAGATGTTTCAATTCTGAGTAAAAATCTTAAAGAATAAAAACGCATACATACAACCAAAGTGCCAACCATTCAAACTTCTTTTCCACTTCTCAGTCAAATAGTGGATTCTGAATCTGCAGTAAGCTAATAGCTCAGATCATTCTTTGTCTTTGATTCTACATTATTTTCTCTTTTCTAGTCTTTCAACTAGGGTGTTACCATTTGCCTGCTACTTTCTTCATTCATCATTCTGATTATTTTTTACTTCTACTGATTTTGCTTCAAATTTTCCCCACACTAATTGACACTTAATGCATGCAACAGAAATGGATCCTATAAACATGAACCGTTTAATTTATTGTGATTAACCCCATGCTATTGCCTCAATACCTTAAAATAAACATCAGAATCAACATTAGAGAACTGTGTTCAAATGTACTCCTTCATAAACCAATTTTTAGATGTCTTTAAAAATAATAACAATAAAAGTAAAATATTAAAATTTCTCATTCTTCCACTGGTAATAATTATCATCACATGGTGCTATTTCATTTATGTCCTCCTCTACATAGTGTTCTGATAAATGCATTATGCAGTGTTTCCTCTTAGTTTAACTTCTTGATTTCATCTTGCGAATTTAAGAAAGTTTTTAATGTGGCTGTCTTTGTGTTGATTCCAGTAATGAATATTCTGTGGAAGCTAAGCCCACATCACCTGGTTAAGCTTCTTAGTAATTTGAATTGAGACTAATGTGGTTTTGCATATCTGGAACTGGTTAACACCCTTTCATTTATCTTATGTAAATATAATTCTTTTAGTCACATTTATATGGGAACAGAATGATATCAAGTCAGGTAGCAAATCCTGGTCAGGAGCCTGTGGTTTTAGGTTTTCCAGTGCCTGACTTGGGAGAAATTCATATTCTTTGGATATTATTTAATAGGGTGATAACTTTATTCTCAAAGTTGAGATGACTGGAGGAAAGGCTACCATATGTACACTGAGATAGGTTTAAAGATGACAGAAAAACACACCTAAGAAATTTCTCAAAGGGAAACTTTGAAGCTCCTTCAGTGTCTAGGTAACTGTTGATTAAGACCTCAAAGTCCAGGTATAGCATCACTAGTACCTGACAGCAGAATTTGATGAGTGGTTTAAAAAAAATACAAACAACTAAAGAAGAATACCAGATAGTGTCAAATCCAAAAGAGAATAAGAGAATGAGAGTGGACAGAAAATAAAAGTATTATACTAGTTTTCAATTCATTTAAAAGAGACCACAAAGGAGATGGATTGGTAGCTTGAAGGAACAGATGACTGAGGAATGGTGCAAATTTCAGAACTGTATGAGGATAGCATCAGTTGTACTGCAATAACGCCATCCCAGGTTCTACCAGGCTTAGAAACACAAGAATGTTTTACTGTTTGCAATGCCTGCCCACCCAAGTATGCAGTGTGATGTGGTAACCACTTTCTCTAACACTTCTATCTGCTGTGATACAGAAAAGATAGAACTCTAGCAGTAAAATGGGCACAGGAAATGGTCAATTTCACTTCTGCTTGAAACTCATTGTCTTCAGTTAGTCACCCGGCCCCACCCAACCACCTGTGACTAGAGTGCAATCCTATCATTTAACATGATGTAGGGCATTGAAAGTATTTGAAAATGGCACTAAACATTACCACAAGCAAGCTGTAGGGACAGGAAAGAGTGAGACAACAAAAAGTAGAAAAAGCAAAAGAGACTGAGAAGACAGAGAATTTAGTACCAAGGTATCAGGGCCATCTTTCTCTGAGTGGAGAGAAAGTAATAGAGTAAAAAGGTAAATTGGAAGGCAGAATGAACAAACGTGGAGAAGGCCTTTCTTAGTATTCTTAGTGTTTCCCATGAAGAAGGAAAATATTGGCTCATGATGAGAGGAATGAGGAGGAAGTAACTTGCTTTAAAATTCTGGTAAATATTTGGAAAAAATGAACTGGTAGGTAAAAATGGCAGTTGAAGGGCAGAGGTTGAGTAAGGAACGCTAATCAATACCAGTTCCCAGTTTTCTCTGAGCAACGAGCTAAAGGGATCCAGGTTCCATCCTCTGTGTGTTTATACCTTTTCAGAATTGTTCTTTTAGCAACATGAAGACAAGGAAGAGAGAGGATACATTAACAATCTATCCAACAGAGACAACCAAAGTTATGAGTAGACAACACATCCAACTCAAAATCAAAGATGTCTGGTTTTTTGTTTTTTGTTTTTTTTTTTCTTTTTTTTTTTTGCAGCGCTGGGGATTGAACCCAGGGCCGTGTGCCGTGTGCATGCAAGACAAGCACTCTACCAACTGAGCTATATCCCCAGCCCAGATGTCTGGGTTTTATACAACCTTCCTCATTAAGTCTACATTTAGCTCTTCTTTGCTACACAGCCTAAAAACTTGAAAAGCAAGTTATTCACCTGTACCTTTTCCACAAACATACACTAACAGAACCAATTCACAACTATGGAGCTTGGACAGGTTTACCACTATAAATCTTCGTTTTGGAAAATTACCATTGGAAAGTCCTTCATAGACATTAGTTTATAGCACTTATGAAACGCCATGGGGAAAATATCAAGACTGCTTCCTATTTGAGGCTGGGGATGTCCTTTAACAATGCTGTTAAAGGACTGAAGGAAATACCTTAGTTCATGTTTCTCAATGAATCCTGACCTTGCCCTCTAATAGCTCCTTCTTGTCCATCATTTTCCTTGGTCATTTCTGTTACCTGTGTTGGTGGGCACTCTCACTTCAGGGTCATAGAGTCCTGAAAACCTGGCACTACTCCTGGAAAGTTGAAGGCCTGTGGGGTTTTTAAAGTAGAAAATTTAAGGACTTCATTAATCCGGGCACACAATGTTTTTTTCAATGTGATTCAATCAAACTTAGTTGGCTTGCAGTCTGTTTGCTTTTAGTCTCTGCCTTGCTCTGATTGCCACACCCAAAGTTCTTTCAGACCTTCCAAGACTCCAAATCCTGATTCTTTTTTCTTCCCACTCTATTCCTTCTCTTTGAAGTTAATAGCAGCTACCTTGAGGCTTTCTGGAACAATAAGTGGGAAGACCGCACCCTGAACTTGATCTTTTTTTCCTGAATCAGTTTATTACTTTATTCAACTGAGATGACTTTACCTGGTTTTTGTTTAACAAAACATTCCAAAGCTGTATTTCTTTATATCAAAGTCTGAAAGATGCTAATTTCTCCAATCATGGCAAACTCAAAATGTCTGAGATGTCTCATATCAACTGGTTTATTCTTTTCCAAACAAAATTTTGCTCTTAGTAATTTGCCAAATGTAGCTAATAATACTTAGCAGAAATTGTTATGATTCTGGATTTTTTTTATTATCTAGAGTTAGCAGATCATTATTACCTCCCAAATTATTGCTGGCAACATTTTGGTCATTTTTTTTCAATTGTTAAATAGTTGCAATTTTTTTCAGAATTTGATATTAGTGTTCTCAGTGTTGTGGGAGAACACTACTTCAACGTTTTCTACTATTTGCCACCAAAATTAATTCCAGGCAGAAATTTCAATGACTTTTCATAAATTGAGATATATAAATATATAGATATATACATATACACCTATGTGTTTATTACACATACACATATATATATATAATATGTAATGTGTATGCATATATGTATCCATGCAACTTTTGCATAGTCTTTTCCTTTCTCCATGAGATATACTTTCTAAGACCAACCAGTGGATAACTAAAATCAAGAACAGTATCAAATCTTATATGTACTCTAGTTTTTCCTACAAATTTATAACTAAGAAAGATCAGTTTATATGTTAGGACTAGTATCGTATGGTGAAATTGTAATAAATCACAGAGTCAATCTTAAAGCAGGAGACAGAACTGTCTTTATTCACCAGCCAGCAGGTCCCCAACTGGTAGGACTAAGGCAGACTGCAAGTCTACACTCCTCAACCTCTTCCAAGGGCTAGAGTACACCTTCACAGTCCAAAACCACATTAATCATAAGTGGCTGTTGCTATAAATCAAAAGTACAAACATCATGAGATATAAAATCATGAGCAGAAGGGAAAGTGAGTCAAAACAACTCTACTTGAGCACAAGTTAAAGAATGGTTACTAATGTCTAGACAAGCATTCTCTGACAGGGTACATTGCCCAAGAAAAATGGGAACCAAAAAGACAACAATTTTACATTGTATCATAACAGAAATATTCGTGTTTCTAAGCAAGGTGTGCTAAGTAGGATCAGGATGGTAGAGGCAGAGTTTTCTCATGGGAGAAGCATTTCTTACATGACATGGAGTCTTGGGGTAAAATGGAGTTTGTTTGGTCATTGCCCTGATAGCCTGGCTCATAGTTATATTAGCAATAATAACTAATAATGAAATAGAATTATTATAACAATAAACTAAAAGTATGTGAATATGGCCTCTCCTCTCTTTTTTTCTTTCCCTCTCTTTTAATATCTTAAGTACTTTCAGATTTAAATTTACAGGAAGTACTTTATGGATTCTCTTCGGTATATCCGAATTACCAGTGTCACTACTACTGCACTTTAGGGCCACTTTTTATTAAGATAATATTTACTTGAATATAGGCTTTGAATTCTTATGACAGTCCATCAGAAAACAGAGATGGTTACCAAATGACTAACAGGAAGGCAGTGTACACAGTGTGGATACCCAGGACAAAGTAAGAATTGATGTCACAGGAGGATAAAAGTAGGACAGGGCAAGATTATATTACACTACTCAAAATGGTATGCAATATCAAACTTAAGAATAACTTTGAAATTTTCCATTTAGTATTTTCAGACCACAGTCGATCTTGGATAACTGAAGCAACAAAACACTAAATTTCAGATAAGGGAGGTACTACTGATACAAATACTAATCAATGCTCTGTATCTACATAGGGTTGGTTCCAGGACTCCTGTAAACATGAAAATCTGTGGAAGCTCAAGTTCCTTTATAAAATGACACCATATGGAATATATCCTACACACACCCTCCCATATACTTTAAATCAGTCCTAGATTACTAATACACTGAACACAATGTCAGTGCTATGTAAATAGTAACTATACTATATTGTTTAGAAAATAATAACAAGGAAAAATTCTGTGCATGTTCAATATAGATGCAATTATTTTTCATTTTTTTAAAAATCCATGATTAATTGAATCTGCAGCTACCCAAACCATGGATGGCTGTGTGTATTCACACACAAATTTTTTTTCTTAAATAAAATCTAATGTGATATTGCTGATTGGCTGATTCTCCTGAATGACTCTCTCCCAAAATGAAGAGTCTGTGCTCTTTCATTTTTTCCTTTCACCACCCATGAGACAGTCATGCTCCAAAGCTGAATCTTTTTGCAATTGGCCAACCCATGGGCAAGGAAGTAGCACAGAAAAATGTAAAAAGGTTTTAGTAACAGAATTAGAAGTAATATACGTCACTACTAACTAATCACATTGTATTGAGTAGAAATATCTACATAATTAAACAGGGAGGAACAAATTTGAGGAAATGTGTTCTTTAAATGAACTTAGGAGAAAAATTTTAAAAAATCATTCAATACACAGAATTATGTCTGGTGTATGTATACACAGAGAGACAGACATACATATTTGGTTATAAATCATGTAAGCATTTCCTAGTTTTTGGCTCCAAATTGCACAAAAACCTATTATTTTATCTTTGGATAGTTCTACCCCAGAGATAAGTATTAATTATTTCTTTAAATCAGTGTGAATTTCTAAGAAATGTTTTTAAAATAATATAATTATAATTTTATTACTTTATATAATTTTAGCAGAAAATATGAAAAGCAATAAGTATGCAATAAGCAAAATGTAAGCTTAAACGATAGCATAAAAATGAAAAACACAATTTCATGTGCTGTCCATTTTAAATTTACTTTCTTCTTTACATTTTGTTCTGTCTTGATTATTGTATCAACAAATTTGTCCCATCTCCTTGCATATTTGAATTTCTAGCATCAAAATTTGTTGTAGAAGAACTGAACTAATTTGTATATCTTCATTTCTTCAGGAACTAATTTCTGAAACATTGGATACAAATTGCTTTCCATATGTCCTGGGCATTGTAATGGTTTTATTCACTTGTATATTAAAGATAAGAGAGACTCTTCAAGAATTCTGAATCATTTTGTTGGTCATATGCAATGAATCAAGCTGACAATACTATATGAAGACACTGGAGGAGACCATCTGCATTTCTAGTGACTTTGTATTACTCACTTTTACACATACTTGAAAGTATGATAAAATGCACAGGCATGCTCCAAGGAGAACAGTAAAATATGATAGATTAAAAAAATTAGGAATGTTTAATTATTCGATCACACCAATCTCTTACATTTTACCTTGGGATGATAATATTTCTCCTGCTTGAGTTTCCTGTTTCTTGGAATACCTAATTCCTCCTTTAAAGGACTCACCTGATTTGTTCAGAACCACCCAAGACAATACCCCTTTTGATTAGCTAAAATTCCTTTGATTTAGGACCTTAGTAGAGTCTATTCTAAATTGATGGACTAAAGAATTAACATAGAATGGAGAATTAAGTAAAAACAGATGGTGGATAGATGCGAAGGAAATTAATAAAATAAAGGATTAGAAGTGTAAAAGTTCAAATGGCTATATAGAAAGAGCTGTCCTCTTGAGTTAACTAAGTTTTAGTAAGGAGAAGAGGAAGTGATTTAAAAATGTATTCAGGGACCTGGGGGTGAGTAGCTCAACATGCCTGAGACCCTGGGTTCAATTCCCAGCATTGTAAAACAAATCAAAATAATCAATAATGCATTTATAAAACAAGACCTTGCTGAGTGTAACTATGTGTCATACACAGTTATTGATATGGGGATGTAGAAATGAACCAACTAGAACAAAACCCTTGCCTTCATGAAACTTGCATTACAAATATGAATAAAAAATAGAATGTCAGAAGGTAATAAGTGCTATGGGCAATGAAAGAGAGAAGATAGAAAAAGCTGGAACTTCTGTAGCTCTATTATTTTTATGTGGGGAAGAATGTGTGATTTTGAATGTGGTGGCCAGAAAAGATCTTAAGGAGAGTATAAAATGAAATTAAAGGCTTAAAGAAGCTATGGGAACAAGCCATGCAGAGGTAGCTTGTAAGAATATACAAATTACGGTCAATATTTCTGCTTTTATTCTAAATAAATGCAAACCTACTGGTGGGTTCTGAAAAAGGAAGTTATATGGTTTCAATTCTTTATAAAAGAATGAATCAGGACACATGTTGAGAATCAGTTCTAGGGTATTAAAAATGAAACCATTTGGATCAGCTGGAAGACCTTCTTCATAATCCAGGCAAACAGTAGTGGCTTGAACTGCAAATGCCGAGGGACATGTGCTTTGATCAAATTTTGGATGTGTTTTAAAGATGCACACAATAGAATTTGTCATTCTTTTGCTCAGAGGCATTCAATGACAGACTGGACAAGAGTTTTTCCAAGGTCTTTGGAAAGTCCGACATGTGTTTACTAAGGAGGAGCATGTTTGGGAGGATGGGGAGATGAGGAGCCCATTTCCTAACTACTAATTTTAGTTTTCTAGTAGAGAGGAAGTATGTGGAAATACCATGTAGGTAGACCCTGTGTGTGTCCGAATGTGTGAGTGTGTGTGGGAGTATGTGTGTGTAAAGAGAGAAAGAGACAGAGAGACGGAGAGGCAGAGAGAGTGCAGGAAAGCAGTCTGAGTGTAAGAATCAAACTGAGGTTTCTGAGCATTCAGTGTGTAACTGCAGTGGAGACAATGGTGAAATACCTTCTCAGGCAATGCGCATAGAACAGAGAATAGAAAGGCATCTGGGCTCTGAGCACGCCAGTGTTTAGAAGAGAAGGATTAAGAGGTCAGGAAGCAACACTCTTAAGGAGATTGGCTATGAAGAGGGGCAGAGAAATGAGCACCAGCAGGAGCTAGAAGGTTATGTGGGGCCAGCTGAAGTGTTTTCTTTGTTTGGTTGGAAAAATAGCATCATATTTGTATACTGATGGGAATTATATGATAATAAGAGGAGAGAGAGAATGGAAAAGAGTGTGGAAAATTCTGAGGTGATATTTTTAGTAGATAAAAAGGATAATATTTGGAAGATAAACGAAGGGCTTGGATTTAGATATGAACACAGTTCTTCATAATAATAACAGAATGGCAGGAGCACCTGGTGAAAGAACAGCAGCAGCAGAGCACCTGGGCCTCCCTGCAGGTGAATGGGGTGTGGCAAGGGGGCTTGTGGGGCTGCTCTTTGGCCAGGTCATTTGTTAGACAAGGTCCTCCAAGAACAGCCCTGATCTGGCAAGCATCTAATTGAGGAAGTAATCCTAGGAGAAAGATGTAGATAGTTGAGACAAGGGACCAAGAAGAAGCCAAGGAATTGTCCAGTGCTGGGAAAGTTCCCAAGAATTGCTTCAGGATGATCCAACAGGGGAATCCAAGAGGGTAAATTTTGTTTCAGGATTTCCAGTGGTGCAAGCATAATGGGTCGACTTTTAAATTTTCTTTTTGTTGTTTCTGTTGGCAAGGAGGGTTGCGTGGGCTTTTCATTTTTCAGCAGTGTTAGAAAAATCCAAGGGCTAGGACTTGGTAGCTCTGTGGATAGCCAAAGGCAGAGGACAAGGCATCCACTGGCTGGTGGGCAGGATTGGGGAAGGAAGAGAACCGAGTTGGCAGACATGATTCAGCACCTGTCATGCAGTGGCAGCCCCTCTCCTGTGCTCCTGAAATTCAACCTGAGACTTTGCTTCTCCAGCCCACCAATCAAACTACAAGACTTTTAATCAAGTTTTAAAAATCCTCCTCTGTTATCTTAGTTAAAATAGATTCCGTTCCCTGACAGGTACAATAATTGGTACCAGGGTCTGTTCTATGATATTCTTAATGCTATCTTCATTCACTCATAGAAACATTTTAGCATGGATGGGAAATTATACCATCAGCCAAAATTATATTCCTTATATTCAATATCAGACTGTGGATTGCATGTATCAATTGAACAAATTGGGAGATTATAACAGGGGAAACGTGGGACTTAGAAAATGCTAGGACTTCAAAATTTAGGGAAATAAGGGAGAGTAACCAGTTAGTTGCTGAGGTTTAACTGATCACAAATCAAGATTAATTCAAAGAAATGGTCACTCTGTTAAACCAAATTGAGAAGAATGGAGGTAGAGATAAACACTTCCTTAAATATAGGACAAGCCTATACTCATCAATAAATAGACAAAATTGCACCAGCGGCTGACTGCAATGACAGAATAAGACACCACATCAGCCACACAGAATTACTGTCACAGTGTTTAACTGGAATCCTATTAGGAAGAAACAATCCAACCAATACCAAAACAACTATCCTGTCCTCTTCACAATGTCAATTATATGAAAGATTTAGAACAATAACAAAGAAATTTGTAATATTACAGCAATTTTAAAGATTGCAAATAAACATTATATCTTCCCAAACTAGAAACAACCTATGTCTTCCAATAGCAAGAAAGAAGGAAATAATAAACCTGAAGTAAAGGAATTAAAGACTAGGAACAGTGCAAAGACCAACAAAAGTTAAGGCTTTTAGGAAGGAAGGACTGTATAGAGGGAAAAGAGGGGTGGGAGGGGTGGGGGGAAGGGAAAAAATAACAGAATGAGTCAAACAACATTACCCTATGTAAATTTATGATTACATAAATGGTATGCCTTTACGCCATGTACAAACAGAGAAACAACATGTATCCCATTTGTTTACAATAAAAAAAAATAAAAAATAAAATCAACAAACCTTTAGAGTAAGAAAAAAAGAAAAGATTCAAATAAAATAATGAATTAAAGAGATTAATTATAACCAATACCACAGAAATACAAAGAATTATAAGAAATTGCCTTAATTATGTCAACAAATTGGATTATTTAGAAGAAATGAGAAAAGTCCTAGATAAAAACTTTCTGCTAAGACTGAATCAAGAAGAAATTGCAAATATGAATGGATCAATGATGATTAGAGACAGAATCAGTGATTTATAAAAATAAAAAAGTCTCCCAATTAAAAAAAAAGTCCTGGAATCTAATGGTTTCACAGTTGATTTCTACCAAACATTTAATGAAGAAAAGAAAATTACGAGCCAGTGTCTTAATCACCATAGATGCAAAAATCCTCAAGAAAACATTAGTAAACTGAATTAAACACCACATTAAAAGGACATTCCACTATGATTAATTGGGGGATAAATATCCCACAGATGCAAGGATGGTGTAACATAGGTAAATCAATAATTTACACATCACATTAACAAACTGAAAGTTGAAAAGTATACCATCATCTTATTAGAAAAAGAAAAAGTATTTAGCAAAATTCAAAATTGTTTCATGATAAAAATTCTCACTAACTTAGGGAGATGGGAAATGTAATTCAACACAGTAAAAGGCATATATGAGAAGGTCACAACTAACAGTGTACTCATTGTTGAAAAATTGAAAGCCTTTTATATAAGATCTGTAACAAGATAAGTATGCCTATTTTCATTATTTCTATTCAATCCATAATTGGAAGCCCCTTCTGCATCAATTAAGCAAGAGAAAAAATAAAATGTATCCAAATAGGAGGGTAAGAAGTAAAATTGATACAGATGACATGATCTTATTTATATGTAGAAACTGGAGATTCTACCAAAACAAAAACTGTCATAACTAATAAGTGAATACAATAAAGTTCTAAGATATAAAATAAACACACTTAAATAACTGATTCCCCTCCTCTTCCTGCCTCTTCACCTCCCCTCCTTCTCCTCCCCCTTTATCCTTCCCTCTTCCTCCTCTTTCTTCCTCCTCCTCATATCCTCCTCCCACCTCCCCTACTCCTTCTTCTTGTCCTGAGAGTTGAATCCAAGGCCTCACACATGCTAAGTATGAGCTGAACCACTGAATTACACCCCTAGCCCAATAACTCCTGTTACTCCTGTTTCTGAAAAAGAAATCAAGAGAATTCTCTCCTTTACAATTGCTAAAAAAAAATGTAAAATGTTCAGGTATACATTTAGCTACAGAAGGAAAAAAAAAATCCCTGTTTGTAAAAACTAAAAAATACTGATGAAAAAAATCAAAGAAAGCACAAATAGATAAAAAAGATACTTCATTTTCTTGATTGAAATGACTAATATTGTTAAACTATTCATACTAACCAAAGTGATTTGCAGATTTGATGAAAATCCTACAAAATTTCAATATCAGTCTTTACAAAACCAAAAATGAGCCTGGAATATCCGAGATGTCATAACAAAAAACAACAACAACAACAACAACAACAAAATATCCAAAGCTAGAGGTATCACATCATCTCATTTCAAATTATCATGATATTGCCAAATAGTAAAGGAAAGAAAGGAAGAAAGAAAAGAAAAAAAAAAAAAAAGTGAAGCAAGGCAGGCAGACATATTGAACAACAGAGCAGAATACAGAGCCAGAAATGAACTCATCAATTGATGGTTAAGTGGTTTTTTTACCAAGATATTTGCAATGGGAACAGAATAGTCTCTTCACAAATGAGGCTTGGAAAACTGGATTCCCACATGCAGAAAAATGAAATTGGATCATTAACACTTACATATATAAAAATAAATCAAAATGCTTTAAAAACTTAAACATAAGGCTAGAAACTCTAAAACTACTAGGAAAGAAAATGATAAAGAAACTATACAACATTGGACTGGGCAAAAATTCTTTTGTATTCGACCCCCAAAACACAGACAACAAAATGACAGTAGACAAATGGAACTACACCAAACTGAAAAGCTTCTGCAGAGTGAAAAATTAACTGTGTGTATGACAACCAATGGTTTGGGATAAATTATTGGTAAGTTATGACCTACAAGCCAAAATATCTCTAAATCTCTAACAACTCAATGTTAAGAAGAAAAAAACAATTAATATATAATAAAGGGACCTAAATAAACATTACCCCCAAAGAACATACATTCAAAAGGCCAGCATGTGTATGAAAAAATGATCAAAATTGCTAGTTGTTAGGGAAATGTATTAGTCTCAGTGACTTTTATTTTTTTAAAAAAATGAAAACTAAGAAGTGTTGATGAGGATGTAGACAAAAGGAATTCCTTGTAAAATGTGGTGAGAATATAAATTATGGAAATCAACATGGAGGGTCCTTAAAACATAAAAAGTAATTAGAATTAGTGTATGACTCCACATTCTCACCTCTGGGTATTTTCCCAAAAGATCTGAAATAAGCTTGTTGAAGAATTGCCTGCCACCTCATGTTCACTGAAGCCCTGCTCACAGTGGCCAACTCCTGGAACCAACCTAAGTGTCCATCAATAGAGGAATATATAAAGAAAATATGAAATATATGTGTGTGTGTGTGTGTGTGTGTGTGTGTGTGTGTTCATTCTTGAAAGAGAAGGAAATTTTGTCTTTTGAAATAATATGTATTGAATTAGAGAACATTACACTAAGTGAAATAAGCTAGGCACTGAAAGACAAACACTACATATTCTCATTATATAAGGAACCTAAAATAGTTGACTCCAGAGCAAAGAGCAAAAACGTGATTATAGAGGCTGGAAGTTGGTGGTGAGGTAGAAATGATTGCCAAAGGATACAAATTCTCAGACATCAAAGTTTCCTTTTATTTTAGTCAGCTTTTTTCACTGCCATGACTAGAAGATTGACCAAAACAATTTTAGGGAAGGCAAAGTTTATTTAGGGGCTCAAGTTTCCAGAGGTCCCAGTCAATAGACAGCCAGTTACATTCCTCAGGGCTCCAAGTGAGGTTGAACAATATGACTGAAGAGTGTGGCAAAGGGAAGCAGCTCACTTCATGATTAGAAAGCAGAAAAAACTCCACTCACCAGATAAAAATATATATACCCCAAAGCCATGTCTTCAGAGTCTACCTTCTCCCAACACATACTACACACCTTCAGTTACCACTCAGTTAATCCCATGAAGGGATTAATTCAATGATTGCGTTTAAGTGCTCATAACACAATCATTTCTACTCCAAATCCTCTTGCATCGTCGCACACATGAGCTTTTGGGGGACATCTCACATCCAAACCCTAACACCTTGTTAAGATCTATTTCACAGTAGGATGAATATAATCCATTTTAATAAGAGTATTCCAGTGACTCAGGAGGATAAGGAAGAAAGTTTGTAAATTCAAAGTCAGCCTCATCAACTGCATAAGACGCTATTTCAAAATGAAAAACACAAAAGGGCTGGGGATGCAGCTCAGGGGTGGAATGCGTGCCTAGCATGTGTGAGGCCCTGGGTTCAATCCCCAGTACCAAAATTAATAATGATGATGATAATAAAAATAATAGAGTATTATGCATTCAAAATTTTTAGAATAACTTTCAAATGTTCTTACCACAAATAGTCAAGTATTTGAGGTGGACATGCTAATAACTTAATGTACTTATTCCACATTATATTCATATTATTATTTTATGATAATAATATCATAAAATATTATTATGAGAAGTCATCCCTGACCAGCAGAATCAGGCTTGGCTGAGCCATGGGACACAGAAGTCTGACTTCCAGGAACTGGCAGTCATGAGAGACTGTTTCAGATAGCCTGGGGTATGTGACTTCTGTGCACAGTGGCTCACCACTTGAGAAAATGCTAATTCTACCAGGATGCCCTGCTAAAGCAAATGGCTTCCTTAATTCCATCCCCTCCTGTTCCTCACAGAAGCAGCTCCTCCTGGTCCCACTTTACCTGTAGGACTATAAATAAAAGGAAGATGGGCTTCTCCATTGTTATTAGAGGCCAGGTCTTAGCATGGCTCGATTTGTCACACTCCCTTCAATTTAAAAAGATAATTGTCTCCTTGTGTGTATTCTATTAAATAAGTTTCTTAGTTATTAATCTACAGCTGGCACATTCCTCTGACAGAAACCTTTTCCCTTACCCATGCTGGATGTGGCAGAAACCCCTACATCCCCATATATTTATATAATCAAAATTTGTCTATATATATATATTTGGGGGTGGTGAGCCATGGGGCATTTAACCACTGACCCCATCCACAGCCCCTTTTTATGTTTTATTTTAAGACAGGGTCTCACTAAGTTGCTTGGAACCTCACTAATATGCTGAGACTGGCTTTGAACTAGTGATCCTCTTGCCTCAGACTCCTGAGACACTGGGATTATAGGCATGTGCCACCACACAGCTCAATATATAATTTTTGAAAAGGGTGCTGGCAAAATCTAGATCAATGAGATCATTGAAAGGTAACAATCAAAAGAAGGCATGAATTTGTATTTTTGGATCATTAAAGAATACCAAACTAATAGGTCTTATGGAAATTATTGAGACAAAATTGTAAATGTGATTGTGGACGCTTTATCAGGTACTAAGATTGTATTAATGTTGAATTTCTTAAATATGATGAATATATTGCAGTTATGTTTTATTTTTACAAAACACATAGCAAACTACTAAGGGATAAAAAATTTATGACTGCAACTAACTCTCAAGTGGTTCAGACAAATATACACAGTGTTAGTGCAAAGGAAAGATGTATAAGAGTGATGGATATGAATGAAGAGTATGTGTGGTTCATTTTATCACTTCAAAATATTTCTGAAATGTTAAAATGTTTTAATATAAAACACCAAAGAAAGTAGATAATGCAGGAAGGTAGAATTAAAATTAAAATCAATCTAATTATGTGCCATTCATAAATCAGTGAAAATACTGAAAAGTTACAAGTAACCAACTTACTTTGCTTCCAGAATTCATATTATTGACAAATTATTTTTTTAAATATATCTATGCTTGCAGTCTTATTAGAGTATACCGGTTTCTGTGTTGCTTTATTATTCATATAGCACATGTATCAAAAATATATAATTCACATAATGGCAAACTATTAATATTAGCATTAATCCATCTATATTAACAAATTTTTGCTTAAATATATATTATCACCATATTATTATATTCATAATATCTCTTAGTATTTTCCTCTTTATTTGAATTAAAACAGAGAACTACAAAATTCTACTTGTTCTAATTTTAGTTACTTTAAGATTATGTCCTAAATTTCACTATATGTTATGTTGTTTTTGACAATTACATGCATCTAAAAATCAGCCATAATTTAACATTAGACTTTATGAAAAGTTCTATAGTGGGAATTACCATTTGCTTCTACGTATTTTTTTTTATTTGTTTAAAGTCAAAAAGTGATACTGGCTCACTGCATGAGAAAGTTACTTGTATTTTTTTCCCTTAAACTAGGAAAACAATAGCTTTGAAATCCTTAAGGGAATCATAAGCCTAAGAAGAAACTAGACATATTTCTATGGAAACAAGCTTCAGCTTCAGGGAAAGCTGTAAATCAGAATCTTTTGTGTAGAAAGGTAGAGGTGGATTTTTGCAGCACACAGCTGTCAGGATACCTAGTTAGTCATTGTCTGAAGTTTACAATTTTGAAAGTATCAGTTATTTTGAAGTTTCTAATTCAGATTTTTTTTATATATCTGTCCTTTTTCATCATTATTTCTTTCAACAGTGAACAACTCTATAGTTCTTTTATTTAAAAAAAATATCCTGGCATCTATTGTGTAAAATTAACATTTTCTCCCTACATTTTTGCTTCAACTATTCATTGATTATAAATTGTTTCATGAAAATAACAGAATTCTCTCCTCATTTGAAGTGGGTAAATTTTTTTGATAAGTCTCAAAATAATGAATGCTGCAGCTATTCAAATAGGAACAGGAAAAATGTAATCTCATAGCTAATCTATTAATTTGCTTTGTGAAAGAAATTAATCAGTTATACCAAGATCACACTTTTATTTTGGATTGAGCATCTGTGGAAATGACTGCATTGTTTTTGAAATAATACAACTATCTTCATTTTTGATTCATTGAATTTAATTCTGTTTTTGATAGCACTGATATTCTTTTGCATTGAACAAATGTCTAACAAGATTAACACGTATCTGAAATTAATTAAAAAGTCCTCAGGAAATGCAGAGCAAAGCTATAATAAAACTACCACAAGGATCTCTATTTCTCAGCAACAGGGGGAACACCAGGTTATGACATAAAATTACAATCACCAGATAAAACGTCCAAAACACTAAATTATTGTTGTGTCTATCCCCAAAGATGATTTGTGTTCTAGAATATCCAAGCAGTTATGAAACTCCAGATCTCTTTTTCTTATCTCCGTAAACTACTCCAAAGACTTATCTGAAGACCTGAAGACACCAAACCATACCCACTTCTTCATTGTGGCCAATACAGTAGTAAAAATAAAACAAGTTAGAATTATTATTAAGTATAAAAGCTAAAACACAAACATGAACTAAAGCAGTGAGAAGAGTAGGGGAGCAGACAAGTAGATGTAAAAAAATGTTTGATTCAAAAGAGAGTATTCAACATTTGGTGATACACAGATGAAGCTAGTAATAAGTCAATGAATGAAAGTATACTAAAACAAAACAACAGAAAAAATAAAAGGAAAAGGTTACCAAGTCAGAGGCAGGAATCAAAAAGCTAAAGAGTCTGCTCTTAGCATAAAGATGCTCTCTGTAATTGTCCAATAATTGTTAACCCTGTGAACAGCTCTTTAAGTTGTCATTATTCCCCCTTCTATGTAAAACACGGGAAGGGTACTTCTGTAACTTCCCTGTCCTCCATTTCCATTAGAACAAGAACTAGCTTTAGAAACACCGCCAGCATGGCCCAGCATTGGCTCCCTGGCCTCTGCTTTATCCAAATGACCTTTCTCTCTCTGCTCTAACAACCATGGTTAGATTTCACCTCCTGAACCACCCCACGTTCTTGTTGACTTCGCGATTTTGCACAGTACCTCTGCCTGGCTTTCTCTCTGTCCCTCCCTTCCCATGCTCTCATTAACTCTAAATTGTTATTGCATATTGACTTGATACTTTTTTCTGAAGGTAATATGTTTTGACCCTCAAATTGTCAAATCATCAGTTTAAACATTTTCATAGCAAACTGTAATGTTATCCCATAATTTTTTCAATTGCAATTTTGGACCACTTGAATGATTGTCCAAGATTCTAGGAATCTAAGTTTCTCTAAGATTTATATATTCCTCTGTAAACAATGCTATGACAAGAACAGGAACCATTCTGCCTTTGCTTACTATTATTTCCTTAATGAATAGTCCCAAATGTGTGCAGCCCTCAAACCTGAGTTGGACAAATGTCTCCTCCACAGGATCTCTCAATTTTTGCTAAAACAATAAAAATTTAAAAAATCCTCAAACTGGAATCTTACATTTAGATTTTATTCCAAGCATACCTTCATTTTCATCCTACTAAATGTAAACATAAAATTTAATTTACTCTCATTATGATTGAGATAATAATGCCAAATGATCTTGTATAGACAGAGTTCAGCTCTGGGGATCAGAAAATGGATTTAGTTCAGGGACTTGAGTGGTAAAAAAATGTCCTGTTGAGAAATAAGCCCCAAGTTCAACTTTCATATTTGTTAAATTAAATAAGCGGGAGTCTATTAGCCTGAGGCTGTCTCTGTGCTTGAGTTCCAACATAACAAACTCAACCCGATTTAGAATGAAAACAAACCAAAAAAATAACCAGGAGTATATGTTTTGTAATAACAACTGGGTTTCAGTCAATCACAAACTACCTTGAGCCAATCACATGTAGCTAATGGTTAAGACCTTGCCCAACTAAGACAAATGCCTAACTGAAGTTAATCATTTGGCTTTTCTACTTTCTTTAGAGGTCAGACTCACTGCTCAAGCTGCTAGGTGAAGCTCTCCAAACACCCTCTGGTTCAAAGGGCTGCCCAAATCATGAATCACTGTGCTTTGCTCAAATAATCTCTGTTGATTTTAATTAGCCTATTTTTTTTCTTTTAATCTTATCCTAGAATCGACCCAGGTAAGAAACTCTTCTCCCTGCCAGTCAGGTGGTTGCTAATCCATGTCCTGATTCCAGATTTACAAAATGGTTAAGTCACTCCAGCTACCTTAGCACCTGCAAGCTGTGTTAGATCTGCAACCTGTCTTTCCTCTAAACACAGTTCCTATTTTTTTCCAGATTTTGCATAAAGCCTTGGAAGACTACTTCAAAGGACTATGGGAAATGTACACAGAGCTTAAAATTTTCCAACCTCTATAGTACAGGAAAGGTGCAAGAGTAGCAGAACAGCAGATTCTTAGTGATCTAAGATATATCTTCCTTTGAGTTTCCACAGAAAGCAAAACAAACATGTAAAAACAAAAATGCACAAAAATTGCCAATTGCACAACTTCTTTTTAAAATAAAGATAAAAATTTAAAACCATAAAAAATTTATATCACTTTATTAATGCAATTACACACCTTTTCCAGTTTGTCAGTTCAATTATAACTTTAGTTTCATCAAACAGAAGAACAATTCTTCTTATCCTCTGTCACATCTATCCATAAGCCTAAATATCAATTATTGATTTTTTAAGATGAATTATACAGACTCGAGCGCTCTCTAATTTTATCAATGCAAAAATACTTAGAAATTCCTTCCTTCTCTTTCTTTCTTCATTTTTGTTTTTGTTTTTCATTATTTCTTCCTTCCTTTCCTCAACAAATATCAGGTGATTTCCGTGGGCCTGGAAATATAAAATGGAAAAAAAAAAACACGATTCTCTCTTTTTCTTCTTTACAAGTTATTCTAATTGGGAGAACAATTTTTATATTCTGTACAAGTGAGATTGACATAATAGATAAGGAAAGTACAGTGTCAAATACTGTCAGCACAACATGATTAAATAGAGAGACTCTAACATAGTGAAATTGATCACAAATATATTATAAGAATCAAGAAGACAAAATTGGAACTATGGGACAACCAAAGATGGGCCACACAGGAAGTTGTCATTACCCTTGAGGGCTCAAACGGACAAGGGAGCTTTTAAGGGCACTTCATAGAACTAATAATAATAATAATAATAATAATAATAATAATAAAAGATTAAGGGAAATACACTGTTTTCTCCCCTCCTTCCAACCTCAGATTTTCACTAGGGCACTTATTGACCAAACTCAACTGGGAGATATTTGAAAAAGGAATATGGAAAATGAATTTAAAGAGTGAGATACTTGAAACACACATTAGAGCAAGGGAAGCCAGGAAGTGATTCTGAAAAGAAAGATGCAAATAACAACACCAGCACATAGCTTGTCTGAGACTGCCTGGGAAGATGGGGAAATGTCTCAGTTAAATAGTTTATCTAAACACTTGAAAGCAGAGAAAAGATACTGTCCTATTGATTTCTATTTTTAACTTTATGTTTCAGAGAACCAAAATATATCTTAAATTTAGAAGAATACAATCACTGGTTAACTTTGTTGTTAATGCAAAGTTATGTCCATTTTCTAAGTGTTAAGTGTGGTTAAGGCTTTTTTATTATTAGCGTCTAATCATTAAAAAGAAGGGAGGAAGAAGAAAGATATGAGGAAGAAGAAAAGGAAAGTAAACTTCTTTAAATTCTTTAAGATATATATTGAACGCATAGATTAGTATAAAGCATATATATTTTTGAACCTCTTATGTGGTTCACTGATGTATGATAATCACTTTCACATGGTCTCTGATGATTTTTTATGGCATCTAATTACTCTGAATCTCTTTCCATTCTCATCATTGCTCTCAGGACATGAAGTTTAATTAAAATGTGATAACCTGTTCTATTTTTTTAGTGTATCTCTCTTTATGAGCTATAGTTACTGTAGGTAGTGAAAAATATAGGAAACTGTATTTTATAATAGTGAATCTCCTAAGAGTAGACAATTTAAAACAGTAACCAATGCATGTGGTTTATATATATATATATATATATATATATATATATATATATATATAAATATTTAAATTCATGGTTTTTAAATGCATGACTTTGGCAGCATTCCCCAAAGCCTTTTCAGCTGTCATTCATAGATTATAGGCCTTTAGATACAAAACCTGAAATTAGTAATAATAAGTATGCAATGATACATAATTAGATGATAAAAATGTTTTGCTTACTTCAACATGACCTATTATTACATATGGTTGAAACAAATTATTTATTAACTGCTTTCTTTATTCCTAAGCTTAATGTCAAAGTTTAGGTGACTTACTCTGAACTTGAAGAAAGGATTCAGTAAAGTCCACAAGCACTTGACTGAATTGACAAAAAATGTTCTTTTCATGAACAATATGTCAAAGTGCAAGGCAATCAGCACATCTCTCAGGACCTCTATTCAAAGTAATTTAATTGCTCTTTTCCCTCAAAAAGATAGACCTTCAAAAGGCACTTAGCCTCTCTCCCAAAAAGAAAGAAAAGGAGCATTTATCTAGATGTTACTTTTATTAGCTTTAAAAATGAATCTTATAATTTATAGGAATATGGGTGGATTGGATATTATTCTCAAAAGTACTGAAGTAGTATCCCATCTCAGGAATTTCTCCATAACTTAAAAATCCTATGACAATAAAAATAAACCTTGAATGCCAAATTGAATCCACTTAGTACAATAAATAGAATATTTGACCTTTAGATTGGAGAAAAACATTCAGTACCCAGTGACAACATGAGAATGTAAAACCTGGTACTTAGACCTTACTTTTGTCAATTTAAAAACAAACAAGCAAACAATCAAAAATGTGGGAAACTACAAACACAATTACAGCATTTCTAAGAAATTAGCACTAAAGATATTTTTAAAAATTAAAACAAAATTTATGACAAGTGAAGAGGGGAAGGTGCATATTTATTTGAGTTAAGTTGTTACTTCCGCTGATGTAACCAAAGCCATTAAGACAAGGACTATCTGATATCATTAAAGGCATTTTCTTCTGTTACAAGAAAAATAGGTCAGTAGTTGCTATAACTGCCAATTTAATAGAATTTTCTGCTTTTGGAATCATAGTAATTTTAATCTCGTAAAGAATTTAAATGTACTCATTGATGTTAAGGAATTTATATCATATTTTTCTTCCTTCTTTAAATGTTAAGAGTTTATCAGAAAATTATATTTGTCATTTAATTTAGGAGGAGTTCTTATTTATTAATTAAATTTGTTAAAATATGTCACTATTCATATTTATATTAATCATTGAATTTGTTTGGCACTGATGTCTTCTAAGTAATTTTTTCCACCTTACCTCAGTTAGCATAGTATTGTCATGATATTCCCTTATTTGTTTAGTAAAGGTGATCACAACATTGTTGACCTGTTTCATTTGTGACACTACTCATCTAACTTCATTTATTTTGATTAATTGATTAATTTTGTTTGCCTTATTTTTAAAAAGGTTATTGTTTCACATATATTCATAATTTCAAATCCTCTTTACATTTCATTGATTTCTACCCATTATTAAAGCTTTCTGCTTACTTTGGATTGAATTTACTCTTTCAAGTTTCTAAAAATGGGTATATATATAACATATATATATACATACACAATTTTGTATATATATATACATAAAATTTTGCCACTTTGTGTGAAGTGTGGAAAACTGACTTCGATTTATATATTTTCAACATCCTGCCTTTTTAATATAACTTTTTGACTGTCAAATGATATTTTTTGTTTCAATAAGCAAACACAATTTATAAAACACACCTGAAAACGATAGTCTAGTGCATATCCTCAAATTACTGCTCTTTGTATCATTCCTTCTTTGCATCTAATGTCACAAGATTCTTTTTTATTGTTATTTTTTGTCATTTCCTCTCTATTTGAATTTAGCCAATATTTTCTTTAGCCAGTAGATCTACTGTTGACAAGGATGTCTTTATTTCCCATGTATTCTTGAGGGAGAACTTTATCAGATATAGAATCTGCAACTGTTACTTCTTTCCATCAGCACTTAGAATAATATTGGCAATTTCTTTTGGTAGCTGTGGTTTCTAAGAAAAAATTCACTGTCTTTTAAATTATTTTCCCACTATAGGCAATGTGACATTTTATCACTGGATTCTTTTCAATATTTTGTTTGTTTCCTTGTCTCTTTGTCATTAGTATGCAGAAGTTTAATTGTGATGTATCTTGGCATTGATTTCTTTGGGTTTATCTGGTTTTTGTTTGGTTACTTTCTTCTATCTGTATATTTATATCCTTCACCAACTTGGAAAGGTTTTAGCCATAATTTCTTTGAATATTCTTTCCTGCCCACTCTCTTTCTCCTCTCCTTATAGAACACCTATGATCTGAACCCTTTGTTTATCTCCTATAGGCCCCTGAAATGTTAATCATTTTATTTTCAATCTGTTTTCTTTCTGTATCTGAAATTGAGTGAATTTTACATTCTGTTCTCAAGATCAACTCATCTACAATTACTCTGTCATCCCCACTCTAATAACATAACCAACCAGCTGACCTTACATTCTTATTTGTATGACTTTGACTTTCGGTTTTATAATTTGCATTGGTCATTTTTATAAACTCTCTTTGTTCCAATTTGTAATTGATTGCTGAAATATTTTTATCATGGCTTCTTTAAAATCCTTGTCATATAATTCAAACATCTAATTCATAGGGTCAGTTGTCTTTTCTTATTTAAGTTGTGATTTTCCTGGTTTTATTATGATGGGTGATATTTAATTTGTAGCTTTAATAATCTGCCTCTGATGTGAATAGACTACAGGTCCTACAAGAGTTTCTTTTAGCAGACTCTCATCAGTTTAGGTTTAGCACACCTATCCTGGCCTGCTTATGTATGCTGAGGGTTCAATTACCGTTCAATTATCAGGGCCTTTGCAGTATGATTTTGATCTTCTTGGTTAATCTGGTACTGTTGGCTTTTCCACTTATCCCTGCTCATACGGAGAGTTAATCAATAAGTAATTATTGAGCAATGGTCCTAGAATATGTTTTAAGCTATAGACATACTGCAGCAAATAAAACAGATAAGACCTCTCTTCTTTAAGAGGTTATACTGAAGTAGAAGACAGATAATAAATACATAAATAAATAATTTTGGAATTGTTTGAGGGAAGAGGAACCTATTTTAGAGAATGTGATCGGAAAAAAAATCTTAGGGAAAAGTTCATTAGAAGTAAAATCTGAATAAAAAGAAGGAGGCAAATTTGGAACCTATTGGGGAAAGAATATTTTAGCACGAAGCAATAATGATGTGTAAATGTCCTGAGAGTAGATAAAGTGTAGCAGGTTTATTTTTGTTATGTCTACAAAATAGCTATATCTCAGTCCTACTGGAAAGACTCTGAAAAGCCACATGAAACTAAGAATTGTTCTTTAAAGGGACAAATATATATATATATATATATATTCTGAACCCATTGGCTAAGGAAAATTCCCAGTGCACAAAGTGTCTACTTTCTGTGTGTAGCCAAGCAACATCCCATATTTTATTTTCATATCAACAAAGGGGAGAAGGTGTATAATTGAAATGTGGGATAATTTGTCAACTCTGAAATGGTCTTTGAAATGAAAAGGTAAAAACGTAATGCATATATAAACATTTATATGTATATATATTCAGAGATACCTACAGATAAATTGATTTATGATATATCTACTGCTTGATAGTAAAGTTTCTTTATTCCGAATTTGTGATCAGATATTAAAATTGTATACATTTTATTTCCTATTCATTACCTAAATATTTAATTTCACAGTAGACACAGGTCTTTACTAAATTATATAAACTTTCATCAAGCATTTCTAAATTTTATATAGTGGCATGCCCAAGCCATTCTAATTCTGACCTAAGCATATAAAGTAAGCAGAAATACATGACAGGATAAAGCCATCTGCCTACCTGGGATTCAATGTTTGCAAAATTCCTTTCTTTTTTCAGTAGTATTTTTGAAAGGATATGAATATTTTATTTTTTTAAATGAGATTCATGTGAGGAACCAGTTTGACTGATAAACATGTGTATTCCATAAAGTTAATGTAACGGACAAATGGTGACCAAAGTAAGCACTTCTTTTCAAACTATGTACTTTATTTTTGAAAATGCATATACATAGAAGAAATGGTGGAGAAACATTGTTTTGGTACAGCTTTGGAATCAGTTTCTGAATTTGAATTCTGAGTGGCACACTTAGTAGATGATCACTTAAGTAAACCTGAACGAGTTATTTTTTGTCCTAAGTCTAAGTTACTGCCTCTTAAAATTGCAGCATGGTAATTATGTCTCTTCATGGTTGCTTTTAGGATTGAAATAACATGCTTCAATTTAAAGTACAATGCCTAGCACAGAGGGCCTATTAAGTGAACATGATCGATTACTAGTACTATCATTATTAACTTAGACATATCATACTTCTTTAAGTTTCCTGAACACGGTGATGTGCAGTGCATGTTTCAAATGTTCTGAATTCTGAAAAAGATACGCACCATTTCTAAAGGTTGCTACCACTGGGAAAGGGAGCAAATACTGCTTTTGGCGTTTTCATGTCAACTAATAAGTTTTATTCCTCTGAGAACAACTGAGATATATAATCTGGTGTCTCAGTTGGTAAAGATTTTCAACAACTTCTCAGAAATTGTGCAACAGTCTGCCTCTTATTAGGAAAAATTGATCTTGGATCTTAAAGGTCAACAAGTAAAGACTTGATTTTTCCTCCTAAGAATCCTACAAAATAAGTTGCATGTAAGGTAATTTATCTACTTTATGAGTTAACCCCATCTGGATTTGCACCTGTGATTTCTGGGAGCCTGTGCACTTAAAGTGCCTAACATTTCCTTCAAATATGAAAGGCACAGTTTTAAAATTACATAATGTACTTTAAGGAATGCCAAATGAATTCAGTAATTGTGATGCTGCAAAGCAGGTGGCAAGTGTAGAATTTACTGATCTAGATCCACGATGCCATTTCCTTCAGCCACAGAGGAAGTGAATGTGCCTCACGTTCTGGCATGTAACCAAGGTCAAGAGCACTTTGTCATCCTATCCAACTGACTTGAAGAGTTTGAACATTGTTCTCTAATGTTTACAAAGATAAAAATGTAATGCAGAGTATTTTATGAAAGATGGCAGACTAATTTCATCTTTTCAGAGTCTCCTATCCTAAAACCTATGGAAATGAATATAAGTAATTGGAGATAAAAACTGCCTCTATGCTTCCAAACTGTCATAACCTCATACAATAAACCTCGAAGAATAACAGTCATGAAACAATTTGGACCAAAGAGAAAGAGTCCAAATATCAAAAGATATATATCCAGTTGGGAAATTGAATTGCATAGAAAAAGAGTTGTAAAGGGAGAAATCCTAACTAGGGAGACTGGGAGTGAATAGGTGGTAGGGAAGAGAGAAAACATCCTGTGAGGTTAACCATCCTATAGTGAAATGACAGGTAGAGAAAAGAGGTATAATATATGGAATTCCTGAACAAGTCATGTTATTTTTTCCAGCTAACTCTCTCCCTACAAAAGAGAAAATAAAGAAAAAGAAAATAAAAAACCCTTGGCAGAAAGGAAACTGTACAATGTAGCTTTAGACCAGTTAACATGAGCAAAGAGAAATGTTTACATTTCTACACAGATCTAAACTTTCATCTGGGTGTTCAACTATCAGTCAAAGGAGAGAAGAGTGAGAGAAAGCCCTGGAGCAGAGTATCCAATGCATTTAAAGAGAAATTACTTGTTGATAAAAACTAGCAGCAGGTCCTTTTCTGTACTCCTTAATCAAATGAATGTATGTATAAATAAGTTATACAAACCAACAATTCCCATATCTAAAATCTAATTCCTAATGGATGAAAGGGTACCTTTGAGGGAGGGAACAAAGAAAAGTGAAATGGGAAAATCCAGGGATAATGATTTTATAAAGCTACTCACATTACTATACATAACTCACAATATTCTCAGACAAATAGTGAATTCTGTTGCAATCCTTCCACTCAAATTGAAAGATGAGCATAAAGCAGCATGGTACCAATGTGGCCATTAATAATTGACAAAAAAAAATGGGAAGGAATACAGTGAAAATCATATAAATGACAAAGAGGTATAGATTAACCTTGGAAGAAGTTACATAATAAATGACACAATGAATTACATTATCATACTTTCAAGTACTGAATACTACTTGATAATATAAAAATTTCAAAATAGAACATTATGAAATTATAATCATATTCATTTAAAAATCATTTTAGCTTAAAAAGCAGTGTCAACCTTCCACTTCTCTAAAACCAACATAAAATACAAATTAGAAATGAAAATAGAAAACTGGAATAGGGCATTGCTAACATTTTCAGAATATTATACTTAATTCAAGAGGAAAGCCCAAGTTCACCTGTCAAAAGAAAGTTCAGATTTTAATATTTTTCATTTTATTTAAGTTATATGAATATAGATCTGATGATGCTTACTTTTTTCTCCCCTCCCTCTCTATTTCAGCATTCATATCTTGGTCTCCTATTCTGCTACCTTTGTGTAGGAAGTGCCTATAAGCAGACCTGCTGTTCAGTTTAGAGTAAGACCTTTCCTATGCCAGTTTGATTTTGTCCAATCCAGGGAAAAGAGGTGGAAAGTTTTAAGTCAGGTCCAGTAGATTAAACTGTATTCACCAACAATTCATCAAAAACTTTTCATATTGATGGGAGATTTTCCAAATTTATAAAGCAATACTTTGTTTTTCATTTGCATATTGACTGTTAGACAAGCACTCACCAGATGAGAGGAGAGGGAATGGCATCCTGAGTTCACACCAGAGAACTGAGTTCCAATATCTGGATAATCATGTCTTGTACAAGGATAAGAAAAGAAAAGAAAACAAAACAAAAATAAGATAAAAGCCAGGCATGGTGGCACATGCCTGTAATCTCAGTTGCTCAGGAGACTGAGGCAGGAGAATTACAAGTTTGAAGCCAACCTCAGCAAGTTAGTGAGACTCTAAGCAACCTAGTGAGACTCTGTCTCAAAACAAAATATAAGGAGTGCTGGGGATGTGGTTCAATGGTTAAGCGCCCCTGGGTTCAATACCTGGTGCAAAAAGAAAACAGATAAAAATTTGCAAAGAAATAAACTTCCCTGACATATAGAAAAAATCTACATCTATAAAATGAGGAATTTGTTTCAGAAAAAATTAATAAAGAAGATTTAGTATAACAAAATATAATGAGGTCTAAGGATAAAGAAGTAACACCATGAATGTGTTCAGGAAGAAGAAACAAGCCACTGGAGACATGAAAAACCCAGATCCATCTTAATGTTTCCCCATGTTCCTCACGTGCCAGGAGCTGAGCGAGCACACCAGAGCTCTGACAGAAAGTAAGAGGGTAACCACATTGCCTCTCAAGTGTGAAGAAAACAGAATTACATCCTCAAGTATGCAAGCAGGAAAAATTTATAGCATTTGGTATCCATCTCAAAAATTACTCAGATACATTATATCTAATTAACAAGGAAAATAGAAATAAATATTCCCCAAATGGGAATATCATGGCATAAAATGGCTTGCGAGCGCAGTTTCGTTACATTTAAATTCAAAATTAACTGAAAATATTATCTGTAATTAAGCCACAAAAGAACAATTTAATATAAAGTGTATTATAATTAACATAATTTTCAAAGAGACATTATACAATATGTAAAAATAATAATTAGAAGTTAGCAGAGTAATAAAATGTTCTTCCAAACATTTCCAACCAAAAGCAAGTACAAAACATTTAATTGGTAACATGTAATTGTGCTCTTTTCCTTGTGTTTCATGAGTGGAGTCAGTAATGCTTTGAATTTGATGAACTAATACAACAGGTTTAAGTACATGATTTTCAGTTTTTAACTAAGACACTAAATTAGCCATTTAAATTTTCTCAGGTGGAAGGCAAGCCCAAAACAGCAGACCATATTACAAAAGTACAAAAAACAAGGTTAGACAGAAGAAAACATGATTTAAAAAAAAATAAAAGATCAAATTTATCTCATGATAAAAATGGTTTGATAAACTCTGAAAGAAAATTTTCAGAGACTGAGAAAATACAACAAATAGGAAAAAAATAACAATGTACCATCAATAAGACAATCTTGCCTAAAAGAAATTGATGAGAAAAAAATTAATTTAAAAAGATATACAATGAGTTATGAAGCAAAAACAAGCAGAAAGAAATAATTGTCACTATATTTATCTAAATAAGTTAAATTTCAAGCATTTTGCAAACACTCAGACCAAGAGGACAATATCAGGATCATGAAGGATGCAACATACAACATATATAGTTTTCCTAGTAAACATGGCCTTGAAATATATACAGAAGAAAATTTTGAATTACGTGGAACATGAATAGAATTTGTAGACTAAAATTCTTAAATGAACAAATAGAGAAAAATACCTATGTATAATTTAAAATAAAAATTGTGTCTTCCACATTTATTCCATATGCATGGAATATATGTTTACTACATATACATACAGACATATACATGTATGTATATAAAGATACTTATAAATCCACCTACACATATATATTCAATGAATATTCAAATCCACATTTAGAGAGAGAGAAAAATCTTAATTAATTCCAAAATTGGAAGCATACTGCAAAATATATTTCCTGATAGTACAATAATAAAATTAAATATAATCTCACTCAAGTATGAAATCTAGGACACTTGATCTCTTAGAAGTTGAAAGTAGAATGGTGGCTAATAAGGTTAGGAAAAGTAGAGAGGAGAGAGGATTAAGGAAAGACTGTCTTCACTACAAAGAAAAATGTTTGGGTAGATAGATATGTTTATCCGAATTTGAACATTAAACAATGCATGTATTTGTCAAAAAAATCCACATGCTACTCCATAAATATATACAAACTTTATGAATCAGTTAAAATATAAAAACAGTAAAATTCCACTGGTAAAAACTTGAAATAAATAACATATATATATAAATAATAAAAATAGAAACAAAATGCTCTATGAATTATAATATATAAATGTGTATATGTTATACATAAAATTGAGAGAGAAACAGAAAAAGTTAAAAAGTGAAAGTCATTGTATCTAATATATATTTTCAAAGTTGCTGTAATCAGTAAGTGATATGCTTTTCATGGAAACTTTTAATGAAAGTCCTATACTATAAATTCATATAAATACATGCAAATAATTATGTGCAAGTAACAAAAATTAGGAGAAAAAAACAACTAAAATTTATCAGTTGGGAAGACTTACAATATGTCTCATATATTCAATTAATTTTATACATCACACATAACAATGAAATAGTATGCAACAGTTAACATCATGCAACACATCTACATTTGTTGGGCAGATTAAAATAATATAATGGCAAATTATTTTATTAAGCATAGAAGAGTATGGCTGCTTATTATGGATAATAAATTCAGGTTCATGAGAACTGGTACTAAACCATCAATCTTGATCAGCAATGAATCCCTAGTCCTTAACACAGCAGTGGGATCTAAATCATTTTTAGGTTATATATTACTTTTGGGAAACAGATATAAATTAAAGATGCTTTTGTTCATAGAATCCTGTAATCCAATTATTGGGCTCTTTGAGCTCTGAGTAGGAATCTTTGTTCCCTGTAGATGATAGGGTGAGTTCTAGAGTCAGACTTTACAGTTTGAATCATCACTCTGCACAAGTAAGGACAGTTCACCTCGTTGTAATCATGAGTACCAAGTGAATAAGTACACACAAATGCTTAGTTGCCAGAATACACAGGAAATGTGCAATGCACGTATGAAATTCTTAAGAAGAACTACCTGGCACATAGGACTGGCTCAGCTCAATAAATATTTGTTAAATAAATGGTTAATTGTTCTTACCTACATTTCAAGATTGTATCAAATCAATTGTATAACTTTGGAAAGTATAAAGCAATAATCAAGCAAGAGATATTGCTGTTTAATTTTGATACTCCAGGGAAGCTCATCTGACATGCATCTGATCTCCACAGTAAATCTAATGTTTCCTCTATAAGTTTTCCATGGTGATTGCTTTCATCAAGCAATGTCTTTTGATCAGATTAACTTTTTGGTATGCTTTATTTCATATTTTGTAAAGTCCTCATTTTCCCCTGCTCTCTTATTTTGAGGATATTATGCTTTAATATAACATGAGGTCCCAGTGTTTGTTAGAATTCTGGCATTATTAGTTCCTGCAGAAGCACTCTTGGCTGTTCGAACCAGATTTGCTCCTTTTCTTAAATGTGGCAAGCCAGACAAAAGGTTTTATTTTCTTAAAATGTCTTCAATATCTATGTTAACTGGAAATAAGATATTTAAAAAGGAATTATATTCTTTTATATCTTGGTGAGATTTTTAACATTACAACAACATATCTTTGATATAATAATTTCTTCATTTGTTTGAAAAATTCAAGCATAAATAGAATTTGACAGAATAAAGTGAGATTCCCATATTTTCCATTTAGAATAAACAGTGTAAAATTCTACCATGATTTACTTATTCTCAGGAAACTGCAGTATCATAGAATTATCTGAAATAATTCAGCATGTCACCATATAAACACAATGCTATTATCACTTCTAAGAAAATTGCAATAATTCTGTAACATTATCTAAGATCCTTAAACAAATAGTACCAAATGAGACAATGTAAGCATCAAAAAGGAAAATTAAAGATCTGATTGCAATGTATTGAATTATAAATAATCTTTTAATTCATGGAGAGAAAATGACAGAGTGATTTTTTTTTTTTTGCAGAAAATGCCAGATTACATATACAAATTTTATTTTAAAACCCACCTTCTACAATCTCCATGGAAGGCAAAAAAATTAAAAAAAGGCTTCCTAAGGAGGTTTAGGTTCCAAACTTTGGAGCTCATGAATATATTACCTTATGCGACAAACTGGACTTTGCGACATGATGAGGATGTATGAGATGGAGAGATTTCACTGGACTACCAAATGATATTGGTCCTTAAAAGCAGAGACTTTACCAGCTGTAATCAGAGAGAGACATGACTATGAGAAGGGTTAGACAGACACTGTGAAAGGTTTTAGTCCAGTTAGACCTGCATCAGACTTCTCATGTTCAGATCTATGAAATAATAAGCTGATGTTGTTCAAGTCACTAAATAGTGGTGATTCATTATGGCAGCAATAAAAAGCAAATGCAAATCTTATATAATAATTAATTCAAAAGCCTAATCAATGAATGCCAGAAATTTTGAGAAAAAATGATGTTGAGAAAAAAAAAATAGTCACATGAGGTCAGAGTATCAACCACAGATTACTCTCTATTAGCAAACAAGGGAGGATTTTTTGCAATGGAGGAAAATGGCAATTACCCCTTAAATCAAGAGATCAAACTAAGTATCTTCAATAGGGGGCTGTCCTCTCAACATGACACCAGTGAGATGCTCTATGGGTTAACAAGATCTACATAAAGTGCTCTTGCCAAATACTTATCTGAAACTAATAAAAACTTAGAGACTGTACTGCCTTAAATGTATAGGAAGTTCAAATAACAGTGGAAAATCTTAAGGGAAATCTGGAAAAAAAATATACTCTGAATGTGAGATATGAGAAAACTGATCTAGAGTCTTTAAAATGTCAAAGAAATAGAACAGCAACGACAAACTAAGCAGCCTATATTGAATTGAAAGATAAAGACACTAACATCAAATGTAATATCTGAAACTTGATTGGGTCCTGATTAATTAAAAGTAAGTATGTAGGGAAGGATGTTGAATGAAAGGAAGGAAGGAGAAGCTGGACCTCTATAAGACTTTAGAGATCATAATTTTTAAAAGGAATATATTCAAAATTCCCACTAGAATTAGTTTTAATTTTCCTATCATGATAAATAGATTGGCTGTTTACTGTGAAAAGGGCATGATTTGGCCTCATGGGACCTTGCTTCCAGTCCTGGTTATGCCTACAAATGAATTAGGCAATGCATTTCCTAAATGATTAGGAAAAGCATTTAATCTGTTTGACTGACAGCTTCCTAAACTGGATTATATTGGATGATCTCTACTGAACCTGAATCTTAAACACCCCTTGATGTTTCTTTAGGAGAACATTTGGAAGGTTTTTCTCTGACTCTCACTTTTGGTAAACTTCAAATGACAAATGTGATCATTTTACGTATCAATTTTTTTTATAGTTGTGTGACAAAGAACCTCACATGCAGTGACTTAAGTCAGCAAAATTTGTTACCTTAGAAATTCCAAAGGTCATAAATTAGCAGTTGGTTAGAGTCACCACTCAGTTCTCAAGTGCTGCTCTTAGTTTTTTACTACACAGTCACTATAGGAAACTCATAATATGAATGATTGTTTTCTTCACTGATTGTTTCACCTATAGCACATCACTGACTATCTCTTCCGCTATTAGCCTGGAAAGAACTTTTTTTTGAAGATGTGTGATTATGGAAAACCCAGCAAATACTCACTCTATCATAAAGTTAATGATTTAGGACCTAATTATACCTGCAAAATTCCTTTTGACCTTTGTCACATCATAGTCATGGAAGTGAAATACATCATGTTGAGATCCATTTTAGATTTCTGCTACTACAGGGCTATCTCAAATTAATTATATATAGAAAAAAAAAAGAGGATCTTCTAAGATGATCAAATAGATATGCCCTTCATTCACCTCCTCCTCCACAAACAAGAACTAAAGATGAATAGCTGTGTTTGATCTGACTAAGAACACAAAAGAGAGATGGGAATGCTGTAAGATTTGGAGACCTGAGATGGCAGAATAGAAAGAAGAACAAAGAGGTTAGGTAACTGTGACCCCAGCTCCCCAGCTATTTTAGAGGATTCCCCTCTGTATTGAAAGGAATGAGTTTGAGAGTACCAGCAGTCTCCATCAGCATAGACATTGGCAATCCTAGCTAATAGAAAGTTTCACAGTCAAAAGAGGCTTGTAGCACAGTTATGGAAGCTACTTGGAGTCTGCACCGTAGTTTTCCATCAGAGAACGAATTCATATTGTCTCCCTTCTCCAAACCCCAGAGCCCATGATACTGTAGTTCAGTACCATCTTAAGAAAGAAGTTATTGTCCAAATTCTCACTGCCCTCTGGGTTGGACAACACTGTATATCCTCATCACTGGATCTCCATAAACACTCCATCATGCTAACACAGGGAGCTTCAGCCTCAGGAACCCAACTTGACTCAGCAGAGTAACTATAACCCTAATATTCAAACCCACTCAGTAGTTCAGTGACCTGAACTACAGAGGACAGCTGGCTCTGCTCAAGGGTTTGGGTGCCACTCTAAAGACCTGAGAGATCAAGATACTTCTCCTCTGGGACCCAACTGCTACTGGGCCAGCACTGACACTGAGGGACCAAGAGTGGATGCTATAATTCCTCACTTACCTCCTCCCTGCATGGTCAATTGTTTTCAGGCCTATACCACCACTATGACTGACAGCAAGTTCTCTACTCCCTCACTGCCTTCCACAGGCCAGGTGCTCCTATTAGCATATGGTATATAAGGGACCTCCAAAAGACTATTAGAACTCAGAAATGAATTCAGTTTGATATAAAATTAACACACAAAAATCAGTAGCATTTTCACACATCAGTAAAAATTTGCCAAGAAAGAAGTCATGAAAATAATCCAAGTCATAATAGCTACAAAAATAAATAAAATACCTAGGAATAAATATAACCAAAGAGGCAAAAGATCTCTAAAATGACAGTTACAAAACTCTGAAGAAAGAAATTAAAGAGGGTACAATAAATGGAACCGTCTCTCATCTTTATGGATTGGAGAATTATTATTGTTAGAATGTCCACACAAAAAGTGATTTAGAGATTCAATGCAGTTTCCATCAAAATACCAATGACATTCTTCACAACTAGAAAAAGCTTCTAAAAGTTATATTGAAGCCTAAAAAAATCTCAACCAGTAAAATATATCTTTGAGGAAAAAGGTAATAACAAAGCTGGAAGCATTACACTACCTGACTTCAAAATATACTAGAAAGCTATAGTATCAACAGTATGATATTAGCATAAAAAGGTCACACACACCAATGAAATATATTAGGGTTCCCAGAAACAGCCCATAAATTTACATTAAAATTTTTTTTGATAAAAATCACCAAAACTATACATTGGAAAAAGGACAGTCCTTAATCAATGGTGCTGAAAAAACTGTATATTCAATGCAGAAGATTGAAAGTTGACCTTATCTTTTACTTTACACAAAAACAACTCAAAGTGGATCAAATAATTAAAGGAAGCCTTTAAATTATGCAACTACTAGAAATGCTACTGATTTTGTATGTTAATTTATATGAAAATATTTCAAGACATGATACAGGCAATGTTTGGGAAAACAACAGACAATATGAGCAAGAATAGGTAAACCAGATTATATTAAACTAAGTAAGTTCTGCACAGCCACAGAAAAAAATCAACATGAAGAAGAAAGAACATACAGAATGAGAATAAACAATTGTAAACTCTTCATCCAACAAATGATTAACATCCAGTGTCTACAAGGAGTTCAAACACTCAACCAAAGAAACTTAAAATGGGCACATGATCTGAATAAATACTTCTTAAAAGAAGTTCAAGTTAACAAAATTTTATGAGAAAGTAATCAACATCATATGCTTTAAGAAAAGGCAATAAGATAGTATGTCACCCTAATTAGAATGCTTATTATCAAAGAGAAAAAAGGAACAAATGCTGATGAGGATGTGGAGAAACAGGAACTCTGACACACTGTAGGTGGAAATGTAAATTAGTGTAGTCACTATGGAAAACAGTGTGGAGGTGTGTTCCTCAAGAAACAGAAATAGGGGCGGGCCAAGATGGCGGACTAGAGGGCGGCTGCATTTCACGCTGCTCCAGGACGCAAGATTCAAAAGAGGAGATAGTGAGAGACTTGGGACCAACTCAAAGCTGCCGGGTGAGTCTCTCCTGTTGGGGAGGCGTCCCGGATGGGGCGGTAGCCCCGGAACGCAGGGAATTTGTGAAGTGGAGTTGCTCGGCGAGACGCCCCTCCCCCCGCTGGAGCGGTAAACACGGACAACTGGGATCATCGTAGAGGAGGCGGCTCAGCATAGCGCTTGGACTCGAGCAGCCGCTGGGGCTCCGGGTGGCTGCCTGGGGAGGAGCTGCGTGGCGAGCTGTTTGGACCCAGAGTGACCGCTTCCGAACACCGGGGGGTTGCCCGGAGGAGGAGGAGAGGCCCGGCGGGTCGCTTGGGTCTAGGAGTGACTGCATCAGAGCCACGGGCGGTTGCCAGAGGAGGAGCTGCGTGGTGAGCTGTTTGAACTCAGAGTGGGCGCTCCTGAGCGCCAGGGGACTGCCCGGAGGAAGAGGAGGAGCGCGGCGGGACGCTTGGTCTGGGAGTGACTGCATCAGAACCACAGGCGGTTGCCAGAGGAGGAGCTGCGTGGTGAACTGTTTGAACCCAGAGCGAGCGCTCCTGAGTGCCGGGAGGTTGCCCGGAGGAGGAGGAGGAGCGCGGCGTGTTGCTTGACCTGGAAGTGACTGCATCAGAGCTGCGGGCGGTTGCCGAAGGAGGAGCTGCGTGAAGAGCTGTTTGAACTCGGAGCAGCTGCTCCAGAACACTGGTGGCCTGCCTGGAGGAGGAGAGCGGTGGGACGCTTAGCCTGGGAGTGACTGCATCAGAACCACAGGCGGTTGCCAGAGGAGGAGGCGAGTGGTGAGCTGATTGGACTAAAAGCAACCGCTCCTGAACACCAGTGGCCTGCCTGGAGGAGGAGCGTGGTGAGTCACCTGGTCTCCGAGCCACCGTTCCTGAACACCTGGGGGACTACCCCAAGGAGGAGGAGGAGGAACAGGGCGGGTCACTTGGACTTGGAGTGACTGCCTAGGGCTACGGGTGGTTGGCGGGAAGAGGAGACCCGAAGTGAGTTGTTTGGATTCCTAGTGACTGCGTCCGAAACCGGGCGGCTGTCCAGAGGAGGAGGTGTGTGGCGGGTCTCTGTGTCTTGGAGCTATTGTACGGGGCTCCAGGTGGTGGCTCAGGGGAGGGGCTGCATAGCCAGGCGATTGGTGCAGAGCAGGGTCCCAGGAGCTAGGTGGCTTCTTGCTGGAAGAGCCGCACAGAGACACGCCTAGGGGCGGAGCGAAGTTTCCAGGACGGCGGGCAGATTCTCTGGGAGAGGCAGCCTAAGGAGACTCGCCTGCGAAGGGTGAGGCTCCCAGGCCCAGGACGTAGGTCCGGGCCCCTGGGATTGTTGCAGAAGAAGACAGCCCAGCCCAGGTGGTAGTTGTAGATTGAGGGGAACCTCTAGGAGGGCAACTGACCAGCGAGACGTCCCCACCGAGTGACTCTTCCCGGCCGGGGGAGGTTTTCCCACAGGGACGGTAAAGCCAGAGACATAGGCACAAACAGGCCTTGCCTCAGCCCACAGTCTACTTCCCCATTGGATGACCATTGGTCAACAAGTGGAGGCACCTCCGCCCACTAGCAGGGAATATACGCCACCTGAGGGTTACCACACCTAGAGAGGCAGCTTCTTCGTGGAGCTCTGCATTATCAACCTCCTCCAAGACTTCAGGCTACTGAAGGATAAGAGGGGATATACTAGCAATCTTCAGGGACATTATAAGTTGACAGAGGAAATCTGCAATATCTTAATGACCCACTGATCCCTGAACAATATGAGAAAACAAGGGAAGAAAATGCCCCAAACAAATCTAGATGTTACATCAATAAAATCCAACGACAGCATGGCAGAAGAAATGACAGAAAGGGAGTTCAGAATGTACATAATTAAAATGATTAGGGAAGCAAACGATGAGATGAAAGAGCAAATGCAGGCATTGAACGATCGCACCAATCGACAGTTAACAGAGCAAATTCAGGAAGCAAAAGATCATTTCAATAAAGAGTTAGAGATATTGAAAAAAAACCAAACAGAAATCCTTGAAATGAAGGAAACAATAAACCAAATTAAGAACTCCATAGAAAGCATAACCAATAGGATAGAACAGCTGGAAGACAGAACTTCAGATATTGAAGACAAAATATTTAACCTCGAAAACAAAGTTGAACAAACAGAGAAGATGGTGAGAAATCATGAACAGAATCTCCAAGAACTATGGGATATCATGAAAAGGCCAAATTTGAGAATTATTGGGATTGAGGAAGGCTTAGAGAAACAAACCAAAGGAATGAACAATCTATTTGAAGAAATAATATCAGAAAATTTCCCAAATCTGAAGAATGAAATGGAAAATCAAGTCCAAGAGGCTTATAGGACTCCAAATACACAAAATTACAACAGACCCACACCAAGGCACATTATTATGAAAATACCTAACATACAAAATAAAGACAGAATTTTAAAGGCTGTGAGAGAAAAGAACCAAATTACATTCAGGGGGAAGCCAATACGGATATCAGCAGATTTTTCAATCCAGACCCTAAAAGCTAGAAGGGCCTGGAACAACATTTTTCAAGCTCTGAAAGAAAATGGATGCCAACCAAGAATCTTATACCCAGCAAAACTTACCTTCAAATTTGACGATGAAATAAGATCATTCCACGATAAACAAAAGCTAAAAGAATTTACAAAAAGAAAGCCAGCATTACAGAACATTCTCAGCAAAATATTTCATGAGGAAGAGATAAAAAACAAAGAAGCAAATCAGCAAAGGGAGGAATTATCCTAAAGGAACTGTCAAATAAAGGAGGAACCAAGATGTGTCAAAAATTTTAAAAATGAACCAAATGACTGGGAATACAAATCATATCTCAATAATAACCCTGAATGTTAATGGCCTGAATTCATCAATCAAAAGACATAGACTGGCAGATTGGATTAAAAAGAAAGATCCAACAATATGTTGCCTGCAAGAGACTCACCTCATAGAAAGAGATACCCATAGACTAAAGGTGAAAGAATGGGGAAAAACATACCATGCACATAGACTCAGCAAAAAAGCTGGAGTATCCATCCTCATTTCAGATAATGTGGACTTCAAGCCAATGTTAGTTAGAAGGGATAAAGAAGGACATTTCATACTGCTTAAGGGAAGCATAAATCAGCAAGATATAACAATCATAAACATCTATGCCCCAAACAGTGGCTCATCCATGTATGTTAAACAAATCCTTCTCAATTTTAGAAACCAAATAGACCATAACACAATAATACTAGGTGATTTTAACACGCCTCTTTCACCACTGGACAGATCTTCCAAACAAAAATTGAACAAAGAAACCATAGATCTCAATAACACAATAAATAATTTAGACTTAACAGACATTTATAGAATATACCATCCAACCAAGAGCGAATACACTTTCTTCTCAGCAGCACATGGATCCTTCTCTAAAATAGACCATATATTATGCCACAAAGCTAATGTCAGCAAATACAAGAAGATAGAGACACTACCTTGTATTCTATCAGATCATAATGGATTGAAGTTACAAATTAATGAAAGAGTAAAAAACAGAAACTACTCCAACACCTGGAGATTAAACAATATGCTACTATATGATGAATGGATAACAGAAGATATTAGGAAGGAAATTAAAAAATTCTTAGAGGTAAACGAGAACAAAGAAACAACATATCAAAATCTCTGGGACACTATGAAAGCGGTACTTAGAGGAAGATTTATTTCATGGAGCGCATTTAATAAAAGAAGTAAAACTCAAAAAATAAATGACCTAACACTACAACTCAAAGCCCTAGAAAAAGAAGAACAGACCAACACCAAAAGTAGTAGAAGACAGGAAATAGTTAAACTGAGAGCTGAAATCAACGAAATTGAAACGAAAGAAACAATACAAAAAATTGTCAAAATAAATAGTTGGTTCTTCGAAAATATAAACAAAATTGATAAACCTTTAGCCACACTAACAAAGAGAAGACGAGAGAAAACCCAAATCACTAAAATTCGGAATGAACAAGGAAATATCACAACAGACACGACCGAAATACAAAACATAATTAGAAGCTATTTTGAAAATCTATACTCCAACAAAATAGAAAATTTCGAAGACATCAACAGGTTTCTAGAGACATATGAATTGCCTAAACTGAACGAGGAGGACATACACAATTTAAATAGACCAATTTCAAGTAATGAAATAGAAGAAGTCATCAAAAGCCTACCAACAAAGAAAAGTCCAGGACCAGATGGGTTCTCAGCCGAGTTCTACAAAACTTTTAAAGAAGAACTCATTCCAATACTTCTCAAAGTATTCCAGAAAATAGAAGAGGAGGGAACTCTCCCAAACTCATTCTATGAAGACAATATTACCCTGATTCCTAAACCAGACAGAGACACATCGAGGAAAGAAAATTTCAGACCAATATCCTTAATGAACATCGATGCAAAAATTCTCAACAAAATTTTAGCAAATCGCATACAAAAACATATCAAAAAGATAGTGCACCATGATCAAGTGGGTTTCATCCCAGGGATGCAAGGTTGGTTCAACATCAGAAAATCAATAAATGTCATTCACCATATCAATAGACTTAAAGTCAAGAATCACATGATTATTTCGATAGATGCAGAAAAAGCATTTGATAAAATACAGCACCCCTTCATGCTCAAAACACTAGAAAAAATAGGGATAGTGGGAACATTCCTTAACATTGTAAAGGCCATCTACGCTAAACCCATAGCTAATATCATTCTAAATGGTGAAAAACTGAAAGCATTCCCTCTAAAAACTGGAACAAGGCAGGGATGCCCTCTTTCACCACTTCTATTCAATATTGTCCTTGAAACTCTAGTCAGAGCAATTAGACAGACCAAAGAAATTAAAGGGATACGAATAGGAAAAGAAGAACTCAAACTATCCCTATTTGCTGATGATATGATGGTATACTTAGAGGAACCAGGAAATTCCACCAGAAAACTTTTAGATCTCATAAGTGAATTCAGTAAAGTAGCGGGATATAAGATCAATGCACATAAATCTAAGGCATTTTTATATATAAGCGATGAATCTTCAGAAAGAGAAATTAGGAAAACTACCCCATTCACAATAGCTTCGAAAAAAATAAAGTATTTGGGAATCAATCTCACAAAAGAGGTGAAAGACCTCTACAATGAGAACTACAGAACACTAAAGAAAGAAATTCAAGAAAACCTTAGAAGATGGAAAGATCTCCCATGTTCTTGGATAGGAAGAATTAATATTGTCAAAATGGCCATACTACCAAAAGTGCTATACAGATTCAATGCAATTCCAATTAAAATCCCAATGATGTACCTTACAGAACTAGAGCAAGAAATTATGAAATTCATCTGGAAGAATAAAAAACCCAGAATAGCTAAAGCAATCCTTGGCAGAAAGAGTGAAGCAGGGGGTATCGCAATACCAGATCTTCAACTCTACTACAAAGCAATAGTAACAAAAACGGCATGGTATTGGTACCAAAATAGAAAGGTGGATCAATGGTACAGAATAGAGGACACGGACACAAACCCAAATAAATACAATTTTCTCATACTAGACAAAGGTTCCAACAATATGCAATGGAGAAAAGATAGCCTCTTCAACAAATGGTGCTGGGAGAATTGGAAATCCATATGCAACAGAATGAAACTAAACCCATATCTCTCACCATGCACGAAACTAAACTCAAAATGGATTAAGGATCTCGGAATCAGACCAGAGACCTTGCATCTTATAGAAGAAAAAGTAGGTCCAGAGCTTCAACATGTCGGCTTAGGACCAGACTTCCTCAACAGGACTCCCATAGCACAAGAAATAAAAGCAAGAATTAATAACTGGGATAGATTCAAACTAAAAAGCTTTCTCTCAGCAAAGGAAACTATCAGCAATGCAAAGAAAGAGCCTACAGAGTGGGAGAAAATCTTTACCAATCATACTTCAGATAGAGCGCTAATCTCCAGAATCTATAAAGAACTCAAAAAACTCTACACCAAGAATGTAAATAATCCAATCGACAAATGGGCTAAGGAAATGAATAGACACTTCACAGAAGAAGATATACAAGCAATCAACAAACATATGGAAAAATGTTCAACATCTCTAGTAATAAGAGAAATGCAAATCAAAACCACCCTAAGATTCCATCTCACCCCAATTAGAATGGCAATTATCAAGAATACAAGCAACAACAGGTGTTGGCGAGGATGTGGGGAGAAAGGTACACTCTTACATTGCTGGTGGGGCTGCAAATTAGTGCAGCCACTCTGGAAAGCAGTGTGGAGATTCCTTAGAAAACTTGGAATGGAACCACCATTTGACCCAGCTATCCCACTCCTTGGCCTATACCCAAAGGACTTAAAATCAGCATATTACAGAGATACAGCCACATCAATGTTCATAGCTGCCCAGTTCACAATAGCCAGATTGTGGAACCAACCTAGATGTCCTTCAATTGATGAATGGATAAAGAAAATGTGGTATATATATACAATGGAATATTACTCAGCCATAAAGAACGATAAAATTATGGCATTTGCAGGCAAATGGATGAAACTGGAGAATATCATGCTAAGTGAGATAAGCCAATCTCAAAAAACCAAAGGAAGAATGATATCGCTAATAAGTGGATGATGACACATAATGGGGGGTGGGAAGGGTTAGTGTTGGGGTTGGAGTTGGGTTTAGGGAGGGGGGCAGGAATGGAGGAAGGAAGGACTGTATAGATGGAGGGGAAGGGTGGGAGGGGAGGGGGGAAGGGAAAAAATGGCAGAATGAATCAAACAACATTACCCTATGTAGATTTATGATTACACAAATGGTATGCCTTTACGCCATGTACAGACAGAGAAACAACATGTATCCCATTTGTTTACAATTTTATAAAAAAAAAAAAAAAAAAAAAAAAAAACCAAAAAAAAAAAAAAAAAGAAACAGAAATAGAACTACCAATGATCTGGCTATCCCACATCTAATTGTACATCCAAGAGAAATGATATAAACATATCACAGAGTTACTGCACATCTGTATTTACTGTGGCACTATAGTTAAGAAATGGTATCCATCTGATACCCATCAACAGATGAATGAATAAAGAAAATGTGGTATATATACACAATGCAATATTATTAAACTATATAAATGATATCTTACCATTTGCAGCAAAATGGATAGGATATTATAGTAAGCAAAAGAAATAAGACACAGAAAGAGACTGCATTTTCCTTTCATATGTGGATGCCAAACAAAATAAAAAATGTAAATCTGAATGTAGAATACTGATTACTAGAGGCTGGGAAGGGAGAAAGATCAGAAAATAGACACCAAAATGCAGCTGGAGAGAAGTCATAAGTTTTTGTGTTCCACCTGTGTCCCATCGCAGACTGGATGATTGTAGACAACAACATACTATATATTTTATGAATAACTAGATAAAAGAAACTTGAAGGTTCTAAATGCAGAAATGATAAGGAGAAAGAAACATTAACTATCCTAATTTCCTTGGTATACATTGTACACATGTATTGGATTATAACCTGTACCCCATAAATAAGTAAAATTAAAATTAAAATTAATTTTAAAAGAAAAATAGGTGTTGACAAGGATGTGGGGGAAAAGGTACACTCATACATTGCTGGTGGGGTTGCAAATTAGTGCAGCCACACTGGAAAGCAGTGTGGAGATTCCTCAGAAAGCTTGGAATGGAACCACCATTTGACCCAGCTATCCCACTCCTTGGCCTATACCCAAAGGACTTAAAATCAGCATTCATGTCAATGTTCATAGCTGCTCAATTCACAATAGCCAGATTGTGGAACCAATCTAGATGACCTTCAATAGATGAATGAATAAAGAAACTATGGTATATATACACAATGGGATATTACTTAGTCATAAAGAAGAATAAAATACGGCATTTGCAGGCAAATGGATGAAGTTGGAGAATATCATGCTAAGTGAGATAAGCCAATCCCCAAAATATCAAAGGACAAATGATCTCGTTGATAAACAGATGATGATACATAATGGGGGGAGGTTGGGAGGGAGGAAAGAATGGAGGAAGGAAGGACTGTATAGAGGAAAAAGAGGGATGGGAGGGGTGGGGGAAGGAAATAGAATGAGTCAAACATCGTTGCCCTATGTAAATGTATGATTACACAAATGGTATGACTCTACTTCATGTACAACTAGAGAAATAATTTGTACCCCATTTTTTTACAATAAAAAAAAAATAGTGTCAGTGTACAGAGGATTGGATACATATTTATGAACAATAGATCATGGAGTTTGTCTTATCCTTCTCTTCACATTCTTAGTGTCTGAGACTGCGACTTCCATCCTACACTCTGTATTTGAGAAAAGTGAATTTATTATGAAATCCTAAACATATTTAAAAATGGAAAGAACAGTATAATCAGACAATTTCAAAACTAAAAATTCATTGCCATATTTGAGGTGATGAATATGTTAATTACTTTGATTTGGTCATGACACAATATTTGAATATATAAAAACAACTTTGTATCCCCATGTCTATATGCAATTACTGTTTGTTAATTAAAAACAAAACTGGGAAAAAAGGTAAAGAAAAACTCATGGCCAATCATCTTTCATCTATATACTTTCCATTTTCAAAATTCTTCTAATTATAGTCTTAGATTATTTTGAACAAAAATGTCATTGTACACATATATATCTCTTATGTGCTTTTATAAAAAAAGGAATCATTTTTGAAAACATAACCAAAAATTCCATTGCTACAGCAAACAAATTGACAGCAATCCTTTAATACCACCAAGTTAATAATTAGTATAAAAATTTCCTTGATTAAAAATCATTGTTTGTTTTCATCAGGAATTAAATAAAATACATATATTTAAAAAAAGAAAAGAAGAAAAATATATTTAATTATCATGTTTAAGAAAAATACTTTATAATATATGTACTTTTTGTGGAATTCCTTAAAATATCGGGTTAAATATATTATTTTGAAGTACTAAAAAAATTAACTCACTTTCTCTAAAGATTTAAAATATAAGAGGATCAGAAGGGAAATTAAATTTAGACAAATATGGATTGATACATCAGATCAGGAAAGTGATTCATATGGGAAAGCTTGCAATAGTATAGTATATCATATGTTAAGAGCAATAAGAACATTATACCAAATGCAAAGAGTTCAGATCAAAGGAAAATAAACACATTTTTAAAGATTATAAAAACTGTTTAAAAGAATTCATGAATATGAAAGATCAATGAGACTAACACATTCCATGTCATTAAAAATAATTTAAGGGATTACACAGACTCTAATGATTTAAAGACACAACTTCAAAGAATTTTGTATTTTAAATGCTACAGGCAAACATAGCATTTACACAATTCAATAAAAAGGAGTGGTATTCTTTACAAATACTAGGATGGGAAAAAATGGGGACATAAACAAAATTCAGATGCAAAAGGATACAGGATTTTTTACACTTATTAATTTAGCAAAAAAAGGGGGGGGGGGGATAATACTCAACTAAATGCCAGGGATATTTTCAAATATATGTGTGTGGATATATGGCCTTCTCTCTGCCATTTACCATGTGGTCAGGAAGACATATTTATCAAGAATTCCATGGTGTAGTGTTTTAAAGGTTAAGATTTGGTGTGTTATGGTAGCATACGACACTGAGACTTACATGAATAAAACTATAACAGAAATTAAAATCATCAAAGAAATACATTGAATATAACCTTCTTTCCTCTGATAAATATCTAGTTTTTAGTATCCATTTGAGGGTTTGCTTGTTTTATCATTAATAAATTGTGTTCTTAATTTTTAAAAACAGTGAAATCTCAAGTGCGATGTCTCAGGGTACCATTTCCAATTCATTTAAGAGAAGAATTAATAACATTGTACATCACAGGGATCTTGTACTAATTTTAAAATTAAACACTTTGAAATATTCATAATATTCAAAACAGAATTTCAGAGTTAAGGTATAAGGTTCATTCATTTCCATTTTTGCATATAAAAAATCCAAATAAACGCCCTCCAACAACTCCTAGGCTTCCAAGTGAAGGCATACTCCACACTTCATGGAGCAACTTGCTTGTGCATACAGTTTGAATTATTGTCTCCACATAGGGTATCCTTGATTCCACTTCATTCCTTCATATCTCTGATAATTCTTCCTCTACTGGACAGATCATTGATTATTTTTTAATGACCTTTCATCTACTTTTAAATTATTCTCTTGCCCAAGCTAAATATTCACAATGTCACTAAGAATCATAAATATTTCTCCCTGTTAAATATTATGTTAGATTTAGTGCACTATTTTAGTATATAGAATCTTTTTGCACTATGATTATAATGGAAAATGCTTTCTTCTCCAGTAAGTTTGCAAAGAATATTTTATAATATACTATAAACATATAATATCATCCAATAAATCAGAAGAAAGAAAAGGACAGGATGGATCCTGGTATTCATCTTTGGATACTAGCATTGCAACTGAAATCAATTTAATTATTAGCTTGTTTTTAGGACACTGGAATTACTCCACCTTTTTCAAAATGGAGTTAACATTAGGTTTAAAACATGTCTTTTTGAAGTCTAGATATAGTATGCCTATTTCACTTCAATGATCTACTTGAAGAGCAACACTTCTCAGAAGGAAACAAAGCTATTTGGATATGCTTTGTACTATCTGCAGCACTTATGTTCTTTGATCCTGAAATCAGATTTCATTCTAAAACCCTCTAAAAACAGGTATCATATATGAGACCTATCTTTGAACCTAATACAGATTTAATCATTTTAACACAGACATGGGTTTGGATATACATTATCAAAGTAAAGTATCAAAAATGCTTGGAAAAGACCCTGAAATAATGCCTAACGAATAGACAAGTATGCAAATGCACTTTTTTCTCTGCAAAATGCATGGAGTAATGTGTCTCTTTAGAAAGCAGTTCTGTGCAAGTCTGGAGTTTTCTGATGCATAAAGATGTGCTCTAAAAATGCCAAGGAGGTAGAACACTCATTGTAGTTGTCAATGGAATGTCCCGTTAGTAACCCCTGTGGAAATCACAAAGCTCCCAAGCACACTGAGTCATGAAGGTCACCCTGCATAAATCTGTCTACATTCATGAATTGCTACTGCTAACTGCCACCAAGTCAAGCTCAGTGTATACCCCATGCTGTTGAAATGGCAGAACTCATTGGATAAAATCCCACTCACTACATTCAAATTTCTTATCTTTAAAGCAGAACAGCATCTATTCAGAAACGTGCCCTTGAGCATTGCAAATATGGAATGGAATTTGTTAATTCTCCTAAAAGCTTTGAGAGAGGCAATATATTACTGGGGTGTATACATTTCAAAGGAAAAATACTGGTTTATAGCTTTCTTTTAGAATATAACACCCATTCCTGGTCTCTTGAAATAGTGACAAATTGAAATAGTTAAGCAAAGAATTATAGTTTTAAATGCTGAAAAACAAAGATTATAATTTACATAAAAACCATAGTAGTTATATCATGGTATATGTTTCACAGCTAAAATTTCATTTTAAGCAATATGTTATTTTAGAATGTTGTAATGGGAAGACATTTCCCCCATTTTATAGATAAGAAAATTCTTAGAGAAAAGTCATGATAATCAGATCAGTCCACTCCATCAGCACTTGGATTCAAGATGATCTGGTCCAAATGCAGTGCCCTTTTAATTTTGTTTCCCTGATTTTTTCAAGATACACGTATGTACTTTGTATTTAATCACACACTTTAGAAAGATTTTCTACTATTAAGTTGTATCTTTTGCCCTGTATGGGTATATTAGTGTAGTTGTACTTCTTAAATACATGTAACTCATCTATGAATAGCATTTCCTATTGTTTAAATCTAAGCTATAGTTATATTGTGTCATCTCATGTGTTCTCTGAAAATCAGTTGTAATACAATGTTTAGATATTAATGATCATCTAAACCCACATGATGTTATTAAATAATATCATGTAAGTAGTTTAAATTTCATTCATGAAAAGTTCAGCCTGAAAAAAACATTTATGACATCAAGAAACACAGAATAAAAACCATAATAGTAATCCCAGCGTGTTGAAGGAAGCAGAAGTCAAAGAGAGGGAAAAGGACAAAAAGAAATCCTATATGCAAATAATGGATGCTGCTGTATCAGGGAATAAATGAAACCAAACAGCATGTTCAACGACAGAGTGAAAATAAAACCAGTGACTTAAAAAGGGCCTGAATGGGCAGATAAAAAACTTCCTATTATATGATAGCTAAAATGTGGGATTATGAACTAGAGAGATTATAACCAGTACTGACTCACCTTTATTACAGGTGTGGCTTTGTCAAGTTATTTAATTCCTCAAAGCATCACACTTTTCATGCGTACATCGGGTTGTAGTAAGATCAAATGAGATCTCATTTAAAAATGGGTTAGTCGAGTTTTTGTATATTGAAAGTTGTTAATACATGTAATGCTCATCATTATAAGGATGACAGTATTGATGTTTAATTACAGACTTGCAGAGAAAAATAACGTAAATAAACATGTGAGATAATGCATATATAATTCAGCTTGATGCTGCCGCTGAACAATGTATGCATATGTCCAATCATAACATGGAACACCAGAAGTAAATACGTGCTTGTCTATTTAATAAATAAGTAAATGTGTATCTAGGCTAAGGCAGGAAGATGGCAAGTTCAAAGCCATCCTCAGCAATAGCAAGGTCCTAGCAATTCAATGAGACCCTGTCTCTCTAAATAAAATACAAAATAGTGCTGGGGATGTGGCTCCATGGTTGAGTACCCCAGAGTTCAATCTCCAGTGCAAAAAAAAAAAAAAAAAAAAAAAAAAAATTTCAATGTTAAATGATTTTATAATATCCTGGCAGAACATTATACAACACAAAACATAACAACAACAACAACAAAGCACCATATACTAGGAACTCAGTTGAAGGGAACTTTAAGTCTGAGAAGTATTCAACATCTCTCTCTCTCTAAGAATCTAGGAAAGGTCATTTTATATACATTTTGACAAGGCATTCTAAATTAATTGGAAATTTTATTCAATAAATTGTATTTCCTTTTGCAAAAACAAAAAGGACGTTATCGCGTTCCCTCTGCCCGCAGAGAGAGACACGACAAACGTCTGAAGCTTTGGAAGTTTATTGTGCACAGTCTTCCTTTCTTTCCCTCTTTTCTATCCCCTTCTCTCTTTTCTTTCTCTCGCTCTCTTTCCCTCTGCTTAACTCTCGCCTGCTCCGGTCGCTCCGCTTCTCCCGCTCGGCTCACGCCTGCTTCGGCCGCTCCGCTTCTCCCGCTCGGCTCTCGCCCTCGCTCGCACTCTTCTTCCTCGCTTCTACTCCTACTCTCAGCTTCTTCCTACTCTCAGCTTCTTCTTACTCTCAGCTTCTTCTACTCTCAGCTTCTTCCTACTCTCAGCTTCTTTCTTACTCCCCCCCCCACCAAGCTTATATACACTTCAACCAATCAGGGGAGAGCACACGAGGTAAACGCGCGGACAGCTGCGGGCATAGAATAGGTACACGAGGGGGGCATGCTCTAATCACATCGTTAACTAGCCAATCATTGGAATTCGCTGGTTGTTTACTGTATAGCTGGCCGTTTTTGGCTCAGCGCCAGGCGCCATCTTGACCGTGCCCAAGGCTGGGGGTCCCGGAAACCCCGACATATCCCCCTTCTTTATTATTAAACTAAGGCTCGGGACCGTGTCTGTCTTAGGCTGAGTGGTCAGCATATGTCCTTACCCGTCATCAGAGCCTGCAGAGCATGCTGCAGCTCCTGTCTTAGGTTGGTACACAGCCACCTCCTTCATTACCCGTCTTTGACTACCGGTCCAGCATCAAGAGCCATACTAATGGGGGGCTGTCGGCCTTTAGGGCGGTCATGGCCTGATGAAAGATAATCTGATCTCTCTATTGGCTAGCTCATAGATGCATGCCAAAACGAATGAAGAGAAGGAGGCCAAGGCAGAGGAGTACCACCATAGCTCCTAAGCCTGCCCGCTGTTTGATAAATCTATAAACAGAAGAAAAACCATGTAGCCATATTAAGTACAGAAACAATATACATCCCAGTAGAGTTACAATACGGGCAACACAAACAGCTCTCAGGGAATAAACGCATCCCAGTCCCAAAAGTTCTTGCAAGGTATCCACTTGTTCTTGTGGATACCACTCTCTGATAGAGTCTCTATGGTCTGTAAGGCTGCAGCTGTATTTTCGGCCAAATGATCGTTGTTATGGTTGTGTCAATGCTGCTACTGCAAGGACTGTGATGGCAATGATCACGGCTGTTGCAATGTCAAAGCCTCTTCTGTTTCTTGATAATAGCACTGGCAATTCTATATCTGCAACAGAAACTAGGACTGGTAGGAAGATAGGAATGTGCATCAAAATTGCACGGGTGGCAAAAGAACCATTCCAGCATTGTGAGAGATAGCACATGGTTAGTGAACAGTTAAGAGGTGTTATTAGAAATGTTAGTTGGTAGAAACATAAAAGGGAGGAAATACACAAGCTGACGTGGGAGGAAAAGCAATATTACAGCTAGGGTCAGCAGAACGAGTTGCTCTACTCTGGGTCTGATTTGTAGTATGATTCCAACGGCAAAGTGCAAAAATTTCTCCTGTTAAAGCAAAGAAAGACTAGAGATATCCTTGTCACCAAAAACAGCAAGACCTGAAAAATCATCAGTAGAATTGACAGGCTTGTAGAGGAATTGGTGAAAAACAAGAAAAGGAAGGATAAAAAATGTGTTAGTTAGAAGTAAAAATTATGGCTAGGCTAACAATGGCCCATAGGTTCCGGGTTTGCCTTTCCGTCTGAGTTTTTGTTATTGGAGGAAGGCTCAGGCTCGCCATTGCGAGGAGGAGCAGCATCACTTGCATGCTGTAAAACTCTGATTAGCCTTTCTGGAATCCAGACTGGAGTCTGTTGATCCTGTGGGAAAATACAAACAGACCCTCAGACCCAACGAAGGACTGGATCTGGTCTTTTCCAACAACCTGTCAGGATATCTTTCCATTTTGCCCATACTTGAGGAGTATCATGGGGATTATAATGTCGATCAGCTGCAGAGTGGCCGTCCCTATCCAGAGTTAAGAAATTTAGAATGAAGAGAACCAAATTAAGTTTATCTTTAGGAGACTTGTAGGAGGCTCCTATTCCCCCTTTTTGTTTATTTAGACAATTTTTTAAAGTAAGATGTGCTCTTTCCACAATGCCCTGTCCCTGAGGATTATAGGGGATGTGACTGATTGGATGTTAAATGTTTGTAAAAACAACCGAAAGCTTTTGGAAGTATAAACAGGACCATTATCTGTTTTAATAACTTTAGGTATGCCCCAGCCAGCAAATGCTTGTAGGCAGTGTTGAATGACATCTTTTACCTTTTCTCCAGAATGAGCGGAAGCCATAATGACCGCTGAAGCAGTGTCTACTGACACATGTACATACTTAACAGTACCAAATTCAGGAATATGGGTTACATCCATCTGCCAAATATGACCAGGCAGCAGTCCCCTGGGGTTAACTCCAAAGGATTGTACTGGGATTAAAGGAGCACAATGTTGACAATTTTTTACTATTTGTCGAGCCATACATTTAGATATAGAAAATTTTCTGCTCAAAGTAGTGGAATTTACATGGAATTTTTCATGAAAGAGTTTTGCTTGTTCCTCTATGGAAAAAACAAAAATGGATTTGGTGGCCATATCTACCAAGTCATTAGCATTGGCCAAAGGTCCTGGTAAATTAGAATGAGCTCTAATATGTCCTACATAAAATGAATGTTTACACTGTAGAATAAGGTTTTGTAGCGTGGTAAAATAAGAAGCTACAGTGGACATGGAAGAAATATGGGGTACCGTTTCAAGAACCTGTAAAGTGTTGACAATATATAAGCTATCAGATAGAAGATTGAATGGCTGATTATCTGCTAATACTGGCAAAGAGTTTTGCCTATCCGCTATACGAAGGTCCTCCTCCAGCTGTTCCCACTGTAGGGTATTCAAAAGGCCCTCATCCAAAAACTAAGGGGAAACCCTTTCCACAGTATCGAGAAATACTTTAGCTGTTTTTTCCTTTAATGGCGTCCCATGGTTTTTTAATAGCTCCCTGAGGGGTTGCTGCATTCTGAATTTAGACGTTTCAGACCCCATTGTTACTAATTTGAATAGCTTCAGTTATGGCATTTACAATAACAAACAGTGGCCTAGCTGCCAGGAGCAACGAGATTACTGAAAGGAAAACTATCTATCAAGTGTGCATTAAAATTTTTATAGCGGCTTTTCACGTGCTACCTATACCCTAATTGGACCGCTTCAAGCGTGTTTCTACTTTCACTTTTTAATTGGACCGCGTTCCACGCGTCAGGACCGCTGCTGGCGTATCCCGATACCGGACACCTTCCGTGTGTCCTTATTTTTATTTTAATCGGACCGCATCCCGCGTGCCCCCAGGACCGCTGATGGCGTATCCTGATACCCTTTAACTGGACCGCATTCCGCGTATCCCCAGGACCGCTGATGGCGTATCCTGATACCCTTTAACTTTTTTATAACCGGTTTAACTTATTGAAAAATTTTTTTTAAGATATCTTACCTTGTCTTCTTTATAAACCCTTCATGTTCCCGGGTTTCGGCACCAGTTATCGCGTTCCCTCTGCCCGCAGAGAGAGACACGACAAACGTCTGAAGCTTTGGAAGTTTATTGTGCACAGTCTTCCTTTCTTTCCCTCTTTTCTATCCCCTTCTCTCTTTTCTTTCTCTCGCTCTCTTTCCCTCTGCTTAACTCTCGCCTGCTCCGGTCGCTCCGCTTCTCCCGCTCGGCTCACGCCTGCTTCGGCCGCTCCGCTTCTCCCGCTCGGCTCTCGCCCTCGCTCGCACTCTTCTTCCTCGCTTCTACTCCTACTCTCAGCTTCTTCCTACTCTCAGCTTCTTCTTACTCTCAGCTTCTTCTACTCTCAGCTTCTTCCTACTCTCAGCTTCTTTCTTACTCCCCCACCCACCAAGCTTATATACACTTCAACCAATCAGGGGAGAGCACACGAGGTAAACGCGCGGACAACTGCAGGCATAGAATAGGTACACGAGGGGGGCATGCTCTAATCACATCATTAACTAGCCAATCATTGGAATTCGTTGGTTGTTTACTGTATAGCTGGCCATTTTTGGCTCAGCGCCAGGCGCCATCTTGACCATGCCCAAGGCTGGGGGTCCCGGAAACCCTGACAGGACATAACATCAAATACCAATATAACACATTAGAAACAAACCTATAATGCCAAATAGATTCAAACCACAAGAGTTTAAAGAAGACATATATGGGAGAATATTTGCATAATCTTGATGTGCAACCAAAAGACAACCTTGACTATATATTAAACCTATTTTTGGAAGAAGACACTGTGAGTACATATAAAAGATATAGACAAATGATGCATACAATGAAGAAATCTATCTTACTATGTAAGTATTCCTCATATGTCATTAAATAAAAAGGACAAAAGAAATCAGCAATTAAAAATTAAGAAATACAAATGGCAAACCAATTAACTAAACTTAATGGTAAAATAAAGTATAAAATAAAATGAGATTATTGATCACCAGTTAAATTAGCAAAGTTTAAAAATTATTTTTAATGTTCAACTATGTTATGAAAAACAGACAGTTTAGGTAATACATTTTTCTTCTTAGATAGATTTATTTTTTTAGAGATGTTTTAGGTGCACAGCAGAAAGTGTGGATATTTCTCTGTACCCCTACGCCTGACAGACACCTATAGCCTCCCCCCTATAAACATCCTGAACCAGAGTGGTATATTTGTTTTAACTGATGTACTCAAACTGACAAATTATTATTACATCCAGAATACATATTAGGGTTCACCCCTGGTTTTGTATATTCTATGGGTTGTAACAGTGCACAGTTATATGTATCTACTATAATAGTTTCATATAAAATAGGGTCACTGATCTAAAAATTCTACGATGGACCTAATTCTCTCTCCCTCCTCCTTAATACCTAGCAATAATAGATCTTTTCACCATCTCCATAGTTTCACCTTTACCAGAATAACACATACTTGTAGGCCTACAGTATACAGCCTATTCAGACTGGTTTCTTGAAATTGGCAATATGCATTTATGTCTCTTCTATGATGCTTCATGACTCAATAGATCATGTTTTATAGCACTGAATAATAATATTTCATTGTCTGGCTGTTCCTTGATAGAGTTGTTCACTCCTGTATTGAAGGGCATCATGGTTGTTTCCATGTTTAGAAATTATGAATAAAGCTGCTAAACATCTGTGTGCAGGTATTTGTGTGAACATACGCTTTCAACTCATTTGCCTAAGTACTAAGGAGCATGACTGCAGGATTGCATGGTCAAGGTAAGTTTGGTTCTTAAAAAAAAAAAAAAAAAAAAAAAAAAAAAAAAAAACCTCGCTAGCCTTAAACACTGTGGTAGCATTTTTTCATTCCCACCAGCAGTGCGTGAGTCTCCCTGTTGCCCCACATCCTTACCAGACTTCAGCACTGTGTGTGCCCTCATTCTGGCCATTTCTGTTTTAATTTGCATGTCTCTGATGACATAAAAATATGGAGCACCCTTCCTAAGCTCATTTGCCATCAGTTTATCTTCATTGGTGAGATATCAGGTCGAATATTGAATAAGCTATTTAGAGTTTTCTTATTGTTGGGTTATAAGAGTTCTTTGTACATCTTGGATATAGTCTTTTATTTTATATGCCATTTGAAAATATTTTCTCCTAGTCTGTGGTTTGTCTTTTCATTCTCTTAACAATGTCTTTCTGGAGTAGAAAACTTTAATTGTAAATGACTTCTTACCTAGAATTCTACTCTTTTTTAATTTTTTGGCAATCTTTTTTTATTATAGCATTAGAGTTATACATAATAGTTGGAAGCATTCTAACAAAAATCATACATACTTGGAATTTGATTTACTCTTTTTCAGTTTCAGTGAAGGATGTGGGGATACATCCTGTCCTTCCTCCCTCCTCCTACTCTCCTTCCTCTATTTTATTGATCTTCCTTTCACTCATTTATCTATTTATTTTTGATGGGTGATACACACACACACACACAAACACATAAAAAGGGGGAATTCACTGTGATGTATTTATACATGCCCTTAGTGTGATTTTGTTAAATTCATTGTACATTTCCTCCCTTTGCCTGTCCCTCCGCCCTCCCTCTTGATCTCCTTCTTACAATCCACTGATCCTCCCTACACCTTTATGATACCTGATCTGCTCCTCCTCTGCCACTTTTCCCACTTACTTTGTTCCAGCTTCATACAAAATATTTGAGCCTTGATTTTCTGAATGGTTTATTCCACTTAGCATAATTTTCTCCAGTTCTATATATATTTACCAGCAAATGCATAATTTAATTCCTCTTTGCAGCTGAGTAGAACTCCATTGTGTGTGTCTGGGCTGGTTACATAATTTGGCTATTTCGAATTGTGCTGCTATAAACATTGATGTGGTTGTATTGCTAGAGTATACCGATTTTATCTCTTTTGGAAAAATACCAAGGAATGAAATAACTGGGTCGTATGGTGATTCCATTCCTAGTTTTTTAAGTAATCAAACTGCTGTCCAGAATGGTTGTACTAATTTGCAGTCCCACCATCAATGTATGAATGTACCTTTTAGAATCCTACTCTTAAACAAGAGTTAGACATTTTCAAATATGCAAGATTTTTTTTGTTATTGTTTTTTTTGTTTGTTTTGCTGGGCTGCTCAGGTTGATCTTGAACTCCCAATTCTCCTTTGTTAGCTTTCTAAGTAGCTGGGATTACAGGCATGCTATTCACAGCACCTGAAATTTTTATTTTTAATGAAGTCTAGCTATAGATATTTTGCTGTCCTAGATTGTGTCTCATGTATTGTATCTAAAAAGTCATCACTATAAAATCATCTCGTTTTTCTACTGTTCTACAAGGTTTATACTTATGCATTTTCCACTTAGGCCTATGGGTCAGTTTGAGTTAATATTTGTGGAAGGTATAAGGTCACTGTCAAAGTTCATATGTTTTTCATGTGGATAGCCAGTTATTGCAGCACCATTCATAGAACACATTTGGTGAGTGGATTATATTTGTGTGTATTTCTAGGCTCTCTATTCTATTTCATTGATGTATTTGTCTCTTTTGCCAATGTCAGACTATTTTGATTATAGTAACTTCATAGGAAGTCTTGAAATAAAGGAGTGTCTGTCCTCCAATTTTATTCTTCTCCTTTAATATTGTGCTGGCCGTTTTGTGCCTTTTCCCCTTCCATTTAAACTTTCACATCCTTTTTTATATTTCTGCAAAATAAGTTGCTGGTGTTTTAATAAATATTGCACTGAATGTGTAGATCAATTTGAAAATGACTGATGTCTTCACAATATTGAGTCTATCTGTGAGCATGAAATCTATTTCCACCTATTTTTTATTACCTAAACAGCAACTGGTTAAAGTACTGAAGATGTGTAAAGAATGGATCATAGCTTATAGTGAGCATTGTTTAAATTTTTGAATGACACTGGTCACAAAGTTTTGAGGAAAATTTTACTGTGACCAAAGAAATCTCCAAACATCACACTGTCTTCAGATGTGAAGGCAACACAAAGGCAATTATTGACACTGGTTAACTAATCCCAAAATATAGATGTAAATACATGCCAGTTGACCAATTAATAAATCAATAGGAATAATACATGAATAAGGAAACACTGAACACGGAACTTACCTAAATGCATATTAAAGAAATTCACTAGAAATGGTTATGTAAACAGACACAAACATACTTTTATTTTTATTTTTTACTCAACTTGGACAGATAAGAGGATTCAAACAGATATCCTTTCAATGTGTCCTGCTCAGTTGCAAAGAGTATGGATAGTTGGCCACCTCCAGCTGAAGGATGCCAAAGGGGACTTGCCTTGGCTTTGAGCTTAAGTCAAGACCGTCTGAGGACAACCCAATGTCATAAGAGGCATGTCTTTTGCTGGTATTCTCTAACTGACAAACTTCTCCTATGATGCTGACAGAGCCATCACCAGATCTCAGTACAGTCTAGTGTCTGCTGAATAAATCTCACTGCCTCAGTGTCTGCTTTCAAGAAAATACAAACCACAATAACAACTTTTCATATTGAAAAAGTTCAAAGATGGAAAAAGTGAACAATTAAAATAAATATCCATAATTAGTTTTTGTCACTGGAAAAATGTTTATACAAATGCCTATCTTGAGAGAGAGAAATGTGCGCATAGGTATGTTTGTATTCAAATGCATACATGTGAGTGTGTTTGTCTTGCAATTATGTCAATTACAGGCATCTTAACATTTTACTCCTACATATTTCATTTTGTATATCTTAATAACAGGGAAATTCTCTTCATGAACAAAATACATTATCCTCTCAAGAAATTTCAATCATTTACTATAAATTATATATTTAAATACCAGAAATTATTCCCTAATTCTTTTTTTTTTTTAATTTGGTCTGATTTTGGATACAAGAGTCAATTGAGGATTACAAAATTGAATTTAGTTGGCATGCATTTAAAATCTGTAAGAGTATCCCAGTTTGCAAATTTTTCATGCTTCATGACCTAAATATCTTAGACTACTGCTTTTGCAAAGTACCACTTAATTTATATTCATTAAGTTTTTTCCTCATCATTAACTTAAAATTAAATATTGCTGGAAATATTGGTACATAGATGATACTGTGCCTTCTTAGTACTTTTATTGGTGGTCATAATGTCAGTTTGTCAGATTATTGGTAATGCCACAATTGATCGAATTAATTTTTAGATTTCACCACCATGTGGAACATTTATTCCTTTATAATAAATGAATAATATGTGTGCTAATAATTTGAGACTGTGGAAATAACTTGATTTTTAATAATCTTTTGCTCAATAATTTTAGTAGCCATTGAGATCTTACAATGAGAATTGTAATGTACTTTTTTATTTTGGTTAAAATTCATAATTTTTAAATTTGTATTTTGTATAAAAATCTTTTACTTTTGCCTGTTTCCACACTAGTTTTAGTATTATTGATAATATATTCTCTTATGTTTGTTGAAATAAAATAACCATTACTGTTATTATTCTTTTTGATGCTCAAATTGTCTGAAATTTGGCCAGTAAGAGTCTTTTAATCAGGTTCCTGTCTTTTTATTTTGTTTCCAGCATTTTTGATTACTGGGAAGTGATCAAACCAACATCTACATGTTAGATGTACTTATTGCTAATGTGCTTAATTAGAAAACATCATTATTCTTGAAATTAAAATAATTTAAATTATAAATTTATGTGAATACATTGAGGAAAAATCCTTTAGGAGTTTTTCTATTTTGCCTTAAAGTATGAGAGGAGAAATAAATGTGCATATTTTTCCAAAGTATAATAAAATAATTTCCTAATTATTTAAGTTATTAGCCTGAGAAATACACTTGTAAAACGTACTACATGAAAACAGATCTAAATCAGGCGGATAGTTCTTCAGTTATATAAGAAAAAATTTTCAAAGATGGAATAACAATGATACATTTTCTTAAACAAAGAGAAAACTAAATTAGATGACAGATGGAAGAGTAACTATAACCTTACATAAATATATGTTAAAAGGATCTACAAAAAGATGAAGATATTTAACTCAAAAGAATAAAATCCAACTCTCTACTATCTTTAAGGATTCCTCTCAATCAAAGCAACTCAGAAACATAAAGAAAAATTGAATGCATATACAATTAGATAATTTTTAAAAGAAGCAAATAGAAAATAAGTGCAAATTATGTGCATCAGACAAGTGAATATTCTTTGTGACCATGTTTTATTAATAAATGTTGTCCTATAAAATAATACTGTATCTTTCAGAAATACTAAATGATACAAAAGTGAATAAAAGAACATTATAACCTTGAAATGTAAAAGTAAATATGAGTCTGAGAGGAAAACTCAAATACCAACATAGTTTATTATACACATTAAATAATTTTGTGTTAAAGGAAAATATCAAAATAGTTATTAAAAATGTACTGAGAAAATCCTTTTTACACATACACACACACACCCCAAAATGATTCTTTTACAAGGAAGTAATTTAAAAAGATGAAAATGTGTCTTAATCAATTGCATGGCAAATAGACAAAAGAATCAATAATATATCCAAGAGCATATTTTTGGAAATATGTATTGTATTAATGAACCATGCATTAGTCTGTTCAGGAACAGCAAATGAAGCAATATCAAAATGAAATAAAAACACACTACAAGTAAAAAAAGAAGAAAATCATGAGCACAGATGCTATAATTATATGATACTAAATTTTAAAACTCTAGATAAGATAAAATATTTTCACCAAACTTGATGTGAGATAGGTAGAAAATCCAATAAATTAAAGGTAATCTAACAAATGCATACAAGTAAAACAACTAGGTTGAGGATCAATCTCAATGGTAAAGCACTTCTCTAGTATTCACAAGGCCCTGAGTTTGATCCACAGCATTGTATTAAAAAAATAAAAAGAAAAAAATATTGAAGAAAATGGAATTTAATTAAATGTATTAAAATGATTAAGTTAATTAAATATAGTTTCCAAACAGCTAAAGTCAATTACAAAGCAATATATAATTGTGACACTATCTCTTTCTCTGTCTCTACACAAACACACACACACACACACATATTGTATTTCTCAGCTGTTTATTGCTTTTTATTTTATTTTATTTTATTTTGTAACCAAAATACCTGATATAAATAACTTAGAGGAGAAAGGGTTAACTTTGCTCACAGTTTCAGAAGTTTTAGTCCATGGTCAACTGGCTCCATTCCTCAGGGTCTAAGGTGAGGCAGAACATCTTAGCAGAAAAGCAAGACAGAAAAACTGCTCAGTTTCTGGTAGCCAAGAAGCAAAGAGAGACAGGGAGAGAGTAAGGAAGGGGCCAAGGACAAGATATGGTGCTCAAGGACACATTCCTGGTGACATACTTCTTCCAACTCAGCCCTATCTGCCTAGTTTCTACCTCCTCCCAGTAGTCAGTTCAAATTATTAATCAAATGGATTAATCCACTATGAGATTAGAACACTCATAATCTGATCACTTCCCAATAGCCTCGCTGTTGCTGCATTGGAGACCAAGTCTTCAAAACATGAATTTGGGGGAGAAATTCTACATCTAAACCACAGCACAAATAAATATCCATATTTTTCCTAACTTCCTTTTTTTTCCTAACCATCTATATTTTTTCCTATATGCAGACATGCATACACATGCACACACAGTCTTAAGATGTGTAAATATTAATAGTACTTTATCTAAGTACAAAGTGGTAAACTTTTAAATTATTATTTTCTATAGTTATACATAGTAGTTGGGTTAATTCTGATAAAATCATACAAGCATCGAATTCAATTTCAGTTCAAAATCCCTCCCTTTCTCCTCTTGTCTCTCCCTCTTTCCCCTCCTATCGTCCCTTCCCTCCTTCCTCTACTATGCTAGACTGACTTTCACCCATCTATATATATTTGTTTGGTTCCTTTTACTTATATACATAAAGGGCAAATTCCCTGTGGCATATTTGTATATATATATATATATATATAACATTTCTTATTTGTTCTTATGAGTTATATAAGATAGGTGGATCCATTTTGACATATTATACATATATGGAGTGTAATTTTTTTTCATTCTGCTGGTTGTACATGATATAGAATTACATTAGTCACGTAACCATATATGCATGTAGGATAGTAAAATGTCTGATTCATTCTAAAGTCTTTTCTATTCCCATGCCCCCTCCCTTCCCATCATTTCTTTTTGTCTAATCCAAAGTATTTCTATTCTTCCTTAATCCCTACCCCTTATTGTGAATTAGCATCTGCATATTAGAGAAAAAATTCAGTCTTTGGCTTTCTTGGCTTATTTCATTTAACAAGATATTCTCCAGTTCCATCCATTTATTGGCAAATGCCATGATTTCATTCTTTATAAAAATTGATTGACTATGTCACTGTCATGTGCTGATTTTAAGTCCAATGGGTGTAAACCAAGGAGTGGGAAAACTGAGTCAAATGACTTTTCTGAAGAATCTCTATGCTGCTTCCCATAGTAATTGCACCAATTTGCAGTCCCACCAGCAACATATGAGTGTACCTTTGTCCCACATCCTCACAAACATTTATTGTTACTTGTATTCTTTTTTAAATAGTTTTGCTCAATACCTTTATTGTATTTATTTATTTGTATGTGGTGCTGAGGATTGAACTCAGTGCCTCACATGTGCTAGGTAAGCACTCTATCACTGAGCTACGACCCCAACCCTGTAGCTTGTATTCTTGATAATTGCCATTCTGATTGGAGTGAGATGAAATTTCAGTGTAATTTCAATTTGCATTTCTCTAATGTTGAACATTTTTTTCATATTTGGAAACCAACCCAACAAAAGGAAAGAAAGACCTCGACAATGAAAACTACAGAACACTAAAGAAAGAATTTGAAGAAGAACTAAGAACATGTAAAGATCTCCCATGCTCTTGGATAGTCAGAAATAGCTTTGTCAAAATAGCCATACTGCCAAAAGTGCTATACAGATTTAATGCAATTCCTATTAAAACCCCAATGATATTCTTCATAGAAATAGAAAAAGCAGTCACAAAATTCATTTGGAAAAATAAGAGCCCCAGAATAGCCAAAGCAATGCTTAGCAAGAAAAGTAAAGCAGGAGGCATCACAATACCAGAACTTAAATTATACTACAGAGCTGTAGTAATAAAGACAGCAAAGTACTGGCACCAAAACAGGTACATAGACCAATGATACAGCATAGAAGACACAGAGAAAAATCCACATAAATACAGTTATTTCATACTAGACAAAAGTACCAAAAACAAACATTAGAGAATAGATAGACTCATCAACAAATGTTACTGGGAAAACTGAAAAACCATATGTAGCAAAATGAAATTAAACACCTCCTCTCACCCTGCACAAAATTCAACTCAAAGTGAATTAAGGACTTAGGCATTAAACAGAGACCCTGCGCTTAACAGAAGAAAAAGTAGGCCCAAATCTACATCATGTTAACTTAGGAAACTGACTTCCTTAACAAGACTTCTAAAGAAGAAGTTAAATCAATGATCAATAAATGGAATGGAATCAAACTAAAAAGATTCTTCACAGCAAAGAAAACAATCAAGAACATGAAGAGAGAGCCTAAGAACGGGAGAAAATCTTTGCCACCTGCTCCTCAGATAGAGCATTAATCTCCAGGGTATATAAAGACCTCAAAAAACTTAACATCAAATAAACAAATAACCCAATCACTAAATGGGCTAAGGAAATGAACAGACACTTCTCAAAAGAAATATGATCAGTAAACAGATAACATGATTCTTTAAGACTTCCTTCTACTTTGCCTACTCTTTCCTATCTCTCGACTCTGACTCCTGATCTCCTTCTTCTACACTATTGATCTTCCCTATATCTTTAATATATCATATCACTCCTTCCCACTTTATTTTATTCTAGCTTCAACATCTGAGTGGAAAATTCAATCTTTGAGTTTCTGAGTTTGGCTTATTTCACTTACCATGATGTTCTCATTTTTATCCATTTGCCAACAAACGCCATAATTTCATTCTTTCTTATGGCTGAGTAGAACTCCATTGTGTATATATACCACAACTTCTTATTTCCTTCATCTATAGATGGACACCTGGGTTGATTTCATAATCTGGCTATCAGCACTGAGGTGGATGTATCACTACAGTATGCTGATTTTAGTTACTTTGGGAAAGTACCAAGGATTAGGGTAAATGGGTTGTATGGTGGTTTCATTCCTAGTTTCTTGGATAACTTCCACACTGCTTTGTAGAGTGATTATAGTAGTCTGAAGTCCTACCAACAATGTACAAGTGTATATTTTCCCCTATATCTCCATGAACATTTATTATTGTTTGCATGCTTGATCATTGCAAGTCTGACTGGAGTAAAATCTTAGAATAGTTTTGATTTACATCTCCCTGATTACTTCAGATGTTGAACATCTTTTCATATATTTGTTGGACATTTGTGTTTCTTCTTTTGAGAAGTTTCTGTTTAGTGCTTTTGTCCATTTGTCAATCAGGTTATTGTGAATATTTGTGTGTGTGAGTGTGTGTGCATTTTTATGGTCTTTCTATATTCTGGATAGTAATCCCCCTATAATAGGGGTAGCTTGCAAAGATTTTCTCCCATTATGTAGGTTCTCTCCATACTCTAAATCATTTCTTTAGCTGAGCTGAAGATTTTAATTTGATGGAAATCCATTTATTGATCCTTGGATTTATTTCTTGAGTTTTGGGGATCTTGTTAAGGAAGGTGGTGTTCAGCACCAATATGATGGAGTGTTGACCTTATGTTTTCTTCTAGAAAATGCACGATTTCTCATTTAATTCCTAAGTTTTATCCATTTTGATTTGACTTTTGTACAGAGTGAGAGTTAGGAATCTAGCTTCATTTTTCTACATATTGATATCCAGTTTTCCCAGCAGTTTGTTTAAAAGGATGTCTTTTTTCCAAAATATATTTTTGACAACTTTGTCAAGTATTGAACAGGTATAAGTATGTCTCTGTGTCTTCTATTCTGTTCCATTAGTCTTTATGTGTATTTTGATGCCAATACCATGCTGTTTTTGTTACTATAGTTTTGTAGTATAATTTCAGACCAGGTACTCTGATGCCTCCTGCATAACTTTTCTTGCTCAGTATTTGCTTTGACTATTCTGGGTCTCTTATTTGTCCAAATGAATTTAATGATTTCTTTGTAATTCTGTGAAGAATGTCATTGGTATTTTGATGGCAATTGCATCAAATCTGTATATTGCCTTTTATTGTATGGTCATTTTGACAATATTAATTTTTCCTATCCAAGAACAGGAGGTCTTTCCATGACAGGATCATGTCATCTGCAAACAGAGATAGTTTGACTTTTTCTTTTCTAATTTGTATCCCTTTGATTTCTGTCTCTTGCCTGATATGTTTGGATAATGTTGTTAGGACTATAGTGAATCGGAGTGATAGAGTGTAAAGCCTTGTCTTGTTCCTGATTTTAGAGAAAATGTTTTTAGTTCTTCTTCATTCAGCCTAATATTGCCTTTAGATTTGTCATAAATAATTCTTATGTTGTTGGTGTATATCCCTTCCATCTCTAACTTCTCCAGAATTTCTAACATGAATGGATGCTGGGTTTTATCAAATTCCTTTTCTGCATCTATTGAGATGATCATGTGACTCTTCTCCATAGTTCTGTTTAAATGATGAATTGCATTTATTGATTTTGCACATGTTTTACCAGACTTCCTTCCCTGGAACGAAACCCACTTAATCATGACATATTATCCTCTTGATTTTTTAATCCAATTTACTAATATATCATTAAGATTTTTGCATCTATGTTCAACAAGGTTATTGTTTTGTAGTTTTTTCTTCATGTGTCTTTGGATTTGGTTATCAGAGTTATACTAGCTTCACAGAATGTATTTGGGAGTGTTCCCTCCCTTTCAAGTTCATGGAATAATTTGACAAATATTGGTATTAGTTCTTTTGTAAATTTCTAGAAGAACTCAGCCAATAATTCATCTGGTCTTGAGTTTTTCTTTTGGGAGACTTCCAATTGCTTTCTTAGTTTTATTACTTGATTTTGGTCTATTTAGGTTTTATATATCTTCCTGGTTCAATTTGGGCAGGTCATATGTGTCTATAAATTTGTCAAAGTCTTCTAGATTTTCTAGTTTATTGGAGTAGATTTTCAAAAAGATTTCTGGTAATCCTCTAAATTTCAGAAGTTTATGTTGCGATATCTTCCTCTTAATGTATGATTTTATTGATTTGGGACTTCTCTTTCTGTGTTGGTTAGTTTGGCTAAGGGTTTTGCAATTTTACTTCCTTTTGAAGAACCAACTTTTTATTGCATTGATGCTGGATATTATTTTTTATTCTCAATCTCATTAATTTTGATTCTGATTTTAATCATTATAATCTTCCACTGATTTGGAGATTAGTTTTTCTTAAGGACTTGAGGTGAAGCATGAGCTTATATATTTGGGTTCTATTTTTTTTAATGTACACACTCAGTGCTATAAATTTTCCTCTTATAAAACTGCTTTAATATTGTCCCAGAGATTTTGATGTGTTGTATCTCTGTTCTTATTAGTTTCTAAGAGTTTTTTGACTTCTAGTCTCATTTCTTCTTTGATCCATTCTTCCTTTAACAGAGTATTTTTCAATCTCCATGTCTTTGTGATTTCTATTATTTTTCTTGTTGTTTTCTAGTTTCATTATGATCTGATAGGAAATATGGGATTGTCTTGATTTTTTTGTATTTGCTAAGGTTTATTTTGTGACCTAGAATATGGTATATTTTTGGAAAATGTTCCATGAGCTGCTAATAAGAGTAAATTCATCTGTTTTGGTGTTAAATACTCCATAGATGTCCATTAGGGTGATTTGATTTATAGTTTAATTTAAGCTGTATGTATCTTTGTTGGTTTTATGTTTTGATGACCTATCTATTGGTGTTAAGGGTGTGTTAAAATCATTTAGTATAATGGTACTAGGGTCTGAGATTTAATGTCATGGAGTAAATTTTTTTTTTAAGTAATTGGGTGTGCTGACTCTTGGGGTATAAATATTTGCTATCATTACATTTTCTTGTTGAATTTTTCCATTTAACAGAATACAGTGGTCTTCTTTGTCTCTTCTGATTAATTATTGCTTGAAATCTGCTTTGTCAGCTATGAGAATAGCTACTCCTGCTTCTTTTCAGAGTCCATTTGTATGGAATATTTTTTTCCCATCCTTTTACCGTCACCTCATGGGTGTCTTTGCTTATGAGTCTCTTGCAAACAGCATATAATTTGATCTCATTTTCAATTGATTCTTCTAATCTATGACTTATTACATTCAGTAATAGTATGGATAAGTTTTTCTTTTATCTTGCCATTTTGATTTTTTGCTATATTTAATATTGTATTGATTCCTGTTTATTATATTACTCATATTTATCTTCCTTGTCAAGGAGAGTGCTAACCTTCTCTCCTTTCATACAACACTTTTTCCTTAATTGGGAGCTTTGGGGTTTCTTTTTGAGTTCTTCTGTGTGCAATTTATCTTTGAGAATTCTTTGTAGTGCTGGCAGTTGCTCATGAATGCTTTTAGTTTATTCTTGTCATGGAAAGTTTTTATATACTCCCTCAAATTTGAAACTGAGTTTTGCTGAGTATAATAACCCTGACAAGCCGCTGTTTTCTTTCAGGGCTTGAAATATTTCATTCCAGGCCCTCCTTGATTTGGGGGTCTGAAATCAGAAATCAGATGTGAGCCTTATTGTTTGTGTCTAACTATGACCTGCCATTCTTCTCTTGCAGCTTTTAATATTTTTTTTCCTTATTGTTTATGTTAGGCATTTTGATTTGGATGTGTCCTGGAGAACTTCTTTTGATCAGGTCTATCTGGTGTCCTTTATACTTCCTGTATGTGGATGTCTATCTCATTTCTGAGATGGGAAATTGTTTATTTTCAATGTTTCTATTACTTTATTGAAGTAGTCTTTCAAAAATCTTCTTTTGTATAGGCTCACTTAATTCATTCCTTGGATCTTGTTTTAGTTCATTAAACATTTTAATAAACAGTTTTTATAATCTTTCTCTGGTATTTTACCTACTGCAGTACTGGGACCCTTTGTTGGGGATTGTCAATTTTGGAGGGGAGATTTGTTTACTGTTTGTTCTTGTTTTCAGATGTCTCCAACTTGTGTTTCAATTAAATCCTTGGTCAGAATTCCTGGTCTCAGACTAGGGTTGCACTGTTGATCCCTCTTGTTCTGGGGCTTCTGCTTCTTGAACTGCATAGCTACTAGTTCTTCCAGCTATCCAGCCTGCAGACACCCATTATGGACTATCCAGTTTCTGGTCGTATAAGCCAATCTAATAAATCCCCATTTTGTAATCATACTTCCTATTGATTCTGTTCCTTTAGAGAATCCTAACACAGATGCATTTCTTAGCTGCAGTATGTGTACTCTGTGAACTGTCCCAATCTCTTTCTAGCCCCTCTTAGAGGGAAGGGGAGCTAGGAATGGCACTAACATAAACAGCAGATGTACAGCTGTAAGGTAATTGTCCAGTGCCTACTTTGACATCCAAAACACTAATTCCCACCTACATAGAAATGGTGAGGTCAACATTTAACAATAGTCCCAACAGTAAAAAATTGTGAACTAGATAGATCAGGCACTTAATAGCAGGTATCTATTATGTTGTCCACTTTATTAATAATTAAGAATACAAGCAACAATAAATGTTGGCAAGGATGTGGGGAAAAAGATACACTCAAACATTACAGGTGGGAATGCAAATTGGTGTGACCACCCCAGAATGCAGTATGGAGATTCCTCAGAACACTTGGAATGGAAAAAAACATTTGACCCAGTTATCCCACTCCTCTGTTTATACCCAAAGGACTTCAAATAAACATACTATAGTGACAGAGCCACATTAATGTTCATACCAGCTCAATTAACAATAGCTAAACTATGGAACCAACCTAGATGCCCTTCAACAGATGAATGGATAAAGAAAATATGATATATATATAGATAGATATAGATATAGATATAGATATATGATATATATATGATGAAATATTACACAACTTTAAAGAAGAATGAAATTCTGGCATTTGCTGGTAAATGATGGATTTAGGGAATATCATGCTAAGTGAAATAAGCCAAACCCAAAAAACCAAAGGCTGAATGTTTTTTTCTGATATGCAGGTGCTAATTCACAATGTGAGGAAGCATGGAAGAATACAGTTACTTTATATTAGGTAGAGGGGAATGAAGGGAGGGGAAGGAGTATGGGGGAAAATGATAATAGAGTGAAGCAGACATTATTACTTCATGTATATATATGACTGCATGACCGATGTGATCCTACAATGTGTATAATCAGAAAAGTAAGAAATCACACACCATTTATGTATGATCTATCAAAATGTATAAATGCATTCTACTGTCATGTACAACTAATTAGAATAAATAAAAAATTAAAATAAGTAGAGAAAAAATAATCAAACCAACTTGAATGGGGTAGGAATTACATAATGTATGTGTGTATTTATAATTTTATGATTTAGTGGTATTACAGTTTCTTAAGTGACAGAAAAGAGGGTAGAAAGGCAAGAGAAAGTTTGAAGTATTTGAAAAAGTGATCAGAGAGGCAGGAGATAGGGAGCAGGGCTCAGCTGTAAAGATAGAATAATTAGTTAATTGAAATTGAAGAGAAAAGAAAGGGAGAAGGTAACAGAAAATTTTGGTTGTTACTGGGGGAAGAGTGTGAAGAAGGGGAGATAGGTTTCCAGAAACAAAAAATGAACAAACAAGTAAAGGTAAGATTTAAACAACTCAAACTCTTTAATAATTATACCCCACCTAAGTCTAAGTTAGGCTAAATAATGAACAACGTGCATGAGAGAGCTATTAATGTGTAACTAAAGTTATGTCAATTTATATGTACATTAAAATCTATTGGCACAGTGAGAGGATACAAAAACACATACACACGATCATGCATAATGAATAAAAAGAATGATACAGTACAATGAAATGATGTTTAAATAAAAGGTTAAAATTTAAAAAGGATAAAAAATGGGAATATGGACAGGGAAATAAATAGGAATAAAGAAAAAAAGAAAAAGAAACCTTAATGAGAAATAGAGGGCTTCTTTTCACTGCAGTGCTCATATCTATTGATGGGAATTTTTAGTCTTCATTTTTAGCTCCGTATTTTGGGCCAATCTTTGTGTTCTTCTAGCTGCCAGCTGGGTGCGGTAGCTCTTAGCTTCCAATCCCCCATTATTAGGTGGGAGTGCTGATGAATTACGTAATCCTGTAGCAGGGGTGATGCAGAGTTCCAGATTAGAGTTTTCAGTTGTTGGAGTTTGAACTCCAGAAAAATCTACTTTCAGGGCATAGGTAGGGAGCCTCCGCAGGTTTCCTTTTCACTGCTGTGGATGTGAATTACTGGGTGTCTGTCCTGAAGTGCAGAAGCGCTTGCGTGGCCACAGTCCGCATTTTTGCAATTGCGCTAATGGAGTGCCAGCTATTATGGGATTTTTCTCCCTTGGAATCCAGAGATTCAGGGGCTGAATGTTCCAGGTAAAATGTTCTTCGTTCTTATTTCAGTCTCTCTGGTTCAGGCACCTTCTGAAAATTGTTACATTAGCTGCTGGTAACTTCCTTTATGCGCTCACCTGGGAATGCTTTCCTCTCTGGCCAGCATGCTCAGCTCTCAGGGCGCAGAGGACTTTTGTGCTACACTGGCGGAGGGTGCCTGTGGTAGCTGCCTGCACCCAGGGAAGGCTCCCTCGGCCCCCACAGACCGTTTTGGAATTGTTTGCACTGAGACACTTACTTACCAACTCTGTGTCCTTTAAAATTGACCTTCTTTTGTAAACCACAGGTTCCCCTAGGTCGTTTTTTCTTTATTTTAAAATTTATGCACTGGCATGAGTCTCTATGCTCCCAGCTCTGCTCTTCTTGCAGCGGGGAGCTGGTGCACTTCTAAGGTATTATTTTTTATGCTCAAGTTACCGACATTTGTAGCTATATGAATTTTTTTCTTCCTTTCACAGTTCAGGATTATGTTTCAGTGAGGTTGCTTTGTTACTCACCTTGTTGAGGAGCTCTTTTCCCGCTTTCAAAGTCTGCTGGTCAGGTGCTGCTACGACAGGTTTCTTCCTCTACTCTGCCAACTTGTCTCTCTTTTTTTTTTTTTTTTTTTTTTTTGAGGGATGGGGGCAGTATGTGTTTGTTTGTACGTGTTCCCTTCAAGCACATTTGATAAAGTTATAACTTTTACATAACTTTTAAAAATTTAAACATATTTATTTATTAGCATTCGCATACAACTCTAATTTACACAATTCTTGCCTTCAACAGAAAATGCAGGTTATGTGCAAATGTAAACAACTTCAGTACAAATGGTCAAATTTTAGAAATAATAAAGACCTTTTTTTAACTAATAGACATTTATTAAAATATAAATGAAGCTAGAAATTTCAATTTGTATTTGACAATAGTTTTTACTACAACAGATAACATCTCTGTGTATTGCCTCCCAAAAATCCACTTTTAAACTTTACCCATTCAGAAGGATTATTTTGTTCTGAGCTTTGTAAAGGAAGGAAGTAAAGGGTGTAAAATTAAGTATTCCTAATCAGCATCCTGAAAAATATGAGGTCACAAATTGTTTAAAATAGCAACACAAGTTGATTTAGCTCAGAGTGTAGAAATAGTGTATAATACCATTAGTAGATGTTCAAATTAAAATTCAGAATACTCTTACTTTAAGAATCCAGTGATAAAAATGAAAAGTTGATTTTACATATTGATTATTTGGCAAGAGAAAAGATAGACTGTATATATAGCCAAGACCCGAGCAAAAAAGAAGGATGTTAGTCCTGGGATTGGCAATGAAGGTAGAAAAGAGCAGCCAAAAATCTAAGATGATTTTCCATGCATTTGTATGTTATTCCTAGCAACCTGGAGCTTTATGTTTTTTCAATGCATGACACTTGTGGTTTGGAACTGATATAAATAATGGTTCTGTCTCTAAGTTTATTTTGTTTAGTGATACACATTCAGATTCAGGTTTATATTTGTATTAGTCTATGCTTAATAATGATGATGAAAACACTATACTTAGAATAGTAGAGGTAGTTGAATAAATGAGTGCTCTAAAAGGATTTTTAAACTATCACTTTTAAAACACACCTCTATAATAAATTTTATGTGATTGTCTAGAGTGAGCCAATATTGTGACGGTGTCACGTAGTAGAATATGGAGATACAATGGTTCCATGATATTCTCATCTATGAGATGTGGACTCCCTGGAATTGATGAGGAAGGAAGATTTTAGGGCTGGTAATGAGATATATCTGGCAAGACAACATTTAGAAAAATCAACCTTTTGAGGTATAACAGCCCATTTAAAGAAATTACTTACAATTATAAATTTTACATGTTATGTGCTTCATTTCTGAATTTAAACAATAGATAAGCACTCCAGGTATATAAAAGAAATTAGAGACAGAATATAGGTCCATATCTTGAGGCTACAAGAGATAATGTGCTTTCTAAAATTTAGAAATCTATTCTATGTATAATAAAAAAGCTCAGCAGCAGATACACTTTCATATTTTCAAATACAGAATTTTGAAACCAAGAATGTAAAGAAGAGGTCAGAACTTGAAATAATTAGAAATGAAGGACAAGAGCATAAACTAAATCAAGGTTAATTACAAAACTGTGAACTTAAAAAATTAAAATAGCCTACTAAGGATTTTTAAGGGATAGCTGACTATGTACTAGACCTCTTAGTAGGAATTGGGAGATGTTTTAATATGTAAGATGCAGCCATTATCTCTGAAGAGTTCATTGCTTAAAGAAAAACAATAAAGGTTAGCACGGATTTGGAAAGGATATGGCACATGCTTAAATCAAAGCAGGTACAAACTTGTATGAAAGGGCCCATAATTAGTCCTATGACTGGGGAACATTCAAAAGAGAGAGAGGGAGATATCAGAATAGAAGAGAGAGGAAGAAAGAAAAAGGAAAGGAAGGAAGGAAGGCAGGGAGAGAAATAATGGAAGGAAGGAAGGGATGGATGGAAGAAGAAATGGAATGGGGGGAAGAAAGAAGAAAAGAGGAAAAGAAAGAAAAGGGGAAGGAAGGAGGGTGAACCAAAGAAAGGAGAGAGGGAGGGAGGCTGCATGGATAGGATGGGAAAGAAGGAAGGGAGAGGGAAAAAGAAAAAAGAAATCATGATATTTGAGTTACATCTTCAAGGATAATTTAATTTGCCAGAACAAGAGGATACCCTAGTTAGAGTAAAAGAAAATGATTCAATTAAATAGATACAGATAGACTTGATGATGATGATATGGTAGATTCATGTAATTGATCCATACATAGTAGGGACAATAATAAACTCTTACAATGGAAACAGAAAACGTCTAAGAAAAATCAGTGGTGAATAAATGTGGAAAAGTAGTTTTTGTCAGAAGTTGGAAATAGTGTGTAATAAAAACAAGAGATTTGCCGTTCTAGTGATTTAGTTGACCAACAATGAGAGTCTGTAAGCCGTTCCAGTGGTGCTCAGGGGACTAATTTACAAGATATGCAAATAGTCAATTTGATCAGCATTTACTGAGAACCAGACTCAAAGTCCACTAACTCGAAGAATTCTTTATCAATGGTGATACTCAATGTGTTAGTAATAATAGGCATTATTTATTTAAGAAATGCACTATACTAAGCATTCTGAGTTTTCAATTAAAAAAATCTCCTCTTTCCAACCACCTACTAAATTAAGAATACCTATCTCTAATGGGCAATAAAAAATAGAAACTAAGTCTAATAGAGTCCCAAGGCCACATTCAGGAACAGCCAGGTACAGTTACCCTGCACCCAAAGTTGCTTTGTTGTTGTTTTTGTTGTTATTTTATTACAATCTCAAAGACCTTTTTATTCCACCTACTAGTAAAAATTCAAGGTAAAATTAGGGGTGGGAGACAAAACAGAACAGCAGTTTATTCCATTTGACCAAATTAAAATGGAAATAGATATAGTCAAAATTATTATTCATCATCAACCTCATTTTAAAAGTGAAGAGAAATGGCAATACTATACCTTTCCAGAATAAAATAAATTCATTTAAATTGAATAATTTTAAAACTTAGAGTTATAAAAAGGTCAATGCATTTTTCTAACTTTCCTTGAACTGACTGGAACTCCCTTATGTGGATATGCTAGTCTGTACAGTAGCATTTGGATACCAATATGATTATCACTCAGTGAATTAGATGTTGCTATGCCTGCAAGGAGTTTTCATTATAATGGAGATATTTGGCACATAATCAGACATTTGCAATAAAGTCTGACAATGGATGTGTTCGTGATATGGTGCAGATGGAATGGAACATTAGATATTATAGCCCAATTTAAGACTTGAGAAAAGATTTCTGAAGGACTTGTATGCCAAACTGGTACTTGATGGATGAGTAATGATTAAACAAGTGAAAGAAGATGGTCCAAATGTTTCAAAAAGTGGGTACAATCTTCACAAAATACAGAGCAGTGACACGGCATAATTTTACAAATATCTATAAATAGTTAAATATATACTATAAAGCAGAATGAGAATTAGGGACTCGTAGAACACACAATTCTGGAAATGTGGTCCCTGGCTTAGAAAAAAGTTTGCACACTTTCTACACCATATAAATATGAAGAGGAATGGTTAAAAATTGTGGATCAGCCAGGGTGTGGGGGTGCACACCTGTAATTCCAGTGACTGGGGAGGCCAAAGCAGGAGTGTTGCAAGTTCAAAGCCAGCCTTAGCATCTTAGCAAGACCCCAAGAAACTTAGTGAGACCCTGTCTCAAAATAAAAAATAATAAAAGGGTTGGTGATGTGGTGATGTGGTTCATTGGTTAAGTGCTCCTGGGTTTAATCCCTGTTACTAAAAACAAAGTGAATCAAATAAATGAAATATTCGTATACGTAAAGGATTAATACAAAGGTAGAAAGAAATAATGGTAGCTGGGACTCATTATTTTAGTTAAGGGGGAATACAATGATGGTGGGAATTAATACTTTGGTAATAATAATAGCTAATATTTATTAATCAGTTATCAGGATTTAACTGTGTTATCTCACTTAAGGTCAGAGCAACCCTGTTAGGTGACATTTTAATATCTCAATTTTGCAAGTAAAGGAACCAAGGATATTGTTACGAACTGAGTTGAGTCCCCATAGAAATTCATACATTGTAGTTCTAACTCCCAGTACCCCAGAATATACCTGTATTTGGAGACAGGACCTTTAAAAAAAATAATTAATGTACAGTGAGGTCATGCAAATGGATCCTAATCAATATGATTTGTGTCCTTATGATTGAGACCCAAAACACACACCAAGGGCAACGTCATGAAGATACAGATGGAAGGCAGCTCTGTATGGACCACGGAGAGGACCCAGAATGAAGCCAACTCTGGACCTCTGAAGTAATGGTCAACATCCAAGCTATATCACAGCCCTGGCAGACTCATACAGAATTTAAGGTCCAAGAACTCGTAAGTGGCAGATCAGTAATTAAACAAAGGCAGTCTGGCTTCAAAGTTTGGGGTAATTGTCAAGCAGGTATGCTCATCAGGACACAATATTCTCCAGTTTCATCAGTGTTGTCAAAAATGTCAAGATTTACTTCCTTTAAAAGCTGACTAAATATTTCATCATTTTTGCGTATGCATCCCAGTTTCGTTATCCACTGATTAGTTGTTGGAAATTTAGATTGTTTTTATATCTTGGATACTGTAAATGCTGCTACACTAAATATGGGATAATTAGTAACTCTTCAAGATCCAGATTTAATTCCTTTGGTTTTACCCTGGGTGGGATTGTTGAATCAGGTCTAAGTTCCATATTTTTAGTTTTAAAAACATCTGTACTGTTTCTGTAATAGTTGTAATGATGTATATCCCTTCTTATTCTTTCTGTGCTAGAGGTTGTACCCAGGGCCTCACACATGCTAGGCAGGAGCTCAATCACTGAGCTGCATCCCTAACCACCAAATTTATATTCCTAAAAATGGTGTACAAGTGATTTTTTTTCAAATTCTCTACAAAATTTTGTTATTGCTGCTGTAGTTAGTGATAGCCATCCTGAAAGCATGTGGTATGGATTTTTATTTTCCTAATATTTAGTGATGTTGAATGCTTATTTTCTCATACTACTTGTATGTCTTCTCTGGAGAATATATTTCTTACATATCAGTGATTTCTTTGGCTCTTGTGACATTACTTTCTTCTTTACAGTCTTTTGTACCTCTCTGTTATTTTTCTGTATGTTCTCATGGATTTTTCTTCTCCTACCCTTAAAGTTATTTTTTTTCAGGTTTTCCAGTTGGCTCACTGCTCTGCTCTTCTGTGCTTACACCTTTGCATAACATTGGCTAACACCTTCTCCAAAGATGCACATATTGATCATAAAGATTTGCATTTCTTGTAATTTCTTTGTGATACTTTCTAAAGGACATTATGCTAAGTGAAATAAGCCAGACATAGAGAAACAAATACTGTATGACCTCACTTACATGTGAAATATTAAAGTCAAACTCAGAGAGTAGAATGTTGGCTGTCAGGGACTTGGGGTGGGGGAATAAAGGTCAAAGAGTAGAAAGTTTTAGTTATGCAAGGTAAATAAGTTCTAGAGCTTTAATATACAACAGAGAGTCTATAGCTAGCAATTCTGTATTGTATACCTAAAATTTTCTAAGAGGTAAATCTTTCATTATTTTTGGCTCAAAACTAAAAGGTAATAATAGTAATGGAGAGGTGGGAAAAATTCTGGAAGGGTTTGGAGATGAAGAACGCTTATGGCCTTCATGGTATGATTCATGGTCACACACTTCTCACTAAACTCACTGGATTGTGAATGTTAAATATTAAAAGTTATTTTACATGTCAATCATACCTCAATAAGTATTTTTAAAGCTATAAAAGAGAAAGAAGTACTTGGTCTATGATGTTTCATTGTGCAAATAGATGCCATAATTTTGATCTTAAATGTTCCCCCAAAGGACCATGTGGAAGAAGATTAGTCCCCACATTGATGCTTTTGGGAGGTGGTGGAAACTTTCAGAGGGGGAGAAGAGTGAAAGGTCTTCCAGTCTTTAGGGTCTTACCTAAGACGTGGATATGGGGATCTGGGCCCCCTCCTCTTCCCCTCTTTCAAAGCAAGGTGAATGGCATTGCTTTCCCATCATCTCCCACCAGGATGTGCTATATCCCCAGCAGAGGCTTAAACCAATATGTCCTCCTGAACATGGACAAAATCTCCAAAATTCTGAGTAATATAAACCTTTTCTCTTTATGTTTTGACTTCTCCCTGGTATTTATAGCGATCAAAAGCTGACTAACACCATAGATCAAATGATCAAGACTGTAACATATTTTGTTTATCATCTACTATGGACCAAGAAATACTCCTTATGGTGATGTTAGAAAGAGCTTCTGTCCTATAGAATTAAAAAAGATGTGTTTGGGGAAAATAAGAGACACCAAGTACAGGCTTGGGTAAAAGATGTGAAGGATAAACAGAGGGGAAAGACAGAAATATAAAAATAGGGGAAAGGCTTAAATCAAGTGGAGTGAGAATCATGAGATAAATGTAGACATTTCAGTTTGTTATGTATATTTTCAGCAGGAAAATATAAGATTTAAACTTGGTCCCACTGATAAGATTTAGTTGTAAGATCCATTAACATACATGTAATAAATAAAATTTGAGATGGATGAGGAATCTAAGTGAAAGAAAGAGAGAAAGATAGGTGTGGGGGTGGGAGGGAGTGTGCTAATAAGACCAAGGGGTTGATCTTATAGAATGAAGAGGTTTCAAGGAATGTTGGGAGACTACCAGTCATAGAATTGCTATACTCTTTTTGAAAAGAAAGATGAAAGAAAGATCTGTGAATCTTGTAAATGACAGTGTGAGGAATTGTGTTTTACTCATTAATATTACAGATGATATTGATAATCATTAAAAAGATTATTGCAATGATAGATTTACCTATATATACCCTTTCAGCATGTGTTCTTCTGCTTGCCTTCTTTCCCATTTAGATGAGTGACTCCTTTAGGATTCTCCAAATTCATTTTATTGTGTAAAGTACAATGAATATTTCCCAGTGCAACTGAAAAAAAATCAGGGTAGAAGTTCAGAAATTTGAATATACACTATAATTACAAATTCTCCGTCTGCAGGAAAGAATGTTAAGGTACAAAGTAAAATAATTTTAAATCTTTACTACCCAGACTTCTATGTGTAAATCTTACCCTAGTTATTCCAGATATCTGGGGGTGGGAAGGGGAGCCATAAAGAGATCAGTGCTTACACAAAATAAATTAATATTTATTTATTTATTTACTTACTTACTTACTTATTTGGTGCAAGGGCTGAAACCCATGGCCTCATGCTTCCCAAGCAAGCATTCTATCACTGAGCTGTACACTCAGTCCAATATGTTATTTTATATTTAAAACTGACATGTACTCAAATAGTTAGTATGGAAGTCAAAAGTCTGCTTTACCAAGGGTCAGTATCCCTACCTTGAGGTTAAGATATAACATGGCTGCCTATCCTAGCATTTGCCTTCATGGGAGGAAGGTAGGAGCAAGCTTTTGAAAGAAAATTGTGAAAAGGATAGATGGATCTTTAGGTTTGCCATGTGCACTTCAAGTTATGATATTATTATTCTTTACAAAAACAATTATACATACAGCTGATAGAACTGAATTTGGGTCAGAATAACTTTTTGTATATGACACACCATAATAAAGTCTATGAAATTTTTTTTTACTATTATAGTTCTTGTACATGTAACATGTTCATTGGGTCATATAAAAATATTTCCATTCATAACACAAAAATGTTGACAGGACATCACTGTCAATATATTTCAATTGCTAAACAAACAACTTTTAAACAAGGAGAGAAATGATAAAAACGCTGGAAACTTCCAGAATTGCAATTCAAATGGATAATGGTACATTCTGGAATTGCTACTATAAAGATGTTTTGGATCTCATTAAATTATTGTAAATTATAATTAGATTTGTCTCATCTTCCTTCACTTACCAAATTTTAGAAAAGCTATGCAGAATTTAAAGAAAGGTCTTTATGTTCATGCATTTTGGTCATAAAGGGAATCCCTTTGACTGCATTTGAAATTTCAACTATGTATTCAACCACCAAAATCCATTCCACATGCCAACAATAACACATTCACAGTTTCAAAGCATAAAGTTATTTTAAAATTCTCCACAATGGCATGTAACAATCTGTTGAAAATTTCCAAGCAGTATGAAAACAAACAAGATTTTTTATTCCTTTGGCATAAAACCATGTAGTAAAAACATTTTACTGTGCTAGATATATATTAGGAAATATATTCAAAATCATGAATTCAAAATGTTACTTTGTGATTATTTGTGGGACAAATATTATCTTTTATTAGCCAATAACATATATATGGATTTCTATGATGTTTTACTTGCATATAATTCAATACTCCTCAGTGTTTCTGACATTAAATATTAATAATAATGAATATCCCTGTTTTATCCTTCAGCTCCATGCATCCGGATATTTTCATAAATCAGAGAAAAATGATAGCTATAGAAAGAACGTGCTGCTAACATAGTTGTTTTTTATCTAAATATATTTTATTGTATTTTACACAGCATTAATTACATATTCTACCATTACAATATGTTTAATGGATAATTAGTGCAGATATCTCTGCCCTTGTTTGTAATGAGGAAATTTAAAACCAAAATATTACAGGAGTTCTTCAAGGTCACAAAACAAAAGTAACAAAGATGAAAGCAGATATATTGACAATGCTGGCCTCTGTTTTCTACTCCAGAAGCAAATATTCTCAACTGGAAATAATGTTTTGAGAAAGTCCTTAGCATTTTCTTGAAAATGGTAGGGTAAGTAAAGTGTATCAGTGAGGGTTAATTTTTTTTTAAATGGAAAAGTTATCGCTCTGCTAAACTGTTTTGCCAGATTTCAATGTTGATTTATTTGCAATCTGATTGCACCAACCAGCATCACCTCCTTGCAGACAAGGAGAAAACCTTAGACCAGAGCCTTTGTGGACCCTTGCTCTTGTGTGGAAAATAATGAAGAAAAGGTAAGAGTCAGCAGGATAAGCAGTGAGCTGGAGACTTCAGGCTCCGTAAGCTCCAATCTCTAGTACCTTGGTGACTCCTTGTAGCTAAAAGGGAGGATTTAAATGGTTACATCTTATCTGTAGTTAAATTGAGTCCAGTTAGTGCAGGTAAAGGCTATATTTTGGGTAATAATTTTATTTGAATGCTCCTCCTCCCTTTCATATTCTCTAGACAAAAACTAAACTACTGATGACCTAAGAGTCCCCTGTTGAGAGACAATTACTGCTAAAATTCTCTAAGAGGAATGTGGTATGAATAAGGGTTATATGTGAAAAGCTGTCTGCATCCTCAGCAGATGGCCCATAGTAACAACAGTCTGATGATATGATTGATTCCTATAATAAATAAGTTTAGAAAACAAATGCTTTTTCCGCGTGCAATGCATTTGAAAATTATTTCTGTAAGCACAGCTGAGATAATGTGCTCTTCACATTCTTCCTCCAGCCTAAAGCATCCCTGTTGCTTTAAAGACAGCAACTTCCCTTTCTGCTCTTCAACAGCAGTCACAGCAATGAAAACTCACTTCAAATCCTCAAAGGAAAATAGCTCACAAAAATATCAGAGAATTTAGGTTGAGAAAATAAAAGGATAGTATGATCCCTAGGGAAGGAAAATTGTAGCAATATTCCTAATTCTCACATTTTGGGAGGGCATGGGGGCCAGCGGAGACTAATGAAGCTAAACTTAGGCAGCTAAATCTCAATGGCACCTCAAGAAAGCAACAGAGAGGCAGAGAAGTAAGAGAAAGTTAAAAAAGAAATAATGTATAACCATGAGTTGAAAGACCAGTAAGTATCTACATTCTTCTGTCCTCTGCCTCAAAATCAAAACAAAAGGCCTGGGTTTAACAACTCAAGGATTATTCACAGTGAGGAAGATAAGCATCATTTAAATATTTACCTCCCTGTGAATTTTTCTTAACTTTAATGATGTTGTACAGATTTAAATATGTAGCAATTTTTATTTTTAGTCAATGAAAATGAAATGTAAATACATTTTTCGTATTACAGATTTCATCTGCTCATTATGCATTTATACCAAGTCTAACACTTTCAAAACATGAGCAGTCTGTCCGTAGAAACAACCAAAAAGTGCTTTTCAAGGGGTGTTCAAAGGGTCTCTCTATTCAAAAGTTTAATTATTTCCCTCTTCTTTCCTTTTTCCCCTTCTTCTTTCTTTTTATTTTTTGTCATTCAAGAAAATATATAGCTTGTATCTATGAGTTAATGTTTTAAATCTGAAAATAAGATGCTGTTATAGTTTGGGTATGAAGGGGTCCCCAGAACAGCAGTGTTCAGAGGTGGGGCTTTTGGGAAGTCATTGTACCTTGAGGACTATAGCCTGATTAGTGAATTAATTCACTGATGGATTCATAGTTGGAAGCAATATTGGGAGGTAGTGAGAACTATAGGGGATTGGGCCTAGTTGGAGGAAATGGGCACTGGGGGCATCCTCTGGAAGGATGTATCTAGTCTCTACCACCTTCTCTCTCTGCTTCCTGGCTGCTATATGGGGAGCAACTCTCCTTTGCCACCATTCGTTCTATGGTGCCTTAATGTTCCATCCCAACTCAGGCCCAAAGCAATGGAACCTGCCAACCATGAACTGTGACCTCTGAAACTGTAAGCCAAAAATAAATCTTTCCTCCTTTTTTTTTTTTTTTAATTAATTGTACACAAATGGGGTACAACTTTCGTTTCTCTGGTTGTACATAGAGTCTCATTGTTTGTGTAATCATACATGTACATAAGGTAATGATGTTTGTCTTACTCCATTATCTTTCCTTCTCCCCACCCACTCCCCACCCTTCATATCCCTCTACACAATCCATCCTTCCACCATTCTTGCTTACCCACTCTCCCCCATTATGTATCATCATCCACTTATCAGTGAAATCATCCTGCCTTTGGTTTTGAGGGATTGGCTTATCTCCCTTAGCATAATATTCTCCAACTCCATTCATTTACCTGCAAATGCCATAATTTTATTCTTCTTTATGGCTGAATAATATTCCATTGTGTATATATATACCACAGTTTCTTTATCCATTCATCTATTAAAGGGCATCTAGGTTGGTTTCACAATCTAGCTATTGTGAATTGAGCTGCAATAAATATTGATGTGACTGTGTCACTGTAGTATGCTGTTTTTAAGTCCTTTGGGTATAGGCCAAGGAATAACTGGGTCAAATGGTGGTTCCATTTCAAGTTTTCTAAGGAATCCTCATACTGCTTTCCAGAGTGACTGCACCAATTTGCAACCCCACCAGCAATGTATGAGTGTACCTTTTTTCCCACATCCTTGCCAGCACCTATTGTTGCTTGTATTCTTGATAATACCCATTCTAATTGGAGTGAGATGAAATCTTAGGGTAGTTTTAATTTGCATTTCTCTGATTACTAGTGATGTTGAACATTTTTTCATATATCTGTGATTGCTTGCATATTCCTCTGCAAAATGTCTTCTCAGTTCCTTAACTCATTTATTGATTGGGTTATTTGGATTCTTGGTGTAAAGTTTTTTGAGTTCTTTATAAATTCTGGAGATTAGTGCTCTATCTGAAGTGAATCTTTCCTCCTTTAAGTTGTTTCTGTAAGTTTTATTTTTTTCTCACAGAAAAAAAGGAAGGTGAATAATGCAGAGGCACGTTGTATCTTTACTTTACTCTGTATATAAGAATTTTATCTAACAAATAAACCAAAAGAGCCATGTCTTAGTTCATTCAGCCTGCTGTAACAAAACTGTGGCAGACCAGGTGGTTTAAACATTTCTTACAGGGAAGTTCATGACTTTGGTGCTGGCAGATTTGGTGTCTGGTGTTTGCACTTGCTCTCTGGTTTGTAGAAAGTTATCTCCTTTCTTTTTCCTCTGAGGGTGAAGAGAAAAGGCAGCTAGCTCTACCTCATCATGGTTCCATCCTCTTAGCAGGGTGCGATTTTAACAAATGAATTCTGCAGGAACACAGCATCCAGTATAGTAACTGATTAGGTTTTGTGTCTCTCTCCACATCAACAGATTGTTAGGACAAAAAAGATAAAAAACCATCTCTAGCTTACTTAGTGCTGAAAATAAGGAACCTCTCTGTCCCCATAGAAAGAGAAGAATGAGTAACTTTCTGAGATCATGGGCAAAAGAACCAAATTATGCCACATGAATGTTCCTGATGGTGTTATATTTTGAAATAGTTTATCAAAGTTTTTCATATACCGAAATTTGTATACTCATGACAGGATGTGGAACAAATTCAGATTATTTGTTCTGTCAGAGCTGCTTTATATGATAGAAGCCTTGACATTCTCACCTCTGTAGAAGTCATTGTAATCACTTTCTGTACGGTCTGAACTTCCTAAAATAATATAATTCTAAATGTGTATATGAATGAATGAATATTCCTTAGATACTATTTCACACCAAATTTTGTATAATATTTCACCTAGAACCAATATGTGTCATAATCTTTGAAAATTGATGGAGAAATCATTTTATTTGTAGCCTCTAACTCATACAATATTCTCATTTTATTTTCACTCTCAACAATTCATACACAAAACCTATCATAATATACTTATTGAGCTAAAAGTACGGGAATCATAGATTTGGTGATACTAAATTTGAGGAAAGGGGAGGAGATTCTGGAATCACCAGATCCCAGTTAGTTCTTTAACACATTTAATAGAGTGCTAGGCAGGGGAAGGATTCACTAGTTCTCCAAACATAATCTCTACTTGTTTCATGTCCAGCTGGGGAAAATAGGTATAATATTTCAAAGTTACATATATACCTCATCAATTGCTTATGTGTCAGAAAAAGGGAAAGTTATCCTATCCAAATCATCATTATCATCATCATCATCATTGTAATAATAATAATAATACCGATTTGATGTTGAAATTTCCCTGGGAAAATGGTAATTAATTTGATATCTTAATTACCAGAAGTAAAAATTGACCAGTGGTTCTTATTGGCAAAGGGACAGTACAGAGGCTAAACGTGATTTACTCATGTTGGAAGGGAAAGTTTATACATAGAGGTTAAAACATTAGAGAAAGTCAAAATGGATCTTTCAGATGAGCAAGCAGGAAAGTGGTGTGAGTAGAATTTAAATAGAGAAGCAGTAGTCAAATTATACAGTTCCGTAACCCATGTTAAGAACCTACATTTTGAATATTCCAACTACTAGAAATCATTGGTACTTATAAAGAACTAATATTATCCAATATACATTTGAGAAATAACTAGTTGCCAGATAGAAATTGATATAAAAAGATGCTGCTTGTTTTCTCTTTGTCTAACCTAAAATAATCTGTTCTCCTTGTGATTTTGCCAATGGGAAAAGCAACAATTGCAAACACTTCTTTCTTAACTCAAAGGAAATTTATTAGAGAGAGTTTTTTTACACTGGGGATACCATACATAATAGACAAAGATGGGAACAATGGTTCTCAGCTGAGGGTAATGTTGATGCCCAGGGCATATTGGGCAATATCTGAAGATATTTTTGTATGTCACAACTTGGGGAAAAGGGGTTGCTACTGGCTACTGGGTAGAAGCCAAAGATGTTGCTAAACGTTTTACAATGCATGCTATAGCTCCTCACAGCAAAGAAATTTCCAGCCTGAAATGTCAACAGCATTTGGGTTGAGAAACTGTTGTTAATTATGGGGACTGTCATTCTATGCATTCCTTCATCCATAAACAGTTCCCTATCATCAAATGACCAGGTTGAATCCAAAGGTGAGGGAACTTTAATTCTTTCCATGGTAAGGTGTAAAGAATCTACAAGGCAAAGCAACATTCTGCTTGAATCGGTTATATTGATCCTGCCAAAGTTAAACTCTGAAAATCAAAATGGCCAATGGCAAGATTCAGCATATAATATAATCAATTCCCATGTTTGCATGCAGCAAGTCACCTACGATCAACTGGAGCTCAGGCACTAAGGGAATTCTTAGATTGGCTACTGCAAGTTAGAGCTGCTCGACTAACCTTACATTCAAGAGTGAAATACTGATGAGACCAGAAAAGATTTATCAGTCAATAAGCAATATTTAGGTGTGTGTGTATATGAAGTATTTGCAATAATTTTTTGTGAACTTCTATTTACCATACATTCTTCCATCTAAAATATAACTTTTTAACCATGTACTTTAAAGCACTTCATTTTAATTTTATGAATAATAATTTAAAAGGCTACATACCCTTTCTTGTCTCCTGATCACAATCAGTTGCAATACAAATTCAAATGTAAATTCAATGTAATGAAAACCAACATGCACAAGAGTAATCATGACGTTCTGTACAGTGTATTGAAATGGTCTTTCAGCTCTTCAAGGAGGTTAACAAATTATCAGAAATATGCTCAAACTTTTCTCTTAGTTACAAATAGTTTATATGACTTGAATTCAACAAAGTAATGTGAAAATAGAATTAAGCAATTGAATTCAGAGTCAGACACCTTCAGTTTACATACAAAGCATGTCAGGGGAAAATAAATGCTCACCAGGATGGCAAACTGACTGCTTAAAAGTTTAAAAGTTTTGAGTATGTATTAGAAATCTTTTTTGGCAAATAAAGTAATCGTTTCCTCATTTTTGCACTCAGGGGAAAAAATCAATTTTCCATTCAGTTTCTTTACCATGGAAAAAGACTGAATAAATACACAAACATTTGGATTCTTTATGCTACAAATAAACATTCAACTGAAATAACTGATGGGACTGAAAATACAATAACTAATTTAAAAAGTAATTCAATAGAGATTTTCTTCTCCAAATAATTTCAGAACTAAAATAATGATTATGATTAAGTCTTTGCTACCACTTTAAATTACTGGATGAAATGCTTTTACATCCAAATTAGTCACTGCACATTTTTAAATGCAAATTGCAAAAAGGCTACACATCAAAAATAAAAGGAAATCAATATTATATATGTACATATGCTTTATTAACAAAAATAGTGTTTTGAATGACCACATATGACATTCCCAAGAATCTTTATCAGTACAAAATGTGAGAGCAAAACAAAAGTCAAAAACAAAAACTTCACTAATTTGAAGCAATGATTTATCTAGGGGTTTTCTGATGATTTTTATTTTTATTTATTTCCACAAAATATTTTTACAATATTGGTTTCAAACCTTTTTATAGCATTTATTTGATAAATGCTCCATCATTGTTATGTGGGAATACCCTGAATTTTTTCATGTCTTTTTCATTAGGTTGATTGTTTCTTTGAAGAGTGTAGCCTGTTATTTATTTTGGTTTCTAAAGACCTTTGATTACAGTCAGAGACTAATAAATGTTGGCTAACTACATGCCTGACTCTGACAGATATTTAATTTTGCCATTCCAAATCCACTTGTTCCTTGTTTGCATATGACCATTTCCCCAGGAGGCATGTATCTGTGGACTGCATCTACTGCTGTCCTGTCCTCTGGCTTGTATCTGGACTATGGGAGACACCAGTGAGAGGATGGAGAGCTGGAGGAGCTACTCTCCTGCTCACTTCCTCCTGCCAAAGGACATTTCTCCCAGTGTCACATCGCTATTGCTTCTGAGTTTTGGGAAGTCCCTTAGGCCTAGGGGTGGTAATGGTTCCTTATGGTTATTAATCACTAACATTTGCATTTTCTGTGGTAAATTGATGAATCTGTCTTATTGTTTTCCAAGAGAAGCAGAATCTGGAAAGCTGTGAATAATTGACCAATCTGAAACTAAGGTAGAAATCATCTGGCAAAAATACAGTGTTACATTTACCGGAGGAGCACTGAGGTAGAAATTTGGGCAGTCGATGTTTCATTCCACTGCAGTATTGACTAGTAAACTAGTAAGTTTTGGTTTACAGACAAATATTGAGTTAAATTCTATCTTTACTGCATTTCTACAAGGAAAAGAGAAATTCCATTTTCTGATTCCGATAAACTCTGATGACTGTTAAGTCTCTGCTCTATTTTCTGGAAAAAGCAAACAAATAAACAAAGACAACTATGAATATAATGAGCTTAGTATATATTAACTTCAGTAACATAAATTATAAATGTTTATGCTCTCTTTCATTCAGTTGATGCTTTCTCCTAATTACAACTTGTTTTCTCCATTCTTGATTATAAGTTTCATAATTTCCCAAAATAAACATTATCAAGAATGTTATATAATAATAATGATGGTATATAACATAAACACACAATGTTTCAAGTCATAAGTGAATAAAGCACAATTTATAAGCTGTCTCTTTAAAAAGGGAATGGCTTTTTGAATAATATATTTTTATTTAGCACTTCTATCAATCTGAGATGTGGTCCCCTCTAAAAAAGTTTGATTAATACTTTACAAGTTTTTATAGTACAATGGTTATAACTATACAAATTATTGAAAATTATACAGATTTTCCTGCAGACTTGCAATAAACTAGACAGGATGTTAAACTGTTTGTTTTCCAAATTGGACTTGCATAACACCAGGTCAAGTAATTCTCTTATTTCCACTTACAATTTTCTCATCAATAGATTGCAGATAAGTGTAGCCATTTCACATACATGTTATAAGAATTATTTGGATAATATACATAAAATATTTAGAGTAGTTACTAGCAAAATGAATAGCTATACATTGGTAGTAGTCATTATTTGTTTTTCAGTGTGGGTTTCATCACCGTACTAAAAGTCAGCTGATTATGTCCTTCTCCACTATGGCACTTCCCTCCAATTAAAAAGGAAGCTTTTTTCTCAAAATTTCACTCTCCTTGCATCTTAGCAATTGAGAGCTAAGATAAAACCAAGGATATATTTTTAAAACTTCCCGCAGAAACCTCCCACGACATCTCTCTAGGCTCACAGATTCTAGTGACTAAGTTTTTCCAGTTTAACTATACTTTGAGTTTGGAAATATGCATTAAGCCTTACCATTCTAAAACTTCTAACTGAAGTGGCAGTGAATTGATTTTTTTTAAAGTGTAAACCAACAGGATAAGGGATAGAGAAAAGAGGAAAGAAAGACAAAACTTTAAAAACTGAAATATAGATGGATGAGTGGTAACTCAAATAATTAGCTTCAGAGGAAGTTGTTTCCGTATCCAACAGTGGTGAAAGCCAAAACATTTTCCAATTTATGTTCAAGAGTCCTCAAAAGACTCAGGTGGCACCAGGTCCCTCTGTGAGTGATGGTGAAGTGTGGAACAAAACGTGTTGGACTTGTTAGAGGTATGTTCATAAAGTAGACACCACGACTTCCTCACTAACTCTGCAGCCATTGACTACAGGTCTTCAGAGATTCAGTCTCCGGAGATGTTAAAACTTCTCTGCTTCAAGAATCATACAGTTAAACTGAAACAATAGGATTGAGTGAATTGGCCAACTGAATTGTGGAAACTTCTATTTTTTTTCCCTTAATGTCCTGAAACACTAGCAGCTATGTTCTCTTAAGAAAATTAACAGTTTCTATGCTGAATCTGACCAAGCATGCATGACATTATGGAATGTTGAATTGAGAAAATGTGTAATCCACACCATTGTATCATACTTCTGCCATATATGAGAGAATAAATGGTTTTGAAAGCATCAATATTGGTAAAAATATATATATAGTAAAATAATCAGTAATTGGTGAGTTTTGAATATTTTTGTTTTTATTAAAATTTAGTGTTAATATAATTTAAAAACTGCATATTTGTATATTTTACCTATTTATAAGTTACTTCATGTAAGTTAATATAATTTAAAGTTTTTAATACAAATGCTGCATTTACAATTTGCTCTCAAAACACCTAAAATTTTAACAATCATCTCTCATAAGCCAGTATGAGCTGGTTCCAACACACTACTATTTTTTTTTTAAAAGAGACTCAATTTTTATTATTTTCTATTAATGTAATTGTCTACCTGAAACCAAGAGAATCAATTGAAATACTATTAAAACTAACAGATGAATTCAGTGTGGGAGATGGTTTCCATAGACATTTAGGTTAGATTCTAAATACAGTGAATGCAGTGAAAATTGTACAGAGCCAAAATCACCCTTGGAAATTCTCCAAATTGTCCCTGACATGTAGTGTGTGTGTGTATATATATGTACACTATATATATATATATGAGAGTGTACACAACTCTAGATGCTCTGTCTGTTCAGATGTATAAGATATTCAATAATTTGCTTCAGGTAAGAGTATATATGTAAAACTACTTAACAATTTTAATTTTTGCATGCCAAGAACTTGTGTTTGAATATTTTGTTATATGCATATAAGGTATATCTCTTCCATAGGAAAAAAATCAGTAACTTTCTTATGTATCTAGTTAGAAATTTTTAAAAGTTCTATTTATAGTAACTATAGAAAATAAGTAGGGTTTTTTTTTTTTTTACATAGAGCAATGATGTTTATTTTTTTTTCCTTCCCCCCACCCCTCCCAACCCTCTTTTCCCTCTATACAGTCCTTCTTTCCTTCATTCTTACTGCTATCCTTATCCCTAACCCTAAACCTAACCCTAAACCTAATGCTAACCCCTCCCACCCCCCATTATATGTCCTCATCCGCTTATCAGCGAGATCATTCGTCTTTAGTTTTTGGAGATTGGCTTATCTCACTTAGCATGATATTCTCCAATTTCATCCATTTGCCTACAAATGCCATAATTTTATCATTCTTCATTGTGGAGTAATATTCCATTGTATATATATGCCACAGTTTCTTTATCCATTCATCAACTGAAGGGCATCTAGGTTGGTTCCACAATCTGGCTATGGTGAATTGAGCAGCAATGAACATTGATGTGGCTGTATCTCTGTAGTATGCTGATTTTAATTCCTTTGGGTATAGGCCAAGGAGTGGGATAGCTGGGTCAAATGGTGTTTCCATTCCAAGCTTACTGAGGAATCTCCACACTGCTTTCCAGAGTGGCTGCACTAATTTGCAATCCCACCAGCAATGTATGAGTGTTCCTTTTTCACCACATCCTCCCCAACACCTATTGTTGCTTGTATTCTTGATAATCGCCATTCTAATTGGGGTGAGATGAAATCTTAGGGTAGTTTTGATTTGCATTTCCCTTATTACTAGGGATGTTGAACATTTTTTCATATATCTGTTGATTCCTTGTACATCTTCTTCTGTGAAGTGTCTGTTCATTTCCTTAGCCCATTTGTTGATTGGATTATTTGTATTCTTCGTGTAGAGATTTTGAGTTCTTTATAGATTCTGGAAATTAGCGCTCTATCTAAGGTATGGTTGGCAAAGATATTCTCCCACTCTGTAGGCTCTCTCTTCACATTTCTGATAGTTTCCTTTGCTGAGAGAAAGCTTTTTAGTTTGAATCTATCCCGGTTGTTGATTCTTGCTTTTATTTCTTGTGCTATGGGAGTCCTGTTAAGGAAGTCTGATCCTAAGCCAACAAGTTGAAGATTTGGACCTACTTTTTCTTCTATAAGATGCAGGGTCTCTGGTCTGATTCCGAGGTCCTTGATCCATTTTGAGTTGAGTTTTGTGTAGGGTGAGAGATAGGGTTTTAATTTCATTCTATTGCATATGGTTTTCCAGTTTTCCCAGCACCATTTGTTGAAGAGGCTATCTTTTCTCCATTGCATATTTTTGGAACCTTTGTCTAGTATGAGAAAATTGTATTTCTTTGGGTTTGTGTCCATGTCCTCTATTCTGTACCATTGATCTACCTGTCTATTTTGGTACCAATACCATGCCGTTTTTGTTACTATTGCTTTGTAGTAGAGTTGAAGATCTGGTATTGCAATACCACCTGCTTCGCTCTTGCTACTGAGGATTGCTTTAGCTATTCTAGGTTTTTTATTCTTCCAGATGAATTTCATAATTGCTTGCTCTATTTCTGCAAGGTACATCATTGGGATTTTAATTGGAATTGCATTGAATCTGTATAGCACTTTAGGTAGTATAGCCATTTTGACAATATTAATTTTTCCTATCCAGGAACATGGGAGATCTTTCCATCTTCTAAGGTTTTCTTGAATTTCTTTCTTTAGTGTTCTGTAGTTCTCATTGTAGAGGTCTTTCACCTCTTTTGTGAGATTGATTCCAAAGTATTTTATTTTTTTCGAGGCTATTGTGAATGGGGTAGTTTTCCTAATTTCTCTTTCTGAAGATTCATCACTTATGTATAAAAATGCATTGGATTTATGAGCATTGATCTTGTAACCTGCTACATTACTGAATTCACTTATGAGTTCTAAAAGTTTTCTGGTGGAATTTCCAGGTTCCTCTAAATATATAATCATGTCATCAGCGAACAGGGATAGTTTGAGTTCTTCTTTTCCTATTCGTATCCCTTTAATTTCTTTGGTTTGTCTAATTGCTCTGGCTAGAGTCTCAAGGACGATGTTGAATAGAAGTGGTGAAAGAGGGCAACCCTGCCTTGTTCCAGTTTTTAGGGGGAACGCTTTCAGTTTTTCACCATTTAGAATGATATTAGCCATGGGCTTAGTGTAGATGGCCTTTATAATGTTAAGGAATGTTCCCACTACCCCAATTTTTTCTAGTGTTTTGAGCATGAAGGGATGCTGTATTTTATCGAATGCTTTTTCTGCATCTATTGAAATAATCATGTGATTCTTAACTTTAAGTCTGTTGATATGGTGAATGACATTTATTGATTTCCGGATGTTGAACCAACGTTGTGTCCCTGGGATAAAATCCACTTGATCGTGGTGCACTATCTTTTTAATATATATTTGTATGCGATTTGCTAAAATTTTGTTTAGAATTTTTGCGTCGATGTTCATTAAGGATATTGGTCTGAAATTTTCTTTCCTCGATGTGTCTCTGTCTGGTTTAGGTATCAGGGTGATATTGGCTTCATAGAACGAGTTTGGGAGGGTTCCCTCCTCTTCTATTTCATGGAATACTTTGAGGAGTATTGGAATGAGCTCTTCTTTAAAGGTTTTGTAGAACTCGGCTGAGAACCCATCTGGTCCTGGACTTTTCTTTGTTGGTAGGCTTTTGATGACCTCTTCTATTTCATTGCTTGAAATTGGTTTATTTAAGTTGTGTATGTCCTCCTCGTTCAGTTTAGGTAATTCATATGTCTCTAGAAACTTGTTCATGTCTTCAAGGTTTTCTGTTTTGTTGGAGTATAGATTTTCAAAATAGCTTCAAATTATGTTTTGTATTTCACTCATGTCTGTTGTGATGTTTCCTTGTTCATTCCGAATTTTAGTAATTTGAGTTTTCTCCCTCTTTCTCTTTGTTAGTGTGGCTAAGGGTTTTCAATTTTATTTATTTTTTCAAAGTACCAACTATTTATTTTGTTAATTTTTCCAATTGTTTCTTTTGTTTCGATTTCGTTGATTTCGGCTCTGATTTTAACTATTTCCTGTCTTCTACTACTTTTGGTATTGGTCTGCTCTTTTTATTCTAGGGCTTTGAGCTGTAGTGTTAAGTCATTTATTTGTTGATTTCTACTTCTTTTTTTGAATGCACCCCATGAAATAAATCTTCCTCTAAGTACTGCTTTCATAGTGTCCCAGAGATTTTGATATGATGTGTCTTTGTTCTCGTTTACTTCTAAGAATGTTTTTATTTCCCTCCTGATGTCTTCTGTTATCCATTCATCATATAATAGTGTATTATTTAATCTCCAGGTATTGGAGAAGTTTCTGTTTTTTATTCTGTCATTTATTTCTAATTTCAATCCATTATGATCTGATAGAGTACAAGGTAGTATCTCTATCTTCTTGTATTTGCTAACAGTAGCTTTGTGGCATAAAATATGGCCTATTTTAGAGAAGGATCCATGTGCTGCTGAGAAGAAAGTGTGTTCGTTCTTTGTTGGATGGTATATTCTATATATGTCCGTTAAGTCTAAATTGTTGATTGTGTTATTGAGATCTATAGTTTCTTTATTCAATTTTTGTTTGGACGATCTATCCAGTGGTGAGAGAGGTGTGTTAAAATCGCCTAGTATTATTGTGTTGTGGTCTATTTGATTTCTGGAATTGAGAAGGATTTGTTTGACGTACGTGGCTGAGTCAATGTTCGGGGCATAGATATTTATGATTGTTATGTCTTGCTGATTTATGCTTCCCTTAAACAGCATGTAATGTCCTTCTTTATCCCTTCTGACTAGTTTTGGCTTGAAGTCCACATTATCTGCAATGAGGATGGATACTCCAGCATTTTTGCTGTGTCTGTGTGCATGGTATGTTTTTCCCCATCCTTTCACCTTTAATCTATGGGTATCTCTTTCTATGAGATGAGTCTCTTGCAGGCAGCATATTGTTGGATTTTTCTTTTTAATCCAATCTGCCAGTCTTTGTCTTTTGATTGATGAGTTCAGGCCATTAACATTCAGGGTTATTATTGTGATATGATTTGTATTCCCAGTCAGTTGACTCATATTTGTTTTTGACATGATTTGGTTTCACCTTTATTTGGCTATTCCTTTAGGCTAGCGCCTCCTGTTGCTGATTTGCATCATTGTTTTTCATCTCTTCCTCATGGAATATTTTGCTGAGAATGTTCTGTAATGCTGGCTTTCTTTTTGTAAATTCCTTTAGCTTTTGTTTATCATGGAAGGATCTTATTTCATTGTCAAATTTGAAGGTAAGTTTTGCTGGGTATAAGATTCTTGGTTGGCATCCGTTTTCTTTCAGGGCTTGGTATATGTTGTTCCAGGCCCTTCTAGCTTTTAGGGTCTGGATTGAAAAATCTGCTGATATTCTTATTGGTTTCCCTCTGAACGTAATTTGATTCTTTTTCTGAATTAATTTGATTCTTTTCTCTCGCGGCCTTTAAAATTCTTTCTTTATTTTGTATGTTAGGTATTTTCATAATAATGTGCCTTGGTGTGGGTCTGTTGTAATTTTGTATGTTTGGAGTTCTATAAGCCTCTTGTACTTGGTTTTCCATTTCATTCTTCAGATTTGGGAAATTTTCTGATATTATTTCATTGAATAGATTGTTCATTCCTTTGGTTTGTTACTCTAAGCCTTCCTCAGTCCCAATAATTCTTAATTTTGGCCTTTTCATGATATCCCATAATTCTTGTAGATTCTGTTCATGATTTCTTACCATCTTTTCTGTTTGGCCAACTTTGTTTTCAAGATTAAATAATTTGTCGTCAATGTCTGAGGTTCTGTCTTCCAGGAGTTCTATCCTATTGGTTATGCTTTCTATGGAGTTTTTAACTTGGTTTATTGTTTCCTTCATTTCAAGTATTTCAGTTTGTTTTTTTTTCAGTATCTCTAACTCTTTATTGAAATGATCTCTTGCTTCCCGTATTTGCTCTTTTAGCTGTTGGTTGGTGCGATCATTTAATGCCTGCATTTGCTCTTTCATCTCCTCCTTCAATGCCTGCATTTGCTCTTTCATCTCCTCATTAGCTTCTCTGATGGTTTTAATTACGTACATTCTGAACTCCCTTTCTGACATTTCTTCTGCTGTGCTGTCATTGTGTTTTATTGATGTAGTATCTAGGTTTGTTTGGGACATTTTCTTCCCTTGTTTTCTCATATTGGTCAGCTGTCAGTGGGACCCTGAGATATTGCAGTTTTCCGCTATTGGCTTATAGTGTCCCGGTAGATTTCCAGTGTATCACCTCCCAGCCTTCAGTAGCCTGATGTCTTGGAGGAATCTGATAATGCAGTGCATCCGAAGAAAGCTGCCCCTAGCCCCCTACTGGTTCCACGGTTTGGAGCTGGCTCTGTGGGGAAAGGCTCTCACTGTGGGCCTGCACCGTGCAGCTGGCCGTGTGGGAGGAGCCCACTGCCGGAGTGTGGAAGGCTACCTTGGGAAGACTCTAGCTGTCCTGCCTGGCTCCAATAAGCCACTTCTATCTGGGCCTGCCACCCGGGCCGAGCTTTACCCAGTGGGCAGACTCACCTGTGGCTCTATTTCAGTCCGAGTCTCTCAATGCCTCCCCTTCTTAACTCCTGGGTTCTGGAGCAACTGGGGGTGCAGTCACTCTCTAGGCCGCCATCTTGGATCGCCCCGTGAAGAGAGCCTGCAGCCGGAGTGGGCAGAGCCGCCTGAAGAGGTCTCTGGCTGCCCTGCCCTGATCCCAGAGGCTGCTTGTGGATCGAAGCTCTCCGGTGGTTCGGGGGCTTGTGGCTGGTTCTATGTAGAAAGCCTATCACTGGGCAGTCTGCTCCGAGAAGCTAGCCTTGAAAGGCACCTCCCACTGTAGGGGTCCAGGCTACTTGGGGAAGTCTCTGGCTGCCCTATCCTGGTCCCTGAAGCTGCTTGCGTGCCAGAGTACGCTGTGCTGCGCTGGCTCCAGGACTTGGAGCTTGTTCTGCCGACACACTACTATTAATGCCCAGGGGTACTAGAAGTTTTTTAACCTTTATGTTAACTCTTCTATTACACTGCCCATACTGTAAGTCCTAATTAAACCTTTAAAAAATTTAGGCTGAGTTTCTCTAAAGTAAAAAAGAAATTCACACATCAAGAGTTCCTTTTTTTTTTTCCTCCAGTGATGAGTGCTAGAGAGCAAATCCAAGGCCTTGTGCATGCTAAGTAAGTGTTCTACCTCTGAGCTATAGTACAAACCCAAGAGTTCATTTTTATCCAAAGAAATGAACACCTGCCTTAGGTAAGATAAAACTAAATGGAAGAATCACCTTTTTTTTATCAAAATTCAAATTAGCTCAAGAATTCTATAAAACTAGCCAGGCATGGTAGTGCACACCTGTGATCCCAGCAGCTCCAGAAGCTGAGGCAGGAGGATCAAAATTTCAAGGCCAGTCTCAGCAATTTAGCAGGCTCTAAGCATCTTAATGAGATCATGTCTCAAAATAAAAAAAAAAATTAAAAAGTACTAGGAATGTGACTCAGGAGGTAAAGCACACCTGGGTTCAATCCCCAGTACCAAAATGAATGAATGAATAAATAAATAAATAAACAAATAAATAAATAAATAAAACTAGCCAAGCTCAATTCATTTAATTCACATTTTGGAGGATATTCACCTCAGAGAAAAGCTGCTTTCCAAATATTTGAGGGTACCCATATATACAGTCAATACTCCTAATATAATCAAAGTAACTCCACGACCAAAATAATGAATCTCTTTTTCTTCCTTAAAAGCTTGTATTAACTAAATTCATATATTAAATTATCTACTTGAGAAGCCCTTCCTTTGCATTAAATGTTTATGTATTCTCAACCTAAAACATTTGTAAGTATTATGACCATGAAACCTAGAAAATGAAAAGCAAGTTTGTGAATTTTACTTTTTTATAAGAAAACTAAGGTCTAACTCATAGTGACTCTCTGCCTGGCTGGTAGACAACAATAACATGAAAACTTAAATACCAGACTGTCTGGCTCACAACTGGACTTTGACCACACAAGTAGAGGCCAAGGGTGAGAAACTATGTTATCAGAACAGTAAAATTAGCAATAAATATAACTATCATGTACTGAGTATGTGGACAAGTCATGTGTCAAGTGCTGTATATATATATGTATATTCTCACTAAATTTTCCAAATAGCCATAGGAAACAAACTATTTGACTAAGGGAGATATTGAAATTTATAAAAATTAAGCAGTTTCCCCAAGATCTGACAATTATAAATGGACATAAAAGGAAAGTTGGGCTAATATGACCTCAAAGACTATCAACTTTTCTGAACTCTCTACTTCTATTTACTTAACACTGTTCAAAGTTATTAATAAATCTTACCATCAGTTTAAATTACAATATCTCTTTCATGTTTCTTCCTTTGCAAAGACTATGCTTCATCCAGATTCATTTGATACATACTTGAAATACATCAGTCTCCTTATAGTACTTTCATCTCTTTTTTCCTTTCCCACGGTCAATTGAGTAGTCTTCTGCAAGTTCCCTTCAATTAGGGAATGCTCCTAATCTCTTTTTGCACAACCTGTATGCCTTAATCACCTATGATCCTGTGTTCATTGGCTTATTTACCAGTGGTTCTTAAAGTGTAACACCTGAACACAGCATCAGTATCACCAGTGTACTTGTTGAAAATATAAGTCTTTAGATCTCACTTTAACCCACCAAGTCAGAAATTCTTGGGGTAAGGCCCAGCCAACTACTAATAAACCTGCCACTCCATAACAAAGTATAAGTGTATTATATATGGAAATTACTCATTCTTTCCATATGACCTATACTCAGACATAGTATGCATTTTCATATTACCATATCCTTAGATTAATATCCTGTTATGATTAAACTGAGTGTGTGTGTGTGTGTGTGTGTGTGTGTGTGTATCCCTTTAGTAGGAAAAAGACCATCCTTTCAGGGACACAACTGTCCAGAGTGAAACATCCTCTAAAAATGCCAATTCTGTAATAGGGAAGGAAACTAGCAAGGTAGGTCACTAAAAACAGGAAGGTTCATAGAATTCTTAGAATATTGGCCCTAACTAGCTAAATACCCAAGAACTTGGGAGCAATATTCACTGTGCAACTCACTGAAACAGGACAAAACCTAGTCACCAAATTATGCACTGGTTTCCTACTGACTAAATATCAGATTCTACCAATACCATTGTAACAGAAATTCCTTACACTAGGAGTTTCAAACTTGGTAAAGACTTGCATCTTGTTTACACGTGCTATAGGTGATTTGAGGACCACAGGTAAGGACGGGCATTGAACTCTAGACAGCACTGCATGAAATGCTGAATCTCAAACTGTAGCTTATCATGTGTCTCTATTTTGTTATCCCTGAGCTCTCAGTAATGGATAGTTTAGAAAGAAAAACGTGGTCTGACCTATGATTAAAGGACATATGTGTTTCCACACTTACGGCAGCTCTGTTGGTTACCATGGTAATTAGAGAACAAAGCACCAGGCCAGAAAAACTTGGAACAATTAAACACTGGGCTAAAAGTATTTAATGGCTTTTATAAAAGGTAGAGACAAGTTATAGTCTTTCTCTCCCAAAACATATTATGGATTTCTTGACAAGGAGAAATTATGCTTTTAGGTTGTTGTTACTATTTGTTTTACTCCAGATTCTATTTAGTAAAATCTTTTATGCAACAGAGACAGAACAAGAACTGGCAAGTATTCAGAACCATTATTTGTGTACACTTTGCTATAGGTTCTAAATGAATCATTTTATTTACTCCCCAAAACTCTTCTCTTGACTCCATTATATGAAAAGGGAACTGAAATTCTGAGAAGCTGTTAAAATAAATCAATTAAATAACAAAACTATATTTTAAATTGTATAGCTTATGGTTTCAAACATGTAATCAGTTATTTTTCCATGATGTTTGCATCACACTTACGTGTTTAGTAAAAATTATCAATATTTAAATAATAATCCCAAATCATTAATAAGCAAAACAATGATACAATATAGCATGTTCTATCACACATTTTTAAGAAATTTGCTTTCTCCCATACTGTAGCTATAAGCTCAATGAGACCTTCCTTCTTTCCACTCTCCCAGCCAGTTCCCACCTATGTCGGTATTGTTGGGATTGGTAGTGAGTGAATGAATAAATGAATGACCTATGCAAAATAGAAATGTATTTATTTGACATGTCCCAGTCTGAGAAGGTAATCCCTTGCAATATCATGTGGATATCATGTGGATATCCAGTCAAAGACCAGGAAAGTTCCAAGTCCCCCAGGAATGGTATGTTTCATACAGTTCAAAATGGATCTCAACTCCAGACATTAGTGTAGACAAATGGAGGAAAACGGGAACAAGGAAAGCCTTCTGGAACTGGTATGTGAAACAGCTTCCAATGTCCTTTTTTCCTAATTTTGGTCATATGGAAAAGGTTGCTTTATTCTATTATGGTTCTATTCCCAGCTTAAATTCTTATACTGGATGAAAGCAAAAAGAGGTACTGGGGACAAACATTATTACGTATCACATATTCCAAGTGTATTAGATAAAAAATAATAAACAAATAAAACCTTTCTCAATATGGCAAAATTCAATATTATTATTGTCCCTTTTGAGTTCTCTTTTTACATCTGGTTAAAATAATAAAATTCAGATTGCAAAAAACAAAACAGAATACCTAAGGCTACACCTAATAGAAACAACTCAATGTACAGAGCAAAAGCATGTAATTAAGGTAACACTAATCAAACCATTAATTTTTTTCCATTTAATACATTCAAAGTCTAAGCACTAAAATAAAGATGGTAAATTGTTAAAATTTTTGCACGAATGCATACTAGAATGCATACTATTTTAATAAGAAGAAATAATAATTATTGGATGTTGAAGGTTGGAAAACAATACTGGGGTTTTTATATATATCAGAAATCTTGAGCCAGAATAAAGTACATGAAATTCATGGGGATTTGGCACACTTCTAAGAATAACATGGTGCTGTTTCTTTGCACGTGTTTAGCACAGCTTTTGGCACTATTATGATTAAGTATTACCACAATACATGAGGTAACACTACTCTCCAGGAGAGAAGGGAAAAAAGGAAATTCTGTGTGCCTTTTGGGACACTGTTAACAGAAAAGCAAACTTAAGGACATTCCAGTTCAAAGTCCAAGTGTCTACTGGCAAGCAGGAAAGACAAATGATCAGAAGGAGACAAAGCGAGGAAATACATTTTCCAATGCTCATTACATGGATTAAGAGTATGCCATGGACAAGCAAAAAAGAAAAATGTGGAAAATCTGGGAAAAAATGCAAATTGCCTCAGAGCAGGAAACTTTTGATGACTTTATCCAGACAGGTATTGTCTTTTACTATGAGGATATTGATGAAGCATTTTCTGAATTGAGTTTAGGACACACTGCCTCAAAATAACTAGCAGAATTAGCAATGGACGTGACCTCTGTTCAGAAAATGTTGTTTTAGGGACTTTGCATATCACTGAAGATCACTCAGTTAACCTGACAACTGAATTTCTCTTCTCTCAAGCTAGAATTCCATCTTTTGCTCCTCAAATTCCATCCTTTGCCCTCCTCCATAGCCATTGCTACTGAGATCTTCTCTTATGTTTCAGGGATCCATCTTCACCCCATCTCTTCTTTCTCAACCTTTAATTTTTTGCCATTTAATATTTTCTTGAAAAATTGCTGTTAACACTATATTCAATGCCAAAATAATATATCTGTTTTTGATGAAGATGTATACTACAAAGATTCAAAACCTAAATATAGAAGAATATAGTTTGCATACTAGACTATTCTAGACTATAAAAGAAAGTCATCCAATTTTTATGTTCAAATTGATGATATGTCTTGACAAAACCAAGAGGCAAGTTACATATCACTGACAGAGAATATGCAGAATGGAGCACTGTAATGTTGTGAGAAATTGATGTAAGCAGAATTAGAAAGTGTAAGAGAATGTGAATTCTGAGGCATTTGTTATGTGTGACTTTGCATATCATTGGCATCTTTTTTTATTTCTTTAATAAGAATTATGTTTTCTGATTCTTAATCATTCCTTGAATATACACCATGAAAAAAATCAATAGCACAAACTTGAAGTGAAAAATTGCAAAACTAATTCTATTGATAATATGTTGCAGACTGTGCTTAATGTGAATTAGAGAAAACAAAATACATTTATGAAGTGAAGCTATTTAACTAATAGCATAAATTATTATTTATTTTAAAAATCCAATAATATGTTAGGTGTTATGAAAAGAAAATGAGAAATCATAACTGCTGCTTACAAAGAGACCTTAAAATAGTATATGTTGAAGGGTCAATGGAGATATCCAAACATAAAACTAAATGTAAAACACACACACACACACACACACACACACACACACACACAAGGTTGATTTGCTGATACAGTAATGACCTGAACAGTGTTGTTGAAGTGCCATGATAGTGTAAAAAATAATTAATTTTTCTGGGATAGTTATGTAGGAAGGTAGCAACTTGAAGTAAAACTAAAAAGTCACTTTCTGAAGAATCGATGGGAAGAAACAACACGAAACTTGGAGAGATAAATATAAAGGAAATATCTGAGAAGAGCAAGTAGAGATGTTTAATCCAGCAAAATGTGCAAGCACAAGAAGTCCTCTGTATTTTCCTCTTAAAGAAATGAATGTGTGTGTAAATGAAAGACAAAATTTACATGGAGGTGGTTGACAGAAGAGCGGGGCTGGTAGAAGGAAGCAAAGAGTTCAACTCAAAATCGGAAGGAATTCATTCACTGTGAATTGTAAGACTTTCTCTAACATCTAAAGTACAGGGGATATCCACGTGTGGAGGAAGAAAGGAAGGGAATGGAAACCAGTCTTATATCTTACATAAATGTAACTGAAAATGGATAACACACCTAGATATAAAACAAAATTATAAAACGTCTAGAAGAAAACACAAGGAAAACCTATGTAAACTTGGGACTGGTGCTTAAATTGTAAATATAACACCAAAAGCATGTCTAAAGAAAAAGTTGATTTGGTGGATTTTATTAAAATTAAAAATATCTTTTCTCTGAAACACATAGTTGAGAGTAAAAAAATAACTCACAACCTGGGATTAAAAAAAAATGGAGAACATATATCTAAAAAATAACTTCTATCCAAAGTAAAAAAAAAAAAAAAAAAAAGCACTTAAAACCCCACATTTTAAGAACACAAATAAATCTAATGAAAGAATTTTGAAGATCTCATTCAGGAAGATATATAGATCTCATCTAATTCAGGAAGATATAAAGATGTCAAATAAACAAAAAAATTGATGCTCAGGCTTCTTTGTCACTAGAGAAATGTAAATTAAAATAGCAACTTAATACCACTACCTATGTGCAGAATAGTTTCAAATAAAAATAAATAAAAACAGAGTGTCAACAGTTGATGAGGATACAGAGCTCATTCTCGATCATTTCAGGGATTACTGGTGGGAATGCAAAAGACTTCAGCCACATTGAGAGAGAGAGCTTGGCAGTGCCTTGATTTTTAACTGAGACAGTCCAAGAAGGTAGATTAGACTTCAAGTTGGAACAGCAAGCCATGCAGTATCCTTAATTAGTAGATTGCTCCAATTTATGAAGATTTTGGTAGCTGGTAAGTAAATGTTTCTAACTCTGAAAGACTTCAGGCTCCAGTCTTAGCAATTCCACTTGGAAGAGTGATGGAAAGCATAGTAAGCAGGTAATGATGTTGTCTAGGGGGAGGTCTTTCCATAGTAGAAACTGTAAGACACTAGCATGTGTCAAGTACAGGTAGGCTATGTCGTTCCCAATTGCCCTGATGGAACTTCAATCAAGAAAGGAAAATTAAAAAAAAAAAAAAATTAAAGTATGCTCCCTGATTAAAAAGGAATTAAAAGTAAATCAATAATAGAAAGATGATCAGAACTTGAGAATTAAACATACTTTTAAATAATCTGTGGTTCACTGAGGAAGTCTTAATAGGAAATAAGAAAATATCATGAACTGAAAAAAAATGAAAATATAAAAATCAAAATTTGTAGGATGCAGTTATGATAATGTTGAGTGAGAAAAATGATAGCATCAAACATATAGTTATAATAGAAAAGTTTTAAGTCAGCAATTTAAGTTTCTACCTCAAGCAACTAGGAAAAGGAACATAGAATAAAATAAGCAGAAAGAAGGGGATAAGGGAACAAAAATCAATTAAACATTTCTGCAAAGAGAAAAAAAATAGAAAAAATCAATACAGCCAAAGATGATTCTCTGTGAGTTAATAAAAGTTTATAGACTTCTAGCCAGAACAACAAGTAAAAAGTAGAGAAGAAACTAATTAGCAAAAGAAGGATTGAAAAAGGAGTCATCATTATAGTAAATATGGATGTTACTAAGAGGATAAAATGTGAATATTACAGGCAACTCTCAGCAAATAAAACTGACCATTTCCTTGAAATAATACAATTACAAGTAAGAAACTGCCAAGATTCATTTAAGAACAAGTAGGTAACCTAAAGTGTTATTTTACTATTATTAAAATTTTAACTCCTAGTTAGAAATTTTATGGAACTGAAACTTTCAAGAATTGATGGATTCATTGTTGAATTGTACCAAACACAAATTCTACATAAATTCTTTCAAACATACAATACTATATGCCCCTCCCCCAACTAACCTGATGTCAAACTGGTCATACAGATTGCAAACACACACGCGCGCGCACACACACACACACAAAATCTAAAGAAAAATGTCTTTTATGAACATAAATATAAAAATCCTAAACAAAATACCAAAAAAGTTTTACTACACATTCAGTTTAAAATCCATTCTTTAGCCAGGTGTGGTGGCACATGCCTGTAATCCCAGCAGCTTGGGAGGTTGAGGCAGGAAGATCACAGTTTGGAGGCCAGTCTCAGCAACTTAGTAAGGCTCTAAGCAACTCAGAGGGACCCTGTCTCAAAATGAAAAATAAGAAAGGACTGGGGATGTGGCTCAGTCGTTAATCCTTGTGTTCAATCCTTGGTACTAAAAATAAATTAATAAATAAAATTCAACATCCATTCTTTATTAAATACATTGGGGATATTGAGGTTGTAATAGTTAAAGTTTATGAACATAGGCTCAGGTCTTGGTCATCCTGACTTTTTCACCAAACATCTTTTATTTTGGTCAAGTTATTCACCGCTCTCTAATTTGGTTTCTTCATCTATGAAATGAGGATTACAATGATATTTACCTCCCAGGGTAGCTATCAGGGATTAAACGGGTAAAAACATGCAAATGACTCAAGACAGTACCTGGCACATATTAAACATGCTTTAAGGTATTATTTTCACTGTTAAACTGTTTTGTTTGTAACTTAAAAATTGTTTCACCATATCAGAAAAATCACATCCTTAATGGTGATATGTCTCATAATAGTTTAGTTATAATACATTTTATTCATATTAATCCATATTTGTTTCAGTCACATTCATGGTAAATTAGTCTGTATTTTAAATAAATATAAAATATGGTATGTGTGTGTATGACATATATGTGTGTATATGTGTGTGTATATATATATACACATTTAAATATAGTGATATAAAATATTTGTTAAACTTTTAATAATTTTTATTATAAAAAGATAAAATATTGAATATGAGAGTAAGGATCTACAGTATTCAAACTGAATATTACAAATCAAGTTCATCAATTGACTCACAAATGATTTACCTGTCTATTCTTCCAACACATTTTTCTCTAATGGAGCAATAGAATCATGATGATTAATGGAACAACTTACAAAGCAATAAGCTTATAAAATTGGCAAAGACATATACAAGATTTAAAGAGAAATTTAAAAACCATAATACTGTCACAGCAATGTTTTTTTAGAAATAACCTCCAAGTGGTAGAATAAAGGTTTCATTTCTTACAGAACAGTACCAATAACAAGGCATGGAAGGCCTTGTCTTACAAAGTAATTAATCACAGCAGCTGTCCATTGCTCGAAAGAAATTCAAATGGAACAATTTCTTCTCTTTCATTCAACAATCATACTGTTTGGGAGAAATTGATAAGAGGGCAAAAGATATTTGAAAATTAACTGTTTACAAAGAACTATGATCAAATAAATTTTAAATTTAAATCAAAGAAACATCCTGGCTAATACTAATGCATTCTTATTTGCATAAAATTACTGAAAACAGATACAAAAGTTTTGTCTATATTTAAGAATTTACAAGATTATTTTATGGATATAGTCCTTCCCAATGTCATTGCTGTATTACAAATGAAACATAGACCAACAGGAATAGTTGTTCAGCAAAACAAGTTTATAGGCAGCTGTCAAATGGAGCATCAGGTGATATAGCAGATCATCATGTTCTTTATCAAAAATACTTAGTCACCATGAAACTTAGAGCTAGACTCCATGAAAAAGTGATTTATGATAATCACCAATACAAGAAAAGTTCAATATTCCCTTTTTCTTATTCCAGTTGGAGCATTATATTTTATTTTTGTCTAGAAATGTATTTAATAGTATATTCTATGTGTGAATTTTATTTTGGGATTTCCAAGGGTCACTACAACTGCCCATTATTAAAAGAACGATTTAGAGTGACAGAATTGAGATGACTATGCCACAGCCTTGTTCATAAGAATATTTATTCAATTTGTAACTATATTTCAAATTGCATCATTTTTTTTAAATCTCATTATCAGATAAACCATTATTTGACCACTCATGGCATATCAATTTTTGCGCATAAATTAGCCATTTGCATTTGTTTCCTGAATTATTTTTGTGGATCTCACTCACTATTTGATCAGTGCATTTAGGCATTACTTAAATCTACTTAATAAGTACTTTATATATTAAGCCTTCATTCTATGTATGGAATTTTCAAATATATTACTGAGATTTTAATATCATTTGGGCTTTTGTTTTAGAAATGGTTACCAAATACAACACATATTCTTTGATAATACTTTTACTTTATATATCCTTAGGAACCCCTCTCATATGTCCGCAAAATATTTCAATACCTTTCTGTTTTTTCATTGACAGTTTTATCTTAATAAATTTAGCTTGATTTGTTTCCTGGCATTTATTTTACTGAAAATGATAAGTTGTCATTCTAACTTATTTTCATAGTTTATCACTGGTTGCATTTACTCCTTAACTGTGAATATTATGCTCTAAATCATTTTATATATAGTTTACTTTGATATTTATTTTTCCCAATGATCATTGATCTTTGTCCTGGTGATAAGGTGAATTAATTTTGGTGCTTTATGATAACTAGTATTTGGAAGACCAATTTTCCTTCATGATTTATTCTTTCTTTGAAATTACTGCCATTACTTTCTCAGGCATTTCATGTGAATGATTTAAGATTTTTTAAGAGTATATTAAATTTTTATATGATTATGTATTTCCACACTAATACATATAAAATAGGTGTTCCACTGGGTATGCTAAGCATGAATTGTGAATAGTATTAAAATAATAAATGTATAAATAGGTAAATATTTTAAATGCCTTGATTCATTTCAACTATTTGATTGCTACAAAATAATACTACCAGTTTGACAATACACAGATAAATGATTTGGTTTTTGGAAAAGTTATCCACTCTCCAATCATTAAGAACTAATTGTTGTATTTTCAAAAATAAACTCCATACAAACTTTGCTTGACTAACAGTTAATCCTAAGTACAGAAGTATAAATAGAGGTTCAAAAGAGAGAGGAACCAAACTAAAATACTTAAGATGATCATTCAAAGATTCAGAAAATGTGGCTCTCACATATAGGTGCTTGGATCTTCTCTTCAAAGGAAAAAGAAATCTTGCCATTTCGTATTCATATTTCCAACTACTGTCATAGTTACTAAGAGAGATTTGGGCCCAGTGTGTTCTATGGCACATGCATCTCATCTTTGTTGAGTTCTATGACAACAGAGTCACTGAAGAAAAGGTGATAAATGACTAGTGGTTTCAGCATAATTGGGACACATCATTCTTCAGATAGTCAAAGTCTCCTTCCAGTTACCAATCTGCCAGTTTACTAAAAGAGATACAGAATCAAGACTCTGTATTACCCTTACATGGGAGCCCTTCGGGAAGAAAGGAAATTCCTCAACTTAGTACACAAAGATTTCCTGTAATGAGTAGCAGCTTTGTCCATGAAGTGAAGGTTGGTCCTGTTGCATCAAATATGTCAGTTTCCTTCACAGACACCCACTAAAAGCCTCAAGACTGCATTTTAAAGCAGGAAAGTGGTCCAGCAATGGTTAGTGAAACTATGATTTTCCCCATGGGAAATACCCTTCTGAACTAGAAAACAGGCAAAATTAGTCCATTAACTCTCCTTTGAGAGGGGTATGCTTTTGTGGCTTTATATAAACAGCAAAGCAGAGTTGGGAAGAAATAAAATAAAAAGTCTCAGACTTTAAATACTGAAACCTATCCATTTGGTAATCATTTTAAATATGCTTAGTAAGTAAAAAGATGGAACACAAAAGCATACATCCCAGAGAGATTAGTGTAAACCCACATTACATGGACACTGAGTGACTTCCCCAGAAGCAAAGATCTTTATTTGCCTTTGCCTGTGGCTCCTCTGCATTCATTAAAGGCACAGATACAGATCACCAAAGCCTTTGCCCTGTGGGCATGTTTAGGAGCATATTTGAATTGTGGATTTTTTTTTTGCTCTTATGTTAGTTGCATTAGAATGGTAACTATTACCTTTTTATGATGTGAGAAAATATATTGTTTAAATAAAGAACTGACTGTAACAGGTTTCATATGCAAGGTAGCTCAATTGGCATCAGTATGAGTAGTGTCTTGCTTAGGAAGAGTCCCTTGCGTGTGAAAGAAGAGTCATCCTCACTCTCCTTGACCCCAATGTTATGTTTTCTGAAAGACAAGGAGAAATCAGACAACTGATTTTTTTTCTAATAAAGGAAGTGGAATGGGAGTTTCCTGAGCATACTTGAGAACTGAGTGACATAAACAGAAATAAGGCAGCAGGAGAATGTGTGGAAAGAGAAAGCAGTCTAGCAAAAGTCTTAAACCTAGGCTACTAAGATGACTTCGAACTTCTGACAGTCTTTTCCTGACTACAGACCTTCCACTTCCATTTTCTTAGAGCATTTACTTTGGAAAACTTACCATTGTTTGATTGTTCTACATATATTTGTTTTTCATCTCTGAGATATAAATCTTTTTCTAACCTATTGCCAATTGTATTAGTCAGGGTTCTCTAGACAGGCAGAGTCAATAAGATTAGCTATAGCCATAGATATAGATGTAAGTACAGATAGAGATAGAGATATAATTATTTAAGAGGAGATTCAATAGGGCAGTTGGCCCATGTAATAACGAAGGCTGAGAAGTCACCCGATAGGCCATTAGGGAAGCCAGTGGCAAGGTTCAGTCCTGCTCCGAAGACCTCAGAACCATAGAAACTGATGGTGCAACACATTCGAAAGCCAAAGACAGAAGAAATTGGAGTTCTGATAACAAAAGGCAGGAGAAAATTGATGTCCCAAGATGAGAAAGAATTTATCTTTTCTCTTTTTGATTGATCTAGACCCTCAGCTAATTGAATGATACCTGCCCATTTCGGGTGAAGTTGTATCTTTCTTGATCTACTTACTCTTGTGCTCATCTCTTCTAGAAATATTCTTCTGGGTATTCTAGAAATATCCGGAAATATTATTGCATTCATGCTGTTGCTAGAGAAGATTCCTTGCCTCTAATAATCTGTGAAATAATTATCATGAGCCGTTTGTTAATAGGAAAGACTTCTTTTTATACATACCTGATACTGCAAATATTTCTTTCTACTTCTGTATCCTGCATTAGTGTGCAAAATTCTGCATTGGCAAAGGGAGAATTTTTATATTACACACTCTGGAATAAGAAAAATAAATTCTAGGTTAGGATGTGAATTAAGGTGTATCACCTTCTTGGGAAGAAATCAAGACTCCGAAGTCCTCTGGAGTGGCTTTTTTAGATATCCACAACCTCCACTATGGCCTGAGCAGTTAACAGATCTTTATTATTTTTCTGTTTTACAGTGTAAAATTACTAGTAATACATAGAGCAAAAAAATACCATATCAGAAATGAAAAAAAAAAAAAGTCAAATCATCATTGCATTTGTGAGGAGTGTTGCTTTGTTTTCCATAGTGCTCAGGAATAAACTCAGGGCCTAGCACATGCTGGGCAGGGGTTCAACCTCTGTGCTATATCCACCAACCTTATTAAACCTTCACTGTAAAAGGAGACCATTTCACAACAGGGGACGTGTGCTTTGGAAAAAATAATTTGTTGTTTCTCTAATATTCAACAGAATATATGGTTTGTAGTTCCAAATTTTTACTGTAATCTATGCCAGTCTAGAAAATGAGATAATTACCATGACTGATATCTAAGCTCCCTTCCAGGTCTAAATTTCTTTCCTTACTAACTGTCTTCCTTCCTTCCTGACTGCCTTTCTCTATCCCTACTTCCCTCCCTTTCTCTCCTTCCTCCTTCTACCATGTCTCACTCTATCCCTTCATTTCTGGATTTCAAGGACCAGTGCAATATTTCCATGTCTCAAACAATCTATTGATTGTATTACAAGAAAAACATTGGAACCTCCGCATCAGCCATGTAAAACAGAACACTCTAGGGTGCAAGCATTATGTTGACCTCTTCATAGCAGTTGTACATTATTCCCTACTGAGAAATAGATTTCCAGCTGGCAGAGACACACAGGTTATTTTCAATATACAGTATTAATTTAGGGCAATTATTATGATTAATGTTTTTAAAACAAAAATTTTGAGGTTTTCCCAATGAATGAAGCTGAAATGTTTATCTTATAATAATGCTGTGGCATTGTATTAATATGGAGTGGGACAACAAAAAAGAAAAGCATAGGAAAGCCAAACCATAATTCTAAACACCAAAAAATGTGCCTTTAAACATTACCTCACTACTATAAAATTTCCTAACTTGAAATGCAGAAAGTTTATTTGAGAATTCCAATTGATATATGATTTCCTGAGGCTTAAATTCTATTTCCAGAAACTAGAGCTATGTGAAATGAATAAAAAAATCTCAGTTCCATTATTAAAATGCAGAGTTACAGATCAAAGCAATTAAAATAACAATATTGTACAATGAGATATATAAATGATACTGTGTGATACTTACAAATCTTAATGTACAATGGGCATTCATTTCTATGTAGAACATAATAGTGGTAAAAATAGTATGGATGAAAGGATTATTGAACATTTGTTAAAAATTCTTTCTAGAGTCAAAATGTTTGAACTTAACAGACATTTATCTGCGAGGACTTCTGCAAATTGCTTAACCTTTTTAAATCAGAGGGATTTACACATGGATTCCTGAATATGCACAAAGAGTTTTCAAGGGCATGAATGGCAGAGGTGATTTGAGAGTCAATTTCCAGAGCCTCTAAAATGCTCTACTTTCCAAAACCAATTGACCTAGAACTGGACTCTGGTCCAGATGTCATGCAAGATCTCCCCCACCTTCTCTCATACAATGACCTTCTCCTATTTGACACACAAAGGGAAAAGTCTCATCCAACCCAAATTTTCCCAGGGTTTAAAAATATCTGAGACATCAAATAAATGGATAATTCCAGTTATTTGGGTTGATAAAGTCCCTTTACATGAATTCCTATAGGCCTGTTCCAGTTTTTAAGCTTTATGTGAAAGTGACATTAAAACTGGAAATATTTTGTTGAAAATTCTGAAATCTGGTGTATTATAGGATAAGACGGTAAGGATGAAGATGACTCTCTTTTGGCAATCATGCCTCTTCCACACTGATTATTTTCAAAAACACATATTGCTTCTGAGCAAACAAAGATGGCCTAAGAAATACTAAAGAAATGGTACCATAGTTCACATGGTAAGAATTCAGCCAGGTTCCATGCCTCCTGTAATTCTTTCTTTATTTCTCATGAAATACGAACACATATAACTTAAGACACATATGCTTTTCACTAAACCAGTATTCTGATATATAATGGTTGTCTTTAGGAAGGATGTTAACAAATTTATTTGATTTTAGAATTATTATATTTCAAAATACAGTAATGACTGATTTGTATTAACATACTAATACTTTTAATACAATATTTCAGTACAATACAATACTGATATTTCAATCTTTCTGAATAAATAATTTTAGCAATTTGCTGATAAATGAAGGAATAACAGGTACACAATTAGTGATTTGAAAAATTTGGTTAAATTTATTGGTATTTTTCCAAAATATGGAAAAGAAATGACTCTCATGATTGGGAAACAAATATTTTTGTAGATGAAATTGGTTCTAATATTGGCTTTCCATAAAAGCAGAAAGTTATTAATTTTTTCAGTCTCTATGTAAAAGTCTGTTGTGTTGTACAACCAAAATCAACTTAATGATACTACTTTTACAAACTTTGTTCCATTTCCATCTGTATATTTATATTAAAAATTCTCATTCTCCACTTCTATCAAAAAACACAGTAAGTCATGGTGGCACAACCTTGGGAGGCTGAGGCAGGAGGATCACAAGATGACAGCTAGTCTCAGCAATGTAGCAAGACCCTGTCTCAAAATAAAAAATAAAAAGTATTAAGGATGTAGCTCAGTGTCAAAGAACCCCTGGGTTCAATCCCCAGTACCAAAATAAAAAAAGAATGAATGAATGAATAATTTTATGTTGAATTTTGTTACACTCCAGGAAAATATATTATTCATCCCCAAATATCTAAATTAATTAGGAAATAATCTACTTATTTTAAGCTATAAATTTTCAAAAATATACCTTAGTTTAATAATTATCTGTCACTATAATAACATTTGTATTGTGTTAATTTCTATAAAATTATACTTATAGTGAAAACTATGGAAATATCTTAATATCTAGATTCTTATGGTCAATTAAAATTTTTTAAATAAAATTTCAGTTTATATTCATATTTTGTGCTGCAGTGAAGTATGATAATGGGATTAATAAGACATAGTCTAGCATAATAAAGGCAACATGAAAGAGGAAAGAAATAATAAAAATATTCTACATTTAGAGAAAATGGATAATGAAAGTCTTCAAATTTTTATTTTACTTAAATTGTTATAGACTTTTAAATATGTAATATTCATTTGAAAATGCAAATATGGAAGTACATGCAATGTACTAGAAAACTGTATAAACTTCTAATGAAATTTTTTGGAAAGAAAATTGAACAAAATTAAAGTTGGATAAATACTTTCCAATATATTGTAAGGAGAATGGAAGCCAAAATATCCATTGCCCTGTTAGAGCTGTTTTCTCTTTCATACAGTGGGAATAATAAAATATATTTACTTCAGAAGATTTTCAGGCAAAATGATTGTGTATTGCCTGTAAATGTTCACCATGGTTCCTGGCACAAAGTGAGTAATCAATAAATGTTAGCCAGTATTTTCCCAAGGGGTAGGAAGTAGTATTTTAGAGATCACAACTTTTAAGGATCAGCTTTTACATTTTCCATATTTTAGTACTAGTACTCTTCATTCCCATAAGAAGAAGGATGAATAGAAGTGTGTTATGTATTTAAATTTAAAGGGAAAATAAAAGGACAACAAAATAACGGATGGGGAATAATAGTGGAAAATTAGACTTATTCAATGCTTTTAGAATAGGTAATAGTATTTCCAGGAAAGGATCTTCGTGGACCTCTCCAATGAGAAGTTGTATGTAGGAGATATTTAAAATTATTATCTGTATTACCTTTTAAATAATAGTAATGCAACTACTATTATTTAACCAGTAGTAAATACAATTAATGAGTATTACGTATTTGAACAGTAGTAAATATGACTAATCAGTGCTATATCTTTGACATATGCCCATGAATAATGACATGTATACTGGCAGGAATATAACTGTTGGTTTAGGTTTTATATAATCTATGTCCCATAATCTTACAGAATCTGAACTTTTACACCATTCTTTACAGATAGATACTAATAATGTAGTATGAATAATAATGTTCTGAATATTTAATATTGTAACTTTTTTTATATGACCATACGAGCCCTTTTATGTGTTGTTGGGTTTTTTTATATGTTTTTTCGATGGGGGATGTTATTAGTAAGTTAAAGCTGACAAAGACGATATATATTCTCATTTTTGACCAATCATAAAGTAGTTGATGCTACCAAGAAAATGTCTCTTTACTATCCATTTGTTTAAAAGGGAATTTTAAGGAAAGTGAAATTTGTTTTTATTGACATATTTTCATGACAATTAAATGGCTAACTTGATTTGAAATACATTATGTCCTCGATTTGATGCTTTGAATTCGAAGGATGAGTTGAATCAGGAGAATAAGAATAAAAGAATAAAAGAGAATTCAGTGGTTGATACAAGGAGGAAGAACTATTTTGTTTTCTTCCTATATAACTAAACATTTAATTAAATTGACTGTGATGTCTTGATACCTCCCTCTGCTTCCTCCTTCTCTACTCCTCCTCCATCTTCTTCCTCACCCCTATCTTTCCCTCTCTATATGCTCCTTTATACCCATCACAAACAAAAGAAAAATCCACATTGTGGTATCATGGTGATGTGTCAACTTGCTGGCTGAACTGATTTTCCTGTAAGTGAGTTTCCAGTTAAGGATGGCCAGCTCTTTGTCCTGTTGACTCCAAGCTCCCAGGTCACATGTTAAGGAAAGCAGCCTTTCAGAGATTGTTTATCCATCTTCCACAATTGGGAAACGTAAAATCCCTATATCAATCGTGTTCATACATAACTAAGCAATATACACATAAAAATGTATGGTTTTCTGTGAGCAATATGTGCCACATGAATTTTGTGTGTCCTCCTGTTCCACATCAATTTTGCACTTGCTGTGGTTTTTTGTTTTGTTTTGTTTTGTTTTAGCATTTTGTAACTATTAAAGGTGGTGACTGAAAAGTCATCAAATTAACTCCTCCAGGATAATTGCCTTTTCTTATTTGCTTTGAATAAGATCAAAAGCAAATGAAGGAAATTTAATAATAGTTTATTTTTCCTAGAAGATATTTATTTTAAACTTGAAAATGTGTAATTTTCATTTAAGTTTCTGATCCAAGTTGAGTTAATTTACTGTACCATGTAAGATAATGGTCCATCTTGATTGGATTGCGTGTGTCTATCAAGTTTTCCAAACACTGTTTGGTGAAGAGACTATCAGGTATGGTTTTAATGTATATGGGTCTCCAAAATTGGAACTCCAAGGTGAGAGTATTCAGAGTTGAAACCTTCTGGAAAGTGATCAAGTGATGAGTTCTCTGCCTTCAGGAACAGATTCATACACTTATCAAAGAGGCTAAAGGGGGTGCTAGTGACCTTTTTTGTTCTTCCATTTCTTCTGCTACGTGAGGAGACCATGAGAACATGCCAGTTATGGAACAGGTCTTCATCAGACAGTCTATCTTCTGAAACTCTGGTCTTGTCTTGGCCCTCTCAGTTTCCAGAACTGTGAGAAATAAATTTTTGTTATAAACTACTCAGTCTAAGGTATTTTATTATAGCTACTCAAGTGGACTAAGACCATCTTTTCCCTGTTGTATATTTTTAGCACACAGTTGAAATTCATTGACTGTGCTTTACTGCATGACTGTGTTTACTTGGGGCTCTCTATACTATCATATTTATCTTAGTGTCAGCTTTCATTATAGTCCTATACTCTCTTAATTACTGAAGCTTTGTAATATATTTAGAAATCAGAAATTATGATGCTTCCACCTTTGTTCATTTTTATTTAATTTTTTTTTATTTTTACAGACTGCATTTTGATTCATTGTATACAAATGGCATACAATTTTTCATTTCTATGGTTGTACACAATGTAGATTCACCATTCATATACTCAAACATATACATAGGGTAATACTGTCTGTCTCATTCTACTTTCCTTTCTTCTCCCACCATCCACCAATTTTCCTCTACACTATCCAAAGTCCCTTCATTCTTCTCTTCCCAACCCCGCCACCCCACCCCCTGTTATGTATTGTCATCCAGAGAAAATATTCGGTCTTTGGTTTTTGGGGTTTGGTCTCTTTCACTTAGCAAGATATTTTCCAACTTCATCCATTTGCCAGGAAATACCATAATTTTATTCTTCTTTATAACTCAATAATATTCCATTGTGTATATATACCACAGTTTCTTTATCTATTCATCAATTGAAGGGCATCTTGGTTGGTTCCACAATCTAGCTATTGTGAATTGAGCAGCTATGAACATTAATGTGGCTCTTTCACTGTAGTATGCTGATTTTAAGTCCTTTGGATATAAACTGAGGAGTGGGATAGCTGGGTCAAATGTTGGGTCCATTCCAAACTTTACACCAAAATGCAAAGAACCCAATCAATAAATGGGCTAAGAAACTGGACAGACACTTCACTGAAGATATACAGGTAATCAACAAATAAATGAAAAAGTGCTCATCATCTCTAGTAATTAGAGAAATGCAAATTAAAACCATCCTAAGATTTCATCTAACTCCAATTAGAATAGCTATTATCAAGAGCACAAGTAATAATAAGTGTTGACATGGATGTGGGGGGAAAGGCACATTCATACATTGCTGGTGGGATTGCAAATTGGTGTAGCCATTCTGGAAAGCAGTATGGAGATTCCTCAGAAAACTTGGAATGGACCCACCTTTGTTCTTTTTTCCAAGATAGTTTTAACTCCTATGGGACTTTTTGCAGTTCTGTAATTTTTTTTCCTTTTCTGTAAAAGTTGCCATTGATACTTCAATAGGGATTGTATTGAATCTGTAGATCTTTTTGGAAATATGGACATTTAAATAAAATTAAATCTTCCCACTCATGAACACAGGGTACCTTTCTATTTGTTTATAGATTTAATTTCTTTCATCAGTTTTTTGTAGTGGTCAGGGTACAAGACTTTCACTTAATAGTAAAATTTATTTCTAAATACCTTATTATTTTGATACTATTATAAAAGGATTTCTTTTACTCATTTCCCTTTCAGATAGTTCTTTACTAGTATACAGAAAGGCAACTGATTTTTGTATTTATTTTTATTTCAAATACTGCAACTTTATTTTGTTTATTAGTTGTAATAGTTCATTTTTGTGGACTCTTTGGCTTTTCTACAAATAAGAACATATAATGCACAGGTGAAAAATTTAACCTCTTTATAATTTGAATTTCTTTTATATTTTTTCTTCCCTACTTTCTCTATCTTGGGCTTCTGTATTGAATAAAGCAACAGTGAACCACCATGCCTTGATCTTAGTGGAAAAGTATTTCAGTTTTTCACTATTAAATATGATGTCAGCTCTGAGCTTTTCATATATTTCCTTTATTATGCTGAGGTTATTTCCTTCTTAGTTTGCTCAAAATTTTTACCAGGAACAGAGGATGAATCTGTGCAACTCCTAGAAGGAAATGGTGGGAAAGTTCCATGACTTTGGCCTCTGCAGTGATGTCATGGCTATGACACCAAACACACAGACAGCAAAAAATAATAATAGTCAAGTAAAACCATACCAAACTGCAAAACTTCTGCAAGGCAAAAGAAGTAACCAACAGCAGAATGAGGAGGCAACACCTTAAATGGGAGAAAATATTCTCAAACCACATGTCTGAGAAGGGGTGAATGTCTAAAATATGTAAGGAACCCCTCCAATGCAAAAGAAAAAAACTAAAACTCTATTAAAATGGCCTAAGTGTTGAATAGTCATTTTTCAAAGACAACATACGAATAGCCAACAGGCTCATGAAAAGATATTCAAAATGACTAATCATTCAGAAGATGTAAACCAAACCATATCAATGACATATGAGCTCACACCTCTTAGGACAGCTATTATCAAAAAAATAAGGCAATTGTGAATATAGAAATTAGTAGGCAAGCAAATGGTACAACTTTTGCAGGAAAAGGAAGAGTATGTAGGTTCCTTGAAAATAGAAAAATAGAACTAACATATGATTCAGCAACCCCACTTGTGGATATTTATCCAAAATTGAAGTCAGGATCTCAAAGAGATATGAGCACTTCCTGCTCATTGTGGCACTACTCACAATAACCAAGATGTGAAAATGACCTAAATCTTCATCAGTGGATGAAAGGATATTTTAATGTGGCACATACCTAAAATAGAATTTATTTTAGCCTTAGTGGAGAAGAAGTCCTGGAATGTGTGTCAGCATGGATAAGCCATGGAGCCATTATGCTCAGTGAAATAAGCCACTCACAAAAGAGCAAGCACTGTAGGATCCTATTTATGCCAGGGATCTGAAAGAGTTAAACGCTTAGAAAAAAGGATAAAATGGTGGTTGCCAGGAGGTGGGAAGGAGAAATAGGAAGCTGGTCATTAGCAGGTATAAAATTTCCATTATACATGATGAAAAAGTTCTGGTGATAAAGCTGTGTGTATGGATAACAATGCTGGGTTGTAATTAAACATTTGTTTAAAGGGAGGTATCAGGTTGCATCCTTATCACAAAAATTAAAAATTTTTTTTAAAAAAAACAAGACGGGTAATTTTCAAAAATGGTTATAGTGCTTTGTACTGGCAGTGTGATGCCATGGTGAAAATAGAAAAGCTTTGTGCAGGTTTTCCAGAAATTAAAAAAATACATATATATGTATGTAGACATATACATATATAATATATATTTAAATATGTGTATATATAAAATCTGTCTTGAAATAGTTGACATTATCTGGAATATATATGTCAAATCATGGAATTAGCTTTACTGTCATTTAAAATATGAAATATGTCACACAGTCACATTAAACAATTTTTGTGCCATTTACATTAGGTGCAGCTGAATGAACTGGGCAAGCAGAGACTATTGCTCTCTTTCCTCTTAGGGCCTGGGAGTATTTGACTCTAAATTTAGTCATTCTGAATTCAGAAGCATCCTCAGAACCTTGTCAGCATAGATCTTTAAAATATCATTACCCATGAATGAGGATTAATTGTAACTTATTTGGTATTGAATGTTTAACAAAAAGACAAGAAAAAAGAAATATTTGACAAATTAGAGGTATAAAAGTAGCTAGCAGAATTACACTTGAGTATTTAAACGAATTGAAATCATTATCTGGAAGAGATACTGGAGGAGACTACACACAGCCTCAGAGGAGATTCACATTATTAAAAGAATAGGGTTGGTGAGCGTACAAACAGAATGTTAAATCAGAATTAAGAAGACCTACCTAGTCCTTAAACTCTGACTCCACCACCTAACAGCTCAGCAGTGCTGAACCAAGAAACTCTATTAGTCAGGATAATTGGTATTAGTTACTGCAAAAAACAACCACCAATTAAAATGACTTTATACAAAGGAAATTTTTCATGCAACATCTTAACATAGGTGAGTCATTTCAAGTAGGATCTCAATTATCCAGAATCTGTACATATGGGACACTTTCACCTTCAACAGATTGTCCCCAGGGTCTCTTGGAAAGGACAAGATATAATTATTTTTTACCCTGACCTAAAAGTCTGCCTTTTCTGCATTGACCAGAACTAGACAGAAGGCCCAATCTAAATTCACACAAGGGGCTGGAAAACTCAATGTTCCTTGGGTCCAAGAAGAAATTGAAACAATGTTTTGAGCACATAACATTATCTCTGCAACAGTCACTTATCTCTCTGACACTGATTCCTTATTTCTGTGCTGGTTTTAATACCTCATTCATCTTGCACAGTTGTTCTTAGGAATAAATAGAATTGAAAGCTTTATCAAATGTGAATTTCTCACTATTACTTCAGTGTTTAAGGATGTAAGTTTCCATTTGGAATTATTCCAATCCCCATTTTTTTTCTATTATGCACAACAAAAGTGAAAGGGGAAAAGTCAAAAGAGTAAAAGACTGATTTAAAGAATATTCAAAAAGAACTTTGATTACATCTAACTGCGGACAACTGTTTACATTTAAAAGTCCTGCTGGTCTTTTTGAAATAAATAAATAAGATTAATTTGTAATTAGTAGTTTCCATGTTTAAGCTAAGATTAACTTACTTTGAAAAATAGTTTGCTGTCTGGTAGAGATTGAAATGAATCTTTGGAATATTATTGGTTTTATTAATTGGATAATCAAAGCTCATCATTACAGACAGTAAAAATGAAGTACTTCTTTTCCTACTTATCCTAGATTAATCACAAATTAAATAAACACATTTGTTGGAATGAAAATTAATAATGTTTTACTGACATTTCTTAATGTGATATGTTATGTTAATTCCTTGTTGGCCAAATGTAGTAAGATTTTATAGAACACCTGGGAATTTATTACATTTTTATATTACTAAATAAAAGCATGAGAAAAGCTATTTGAATATTCTGTGTTTTCTCCATAGTCTTGTAAATGCAAACCCAAAAGCAAAATTTTTGTATTATGAAAGTGACCTAGTTTTATGCAAAGCTATTAAATAACAATGGCAAAATATTGACCATCCTTATTTTCTGGGTGTGTATGCATGTGTGTGCATTTATCTTGTTTGAAAACACTCCTCTTAAAGTTTATTGTGGTGAGAATACTTTTATTTCACAGAAAGGTATCTTCTACTCATAATCTGCTGGCAGCAAACACAGAGCATATTCCACAATCAGTCCTTAATTTTTCTGTGCTGTAACCAGAACGTCTTCACTCAATGGTTTATGCTCTACTATTGCATATCTCAATGACACACCTTATGTTCAGAGTCATTGGAGTGGTCCTCATTATGCTTCCCATACTTTTCAACTTGTGACACAGCTGTGTTCTAATAATCCCCTGAAGTTGAAAATATTAAGTCCAAAATGCAAATAACAATTTACCAAATATCATAGCTTAGCCTAACCTAACTTAGATAAACTCAAAACAAAGTCATCTAACACAAAGACTAAATACTTTGTAATACCCCAAGTAACTCAAAAATCTGGGAAACACAGTACCCTATAGAGTATTGTTGCTTTACCCTTGTGATCATTTGGCTGACTGGGCACTGAGTCTCACTGCCCACTGCCCAACACACATCTACCTTTCCTGGGGAAAGATAACAATGCAGAATTTGGAGTACAGTTTCTACGAAATGCACACTGCTTCCCTATCACTGTAACACTGAAACACCATAGCCATGGTAAGTTGGGGACAAACTGTATTTAATAAACTGAGCATATGAGACAAAGTCCCCCAAGAATTCAATAAGACTTCTTGTTAATATTACCTAATTTTTGCTTTTATTTTGTCTGATTTTACAAAGACAGACTTACCCTAATACGGAAAACTGGAAGAAAGGGGACAACATTATGAGTTATTGACTTATGCGTGCAAAATAGAGTTCTTTGTTGAAATATAAGTGTCTATTCTCTAACTGCTTATAAATTGTAAGTCTTGAACACACAGATGGCTCTAGCATGAGAGTATACATCTATAATATAAGAGTTTTTTTATCTATTTCTTGTTTTATGTGAGTTAAATTAGGTTAGTGCCTGGTAATATCCAGGGAGTGTTCAAAAAATAGTGGTTATGATGGGTAATCACCTCTTAGCTTGAGGTCATTACCCATCATATCATGATGATGATACATCATACCTCATGTAAAGGGAAGTCATTTATTGTACTATGCAGTAGGAGTTCCCCAACCTCACATTTCACCAAAACCAGTTGTGGAACTCTCAAACAATACATTTCAGAATTCTATCCGAGGTATAAAATCAGAAATTTTGAGACTGGACCCCAGAACCTTGATGCCCTGCCCATTTTGAAAGTAAATTACTTGCAGCAGTGGTGCTAAAGTGAAAAATCAAATATCACTTTACATCAAGCCTCTTTCCATACTCCTTAGCATGCATCAAACTCTTGTCCATTTAAAAAAAAAACTTATTAAAGTATAGAAGCACATAAGTATTTTTATATATTAAAGTAATATGAAATTCTTACATATAATTATTTGAATAACTAACATTGTAGCTTTTTGTCTTTTTCTTTCTTCCATGAATGTATACAAGAATTAGCACAGAAGCAATATCACACAAAATAGCTTAAACTTAAGGTGCCATTGTAACATGTAGCATTAATGTATGAATTATTAAATGATACTGAATGAGAATAAAAACTATTAAAGTTTAACAATATTTTCTTTCTTTTCTTTCTTTTTTTCTTTTCTTTTCTTTTTTCTTTTTCTTTTTTTTTTTAGTGCTGGTATTGAACCAAGGGCCTCACATATGTCACGCAAACTCTCTACCACAAAGCTACCTCATGCATTCTCTCCCATACAAAAAGTTTTCTTAACACTTGAAATTTTAATTAGATTTATTGAAAGTACTATTTTAGAGTTATTATGGTACAGATAACATATGACCCAATCACCTGGGGCATTGACAGTATAATTATGTGGTGTGTCAGAGAACAGGAAAGTTTTGTTAGCATTTTCTATTTTTCTCTAAACATATGGTTTCATTTTTTCCTTCTATTGAGGCACATGCTGCTGAAGGCTATTCTGTCTCTGCTGAAAGTCAGCAGGAATTTTCTTTCAAATTGGCACTTGATGCATTAATGAAAGTTCTACATTATGCATGAATCTTTAACACCAGCCATTAATTTGCTTAGATATAGCTTCCAATCTCTAAACAAGAAATTTCCCCTTCCATTTCCAGTTCTTATCTGATGATGGATGGGAATCCTTGTACAGGTATTCCAGTAACAAACATATCACAGCTTCATCTACTCATGCAGAGCTTCCTTCATTCATGTCAAGCAACTTGTTATTATTGGTTTGCAAGGACATGTGGGACACTCACTACTCAATAGTCACTCTCTACCCTTCTTCACCCTACATTGTTCCCTAGGAGACTGACTCCATTGGAATCACTGTGCAGGGTTCCTTGTGTCCTGGTTTCTCTGTGGTTTCCGGTTCTGGAGTTGGGTAAGCAGGAAGAAGGAGAGTGACCTGAGTATATTTATTTAGCCAGGTACCTCCCTGTGGATTGGCTGTCCCAGTGAAGATCACACTCCTATTGGGTGACCCTATTCCCTGTATCTGCCTGGCTTCCTTCTTGCTTGGTTTTCTCTCTCCCCAGATTCCAGGTTTACTACATTTCTTTGCCTTTTCAGATCTAAGAGTGATAATGGCTTCTTTCAAGCCATTCACAGCTCATGGGTACTGTTTTATCCTTGTGATTCTGTATTATTTTCTCACTTCTGTTATGTATTCCTTTATTAAACTGTCTTCAAAAGTATCATAGTATATCTGCATTTCCACAAACCTGACAGAATAATTGATGTGAAGTTAAAGTCTCACAAAATAGGATTCCAGGAATAGTTTGCTTATGTAGCTGTGGAGTAAAAACATAATGCCCTTACTCTGGAAAATGGAATCCAGATAGTCCTTGAGAAGAAATGACATCATATTTACCATAATTATCAATAATGGATAAGATATTGTATAGGTAAGAGTGTGGCTTTAAGAGATGTAGTCATGATTATAACAATTAACCTGCAGGATAGATTTTGAAAAATTGATGATATCAGTTGACTTCATCTGCTAACTTTAGAGAGCTGAATGTCCATCTGAAAACCTAAATTGACAATTAAAAGTCTGATTGATGTCTTTGAATAAGTTGCTCATCTACTGTAGACAGCATTACAGAGGATAAATGGCTGAGCAACAAGTACAGAATCTGGTTTAGAAGTTTGAGAGTTACAGAAACAAATAATTGCTCAACCAATCAACTCCCTTATGATAATGGTACAGGTAAAGAAGTAGTGGTACTCTGAGACATTGAATGAGTGCACTTGAGTAGATGCAGATACTTTGAGTTGGATACTTTGAACCTCACAATTTTCCCTAAAAATTTCTTATCATTGGGGATAGCAATTCCAATAAGTGCAGCCAATACAGTTACTTAACTAGTTGGCATCTATTATTTCCAGGACCCAAACACAACTGCTCATTATTCATAAGTCCACCATGAAAAAGATTATAGCTCTGAGTGAGAACTCCTATTCTGGAAACAGATACCTGTAAACCAAAGGAAATATAAAATTTTCATTAAATTGAATAAGTAGGTTTACAGGCAATAAGTGTGGGAATAAATGCTAGAAGTGTTAGCACAAAACAGATGAAAGGCTTATTCCTTGATTAAGCCAGATTTATTGACATGAATGTACTTGTAAGAGATTGAGGAATTAAAGCCAGAACACATAGAAGTAACACCATCAATTTACTAGTTCAGCTAATAGAATTTCACACTCAATAAATATGAAATACTGGAACTTGTATGCCAGCTTCAGAAATAAGTCAACAAACCTAGGAAATAGACATGTTAAAAGTGATATATATTCCTCAAAAATTAAAAATAGACTAGCATATTATCCAACAATCCCATTGCCTGGTATATCCAAAGAACATGAAGTCGGTATACAAAAGAGACACCTGCATTCCCATTTTATTGTTAGTACTAGTCACAATAGACAAGAAATGGAAACAACTGAAGTGTCCATCAACAAATGAATGGATAAAGAAAATATGGTGCATATATACAATGGAATATTATTCAGTCATGAAAAGAAATAAATCTTGTCATTTACAACAACATCAATGGAACTAAGAATCATGATCTTAAGTGAAATAAACCAGGCACAGAAAGGCAAGTCCAACATGATCTCACTCTTACATGGAATCTAAAATGTTCATTCCATAGAAGTTAAGAATTGAATGGTGGTTTCCAGAGGCCAGAGAAAGCAGGCAGAGAGAAAAGGTTGGGGAAAAGTTAATCAAGATACTAAGTTACAGTTAGAAAGAACTAAGAGGCTGTGATTTGCTATTGTACAGTAGGGCAACTATAGAAAACAATAATATATTGTATATTTCAAAAATATAGAAGAAAATACTTTAAATGCTTTTACCACAAAGTAAATATGTTTGAAGAATTAGATCTGTTTAACTGGATTTAAACATTAAGCAATGTATACATACATGTATCAAAATATCACTTAACACCACATTAATATGTACAGTTTTTATATTCTGTGTCAATTAAAAAAATAAATTTAATTAAAGTAAATAAACAGAAAAAATCTGAAATGGGTCTATTATGTAACAATACTTGGACTCTGCCTTCACCAAGGTATTAAGAATTTACTGGTGTGGGAGAATCAGCATCCTTGAAAAACTATGTGACAATTTAAAGGTTGTCTTTTATGTGTGGCACCTGATAATGGGAGATGCTCCCAGGGATCAGATTCCTATCTCAGTGGGAAAAGGAACCTAGGATGATGGTTATTAATTGTTGTAGACAAGGTACACGGAATTACACATCAGAGAGGGCTGAATATTGATCAGTGTTTTGAACTGCAAGAATCAGTGGCAATGGCCAATTGATTGCAGTGACCCTAAAGTAAAATACAAAAGAAAACAAGATACCACAGCCTATCATATATCATCGAAATACTTCTACATGTGATCAGAAACATAACTTTGAATGAAAGGACGTGGAAGTCTCTTTGAACTCACCTCACACCATGCAAAATGACCAATATTCTAAATATTTCTCTGGCTTTCCAAAAGGTATTTCTCAGAAAAACTATCTGCTCTGAGCAAAGGACAACACCCCAACTTTTTGAGAAATAACTTGACATTTAACTCCAAAAACACAGAATGCAAAACCACTGCATATTTTGCACTGGTGTTCTAACTACAGAAAAACAGCAGTCTCTAACATGTGGTAAGGAACTTCTGACCCAGAAAATGCTCTCCTCACCCTGAATACCTGCTAGAAGTAAAAATCAGTAGCAGTTTGGCTTGATGGGCAAGGGAAACTCATAACTTTACTGCCTCAAGACTTAACAACTCTCCTCATTTCCGTCACTATGTAGTCTGTGGGAATTAACTGATGATTAAGGTAACATCACAGTGACCATTGCACTTTATAATACCCCATCCAGATGCACAGGAATACACTTCATTGGGTAGAGACAGATACACTGAATTACTGGGTAATAAAGTTTATGTCTCTTCCATTTTTGTAGATGATATCACAGATTTAAAAAGTATCTATATTAACAAGCATCAAGAACATATGGAGTTTCAACCCTCCGCGTGTTTGCCAATATCCAGCAATGATAGCACTTTTATTTTTAATAATTCCGGTAGTTACAGGGCTTTATTTTCTTCTTGTATTAGCATACATTTTCCTAATTATTATTCACTTGCTATTATTGAGATTAAGCAACACTGCATGTTTAGTAGGCATTTATATAAACTCCCTTAGGAAGTACATGTTCATTGCATATGGAGATTTTCTTTTGGACTACTTTTTCTCACTGATATAAGGGAATTCTTCAATTTAAAAGAAAATAAGAACTTTTTATTGTATGCATTGCAAATCTTTTCTTCTGCACTGTGGATTGTCTTTCTACTATCTTGTATCTTTGAATAAACAGAATTTCTTAATTTCTATATGCTCTGGTTTATCAATATTTTCCTTTATAGTTACATTTTAGGTCCTTCTGAAGAAATATGCTCTCAATGCCCTAAAATAAATGGGATAGAAATACTTCTTAACATTATTTTATGATGAGTTTATTGGTTGCCATTTTACAATTAGAGTTTCGATCCACTTGGGATTGATTTTGAAGAATGTGAAGTGGCAATTTGATCTATTTTTCTTTCTTTGCATATCTAATAATCCAATATTATTTATTAAAGATATGTCATTTCCCACCACTCTAAAAATTCACGTTTGTTATATATTATGTTTGTTATTAGACTCAAATCCTGATCTACTTCTTTATATTTTTACACATGCATCAACAACTGTCTTGACTGCAATCATTTTGTAAAAGTTCTTAATATCTGAAAGAGCAAATTCTCCCATTTCCAAGACCTTTAGAATTCCTACTTAGTTTTTAATTTTTTAAGTCTGTCTAAATTTTAGAAAGTTTTAAGTTCTGCAAAAATAATTTGTTGGGATTTTAGTTGAGATTGTACTGGATCTATAGATGAATTTGAAGAGAACTGATATTGCTACCAATATTGGATATTAAAACCCATGAAACATTTTAACTCTTCATTATTAAGATGTTTTTCATTTTCTCTTAATTATAATTTATATGGGTACCTTGTAGAGATGATGCTAGTTTGGGGAGTTTATTCCATATTTTACTTTTAAAATATTTTTAAGTCATTTTTAAATGTTATTCTATATTTAGTTTACTATCATATGATTGTTAGTGATGTTTTCTTTGTCATTTCTGTGATGGTTGGACAATGCATAGTCTATGTGAAGAAAAACCTGAAAATTAAGTAATAAGAAAGATTCATTGTCTTTTCGCCTTGTTATAAGATAAACTTGAAGAAAACTAAGTAGAACAACAAAAAAATAATAAGTAAAGGGAGGAACGCAGGATCAAAGTACTGTTGATCTTCACTATTACAGGTTCTATATTTACAAATATTTTTTTTCTTGCTCTAGTTAAAGGAAAGAAACCAAACCAAAAGTGTCTGAGAGACAAGGAAAAAATGTAAAAAAGAATTTATCTCTAGGGAAACTAGAAGAAGAGAAAAATAGAAGCTGAGACATCTAAATCTGTAAATAACTTTGGAAAATAGTCTTAAGTTTTCCAATTTGACAAAGTTCACTTAGAAAGTTCCAAAAGAGCACTCTATTCCCACAGGACTCAGAACTAGCCTATCCTGAGTGGTTCAAGACAGTGAAGGGAGGGACATTTCTCCATGTATGAAAATGATTTTAAAAAATTGGAATATATATACTTTTTTCATTTTTACTGATCTCACAGATAGCAATTCAACTTATTTATGTATATAACACAAATTTATTCAGTGTCTACATTAAATATAGGTTGTAAACTTCAGATTCTCTACAAATATTTGTTGAATTTATGAATTAGTGAAAATGAATTGGGTTTCAGAGATGAGGGAAAATATGTTTTGTCATCAAAAGGCTATTTTATTAACTGCAACACCATTTACCCCATGAAGCTATTCATCAAGAGAATCATTTCAGGGTTATGATCATTTCAGGGTTATGGTGCAGAAAGAGCACCAGACAAAAGTGCTAATTAAAGAATTTCTGATTGCCTACAAGTTAATGATACTTATTTATGATGAATTTCAATTGTTCAGAGCAAAGTCTCTTAGGTACTATATTGGATTCTCCCTAAACCATGTTAAAAAAAAAAAAAAAACTCAAATGGATTAAGAAAAATAATCTGGAACAATCAGTTCCAGAAAGAATAATTTTCCTTTAGAATAGTGAACTTTATTGTCTCAACATTTTCATTCTTTGAAAACCACAAATAGCTTGGCAAATGATTAGAGCTGATTTCTCTAAAAACTCAAGCTCTGAAGAAACTAACAGGCTTTTCAATATACCAATCATGAATTTCAAAGGAAAGGCAGGGCTTTGTGGGAAACTAAGAGTGGTATGAACAAAAATCGAATGAATTGTAAACTGAGAAGTACTTACACAGGGTCACAATATGGTCTTTGTCCAGGAGGAGAGACAGTAAGGTAATATGTATTTATTCTAGAACAGGAGTGAACTCAGTCAGGTCTCCAGGCCAAATTCATCCTATAATCTGTAGTTGTATATAAAAAGTTTTATTGAAGCACAATCAGGATTATCACTTAGGCATTGTTGCTGTGGAAATTGTATGGCACACAAACTCAAAAGTATTTACATTTTGAACCTTTACAGAAGTTTGCCAATTCCCATTCTATACTAATATTTCCTATTCAGATTTAATAAGGTTCCATCTACTCTGCCTTGTTTACCTTGTCTTAGCAGATGTTTTCAATATTTTCTTAATATCAAGTAAAACTCATAATACGAAACATCAAATTTGATTTCCATTGAATGGCTTCCTTAGTATTTTACTAAATAGATATAAGATCACTGCACATTCTATGTTTGCTTTATATATCTGTCCCATAATAAGTTGTATTGTTCTATTAAACCAAGAATTTCTGATATTAACCAAAGAAATTAGATTGAGAAAAACAGAATACTGTGTAATATAAATAATTTGTAACACAATTATATGATTTGAGACCTTTTGTTTTTCTATTTTCACTTGTCCAACATAGATCTAAAACCTGATACTAAAAGGCTAAAAATAACAATGTAAATGTTTGTCTCAGACCTAAGCTTGTTGTCTAACTTATAATCCGTTTTTCAGGAGCTTCAACTTTTTACCTCTTACATAATATATTATTTTTATGAAATAACATTTCCCCTTATTCAAATTGATTAAGAGTATGTTTTTCTCATTTTTCAGAGATTATCACTTCCTTTGAATTAAAAATACTCATATTAAAGAACAGGTTTCAGTACATTAACTTGTTCTACCCTAATCTGGAAAAGATAATATCCTTCTTAGAAATATATTGATTAAATTATTTAAAATAAGTGGGGAAACAAAATAAAACTCAAGTTTAATATTTAGTATTATGTTTTGCCAAATATTATGTTATGATGATACAAGAAGGAATACAAATCGCATTGATGCATAACCCACTCAGTATGTGGGAGTTATAGAGTATGGCATGCTCTGAGCCAATCCCTAACCTTACTGTGTTGGAGATATAAATTCAAGAACACAGAGTCAGGCTGAACTAAAGAAATACTTTCTATTTGCTTGCTAAGGCTGTCTTGTGAAATGAAGAGAATGCAGATAAGTGCCACATTTTCCCAATGTTTTGGATAATCTAATCTATGCAATCAGATGTCCAATGGAACTTTTCCTATTGTCTCACAATTACTGTTGAAGACAAAGTAAAGAGAAATAGGTAACAAGTGCCTCCATATTCTGAAGAGACTTCTGGACACATTGTCATAGGATTTATTAAGATTCTACCATCTTTCTCCTTCCACTCCCGTTAGCCCTTCCAACCTGAATAAGAGAAAGACTCAAATTCATCTGGGGGAAGAATTCATCTGATTGTCTGATTATTAAGAAACATGAGGTCGTCTCTACCCCAAACCAAGTTAATTGGGATCCAAGAGAATTATACAGAGATTGAGGAGCCTATCGAAGGCAAGTTTCTTATAAAATTCCACAGACAGATGGTTGCTGAAGTAGAGGAAATTGTGCCAGGATACTGAAGAAAATTCGCGTGGAAGAGTTTGGGGAAGAGTTTGGCATGTATCCCCCTAGAATTTCAAAGCACATGAGGACATAGAATAAATGCTGAATCTCTTCTACAGACATTTGAAAACTAGATTCCTGGTAGAATAGCCACAGGCAGTGCAATGACAAGAGAGGGTCATTGGAAGTGTCCTATATGTGCAATTTTTAGTGTAGTTTGAATTAGGGTTGACAGACAAAGTACAGGATGCCTAGTTAAATTTGAATTTCAGGTAGAAAATGAATAATATTTAATGTAACCATACCCTAAATGTTGCATGGAACATACCCATTTTAAATGTGATTCTTTATTTATCTGAAATTTAGATTTTAAGTGGAAGACCTTTATTTTTGTTTGCTAATCTTCACAATGAAGTCAGACTGCATGAGTGTGTTTGTTAAGGTACTGCTAGCTGCCACAACAAGTGAACTCTAAAATGTACAATGGCTCCAGTATGATAGAAATTTAATCCCTGTTCATTAAAATCACAAAGGAACAAGTAGCTTTGCTTTAATTGGAGCCAGGCCTATTTCATCTTGATTTCCATCATTTTCAAATGTGCCTTTCAATTTCTCTATGCCTCAACAAGACGTGTGAAAAGAATATGAAGGATTATATTTGGAAGTTTTTAGTCTGCCAGGTTTGGTACATACATATTTCACGTACTAGAACTCAGTCATTTTGGATTCAAGGAAAACTGGGAAATACAGTATAGATTTTGCCCAGAAAGAAAAGGAAATGGGTTTGAAGTACAACTGACTGATCTCTAGTACACCAAGTTCCCAAGTGCCAGTAACAAATCTGGATTTTAGCTTAACCAAGGTTTCTTTAAAGGACCTGGGTCAAAAAGCATCCTCCGCTTATGGGGGGATTCAGAAATGATAGACTACAGTGCATTCCCTGAGGGAAGGGGAGATGGAGGCAGTTGAAGGAGGATGTCTAGTGATTAGACAACACGTATTTCCCACATCAGTAAACTGCTTAGTGTAGGGATTCCAACAGTCAAAACTCACACATGCATTCTAAAAGGAATTCATCATTTGAACACTTTTAACAGTCTCATTAACTTTGTTGCTTTATTCCTATTTCTCTAGTGCTTTTTTTTTTTTTTTTTTAAATGCATGTAGAAGCCAGCAATACAAGGAAAGAAGGTAAAACAGTGAAAGAAAAGATTTTACCATCGGTACGGCAGATAGGTCCATCTGGGGGAAAGGAAAGATGGAGAGACAAACACTTTCAACTGAATATCAGAATGAATTTATGACTTGAACCAATCAATACATGAAAGGGTCCAAAAAATGGGCCTGCCCACTCATATGTTTCTAAGATTCAGAGAAGAGAAATCCGAAAGTAGAGTTGAAGCCAATGGTTGATGAAAAATTAATATTCTGTTTATATTCCACATCTATATCATTTATATTCCTCAATACCTGTTTTCTTGTGAAACAGAAAAGTTATCAAATGTGCTCATCTAAATTCCAGATGTTTCAAGTCTCCCATCATACCCAATTGTAATCAACGAGTGTTCCCTCGGAACCAAGCCTTTTTTTTTTTTTTTTTTTTTAATCCTATTGAATTTGAAACAGCCATGTGTCTTATATATAATTGAATTCCAGCCAGGAACAGTTAAAGTACAGAACCAGACGGAAGTTTTGCTTCATGTTTTCTGGTAGAGATTGATCCCAGGGGCCAAGAACTCTAGCTTAAGGCTTGATTGTAGAGGGAAGAATAAAAAGAGGAAGGAGGGTTGTGAAAATTGGCAATAAGTATTGCTGCAAATCAAAATTGCTAATAAAAGACTACAGGCATTCTCTGACCAACCTTTGGTTTACAGCACATGAAATTTCTCTGATTATGCCTAAAATGTTTTAAATCACATAATAGGGTTATTAAAATTTAACAGTACTTATATTTTTAAAAATATAATAAATTGCCTTCTACAAACTGTTTAGATAGATGAAAAAATAACATTATTCATAGATAACATATTTGTTGTTTTCATTATAACTCAAGTCTAAAGTAATTCCCCAAATTTCTAAGTGTCTAATAGAAAACAATGATCAGAGAAGCATACCTTCAAGATATCTGTTGTTTATCATGGACATGGTAAGATATTTGCATTTACTTATGCATAAAGTAGGCATTCAATAAATGTCTTTTATATTGCTATAAGCATTATTAATTCTATAAAATTAATCCACTGTCATTTCCTTAAAAATTTATTGTTGTGGTAGCTACAATTCACAGAAAAATAAAACACAATGAGAAAAATGTAGATCACCTTGTGCATTATTATGTTTTTAGTATCGTAGATTCCATTTACCAAAATGAAAAAGAAGTCAGAGTCTTCAGCAATTTTTATTGTAACTCTTACAGTGTCTTTTAAAATTATTTATTTTAATAAATTAATTTTCTTTTGCTGGAAAACAACATACCAAGCAGGTGTTCCATGATCCTATTCTTCTTACTCACTTTATGTTGGGAATGTAGTATACATATCAATAATATATACAATTGTTCAGTTGGGAATTAAATTTGTAAACTTTGTTGTCTTTATAAAAGCAGGTGGCAAAACATAGACTCCCAGGCTCCTAATTCCCATAGTTCCAGATTCATTGATATCATGCAGCATGTGGCTGATCACTAGACAGAAGCAATAAGACAGTTAGTTACAAGCATGGTTAAAATATGGGTGTTAGAGACAAGTTGCCTAGGTTCAAATCTGGGCTCTCCCATCTAGTAGCCATGGGCTGCTCAACAAATCTTTACCTTTCTGCACTTCATTTTCCCATCAATAAGATGGGGGCAATAATAATGCTGACAGTGTGGAGCAACAGTGAGTATTCATTGAACTAACATATATGAAAACACCCAAGAGAATCTGGGATATTGCAAACATCCTATAACTGCCAGTACCTCTTGCCTTTGTGGATTAATGTAACTTTGTTTAGTTCTCAGTACCTGCTCGCATTGGGTTTTTAATACTTTTGCATTTTAACCATTTAAACATCCAATCTAAAGACATTAATTATATTCTCAATGTGGGGTTACTGTGATTGCTATCTAATGCAAAAACTTTTTCATCATTCCAAACAGAAATTGCAATATTGTCCCTGTCCCTTCCTTCCCCTACTCACTGGTAACTACTCTTTTCTTTCTTAATAAAATTGTCTATTTTAGATATTTCATGATCATACAATGTGTGTCCCTTTATGCCCACTTATTTTGTTTAGTACAATGTTTTCAAAGTCAATCCATGTTGTAGCATTCATTAGAATTTTATTCTTTTTTAAGAAAATCAATTTGTTTATCCATTTATCTGTGGATGCACAATTGGGCAATAGCCACTTTTTGGCTATTGCGAATAATGATGATTAATACAAATATCTGTTTAAGTTTCTGTTTTCAATTCTTTGGGTTATAAACCAAGGAGTAAAATGGCTGGATCACATGTCAATTTTATTTTTAACTTTTTGAGGAACAGTCAAGTTTTCATTTTGTCTTCCTTCCTTTTTACTTGAAATATACAAGAGTTCTTTTCTCTCCACATCCTTACCAGGACCTATTATTTGCCTTCATTACGAGAATCCTAGTGTATGTGAACTTGTATCTCGTTCTTCTTTTAAATTGCATCTCTGTAGTAACTGTGGTCTGAATGTGTGTCCTTCCAAAATTCATATTTTGGACCTGAAATTCCAGTGTGATTATATTTAGAGGTGGGGCTTTAAGGGAAGTAATGAAGTCCCCCATGAATGGAGTAAATAGCCTTATACAAACAAGTTTCAAATCAGGTCCTTTCATCTCTTCTTCTAGGTAAGGAAACAGCATTCTCCACTACCACCACATGAGGATATCACAACAGGGTATCATCATTGGAGCAGAGAGCAGCTTTTACTACATACTAAATCTGATAGTACCTTGAATTTGAACTTCCCAGTACCAGAACAGATAAATAAATTTCCATTGTTGCGAATTACCTAGTTTCAGATATTTTGCTACAGCCAACACAAATGGATTAAGAAAGATGTTCAGCATCTTTCTATTTGCCTTTAGACCATTTATATATCTTTGAAGAAATGCCTGTTTAAATTCTTTCCCTGTTGTTTGTTTGTTTGGTTGTTATTATTATTTATTTGGTGTTGAATAAAGAGATCTTTATATATACCAGCTATTAAACACTTATCAGATATATGACCTACAAATATTTTCTCCCATTCTCCAGATTGTTTTTTTAATATCCTTAATAATGTCCATTAATTCACATTTTTTATTTTAGTGAAATATAACTCACTTTTTTTTTTTCTTTTGTTGACTGGGCTTTCAGTGTTACATCTAAGAATTCATTGCCAATCTCAAGGTCATAAAGATTTACTCCTAAAAACTTTATAGTTTGAAGCCTATATGTAGATTGACCCACTTTTACTTAATATTTGTATATGGTATGAGTTAGAGTTTCAGCTCAACTGTTTTACCCATAAGGATTCTGTTTTTTCAGTATTAGCTGTTGAATGAATTGTTCTTTCTCCATTGAATAGACACGACATCTATTTCAGTCAACTTTTCACCACAGTGACCAAAAAACCTGACAAGAATAAATTTAGAGAGAAAAAAAATCATTTGGGAGCTCATGGTTTCTGAGATTTCAGTCCATATATGACCAACTCCATTCCTCAAGGCAGAGGGTAACACAGGATATCATGGCAGAAGGACATGTAGGAGGAAAGTAGGTCAAGACATGGCAGCAGAAAACAGAGAGAGAGTGAGCTCTGCTCAGCAAGGACAAAGTATAAACCACGAAGCATGCCCCCCAGGAAGTCACCTTCTCCAGCCACACCCTACCTGTCTATACTAAATTAATCCCTTTCAGGGATTAATTCAATCATTGGGTTAAGACACTCATAACCCAATCACTTTACCTCTAAACTTTCTTGCATGGTCTCACACATGAACTTTTGAGGGACAGCTCATATCTAAGCCTCACAACACCTTTGTCAAAATCAATTAACCATATATATATATGGCCCAGGCTTGAACCACAGAATTTGCATTTCTTATCAGCATCCAGTTGTTACTGCTCTTACTGCTCAAGAACCTTCCTTTAGAAACCATCGCTATTTCTATAGAAGACTATGGTTTGAAAGGAGATATGTGGATTTAGTAAGTGCATATGTGGATTTAGTAAGTGCATAACTATATATCTGAACCTCAATTTTATTTCATTGATCCATATTTCTATTCATCTGCCTGACCCATATGATTTTGATTATTGTAGTTTTGTTATAAATTTTGAAACTGGGAAATATGAATATTCTATTTTGTTCTTTATTCAAGATTATTTTGGCTCTTATGAACACTTTTCAACTTCATATAAATTTGAGGGTCAGTTTTTTCATTTCTCCTAAATGGATAATTAAATTATAATAGGAAATGCATTAAAGTTATAGATTATTTGGGATAGTATTTAACAATATTAAGTATTTCTACCCAAGAACATGAAATGCCTTTCTATTTGCTTAGATTATCTTTCATTATTTTTCAGAAATATTTTATAGTTTTCAGTGTACTTTCACAATGTTCTTTAATTTCCTTGGCTAAATTTAGTGCCAGATATGTTAATTTTTAGTGATACTGTAAATGGACTTATTTTATATTTTCTTTTTGAATTATTCATTGCAGGTGTACAGGAACACAACAAATTTTTATGCTGTTGATCTTGTATTTTGTAAATTTGCTAAGCTTGTTTTTTGTTTCTAATAACTTTCCTGTGAATTATGTTTTTTATAAAAAAGACCTCCATTTTTTGGCACTGCAATCTCTTCTTCCTCACTTATAACAATTTTAAAAGCAAATGTTCTTAATCTGAATCTATTTATAGAATTCATGGAAGTCCAGGGACCACTCAAATATCATGACAAACTTACCATTTATGTACAATTTTCTGAGGAAATAATTAATTGCTTTTATAGGAACATAGATGGTAATGAAAACCTCCTTCCCTCCCCACCAACCAAAAGAAAGTTAAATTCCACTCTTTTAAAAGAAAACTAACATTAGGATTTTTCAGTAGATATTGTTAAATATATTGGAAATTAATGGTGAGGGAATAGAAGATTATAATGAAAAGTTCAGAATCTTGATTTTGTCAATGAAAAAAATGCATTAATATATTTTTCCATTTCTCTTGATTTAGAAGGGAACAGAACAAAATATACTCTATACTAAGGTCCTCTTTATAACTAAAATGTCACCAATTGGATATGCACTTACTAAATCCACATATCTCCTTTCAAACCATGGTCTCCTATAGAAATAGCAATGGTTTCTAAAGGAAGGTTCTTGAGCAGTAAGAGCAGTAACAACTGGATGCTGATAAGAAATGCAAATTCTGTAGCTCAAGCCTGGGCCTGAAACTGGAAAGAAATCAAGCAATCCGTTTTAACAAAGTGATTTAGATGCAGACTGAAGGTTTTGACTCACCAGTAAATACAAATAATAACATGTCCATGACCTCAGAGAATGGCTTCTCTACTTACCTGCTTTAATTTTCCCAAGCCAGGCTCAGAACACAGGAACCCATTCTGTTTAGTTTTCAACAAACATTTATTCCAAATAGTCAACTCTGATCTAATTAAACCCTAAGCTAGATTCTGGGGAAAGTGGAAAGAAGGCAAAACACCCATACATAGGGAGCAAATGACCTGTAGGAAAGCCCTGGAATCAGTAATAACCTAATGGTTACAAGAGAGCTACCCCCAGGGTACTATTAAAACCAAGAGGAACGTCACTTAGAAGCCTTGAGGAACAGAGAGGGGTAGTACACGTTTTCTCAGAAAAAGAAACTTTAAGCTGAGTTTTCAAGGGAAATAGAAGTTTCCAGAAGAACAAGTGAGTGCAAGGCACTTCCCTCAGGGAGAAATGTTAAATGGAAAAAAAAAAAAAAAGCAACAAGGTTCATTTGAGGATTTGGGAAGTAAAGACATTCTTTCTTTTGATAGAGGTATAATGTGCATAGATGCTGACTACACATGGCCAAAGTGAAATTGGAGAGTTAACAAAAGCCAGATCACAAAGGACTTGCACTACCATGCTGAGATGGGTGAAGCTGATCCAGGAGACAATATGGGCTGTAGAAAAAAAGAATATAGCAGAAAGTAAAACAAAGATCCTTATCTTTTGGGATAATGATGTTGGAAATACATGGCAAAGAAGTAAGAATAGAGATATGTGTTTTTGTATGGTTATTACAATAACTTGATAAGTTTTCTGAGGTGAAAAGTAGTATGGACACATCAATATGAATTTGTCCAAACTTTAATATGAGTATTTTAAGACGTCAGAGTACATGGAATCCATGTCAGTGATGTGTCACTGCCCTAAAAGATGAAAACTTAAATAATTGTCATCAAAGTTTTCAATGAGGAATGTAGAATATCTGCTACAAAGCTTTTGATGTATTTTCAGACAAGTGAAGTAAAATGTACATATTATTTTCTATTTTATCACCAAATATGCCATTTCAAGCTGCATTTGAAATGTACACTTAGAGACATTTACTGATTAAGAGGTTTGTAAATATGATTTATATGGTTATCAGTTTAGGGGTTCAATGTAGAAATATATATAGTTTTAATAGCATGAGACTTTCAAGACAGATACACCATTTTCTTGTTATTACTAAGCTAAAAGATTATTTTCAAGTTTGACTGATTATTTTCAAGTTTATTGTTTTCACATTTAAGATTAGGTCTCCTTTCTTCATGGAAACATGTGCACCTGTGCGCACACACACACACACACAAACACACACACACACACATCACCATATGGTAGAAAAGGAAACCTTAGGCTCCGCTACCACCTTACAAACACTGATCCAATAATAATACATGGATCAATTTCCAGAAACGATTAAGAGACTCCTGCATCATGATTAAGTGTGAAACTGGCAATATTGGAGCCAGAAATAAAAGGAAAACATATCCTCTCACCAAAATCCCTAACCCTGTCACAGTACCTTGCAATCAGGAGAGAACACCTGACTCACATCTTCTCCCTGAGAATCAAAGGACTTGAACTACAAGTGTAGCATCCCAACTTTTCTGGATGCTATTCAAGAGTCTATCTTTCTCTCTTCTCCGGTTAAGTTGACAAGATCTAGCATAAGCTAGTTTATGGGACGAGGAGAACAGAGTGGTGATCTGAACTAGCATTTGGGCAGTCACCACAGCTCCTGTCCCTGCTCTTGCATATTTCAGTGTTCAGAGAACCTGGTGTGCTCTATTCTTGAAGGTCCTCAGATAGCAATTTGGACAAACTCCAAAGTTTAAGAGGCCCATAAAATGTCAGGTCAGTGAATAGGTGAAGTTCTTTCCCTTATGAGATCAATGTACAAAGACAAAAGGAGGTTTTGGTCTTTTCTAATGCATAGATACCAATATGGAGTCAAAGAAAATGAAGAAAGAGGAAAATGTAATCCAATAAGAAGAATAAGATATAACTCAAGAGAACAATTTTAATGAAATGGAATTATGTGATTGAGAATTCAAAATGATGATCAAAAAATACTCCATGAGATCAGGAGAACAATACACAAAGAGAAAATATTTTTAAAAATATTTTTTAAAAAGAAATCTAAAATCTAGAAGCCAAAGACTGCAATAAATTGAACTAAAAAAATTTAATACATTGATTCAAGACCTGACTAAACAGAAAAGAGAATCAGCAAACTAAAAGACTGTTTATTGGAAACTGTACATTCAGAGAAGCAAAATAAAAAATTGGCTTGAAGAATCTGTGGTATATCATTAAATGTGTTACAGATAGTTTAGAAGGGGAAAATCATTCAGAATTACCAGAAAGCCTATTTAAAACATGCTGACTGAGAACTTCCCAAATGCCTAAAAGAAATAGGTGTCCATATCAAGAAGCTCAAGATTTCCCAAATAAGATGAACATCTAAATGAGGGACAGAAGAACTATACATCAAGGTGAAAACAATTTAAAAGTAGCAATAATATTTACTTTCTCATCAATAATTACTAAAAATATAAATTAATTATACCCTAAATAAAAAGAGTGATTGAAAGGATTAAAAATAAACAAATGAAAATAAGCTACAACAATATACAATCTACAAGAAATTTAACTTTACATTTAAGGATAAATACAAACTAGAAGAAAAGGGAACAAAAATCTTGTACAAACAGTAACAACCAAAAAGGATAGATATAGCAGATGACATATCCTGTGAGTTGAAAACTAGCTGCCACAAGAGCCCAAGAAGGACTTTAAGCAATGATAAAAGTTTCAATTCACCAGGAAGACCTAACAATTATAAAGACATATCCAGTCAAATCATAGCATCTACATATAAGGTAAAGACTGACAGAACTGAAGGGAGAAATAAATAGCAATATAATAGTAGTAGGAAACTTTAAACCACCACTCTCAATAGTGGGTAGAACAGCAAGACAAAAAAACCAGGACCTTGAATAAGACTATGGACCACAAGAATCTAACAGACATTTACAGAACATCCAAACCAACAGCAACAGAATACACATTCATCTCAAGTTCACAAAGAACATTTTTCGAACTAAATCACATCTATGGTCACAAAACAATTCTCAACAAATTTTAAATATTGAAACCACACCAAGTATATTCTCTAAACACATTGAAATAAAACTAGAAATCAACACCAATAGGAAAACTGGGAAATTCACAAATACGTTGAAATTAAAAATATATTTGTGAGCAACCAATGAGTCAAAGAAGAAATAAAAAAAGGAATATAGGAAATATCTTGAGACAAATCAAAATGAAACCATAACACACCACAACTTATGGAGTGAAACAAAAGCAGGATTAAGATGGAATTTTTTGTAGCTTAGTGTAAGACTATTGGCCTGGTATGAAAAAGACCCTGGGTTCAATTCTTAGCAATGAAAAAAGAAAAAGATGGAAGTTGTAGCAATGAATGCCTACATTAAGAAGCAGAATAATATCAAATAAATTACCTAAATTTATGCCTACATAATATAACAATAAAAACAGAAAGAACAAAACCAAATAAAGACACATCAAGGAAAGAAAGTTTCAGACCAATATTCCTGATGAACATAGATGCAAAAATTCTTAATACTGGCAAATTGCAAACAAAAACATATTAAAGAGAAAGTGCATGACCATCAGGTGGGTTCATGCCAGGGATGAATGCTGGTTCGACATATGGAAATCAATAAACACAATTCATCACATCAATGAATTTAAAGACACGATTATCTCAATAGATTCAGAAAAAGCATTTGACAAAATTCAACATCCATTTGTGTTCAAAACAATAGAAAAAATAGGGATAGTAGGAACACACCTCAACATTGTAAAAGTTACATATGCTAAACACAAGACCAACATCATTCTAAATGGATAAAAATTGAACACATTCCCTCTAAAGACTGGATTAAGACAGAGATGCCCTCTCTCACCACTTCTATTCAACATAATCCTTGAAACCCTAGCCAGAGTAATGAGACAAAGGAAAGAAATTAAAGGAATACAAATAGGAAAAGGAGAACTCAAACTATCCCTATTTGCAGACAACATGATTCTATATTTAGAAGGCCACAAAACTTCATCAGAAAGCTTCTAGAACTCAAAAACAAATTTAGCAAAGTAGTAGTGTACAGAATTAACACAACAAATCAATTGTGTTCCTGTATACCAAAGAAGAATCAGATGAGAGAGAAATCAGGAAAACTATCACTTTCAGAGTAGCCTCAAAAAAATAAAATAAAATATTTGGTAATCAATCTAATGAAACAGGTGAAATACCTCTACAATAAATACAGAACACTAAAGAAAGAAATTGAAGAAGACCTTAAAAGATGGAAAGATCTCCCATGTTCTTGGATAAGCAGAATTAATATTGTCAAAATGACCATACTACCAAAAGTGCTATCCAGATTTAATGCAATTCCTATGGAAATCCCAATGATGTTCTTCATAGAAATAGAAAAAGATGTCATGAAATTCGTTTAGAAAAATAAGAGGCCCAGAATAGTCAAAGCAATCCTCAGCAAGAAAAGTGAAGCAGGAGTCCTTACAATATCAGACCTTAAATTATATAATACTACAGAGTTATAGTAACAAAAACAGTATTATTGGCACCAAAACAGACATGAAGACCAATGGCACAAAATAGAAGACACAGAGACAGACTTACATAAATAGTTATCCCATACTAGACAAAGGTACCATAAACATATATTGGAGAAAAGATACCTCTTCAACAAATGGTGCTGGAAAAACTGGAAACCTAAATGTGTTAAAATGAAATTAGACCCCTATTTCTCACCCTGCACAAAACTCAAGTCAATGTGGACCAAGGACTTAGGCATTAGAATAGACACCCTGTGTCTAATAGAAATATAGAGTAAGCCCATATCTACATCATATCAGCTTAAGAAGCAAGTTTCTCAGTAAGACCCCTAAAGCACAGGAAGTGAAATCAAGAATCAATAAATAGGTTGGAATCAAACTAAAATGATTTTTCGTAGTAAAGGAAACAATCAAGAATGTGAAGAGAGAGCCTGCAGAATGGGAGAAAATCCTTGCCACCCTCACCTCAGACAGAGAGTTAATCTCTAGGATATATAAAGAACTCAAAAAAACTTAACACCAAAAACCAAATAACCCTATCAATAAATGGGCAAAGGAATTGAATAGACACTTCACAGAAGAAGATATAGGAATGGTCAACAAATATATGAAAATATGCTCAACATCCCTAACAATTATAGAAGTGCAAATTAAAAGTATACTGAGATTTCATCTCACTACAGTCAGAATGGCAATTATCAAGAATACAAGCAACAATAGGTGTTGGCAAGGATATAGGGGAAAAAGTTTCACTCATACTGCTAGTGGGACTGCAAATTGGTGCAATCTCTACGGGAAGTAGTATGGAGATTCCTCAGAAAAGTTGTAATGGAACCACCATTTGACCCAGCTATCCCTTTACACCTTTTCTAAACAACATAAACAACACTAAGTGTTGGTGAGGTTATGTGAAACTGAGGACTTTTTTTGTAGGAATGAATAATAGTGCAGCCACTAAAAATACAGTATGGAGATTTCTCAAAAATTCAAAAATAGAACTACCAGATCATACAGTAATCCCACTTCTGAGTATTTATCTAAAAGAGTTGAAATCAGAATCTTAAAGAGATACTATTTCTCCCTTAGTCATTACACTACTATTTGCAGTAGCCAACATGCAGAAGCAACATAAATCTTTATCAATGAATTAATGTATAAAAATGTGGTGCATACACAACAATGGACTATTACTCAGTCTTAAGAATGAAGAAGATCCTGTAATATTTGACAATCTGTCAAGTGTGTGAATGTGTCAAATGTGACCATGTGTCAAATAAGACAATATGTCAAAGCCAGTCACAGAAGGATAAATATGACATGATTCCATTTATACAAGGTACCTAAAGTAGAAAACTCAGAAACAAGAATAGAATTGTGGTTTCTAGGTTTTGGATATGCTAGAAAATAATGAGTTGTTAATCAACAGGTATAAAATTTTAGCTGGACAAAATGAAAAAGCTATGGGGATCTGCTGTACAACATTGTGCCTACAGATAGCAATAGCAAGTTGTACAATTTAAATTCCTTCAAGACGTTAGGGCATATGTTGCATTCTCATAATAAAATTTAAAAAATTAAAAATTATTCTGTTTTTCCTTTTTTTTTTTTGCTTCTTTCTATTTCCTCACCCTACTCTTCATTCATGTATAAAATATTGACTGCCTTTCCTCTTTTGTTCATTCTTCCCTTCTTATTGTATGGTGTGGGATCTATAATTTCAAGGACTCATATGCTTAGGAGTAAGAGTAATCTCTTGTTTATCCAGAATTAATCTTACTATCAACTTTAGAAATTGCTATATCAGAAAATATACATTTATATACATATATACATATTTATAGCAATGTATGTGTATGTATACATACATATATGTAAATCACAAAATCAGCACTAATTTCTAATTAAGCAAAGAAACCCAAAATTTTAGGAAATCTAAACTCAAATGAAGGTTATCATTTTAATAAAGGAAGGTAAAATGTTTAATGCATTTTAAAGATTATCCAAAATTGAAAATAAAGCCAAAAACGTTCTACAAATCCTTTCAAAGTCATAGGTGAACATTGTCTATTAGTCCCCATAAAGATTATTATTTATCAAGGCTTACATGCCTTCATTTGTCTTGCTGTTAATAATTATGTCTCAGAGGCTATGGTTATTTGTAGATTTGTGTCTGGTAGAGTGATAACTTTATTTTTCTTGTTTGATGGAAATGATAGCCTGAAAGGTTATAATTTTGTTGCCTTATTGAATATTTGCCAGTTTCGTAGCTAAATTAACCAAGTTAATCTTTATTTCATAGCCTATAAATATATACAAGTGGGCATGTGGTGTGTCAGTTTGGTGAGGATGAAGCACAGTCCCCAGGACGGCCTTTCTAGTGTGATTCCCTCTAAGGTGGGCCATAAGAGGCATTCTTCATGAGAGCTGGAGAAGGAAAGGAAGCAGCAACCACTTGGTAGTATGCACACAAATTCAGTCACCTAACCAACACCAGTCTGGATGATGCTGTGAAGGAATTTTGCAGATGTAAAGAAATCAATTATGTTTATATTAGAAAGGTGCTCTGAGCAGACCTGAAGTACTTAGCGGGAAGGTCTGTTGAGTTGAAACCTACCTACCCTGAGGACACAGGATGGGCTTTTGGGGTTCTGGCTTGCTCCTATACATTCTTCCCTGGCAGCCTGTGAATAACAAACTTTGGCCCATGCTCAAGGGGAACTTACTTATAATCTCCCCTGCTTTATTTTCTGATATATGAAACTACAGGTTTGCTTAGCCAACCCACAAACTATGTAAGCCTATTCCTTGAAGTAAACAAAAAATAAATGTGTGTGTAGTATGTGTATATATTCATATTATCTTATGGATCCTGCTACCTGGTTGAATTCTTGACTGACAAACTTCAATAATGAGTCAAATAAACCTTTGAAATGTTAATTCTGTGTTTGTGTGAGTCATTTTTTGGGGGGGGAACTTTTAACAATGTTTTACTTAGACAAGGCAAATAGTAAATAATAGCAATCATTCCTTTATGCTTTAACAAATATACTTTTTAATATTGGGGGACAAAAAATATTGTGTCTACTTGAGACAATTTTATTTCCATGCTTCACTACCATCAAGTTGTAGTAGAGATAATACTAAAGAATTACCTTATTATTTTGTTAATATTATTATTACTTAGAGACTAAGTTCCCTAATTTCTGATTTAGTATTTGGAACCCAGTTATATTTGAGGAAGGAACTTGTATAAGGTTCCAAACAAGATACTCCAAAGCTAGAATGCTTCTTGACAGTCACTTATTTTGCTTATCACCCTCTCAATTTGATTGCTTTCACCAGCTGTAACAGAGAGAAGAAAAATACAAAAGTTGTAGTGACCAGGTAAACTAGTCTAGTCAAATGCTCCATCCTATCAGTCAGTTGAAATCAACAAGATGGACTGGCGGTTAAGAAGCAACTCTGAGAAAGGCCAACTATTTATATTAAGTATTTCTGTCAATTGAGTCAAAAACATGACTCATGATGACTTTTGGCAGCTGGAGGGACAGAAAGAGTTTGCTATTTTTTTCCAAATGAGCCCTTGGAGAGTTGCAACTGGTGAGCAAGCATCCTTTTAAAATAGCCCTTGATATTAGAAGAGGGTGGGTTAAGAGAAGGATGATAATTAAAAACTGGAAGAAATGAAAGAAAAGGAGGGAAAATGACTCAGATGAAAAGAGAAAAAATGACAGGGCATAGATTTTCTTTCAAATCCCTGCCCTACACCACAAAGAGGAAAGCAGCCAGTCTCTGGGATTTTCGGGTGGTGACTCAACAGTGGCATGATTAGTTGCAGTGCAGATATGGACATGGTTTGCAAGCCAACTAGGGCCTTTCACTAGACAGGGAGGTGCGATGGGGAGAACTGGCAGCCCGCCGCTCCTTGTGACTGAAGGAGGAAGGGTGTAGTCTGTTTGCACTTATCCTGCATTTCATCAGTTCCACTTGCGATGTTTTCATTCACTTAAAAAAAAAAAAAAATGATGAAGTGATCCCCCATGGGTGTGTTTCGCTTTCTACACAATAAAGACGTCTGTTTTTTTTGGTGATGCTAGAAGCGCAAATTTTCACCAACCACTTTTTCCACATTACACAGGGAGGGTATTCAATATCCAAGTGGGTGGCTCCCTCAAAGGGACCAATTTTGGAAACCCCCATCCAGAAAAACATTTCAGATTTTTATGGCTTTTTTCATCCAAAGATCTCAAGGGATTACCAAGCAAAATAGGAGTGTCCTGACAACATTTCAAGGTGGTAGCAGACAGGAGTTGCTGACATTTGTTGGCAAATGAAAAAACAGTAGCTAAAGTGAAGGTACTAGAAGATAGAAAATAACAAGAGAAATAGGAATTTTATACCTTAAACTACAACTGTTGCCTTGGAGCTTGTGTATTCTTCTATCATAACATAGTCTCATTGTGACTATGCACAAAAGAATACCCCTATATTAAAATGCCCCCATTCCCCATGTGTCAGTGTGTATCATAACTTCCTGACTGAGGATCACATAGTCAAGGTCAAAGGCAATTCCCAAGATATACAATAATAATAATTCAGAATATTTCCTAATTTTTTGCTGTTAATAATCATAAGATACATTTAGGTAATATTAATTTACTTGTATGATTCACAATTGGGGAAATTAATTATGCATATGAGAATTACTGGATTTTATTTCACTATAAATTGTGTTTTCTGTAGAATATGCTATTTGGCTTTGTTTTGCTAGTGGATTATTTAAGTTTTCCACATGGGAGGGGAAAAATGATTAGCAAATACAATTGTTGTGTTCTTGAAAGAGCTATGCTTAATTTTAAAAATGAATTATTTATCCCCAATCAAATCTTTTCACATTTTACCAAAATTTGCTAAATTCAAGTTGACTGTAAGCTTGAGAGTTTTCCCAGGAATAGGTAAAATCAATTAGTGTTGATCTTATCCAGTCACTTGATATGTAAAACAAATATCTAAATACCTAAGTTCCAGAGCCCAAATTCAAAATATGTCTCTCATGACCTAAAGGACATGTAATTAAATGAACTGCAGAGAAAGCTCCTTTTTATAATATTAATAAAATCTTTGCCATTTGTCTCTGTTCCAAATTTTAGAAAAATCATCATATACATACTTCAATATATTTTAAATGCCGAATCTAGAATTGGAGGCCATTAAATGGTTCATATTTACCATCTTGAATTTCAAAATGGAGTCAATGCCAAAAAGCCTCTGGGTGTATGTACAAAATTTGTAAAAATACATAAAAACCTACTGAACCAAAACCACAGTGGAACTCCACTAACTTTCCAGACGGCATAATTCACCGCCTGGCCACTGGGGAATGCCAATCTCAAAAGATAGATTTTGCACTAGGCCAAGAAGATCAACAAAAATAAATGCTCCTTGGATCAGGAACAAAAGCAATGTCCTGTTTCATTGGCCTTAAAACAATCCTAATTCTAATGAAAATAATAATAAATTAACTGTCTATTTTAGTGTGCCAACATTTGAGAGATTTTTTTTAAACCTTATGCCTTATTGATGTGATATGGAATAACCAAGAATATTAGAGTCTGTGGTATTAACTGTTCTATTTATTGTACATTGAGCTCTAGATATCTTCCTGGTTTCTGATTAGAGAAAACATATTAAATGTATTTACTCAAATGAGAGAATTATAGTCTCTCCTTTTGAAATCTGATCTCAGATAAGAAGCTTAAAAAGTTCCATGCACTCTGCAACACGTCCTAACTGCCCTGTCTCCATCTCCCTTCCGGTTGTCCTCCTGCTAACTGAGGTATCTCTTGTCTGGGCCGTTGTACCAGCATCTTCTCCTCTGTTCTCCCTTTCTGCTTCTGCTCTTCTTTGCCACCCCCCATCACTACAGTTCTTCAATTTTCCTCGCCTCAGAAGCACCAGCAGAGAAGAGTTAGAAGGCCCCAAATACACAGAAAGTCTCATTTTTTAAGGAAATGAAAATTCTAACTAGCCTGATTTCATCGTTATACATTCTATACGTGGATCCACTCATCATGAGGTACCCTATTAATATTTATAATTATATATATAATAATATTAAAAATATATATATTTTAAGTGATTTCAAAACCAAAAAATGAAATTATAGTCAGATCACTTCATTTCTCTACCTTAAAATTTCCAGCAAGTTCTCATTACACATAGAATAAAATCCACCAGTGGAAGATTCTACCATAATCTACACAATATGTATGCACATCTGCTGATTTCTCTCTTGTATGCAGAGACTCAACCCATGGTTATGAAAGCAAGGCAATGAACATTGAAGCCATGTGGTTTTTCAGTTTGTTTGGCTTCTGTTTTAACTGTATAAGTATATAAACCTAAGAAATCACAATGTGGATACAGATTCATGTGGTTTACTAGGAAAGAACTGTCTCGTAGTAAAAAATGTGAAGTTATATTTGACATGCTGTGTATAAAACTGAAGTGCTGGGTGCTTCATATCATCTACTATGTCATTCTGTGCCTTTCCTCTGTAGCAATAAATAAATACATAAATAACTGTTTAGCTATTTTAGGTCTACCAGAACCAAAATAAATAGGTAACAGAGTGAAGAACAGCAGAAGAATACTGTGGCATGTAACAACAAAAAACCAAAAAAAAAAAAAAATTTAAATAAAAAAAAATCAAAGGAATTTTTTTTCAAAATCAAAGCTTTTGGTCTTGTTTTTGTCACGTGTGTGATTTTAGGGAAAAATAATGCCTTAGACTCTACTCTTTTGGTCTGTGCGGTGACTGGAAAATTTCCACATGCCTCCGAAACATATCATCTTGTGATTCTATAAATAAAGGAGAAGTGAGAGGTGTAAGGGACAGCACTTTGACATTAAGATCTGCTTTTTACCCCCAATTCCTATCTCCCCTCTTTCCCCCTTTACTTGAAGTAGTAGGAATATCAGCTCTGAGTCCCAAGTAGAGCAAGCAAGCATAACTTAGAATGGAGAACTCAACAGAGAAGCTAAACAGATTTTGAAATTCATAACAAACAATTGTCTGAAAGTCAAAGCATGTTTCATATGTAAGATCCCAGACATGTATTATGGGAACAATTTTCAGTTTGTGGTTTTTAAATAACAAAAAGGAAACTCTTTTCTCTCTAGAAAAGAAAATGCTTGTCATTAAAGAATAGATGGCAGAAACAAAGGAACTGAAAATGTCTGGAAGAAACAGTGTATGAAGGAAGATTGTGAATGATAATCCAGGAACAGTTTCCCTGCTACAAAAGAACGAAATATCACACACACACACACACACACACACACACACACACACATTTTTGGACAAAGAAGAAGGAGTTTAAATATTTTAAGTGAATATTTTCAGGTTTACATGCTCTCTGGATCCCAAAAAAGAGAGCAGGAATTCCATATTTTTTGAGATTGCCTTGGGAGGTGGTGGGTGGGGAGAAAGTGGGATATAAATACCCAGATAAGATGGGCAAAAATCTCAGAAGAAAGAATTTATATCTCACTTCAAGGGATCATCTATGGGAAATGTCAAGTTCCTCAAAAAATTTCATTCAGAGAAATACTAGAATGTACTAGAATGTACTAGAATGTCAGTACTTAGAGATTGCAAATGTCTGGGAGAACTGTTTCTGTGAACCAGTCTAAGGACAAGCCCTCAGAGTCTGCAGGAGGGAGAGTGGAAAGCTAACAAGGAGTCAATACCCAGGGGAGGAAAGTGGCAAGACGCACTCAGAAAGTCTTTGGACTGAATGGAGTCTTTACACTGAATGAAGTTTGGCAAAGAGTTTGGCCAAGAGGGTAAAGCACATAACCAGAGAACCCCAAGAACTAGGAATGACAGCTTGAATGCCAGTCTACAGCACCACAGATTAGTAAGAGTGTGGAATACCACAGCAGAGTATCCCCAACTGATGGCACTAATGTCAGACACCCTCCAGAGGAAAATTATGTTTGTAAATCAGAAGTGACAAATTATGTTAAAAGTTTCTAGATGAACCATGCTACACCATTGGGAAAATGGGAGTTCCACAGCTGAGTTAAATCCACTTGCCGAGAATAAAAATAAAATACCTCCATGTGAAACACAGCTAAATTGTGACTGTGAAAACATCTAATCTCTTACAAAAGGACATCAGAGAATCTAGAAGATAGCATTTTTAGAATTATTACTATTATTAGTATGAGAATTAGTCATTTAAAAGTTGCCAAATGCTGCCACTTCTAGTTGCAGATGCTGCATCCTGCACAGACATTTATTCAGATTCCCAAACCTGGCATTTAGGCATTTGAGAAAAGACAAATGGACACATAAGTAGAGAAAATGTTGGGATCTGGTGGTTCAGTCAACCTCTGATGGAGGAAGACTGACCACAAGTAAACTCCACATGTTTATTATATAGGTTTCTAACATCAAAGGGATTTATTGTGAGAAAATTACTTTAAAACAAACAGAACCAAGGTCAAAGGTATGAACAGCCCAATTATAGTTACCAGTTTGCACCCATAATTCTCTACTCCTGGGTAGCTGGTGTTTGAACTTTAGTCATGAATTGATAAATTCTGTGGCTGGCACAGAATTCCCTTTTGAACAGTGTGTCACCATAGCAACTGGGCAATCTTCATTTGCACCAAGAAATTCCCAAGAAGTATCACCTCTGACTCTGGGAAATTGAAGACCCATAATTCATTTGCTGTTCCCAACATGCAGGGACCACAAATCACCATGGAGCAGTGACCAAAATGGTAGAAAAATGTTTGAGAGTATCTGTCCTTGACTATGTGCATCTAAAACAGAACAGGGACACATTCATAAACTCTTCCAATTTCTTTTTTAGTTTTTTTTTTTCTTTCTCCACAAGGAAAATTTAAGACTGATGACTTCCATGGAGAAAGCAAAACCTGTCACACAAAAATGACATCTGTATTTATAACCCAATTTAAATATAAAAATATGACATTCTAGACCCCTAGGTGTTGGAGGGGAACATGGCAATTACAAAGAAAATATTGCAACTTACTCTATGGGACATGAACAAATATTAAGAGATATTCCAATCATCAATGAGTCTTAATTCAAATTGTATGAATGTTTTTAAAAGAAGTCACAAAGACAATTGACTCAGAAAGAGTAAATGAAAATTGTCTGCGTTTTTTGTTTGTTTGTTTAGATCCTCCTGCCTCAGCCTCCCAAGCCATTGTCTTTACAGGGTTGCACCACCACACCCTGTTTGCCCATGTTATCATAATAAATATACTTAAGATAATTACTCTCATACACTAATGCTTATTAAGTGTATTGATTTTATATCTGTGTATATTGAGATATATATATTATATATATATACTTATACTGATATATACATACATATACACACAATGGATGATTACACTTCTCAATCACAAATGAGAGATAGCAAAACCTTTATTCTGTTAAATTCTTGTACTCATTAAGACTCACTATAGGTACCCAAAAGAATCATTCAGCCTTCCGTCTAACCACATGAGAAGCAATAGACATACAAAAAGAAAATTGCATCTCTTGATTTTTGTGCTATGGAATCGTCAGGATTAGATAATGAAAAGGGAGTATCAATTTCTGTCTCAACTATATGAGAAATTGTTGTATTGAACTAAATCTACTTTGATAAGAAATGTAAACTTAAAAAAAAAATGTTCAGGAAACAGTGCCAATAGCTAAAGAATCATAACTGCGTGTGGAGAATTTACGAATGTGTTTTAAATATTCTGTCAACATGTGTTTCGTTTGCCAAATTTTGTAAGAATATGGTCTTCTGGAATATTTTGAAAAACATTTGCAATAGTTCTGCTCAGTACAACCTCATTTATCTGATAACAGTTCATTCAAAATAGGGTGTAATTTGAAGTACTTTTCAGGGTACCAGAAGTACATCCATAATGAAAAAGAATGGTTACATAGCAGTTGTGAAGCTGGGTTATGCTTCTTCCTAAGCAAAACTCCACGAAAATTCAGAGTACCAGGATCATGTTACAACACATATGTCCTATTCACTTGAATATCTTCACCCTAAATTCAATCACAAGGACTAAAATAATCATGAGGTGGTTTCCATTGGTTCTAAGGCCACTAAAACAAATGCACTAACCTCACATTTCTGTTCACATAAGAAAAAGTAGCCTAATTTAGTACTAAACAATGAAGATAAAGACTCATCAGTATTGTTCTATATTGTGGCTAATGTTAACCTTTTGCTTTAATATTTATCGAAAGGCACAAGTCAGTATTTTTAAAAGAATAAGCAAAAGTAAATGAAAAAGAAGAGTAGCTGCCATAGGTTTTATTTTTATAATATTATTTTTAATTTTCAGTGAATGTTCAGGGAACCAAGTTAAAACAATACTTAAGTGTATATAATAAAAAAAGTAATCTTTTCCATTAGACCGAGCTTTTCTCCCCAAAGGCAATCATTGTTACTACTTCCTTTAATATTCTTCCTTGAACATTTTATGCACAAATAAATTTATAAATATAGACTACTTCTTTCACACATAAATATTAGCATAATATTGAGTCTTCTATATCTTCTTTGTTTTTTTTTAACTTAATCTAGTTTATTCCATTTCAGTGCATAAAAATCTTCCTCATTCTTTTTAATATCTATTTGACTTCCCACTGGATGGATTTATAAAGATTTATACGAATAGACCCAATCAGTGTACATCTCTAGTGTTGCTTATTCATGTTCTTATATGCGCATTATCCTGTGCATTTAAAAGTCTATATAAAAGAACAATTGAATTTCTGGGAGAGAGGATATGTATTTACATTTGTAACCACATAGCTAAAGCTGCATTTTGTTCTGATTTTATCAATTTATGCTCCCATTAAGGGTATGAAAGTATCTGTTTTCCTCATTCTATAGAGTTTAGAACTTATTTATAGTAATCTTAAAAGTAATCAAATGAAAATTTATCTGTTGCCTTTAAAATGCAGGTAAAAAACATGCAGACAGGAGCTTAAATTGAAGGTCAGCATGTTTCCTTTCAATAAGGCCAAATATAATCTGCATATATGACTCTCCCTTGAACAGATAAAATGATGACTTTTTCACAGGGCCAAGTTTCTCAAAACTAATAATTCTCTCTGAATTTCAGAATGAATCAGTGCAAATAAATCAAAATAAAATAACTATCATGAATATAAATGTAAATTGGTAGAAATATATGCATTATTTACTCATGCATATTTTAGAGGTAGATAATGCTGGTAATTAATTTAAAATCATTCAACAGGCATCAGATATTTAATTATATTTTCCCCAAATTACTTGTTCTCTCAGTATTTTTTTCTCTAAAATAGGAAAACCACCTAGGCTTTTAATTCCACCTAATAAAGCACAGTTGGAAATCAAAAGAAGGCTCTTTAGCAAAAATTTCATTCCTTCAAAACTAATCTCTCCTTACTACTTTCTTTCTTTCTTTTTTTGAATAAATGTGTAGATTTCAGCATAAAAATAACTGACAATTTCAATACTTGAGGAATTCCAACACTGAAATAATGGGTAAAGAAGTTACTTGCTCAAGAATATTTTCCTTAAAGAAAAATCAGACGTTAATCAATTTAAAATTATTAGGTCGATATATTTTTTTCCACCTGATAGCTTGGTATGGTTTTATATAAAAAAAAAAAATCTATGTGGCTCTGAAGGATTCTCAGCACCTTCAAGGTGTTAACATTTTTCTATTTGTTGATAGGATATGACATTAAATCCAAATCAAGAAGGAAATCAGAACTTCTTTAAGATGGCTGTGCAAAACATTTACTGTCCACACTCATGTTTGTGTTACTTCATTTCCTCTTGGTTGACTAACCTCTTACGTTTCCTTTTAGGTCATCACACACTAGACTTGCTTTGACTGATACACCTCCAGTAGTTTTAACCTGACACTTTGAAGCACAAGACACAAAAGTTAAGCAAGAACACCTCGGGAACCAAAAGTGTTCCTTTAAAGAACTGCTCGACTGAAATTTGTCTCCCTAAAAAATTAAAGAAAAGGTATGAGCTAGGCTGATCCTCATACCAAACTCTAGTGATGTTGAATGCAAAGATTTAGCATGAGTACCAGTTTGACCTCCCTTGACCACTTTATGGTATACAAATATCCAGGCACGGCAAGAGAAGAGTGGCCTGAGGCCAGCTTCACCAAGAAATTTAAATGAGATTCTTGGTAAAGGAAGAAAGAAGGGACTCATAACTCTTCAGAAAAGGATAGAATGGGAGACCTGGGGTATATCTCCAGTAAAGTCCAAAATGTCAAGCCCCAAGGACCCATATCTGTGCAGAACTTAAAAGTTTTACCAAACACTAAGGATAATCAGCCTCAGCAACTGATAAACTATTAATAACTCTCATGCACAATGACTGTATTGTGTTCATTCTTGCAAGTAAGGTTTTATTTCATGAAAAATACATTTTTGGAAATTTTTTAGAATTATTAGATACTGATATTCTGTAATTCATAAATATTTATGGGTGCCATTGGCTTTCTACATAGCTTGGAAATATAAATATCTATTTTATCATTTCAGCATTTATTGTTCATTTATTGTTCACTGATTCCAACACTATGAACCATGATCAGTAATTTTATCACATAAAATGACACACTTTCCAGCTCTCTTTCAATAACACAAAATTGTACTTATCATCAAAAATTAAAGACCCAATCCCATAGAGTTTGGCATACTATTCAAAATCTAGTGCCAACTCACTTCCAGTCACATCTCTTTTATTTACAGAAGTATATTCTGCATTTCAGACATTACAAAGTTGCTAAAGTTTTTCCCATGAAACTCTGGATGATTGTTCCTAGCTGTATACCTGAGCACTATTACTGTTTCCTCAAGTTAAATCACATCATCTCCTCTGTGATCATGATAGCAAAACTAGTAAGGTTTCAATTCACTACTGTCTCCCAAATCTAGTAGAGATTGGCTTAACCTATATTATAATTATTTTTCACTTTATATGTATCTTTCATGCGAATAGTAGTTAATTTTCAGGAATTGATTTTCATATTTACCTTTCTAATATCCACATGCCATTTGACCCAAGGTAAGCATCAATAAATATGTATTTAATGGATAAACAATGAAGTAAATATAAATACAACAAAATGCAGACAAATACAGCAAAACCACATGAAATAATGAATGTTTTCCCGGTAGAAGGCTGCCTGGTTTTCCATACTCCAACTTTATAGAATACTTGTGTCGACAGCATTTTTATAGAGAAAGAAATTACTTTCATGTCTCTAAAACTCGATAAGACATTTTGTTAACAAAGTTGTGTGAGGAAAAAGTTAGAACCCAGAAAGAATTAACACAATGTCAAAATCCTATGGACATTTTGAAAGGTAGGTCAATTCTTAACAAAGCAGGTATTTATCTTAGATGTTGCTGACCCGAAGAAAGAAAATGTTACAAACTGTTTTTCAACAGGAATATAAATTATATTTGGTTATCTAAAATAAACATTTTAAAGTTCCTCCATTCATCTCTCACACTGCATCCCTCCACCCCCATTATATATCATCAAACACTTTTCAAGGAAAATATCCGGCCTTTGGTTTTTTGGGATTGGCTTATTTCACTTAGCATGATATTCTCCAATTCTATCCATTTATTTGAAAATGCCATAATATTATTTTTCTTTATGGTTGAGTAATATTCCATTGTGTATATATACCACAGTTTCTTTATCCATTCATCTGTTGAAGGGCATCTAGGTTGGTTCCACAATCTAGCTATTGTGAATTGAGCTGCCATAAACATTGATCATTGATGTGGCTGCTTTACTGTAGTATTCTAATTTTAAGTCCTATATGTAGAGGGAAATAAGTGGGGGTATGAAAAATGTGGAATGAGACAGACAGTATTACTCTATGTACATATATGATTACATGAATGGTATAAATCTATATCATGTACAACCTCAGAAATGAAATCATGTACCTAATTTGTGTACAATGAATCAAAATGCAGTCTGTAAAAAATAAATGAATAAATAAATAATTTAAAAATAAATAAATAAAATAAATATTTTAATATTTAAAAGATATTTATAAATTTAGTAGATATACATAAATACTTCTCTGTTTTAGGAAATTAGGAGTTTGGTATTGACAAGTAACTTATATTTTTTCCCCATTTAAAATCATGGAAAAGGGATTCTTGAAAGCATTTTCATTCAGATCATAATGTTGAGAAACAGGTTATTTTTAATAAATGGAAGTTATCTGTATTAGAAATTTATTTCTTGCAACTCACTGTGGTTTTTACTGTGAGAAATACAAAACTGGTGGGGAGAGGGGTCCTATCTTCAAAGATCTTATAATTCAGTCAGAAGACTATGCACACATATATATTAACTGTGATATAACCCACATCTAGGAAATACGATGGAATCATGATTACTCTTCATATCCAATGCTAACTCATTAAATTGTAGTAGATGCATGGGAGTGTTATGTTAGTAAAGATTCTGTGGCTACAGCCCAGCTTGGGGAAGAGCACCATGATGCTTAATGATGTTTGTAACAGAAACATTCTTGCCATCCCTACTCTAGGGAAGAGTCACAGAAAAAGAGAGAGAGAGAGAGTGAGAACTACTACTTGAAGGGGTAAATTAAAATCTCTTAAAGTGATGTAATTTAAGCTGGGCAGGGTAATTTTTGAAGCAGGAGTGGAAAGAAGCAATGAAATAACTCCAGAAGCAAAATTTAGATGAGAAAATTCAGTGGAGGCAAATAGTCCTATTGGCCAAAGCCAAAGGTAGCCCCCCTGCTCTCCAAAGCAGCAACAGAGATTAGCTCTCAAGAGCACCTTCATCAACCCCACACACTATGGAAGGGGCAGCATGTTGTTATTATGGGAATAAAAACTTCTGATGCCAACTTGCCTCACTGCCTCCATGCCTGTGCCAACACCACCATCTGTGTGGCCTTACAGAATGCCTTGTCCATGACATTCCACACGGTTGTTTTGTTTTTTTTTTTCATTTTATTTTGAATTGACACATGATATTTGTACATATTTATGAGCTACAGTACAGTAATCTGATACATGTATATCGATACAGTATTGCCTCTGATCAAGGAATGCATGGAGGGCAGTAAAAAGCCCAGGCCAAGGAAGCCACTGGTTTACTTGCTCTCCACATTCTGGAGCAGCTGGCCTCAGGGTTGGCGAAAAGGTCTTCTGAAAACTCAGTTGCAGAGCCACCTAGGTGGTGATACCTTACAGGAAGAAGCAAGGTTCCCAGAGGGCTGTAGATGCTCTGAGTCAGTACCCAGGATGTGGTGGTTTTTTTTTTGTTGTTGTTGTTTTATTTTCTCCTTAGATAGTTCTCACAAGTTCTAGAATAAAGGAGTGGAAATGGGAGTGGCACCACACACTGTTACCCCTAATAACCCATTAGGAAAGTTTTTGTTTCCTGTTGCCATTACCCTGTGCTCTGCTGGCCTGGCCTAGAGGTTTTAGCTCCAAAGGGAGAAATGCTACTACCAGAAGACATAACCATGATCCATTACACAAGAAGTTAAGACAGCCACCCAGCCAGTTTGGGGTAACTCATACCTCTGAATCAACAGGCAAATAAGGGAGTGCTAGCTAATGTGATTACCCTGACTACCAAGGGGAAGCTAGACTGCTGTTCCATCGTGAATAATGTGTTTGTAATGCAGGAGATAGGTCTCTTAGGGCATCTCGTAATATTACCATGTCCTGTGATTTAGGTCAATTGAAAACTCTAACAACCTAACTCAAGAAGGACTGCTAATGGCCTAGACCTGTGGGAAATGAAGTTTTGAGTAAGTTTACTCAGTAGAGAACCATGACTACTGAGTGTTTTCTGAAAGCAAAGGGACTGTACAGAGGACAAAGGAAGTTGCTAGTTATAAATACCAGCTCCAAATATGTAACCACCCGTGGAAAAAAGGACTGTAACTGTCATGAGTATGTCCTCCTTACTCTGTTTTGAATGTTTTTGTGTGTGTGTGTGTGTGTGTGTGTGTGTGTGTTAATCAAATGTCTTTGTTTTCTTCCCTCTCTAATTTCCTTATCATATAACACAAGATATGTTGACTTTATATTATAGTATTAAAAACTGTTAATTATACAACATAACGTTTAAGTATGGATATCAATGAGAAACGTGAACATCACACAGGGACTTTACTTCTTCTTCTAGGGAAGGAATTAGTGGTTTGGTGAATGCAGCATAGTTGGATCCTCATAGGTAGAATTATGCCTTGTTATTGCTTTTATTTGGAGATTGAAGGTAGTTTCCACAAGGTACATGTGAATGCCAAGTTGAAAGATGAGCTTGTGATGGTTAATTGTATATGTCAATTTGCCTGGGCCACAGGGAGCCTAAATATTTGGACAAACTTTATATTGGGTGTGTCTGTGAGGCTGTTTCTGAATGACGTTAACATTCAAGAAGACAAACTGAGTAAACCCAGATTGTCTTCCCTAATGCCAATGGATCTCATCCAATTAATTGAAGATCTGAACAAAATAAGTGGCTGAGTTAAATGAACTTCTTCAGCCTGGCTGCTTTAACTGGGACATTGTTCTTGTGTCCTGGAACTTTTACCCTAAGTGGAACTTTTACCCTAAATATGTACATATCTCTACACATGGAATATATAGATATGTATGATTTTATTGTTTGTTTTTGCTTTTTATGCTTCTGGAATTGAACCCTTGGGTGCTCTACCACTGAGATACATCCCCAGTACTTTTCATTTCTTATTCTGAGACAGGGTCACGCTGCCTAAGTTGCTGAGGCTGGCCTTGAACTTGTGACCTTTTTGCCTCAATCTCCTGAGTTGCTGAGATTACAGGTGTGCTCCAACATATACTGCTACATATGTATGTTTTGTGTTAATATAAAACATAAGAGACATGACTGCTACCACCACCAACACCACTGTTGCTGCCCAGAGGTTGCCTGGGGGTCTCCTCTCTAAGTGATGCTGTCCCCACAGATGCAGCCACCACCATCACTGCCCACTATAGCTGCCACTGACCCTCACTACTTCCCCTGCCACCCCACCCAGAGGTCTGCTGCCAGGGAGACTCCAGGATTGGTTGCACATAGCTGCATCCTGGCTGACTGCATACTGCCAGTCAGGGCCAAGGGGACCAGGGGACCAGCAGATTTGCCACCACTGCCATCTTAGAGCACAGTCACCTCTGTATGGGAACTGGCCAGGACCTGGAGGGTGAGTGTTGGAGTAACTACTGGTTTAGCTGCACCTGGGGTCTTTGTGCTGGGAGTGCTGGTGGCTGCTGTCTTTCTGCTTCTCAGAGACTCTCCTTTGTGTGAGAGTATCCCTGGTAGTCCCTCTGCAAATTGGAGCAGCAATGAGATCTTGGGACTGCAACATGGCTGAGCCTGGAGTATCTGAGGCCAGATCTGTGGGATAGTGACTGAGTTTGTGATGGCTGTTCTGGGTCTGGCAATCCCATGAGAAGTCAGAGACTGAGAAACGTTTGAACACTGACAGAGACAGTTCAATTTTCCATCAAGATTTATTTTAATTTTTCATTCTCTAACATCTCTACCATATTTGGAGCAAGGTTTTTTATGCATCTGTTTTTGAAGAATGGTGCTATACAAATAGTATTTTGTAGTTTTATCATATTCTTATATTTAAAATTTTTTTCTTTGTATGTATTCTTCCTCTTGTTTGTTTTCCTGGATTCTCTTTCTACCTTTTTTCCAACCAATAGCCAATCTTTCAGTTCCTTTTCCACTCTCCCTGTGGATTTCTACTTCTAGCTTCTCTCTTCCTCCCTCATGAACATCACATCCTACACTACTTCTGTTTTCTCATTGTCCACCTTTGAAAATGGAAGGTCTTTTAGTAAATTTTCTGTTTACAGTGTAGACAGTGATTGAACTCATAATTTCTGTTTATTGTGAGAAAGCAGTAGATGCCTTCGTGGGAGCTATCAGGTTTAAGGCTATATATTGTTTACACTGGGTGCTATTGATATTGCTTTCCCCCTCAAAGGTGAGGTACTGGAAAACTTCAGGGACAATATAAGTCTACAGGGTAGAATCTACTGCCTCAGATTCATATGGCTAGATGGAAAAACACACAAACTACAAGGGAATAAAACATCCCAAACAAACCAAGAGGCTCCAATAACAGAATCCACTGACAACACAGTATAAGAAATGTCCAAGAAGGAGTTTAGAATGTACATAGTTAAACTGATCTGCGAAGTAAAGGATCATATAAAGAGTGAAATCAAAGAGAAAATACAGGAAGTGAAAGATTCAATAAAGAATTAAAATTCTAAAAAAATAAAAAATTAAAACAAGCAAAAATCCTTGAAATGAAGGAATCAATAAGCCAAATTATAAATTTAATGGAAAGTATCACCAACAGATTAGACCATTTGGAAGACAGAACCTCAGCCAATGAAGACAAAATATATAATCCTGAAATGAAGTTGACCATGCAGAGAAGATGTTAAGAATCCATAAACAGAACTTCCAATAATTATGGGATGACATGAAAAGATCAAACTTAAGAGTTTTCAGAATAAATGAAAAACAAAGATACAAACCAAAGGAACACACAATATTTTCAATGACATATTATCAGAAAACTTCCCAAACCTAAAGAATGAAATGGAAAATCAAATACAAGAGGCTTACAGGACCCCAAATGTACAAAATTACAGCAGACCCAAAACCAAGATATATTATAATGAGAATGACTAAGATATAGAATAAGGATAAAATCTTAAAGACCCTGAGAGAAAAAAAAATTATGTATAGGGGAAACCAATTCAGATCTGAACTGATTTCTCAATCCAGACCCTCAAAGCTAAGTGGTGCTGGAATAATGTATTTCACTCTCTGAAATAAAATGGATGCCAGTCAAGAATTTTATATCCAGCAAAATTAGGTTTCAGATTTGAAGATAAAATAAAACCTTCCATAACAAACAAAGGTTAAAAGAATTTCAAACTAGAAATCTTGCATACTACAGAACATTAGGAACAAAATATTCCATGAGAATGAGTGGGGGGAAAAAAGTGAAAACCAGCAAAGGGAGGAAGTACACTGAAGGAATAGTGAATCAAAGGAGAAACTAAATCAAATTGAAAACAAGAAACAAAACAAAATGATCAGGAATACAAATCATGTATCAATAATAACCTTGAATGTTAATGGCCTAAACTCATCAATCAAAATACATAGACTGGCAATAATATGCTGTCTCCAAGAGACTCACCTCCTAGGAAAAGAAATCCACAGATGGAAGATGAAAGGATGGGAAAAAACATATCACTCATATGGATTGCATTAACAAGAAGGAGTTTCCATCCTCATTTCAGATAAAGTGAACTTCAAGTGAAAGTTAATCAAAAGGCACAAAGAAGGACATTTCATATTACTAAAGGGAGTTGTACATCAGCAAAGCATAACAATTGTAAATATTTATACTCCAAACAATGGAGCATCTATGTACATTAAACAGATCCTTCTCAATTTCAAGAATCAAATAGACCACAACACAATAATACTAGTGACTTTAACACTCCTCAATACTGGACAGATATCCCAAACAAAATCTAAATAAAGAAACTATAGAATTAGAATTAAATGACACAATCAATAATTTACACTTAACTTAATAATTTTTTATGAATATACAGAATATATACATATACAGAATATTCCATCAACAAGCAAATATACTTTTTTTCTCAGCAGCACATGGATCCCTCTTTAGTACAGACCATATCTTATCCACAAAGCAACTCTTAGTAAATACAAAAAAATAGAGATAATACCCTACATTCCATCAGATAATAATGAAGTGAAATTAGAAATCATGATAAAATTAAAATTAGAAGCTACTCTTAAACATGGAGACTAAATAATACACTACTGAATGATGAATGGATAGTTTAAGAAATCAAGGACGGAATAAAAAAATTACTTAGAGTAAATGAGAATACCAATACAACATATCAAAATCTCTGGACACTATGAAGGCAGTACTAAGAGGAAAGTTTGTTGCATTGAATTCATTTATTAAAGGAATAAAAAGTCAACAAATAAATTAATTAACATTACATCTCAAAGCCCTAGAAAGAGAAGAACAAATCAACACCAAAAATAGTGGAAGACAGGAAATAATTTAAATCAGAACTGAAATCAATGAAATTGAAACGAAAGAAACAATGAGAAAAAGGACAAAACAAAAAGTCAGTTCTTTAAGAAAATACATAAAATAGATAAACCCCTAGCCATGCTAATGAAGATAAAAAGAGATAAAAATCAAATTACTAAAATATATGATGAAAAGGAAATATCACAATGGACACAACTGAAATACAGAAGATAATTAGAAACTATTTTGAAAATTTATATTCCAATAAAATAGAAAATCTTGAATACATCAACAAATTTCTAGAGACAAAAGACCTACCCAAACTGAATCAGGAGGTCATACATAATTTAAACAGATCAATTATAAGTAATGAACACCATCAAAAATCTACCAATCAAGAAAAGCCAAGGACCAGATGGATTCTCAGCTGAGTTCTACAAGACCGTCAAAGAATAATTAACACCAATACACCTCAAATTATTCCATGAAATAGAAAAGGAGGGAAATCTTCCAAACTCATTCTATGAGGCTAATATCAACCTGATACCAAAACCAGACAAAGACACATCAAGGAAAGAAAACTTCAGAGCAATATCCCTAATGAACACAGATGCAAAAATTCTCAATAAAATTCTGGCAAATCATATACATAAATATATTAAAAAGATACTACACCATGATCAAGTGGGGTTCATCCCAGGGTTGCAAATTGGTTCAACATTCAGAAATCAGCAACATAATTCATCTTACCAATAGACTTAAAAACAAGAATCATATGATCATCTCAATAGATGCAAAAAAAGCATTTGACAAAATATAGCACCACTTCATGTTCAAAACACTAGAAAAACTAGGGATAGCAGGAACATACCTCAACATGATAAAAATCACATATTCTAAACCCAAGGTCAGCATAATTTTAAATGGAGAAAAATTGAAAGTATATCCTCTAAAACCTGGAAGAAGACAAGGATGCCCTCTTTTACCACTTTTACTCAACATCACCCTTGAAACTCTAGCCTGAGCAATCAGACAAAAGAAATTAAAGGGATACAAATAGGTAAAGAAGAACTCAAACTATCACTATTTACTGATGATCCTATATTTAGAAGATCAAAAAATTCCACCAGAAAACTTCTAGAATTAATAAATGAATTCAGTAAAGTAGCAGGATATAAAATCAACACCCATAAATCAAATGTGTTCCTATACATCAGTGATGAATCGACTGAAAGAGAAATTAGAAAAACTACCACATTCAAAATAGCCTTAAAAAAATAAAATACTTGGGAATCAATCTAACAAAAGAGGTAAAAGACCTCTATAATGAAAATTACAGAACACTAAAGAAAGAAATTGAAGAAGACCTTAGAAGATGGAAAGGCCTCCCATGCTCCTGATAGGCAGAATTAATATTGTCAAAATGGCCATTATACAGATTTAATGCAATTCTTATTAAAATTCCAATGCATTCTTCACAGAACTAGAAAAGGCAATCATGAAATTCATTTGGGAAAAGAAGAGACCCTGAATGGTCAAAGCAATCCTTAGTGAGAAAAGTAAAGCAGGAGTCATCACAATACCAGACCTTGAACTGTACTACAGAGATACAGTAATAAAAACAGCATGGTATTAGCACCAAAATGGACACATAGACCAATGGTATAGAATAGAAGGCACAGAGACAAACCCACAAAAAGACAGTTATCTCATACTAGACAAAGGTGCCAAAAACACTCACTAGAGAAAAGATAGCCTATTCAACAAATGGTGCTGGGAAAAATGGAAAGCCACGTGTAACAAAATGAAATTAAACCTTTATCTCTCACCCTGCAAGAAACTAAACTCAAAGTGGATCAAATACATAGGCATTAGAACAGAGACCCTGCTCATAAGAGAAGAAAAAGTGCGCCCATATTTTCACCATGTCAGCCTAGGATCTGACATCTTTAACAAGATCTCTAAACTGCAAGAAGTAAAATCAAGAATCAATAAATGGGATGGATTCAAATTAAAAAAACTTCTTCTCAGCAAAGTAAACAATCAATAATGTGAAGAGAGGGCCTACAGATTGGGAGAAAATCTTTACCACATTCACCTCAGATAAAGCATTAATATCTAGAATGTATAAAGAGTTCAAAAAACTTATCACCAAAAAACAAATAACCCATATGTATGTATTTTTGTATCAAAATGTACTTGCATTCTACTGTCATGTACAACTAATTAGAATAAATCAAAAAACTAAAAATAAATAAATACATTAAAAAATAAAATAAAATAACCCAATCAACAAATGGTCTAAGGAACTGAACAGATATTTCACAGAAGAAGAAGTAGAATCAATCAGAAATATATAAAAAATGTTCAACATCTCTAGCAATTAGAGAAATGCAAATCAAAACTACTCTAAGATTTCATCTCACTCCAGTCAGAATGGTAATTATCAAAAATACAAGCAACAATAAATGTTAGTGAGGATATGGGAAAAAGGTTCACTCATACATTGCTGGTGGGACTGCAAATTGGTGCAACCACTCTGGAAAGCAGGATGGAGATTCCTCAAAAATCTTGGAGTGGAACCACCATTTTACCCAGCTATCACACTCCTTGGTTTATACCCAAAGGACTTAAAATTAGCCTACTACAGTGACACAGCCACATCAATGTTCACAGCAACTCAACTCACAATAGCTAAGCTATGGAACTAACTGAGGTGCCCTTCAATAGATGAATGGATAAAGAAAATGTGGTGTATATATATATTCAATGGAATATTATTCAAATTTAAAGAAGGATGAAATTATAGCATTTGCCAGTAAATGGATGGAACTGGAGAATATCATGCTAAGTAAAATAAGCCAATCCCAAAAAACCAAAGACTGAATGTTTTCTCTGAAATGCAGATGCTAATTGATGATGGGGGTGGTGCTAGGGAAGAATAGAGTTACTTTAGATTAGGTAGAGGAAAGGGGATATAGGAATAGGAAGAATGGTAGAATGAAACAGACATTATTACCTTATGTACATATATGATTGCATGACTGATTTGATTCTACAAAAGGTATAATCAGAAAGATGAGAAGTTATACCCCATTTATGTTTGATATATCAAAGTGCATAAATGCATTATACTTCTTTGTATAGCTAATTAGAACAAATTTAAAAATATAAAAAATATAAGTCCCTGAAAAATTTCTATTAATACAGGAATATTTAGAGGTAAAAGGATTGGATTGTGGAAGCTTTAATATAATCATTCCATAAGTAATAACTATAGGAAAGTGGGGCATGACTGGAGGAGGTGGGTCAAGAAAGCAGAGCCCTAGATGTTTACATCTCTCCTGCAGCCCCTTCCCCTTTCCTTAGCTCTCTGCTTCCTGATCTCACCACAAGTTAAGCAGTTTTCCTTCACTGAGTCCTTCCTGCATGATGAGTTGCCTCACCTTTGACCCAGAGCAACGGACTCAGACCTCTGAAACCATGAGCCCCAAATAAACTTTTCCTCCTCCAAATTGTTCTTGTCCAGGTCTTTTGATAACAGCAACACATAACTGACAAAACAATAATATATAATATTTTTGTTCTAGCTCATACATACATATTTTCCTATGACAATTTTATAGCTCCCTCCAAAAAGATGACTTAGCACTGCACCTTACTAATTATGTAAAAGTGAGAGACAGAATGAGAGAAAGAGAAAGAAAGCCTCCTTATCTCTGTGAAATGTAATTTCTGTGAAATGTAACATTACTACAACATTATCACTCTTTTTAATAAGAGAAAAAATGTGTAAGTATATATAGTTACAAGTGGGCAAAAGCAATGAAAAAATATGTGAATAGAGTGCCAAGTCCATGTGTCCTAGACAGGATTCCAAGATGCCCCCAAAGATTCCCATCCCCTGGTACATATGCCCTATGTACGTCCATCCTCTTGGATCTTAGCCAGGTTTATGGACATGATCACATTGCACTGTAAAGATAAAGGGATTTCACAGACACCATTAAATTCCCAAACTCACTGACTCTAACAAAAATTGGGATCATCCTAGATGAGTCTGAGATAATCAGATTATTCCTCAGAAGAACCCAAATACTCAAAGCAGCACAGTTCAGCTGGCCTTGAAGAAGAAATGGTCAAATGCTATAGAGACAATGCTATAGAAAAGACCATGTGGCACAAAATTGTAGGTCCCTCTGGGAGTCAAGAGCTTTAGTCCTGCAAACCACAAGGAACCAAATTCTGCCAATGATGTAAAAGAGTTTAGAAAAAGAACTGACCTCCAAATAAGAATGCAGCTTCACTCACATTTGGATTTTGATCTTGTGGGACACTAAACAGAGTATATCTATACTGTTCCTGAACTTACAATTTACAGAAATTGTAAGTTAATAAATGGTGCTATGTAAGCATCTAATTTGTAATAATTTTCTATATACAAAGCAATAGAAAATTAATACATCTTGCAAAGAAGACAGTCAAAAATTCAAAATGGATTCACCAATGTTTCATTTTAAGATAATTTTCAAAATGGTTTGGAAGCTTTTTCTAAGTGCTTTCTTTTTTGATCCCAGCTGATGGTGCTTATTTTAAGCATTTCAATCTTCCCCCAAAGAAATATGCTGCTAGATATACCTACTAGCAAACTAGGCAAGCAGCCAAGTCACAGACAAGAAAGGGAGTCTCAATTCCAGTGATATCTATTGAGACAAGAGATGAGCAAGCCAGTTTCGAGTGTTGCCACAGGTTCACTGCTTCAAGATTTCAGTTTACATTCTTATCAGACTTCATCTCTTTTCATCACTCAGACATGAATTCTATAAATCCAATAAACCAATGATCTTAAAATGATTTGGGCAGATCTGTATACTTATTGGAAAAATCTCTCTTCTATAGCAATTTATTTGGTGGGAGTCATATCTCTGTAATAATATTTTTTTTCAACTCCAAATGTAGGTACCTAGCTTCCCTATGTGTGAAATGGAGAGTCACTATACATACACTTGACTTTTCATTCACTATACATACCCTTGACTTCTCCCACTGTCTAAAGCAGAAAAGTATTTTTTTCTAGTTTTAGGCCAGTTGCAATTGCTTTATTTACGTAACAACACAAGTCTAAATTAATATGTGACAATATTTAAAGCTTTTCAACTTTAAATGCATTGCAAACTCCAATAGAATCATCAGTTATTTTTGCATTGATTATGATCTAATCAATCAAGTTCACTACTGATCTTTCCATAGTTCCCATCAATCAGTTACTGATCAGTACAGCAACTACTATTTACATGTGACAACTTAAATCAAAATTTAAATTAAGCAAACTAAATTTAATTGCCTCAGTCTTACTAGTCACATTTCAATTGCTGAATAACTACGTGTAGCTAGTGGCTACCACTTTACCTACTGCAGATTATAGAACATTTCATCACTGCTTTTTTTTTTTGTTTTGGATAATGCTGAATTAAGTCTAGATTCTCAAGCACTATATTAAAGTCTTTTGTAATTTACCTCTTCTTTTTTATTTTATTTTATTTTATTTTTATTATTTGTTTGTATGGTACTGGAACTTTAACAGAGGGTCACTGAGCACTTTACCATTGAAGTATATACTGAACCTCCTTTTCTTTGTGAGACAGGGTCTTACTAAGTTGTTAAGGTTCTCACTAAGTTGCCCAAGCTGATCTTGAACTCGTGATCCTTCTGCCTCAATTACTGAGTTGCTGGGATTACAGGTGTGCCACTGCTATTGACTCTTCTGTTTTTAATCTAATTTCCCTCTTTCTGCCACATTTCACCAGTGCTCTACCTCCTAAAATGCCAATCACAAATCAAATATTATGGAAATATTAAACATACCATTTTTATGATAATTAATATTCATTCTCTTATCTACCTGATGGATTTCATTTCTGCTAATCCTCTAATAGTTATCTCTAACAGCACCTCCTATGAACTACCTTTCCTTATACCATTAAGCACAGATAAATGTTTCCTCTTCTGTGATCCCATTGATGGATTTGTCCTATTATAGACCATGGTTCATGTGGGTTTGTCCAATTATAGATCAGGAGCCTCCAGAGGAAAGGGACCTTGTATTTTCAACTTTATATCCCCCCACACCAGGAGTGTAGCAGGCAGCAAACACTTATTAATTTATTCATTTATGTTTATTATCCTCCTACTATTTGTTTATTAGTGGTGGGATGACATCTTTGTCCACTAGTTATGAACAGAAACCCCAAATCTACATTACTAACCAAAAGTTGACCATATAAGAAGAGAACTATTGAAAGAAGGGTAGAGCAAGAAGCTGCTATAAGCAAGAAATGGCTTGATAGATAGTGAAACATGTGAGTAACTTACTTGAGAAGAAGGTAGAGTTGTTCTTCTTGAAGCCCCATAAATTTGTATGAGAATATCCTTTATCACTCATGAATAAACTAACTCATAGGTTCAAAACTGAATATGTGTATGTATATGTCTGTATATATGTGTATATATATATATATTTACTTATATTTCATGTATTACAGTTCTACAGTTCTTGGCTCCCAGAGAAAGTGACAGGTAGTCAGAAAACTGAGCAAGTCTGTAAATTTTCCTGGATGATTAAGGGGTGGAGTAGGGCACAGCTATCCCACATATTGTCATTTCATTGCTGTTTAGGTAGACTGCCCTGAATTTATAATGTAGTCACTAGGACATTCCCATTCATTCCTATTATACAATTTTCCATTATGTTGCTCTAATTCCACAAAGTGGCTTATTGAAGAGAGAAAAATAAATTCTAAGATGTGCTATTTGTAAATGTTGCATGTACAGTTATGAATAAAAATATTGTTTCACTGTCTAGATGTGAGTCATACTTTTTATTTGTTTGTTTTGGTAGCCTTTAGAAAATCAAAATTCTCTAGTAGCTTCCTCTGGCAAAAACAGGAGAGCTCTACAGATTTTAGTTCTAGCAGCCTGCCATCAGTCACAGAGCTGGAAAGGCCTTCTAGCACAGAAGACTGTGTGAGTGACGCAGAAGCGTCCTTTTCAAGGGTCTTGGAACATGCAATCACTTGGCTGCCATCAAATGTTTCTAGAGGAAAGGAATCCTCAAGTCCAATAGACCAGAGGGTCTTCTGGCTCTGCCAAGAAGAGTGACAGAGGCCATAAAACTGTCTGCTCTCCTCCTCTGCTAAATGTCTTGCCAGAAATCACACAGACTCAGAGCTGTTGAAAATACGGCTGCTTTATTTCAAACTGCAGCATTCAAGGGATGCTGCTTCCTACTCTCTCACTCCATCTGCTGGAGCTTACTCAAAACACTGATCTGGTTAACACTCGGCTAGAAAATGGCATTCCAGAGTATCTTCCACTCCCGTATATTTTCCCCTTGAGAATCAACTCCTCAGGGAGTCTGACTGTCAGCAATTCGAATTTGTTTGCAAAATATGTTTAAGGGAAAAGAAAGTAATGGATAGGCCAAAGGAAGCCAAGTTCATTCTGAACACCATCCATTTTTTGAACTTCTTTTCCAGAATAGCTTTAGGTTTTCTACCATTTTTTTCTAGAACATTCCATCTTTTCTACTTTGACATGGCAATTTGTGGTTATTATATCAGTCACCCACAGTAGAGGAATGGATGCTCTATTTGATGTCAGATGATAACAATTCAGTGCTGTCCTATAAGCCTTAATATCAGACATTTACCAGGATTCTCAACGTTCAGTGTGTTGGGAGCAGATGTTCTTAAGACATTTTCATTAAAAATTCTGCTGTGACAAAAGGCATTCTCAAAATACAGTTGCCCCTGGGAAAGGTATGGCAGATTTTCATTTTAAAAAGTCTCCCTGTTATTTAAGAGTTCCTAATCATGGGTTTTTAAAACCTTCAAGTTAAAAGAAAGAACACTATAGAATGTAATTACTTCCCAACATTCCTCTAAACACCACACGTATTAAGTGTTGCTGACTTAAGGTTTATATTTTTCTCATGAAAATCACAAATCCAAACATAGGGTACATAGTCTGACCTCTGTATCAGCAAGTACCAAAATGGTTGAAAAAATTACATCTGTACTGAACATGTACAGACTAGTATCTTCTCATAATTTTCCTGAACAGTATAACAACTATTTACATAGCATTTGCATTTCATTTGGTACTGTAACTATTCTAATGATTATTCAAAGTATATGGGAAGATGTGCATAGGTTAAATGCAAATACACCATTTTATACAAGGGATTTGAGCATCTGTGGATTTGGGTACCAGCCGCAAAGCATGGGGGAATCTGGAACCAATTTCTCCCAACTACCAAGGTAAGGATGCATCCATAATAACTAATTATGGACCCGACCCTCAATTCTGGCCCTTACTGTTCTCCTGTTTGCTTCTTCAATTTGTCTTTGATGTTCATGGTTTTTTCTAATTTAATAGATTTTATTTTTCAATGCAGCTTTGAGTTTCCAGAAAAATTGAACAGAAAGCACAAGAACTTCCCACACCACCAGTGAACTAATTTTGCTACAATATTATTAACTACAATATTATGAAGTCCATAGTTGACATTTGGGTCTACCCTGTGCTGTATAGATTTGTGGATTTTGACAAATACATAATAGCATTTATCCATCATTACTGTGTCATACAAAATAGTTTCCCTACTAAAAAGCGTTCTGTTCCACTTACTCTTCTCTATCACCACTCACCAGTGATGCCTGTACTTTTTACTGTTTTGTACTTTTGCCTTTTCCACAGTCATTTAATCAGAATCATACAATGTGGGAAGTCATCCTTACCTAGCAGAATCGGACTAGATTGAGCCTCATGACACAGAGGTCTGACTTCTCAGAACTGGCAGACACAGAGGTCTGTCCCAGATTGCAGAGGGGTGTGTGGCACGGTGGGAGTGGTTCCCTGCCTGGTTATGTGATAGTTTTCCTGAGCAAATTGGCTCTCATAACTCCACCCCATCCTGTTCATCACAGAAGTCCCTCCCATTCCAGGTCCCTTTACCTGTGTGATTATAAATAAAAGAGAGTTGGGCTACTCCACATTGTTAGAGGCCAGAGCTGGTATGGCCCGATCCTGTCACGTCCCCTCTCATTTAAAAAGAGTATTGGCTCTTGTGTGTTTATTGATTAGATAAGTTTATGGGTAATTGATTGATTTATAGCCAACATCATCCTCGGGCAGTTAACCCTTTTCTCATCCAGGTTTGGACATGGCTGAGAAACCCCCACAATACAATATGTAGGCCTCTCAGAGTGACTATAAGGTGCAACTGTCCTTTTGTGAATTAACAGCTCATCTCTTTTCATCTTTGAATATATATTCCATTCTTTGGATGCACTACAGTTTGTTTATCCTTCCACCATTGAGTTGCTTCCAGGTGTTGGTGACTGCAAATACAGCTGCTATAAACATGTGTGTGCCTGCTTTTGCGTGGATATGTGTTTTCACTCATTTAGGTAAATACCTAAAAGAGTGATGGCTGGATAGTATGGTAAGATTGTTCAGCTTTATAAGAAACTTCCCAACTTTCTTCCAAAGTGGCTAGGCTACCAGCAGTGAATGAAAGCTCCTGTTGCTTTGTATCCTCATCATCATTTGATTTGTTAATGTTTTAGATTTTGTCCATCCTAATAAGTGCGCAAAAACTTATTCTCACTCCCTGTCCTTGTCTCTCAGAGCTTTACTATGATCTCTCCATTGATGACTGATCTTAGAGCAGGAACAACCCAGTGAAAACATCTGCCTTTCTTCACATCTCTATCTTCAGGGACTACAGGTCTGGCATTAGAAGTTCCTAGAATGTGACCTCCTGACTTCAACTGTCCTGCCTAAGAATCAGCCTCTAACTACGTCATTCTGCACACTTCATTTCATGGTAGTGTAGCCTTGGGTATGTCACATGATAACTCTAAATACTTACTTGTCTAAAAACAGGATTTTCAATAATCTCCCTGACAGCCTTAAAAGTTTTGATAAAGAAGAAATAAATAACATGAAGCTACTTTATTTGATGTATAAATGTAGTATAAATACTTTGTATATATACACTATATAAATATCCTTCTTTCTGTCCTCAAATAGTTTTTCATGTATTCACTTTTCTCTACTCACCTCATCATTAGGAACATCAGTGAAACATACTTCAAAATTTTCAGAACATTACATACACATGTGCATGTGTGTGCATGCACACACACACTCTCTCTTTCTCTAAATGTCTTAATTGAATACATAAAAGATAGTAAGATTTGAAATTTTTTGCACTTCAGTACTTAGGCACACCAAATTTACCATTTTGAATACAATATTTACTTAAAATTAATTCTCTGTTCAAAAGATTCAAGTGTATTGTCTATTTTTTTCAGTTATTTTGTACTAGCTATTTTCCAAATATCCAATTATAATTAAAGGAGCTGGTGTTGACAATTGGGTTTGGAGAGCATGGGAATGATAGCAAGTGGTTACCAACAATACTAAATATTGCTGATGTGACATAGGAAGTAAGTGAAACTATCCTTCCTGCATTCCATAAACTGTACAATATTGTCCAAAGCCATTGTACTTCTTTCTCTGGTTGGCTTTTAAGACTTCTCACTTTGTCTTTGGTGTACTAAAATTTAATTTTAATGTATATTAGGTTGGAGTAATTATTATCCTAATCTTTCAGATCCATTGGGAATCTTAAATCTGTTTCTTTCATTAGTTCAGATAGTTCTATAAATATTTTATTCATAACTTCGTGTATTGCCTCTCTCCTCTATTCATTTCATTTTCTGTAACACCGATGAAACATACTTCACAATTTACAGCTTAATCTTCCTTGTCTCTTTACCCATCCTACAAATTTTTCCATCTTTGGATTTCTCTATGCCAACTTCTAGATAACTCCTTCAGACTAGTCTTTAAGCTCCTCTTTTCAGTTTTGTTTGATTTTCTTTGAAAATTATCTCTTGAGGTAATAGTTTCAGTTATTGCATTTTTCTTTCTAGAATGCCTCTGTTTTTTAAATTTTTGATAATTTTTTACACTTTCTGTATATTTTCAAGTCAATCTCATATCTTAATGTGTTTAAACATCCAATGCATTTTATATTATCTCTGCAAAATTCAAACTCTACAGTTTCTTTGTATATGTTTTTATTATCTATTTATTTCTGCTGATTCTGGCTTACACTGCCTCTAATCCTCAAATGCTTGGTTATTTTTAACTGTGTGTGGCTTGGAGTGTTGAAAAAATAGCTATACGGATTTTTTGTAAATTAAAATAAAAGTCTCCCTCTAAAGATAGTATTGTCTTCCTGCATGCACCTAGAGACACTATCACTTTGTGATCACTTTGAAATTTTTCACAGCCTAGGAATTTTTTTTTTTTTCATTTTGCAATTACTAAGTGATAATAATTGCAGCTAAAAAATCTGCTATTCAACTCTAACTATGATTACAATTTCTTTGGACTTTCTCTCTATATTCAACAGAACTCAGGAAATTTCCCCCTATTGTTCAGGGGACAAGGTAGAGGGGTGCAAAGTTTCTTCTGATTTACCATTCCTTTAATTGTGCTGCTCTCTGAAATCCTAACTTAACATGGAAAAAAGTTCTCATCGTCTTTCTTTCTTGGGTGGTTGGTAAGTCCTGGGTTTCAAGTCCCTTCAAGTTTCAGTCCTCAAAACAAGTGGAGATTTTGTCTTCAGGACAAAAACAGCAGTATTCCCTTATCACTTGGGTTCCAGGTGATCTTGGCTTGGTAATTCCTTATTACCTTATCATCTCTTTAATTATTTTTGAAAGGTACTTAAAAAATCTTTTATCAGCATTTGTTATTGGTTTTAACAGGAGGATTGGTTTGAACAACCCAAGTGCCATAGCCCTGGGAACAGAAAAAGATGTACACTTTCTAAACAAATTGCTTCAACTGAGTTTGAATCTAAGACTGCTTCAAAGTGGAACAAGACACTGAGAAAACAAACCTAGCCAGAAATTAAATTCATGAACCCACCCCAGGGTCTCAGAAATAGTGATATCATTATTCTGTAGCAAGTATATACTGGCAAGATTTTTTACAGTGTGCCTTTCAGGGAAAAAAAAAAGTATAGTCTTTTTTTTTTTTTTTTTTAATCAACTACATACTTAAGAAATTTCAGTAATTGTAGGTAGAGAACCAAGGACACTTCTCAAAAAATAATGAAGGATCATACTCAAAGAACCAACTCAACCTAATTTGTAATGGTACAAATTAGAATGTAATGGAACAAAGAGAATAAAATCAAAAACATTACAAATGATCAGAGAAATTGGAGACATTTAAACCAGTCCTGTCAGAAACCGTTTAAAGTTTCATGTCTGTAAAGGTTTTACCAATTTACTAATGGATGGTAGACCTGGAATTCCACATTACAACTTCACTCTAGACCAGCCATAAGTTAAATTTTGTTATGTAGTTCTATGCTAGTTAATTTTAAAGTATATGATGTATATCACCTTTACTTTTGTTTGAATTCAGTCTTTTTTTTTAACCAATCCTAAGTTACCATCCTCAAAAACTCAATGCATCCAGCTATATTTATTAAAGATATAGGAATCAAAAGAGTTTCATTCTTTTTTCAGAATGCAATCAAACCAGATTTATTTTTTGCTGGCTATTTGTAAAAAGTAAGATACAGCTATATGAAGGGGAAAGTAGATGTTATTTATTTGTTTGTTTTGTTTTATGTTCTGGGAAAGAACAAGGGAAATTGATTCCCTAGCAGAAATATAAGTACTTTGGAAGCTTTATAATTACATGATATACACATTTCTTTAAGTTCATTCTGTATTGTTTTAAATCTGTTATATAAATGTTGACCTCTGTCAGACTGCATATGAAATGCTTAATCATAACATTTCAAGGTAAAATGGCTTTTTATGGAAACCCTCATTACTTGAAAGCCTCCATCATCCACTTTCTTGATCAAAATAGGTAGTGACCTGAAAAGCAGCCAAGAAATTTATACTTGGAGTGGCTTTCTGCTGATGGATGAAGGAGCAGGCAAAGATTCTTCCTGGTAAAGTGTAGGCGGGTAATTTTATGTGACAGCCACATTATGAATGAGGCAATATGAGCATGAAGCAGTTCACAGCATTCGCTTCTACCCAGCTCTGCTGATTAAAAAAGCAAGGTGTGGTTCAAAAATTATCTGAACCGCCAGTAACTTTTGGCTTCTCCTAGAAGTCCGCCTATATGAGAATACACTAGAGGTTCTGGAAAGGAAGCCATGTCATCATTGGCAAGAAGACTTCCAGAATTGGCCCCAGTTGGTTTGACTGAGCTTTCCAGTGCAGCATGAAGTCTGGAACTGGTGCATGTAATGGCATGAAGCCCCATATATTAAATTCTGAACATCACTCAGAGCAGTTGTAAGCTTTATCAGAAATCCTAGATACAGGCATCTTTTCAAGATCTCAAGCACTGAAAGGATCTTTTGTAATATTGCTCACTGTAGAACAAACATTGTTGTCATCAGCAGGTTTGGATCTTCTAGGAGTCTGCACTCTGTCAAGGCTGTTGGCAGAGATTCAGGTAGAGAAACATTTACTTTAAAATGATTAATTATTCCCAACTCGATTTTGCCAAGGACCATGCTTTTTGTCCTCTCTTTTTAGTCATTGATCCTGAAACACTTCTGCAACTTGCTCAGCTTTCAAATTAACATGTATACTTTGAAAAATATACAGACTTGATTAAATCTTTCTTTTCCCTGGAAACAGATCACGACAGACTCTGTTGGACAAGCATTGTGTAAATATCTATTTCATTAGTATTATTATTAAATGGTATAATTTAATTAGTCTATTTCTAAACCACATTTACAGACCAGCTGGTAAAACCTGTATTCTGAGACATAATCTTGATTTGATAGGGTTTTAATAATGCAGTTACTGTGACAGTGTATAGCACTACATTTTATATAATAATACCATTAACTTTTTCACAATCAGCAATAGAAGAATCTAAGACTCAGTTATTTTCTAGTATGTGTGACCTAAAGCTCAAAATGTAAATCTAAGTTTGTTCTAAATATCAACTATGGTATAATTCATTTATGCTACTAATGAAATAAACTTAATAATTTTAAGGCAAGTGAAAAAGTTACGAAGGGGAAATAGGTGGTCTAGGGTTGCAGCTCAGCACTAGAGTCCCTGCCAAGCACATGTGAGGACTTGGTTTAAGCCTTAGCACTCCACATAAAAAAATAAATAAATAAAACAAAGGTATTTTGTCTGTCTACAACTAAAAGAAATAAAAAAGAGATAAGAAAGAAGGGGAAGAAGGAAGAAGAGTACTACATGTTGGTTTATGCTTGGGCCTGTGCTTGTATATGTGTCTTCAAAAATGACCAGTTAGTGAAATAAAGTAATTTATTCACATAACTCACTATGCTTTAATTTTTTAAATTTATATATATAAATATATATATAATTTTTAAAATATATATATGGCCTCTGGTTTTAATATAGTTTACTTTTGGTTAGAGATGAGTAGAAAACAAAATTAAGCAGCAGGAAAGCATGGGGGTTTAAATTTTCTCCCTATTGTTGAATTTAAGGGAAAGATTAGATGAATTATTCTAGGTTCTCCAGAGAAACAGAACCAATGGGATATACTTATTATAAGGAACCAGCTATGGTAATTATGAAAACTGTCAAATCCAAAATCCGCAGAACTGGTGTTCCCTTTTCAGTCCAAAATCTGACAGGCTGCTGTTGGCCCAGGAAGATCTGATATTCCAGTTCTCATGATGTCAGGAAGATTTCAGTTTTTCTCAGGAAAGGCTTACTTTTTATTCTATTCAAGCCTTCAGATAACTGGATGAGGCCCACCCACATTATGAAGAGCAATCTGCTTTACTCTCTCTACCAATGTAAACGTGAATCCCATCCAAAAATATCTTCATGAAGACACTCAGAATAATGCTTGACAAAATATCTGGCCACCTTTTGGCCCAGGCAAGTTGACACGTAAAATTAACCACCACACCATCCAAAAGGAAATTTACAAGAGATCCACAAACTGGCAGAACTTGCTAGGAAAGCCTGGGTAGCATCAGAAGGGAGCCAAGTCCATGCTGGTCAAATTTTTCCAAACGTTTTTAAACACCTCTTCTATCAAACTAACATTGTCCAAATGATAATCATATTTGGTAGTTAAGAATTATAAAGACTCTCAACCTGTATTGTTTTCCAAATTGTACTTATATTATAAAATGCTATTTTTAAAGCTTACAACTATTGCTAATAAAAAGTTCTTAAAATCTACCTTTAAATGGATGCAAGTATTTTTTTATAAGTCAACAACTACTGACATTTTTTCAGTCAGGATTTAATGTATTTTAATTTCTTAGGGCGTTCCAGAAGGATTTATTAAGCACCTACAGGTGCCAAATTTTGATTTAGTGCGGTACATTCATAGTCAAGAAACAAGAAAAGTTTCTGTTTCAAGACACTTGTAAGAGTATGTAACAATATGTACTAGGGGGTCCATCAACTATGTTTCCTGAGTCAAATCTAAACCACCATCTATTTTTGTGAATAAAGTTTTATTGGCACACAGTCACATTCATTTGTGTATGTATTGTCTTTATTATTATACTACAATGATAGAATGGAATAGTTGAGATCACATAATCTACAAAGCTGGAAATATTTATTACCCAGTCATTTACCAAAGATTTTTGTAAACCCTGATATAGTTCCACCACTAAATAAGGCCTTGTGCATCATAGTACATACAGAAAATCACTGGGAAAAGTTCATGGGACAAGAAATGAAAGAGAAATTCATATTCATGTGCCAATAAATTAATTTTATTCAATATAGAAATTTGGAGATGCATAATAATCCCCCTCTACCTAATCTAAATAACACTATTCTTCCCTAGTTCCCCCGGCATTGTCAATTAGCATCTGCATATCAGAGAAAAAATTCAGTCTTTGGTGTTTTGGGATTGGTTTATTTTACTTAGCATGATATTCTCCAGTTCCATCTTTTTTACTGGCAAATGCTATAATTCGTTTTCACAGGTTAATCTCTGAAGCGTGTGAATATGTTACTTTACATGGCAAAAGGTACTTAGTAGATGTGACTAAACCAAGATTCCTGAGATTGAGAGATCCCAAGATCTAAAATTATCCAATCCTAAAGATTTGGGGTTATATGGACCTAATGTTATTATAATAAATCTTATAAAAGGTAATGAAAGATGTAATGATGAAACATTACAAAAGAGGGACAAAGATAGGCAGCAACTGGGAGATGCTATACTTACGACTTTTAAGATGGATGGAGGAGCCACGAGCTGAGTGTTCAGGTGACATCTAGAAACTGGAAGAACAGGAAACAGATTCTCCCCTGAGAGTCTCCAGAGCAATTAGCTCTAGCACTCACTTTGAAGTTCTTCGGTCCAGAACTGCAAGATAAACTGATTTATATATGTTAAGTCACTAAACTTGTGATAATTTGTTATAGTGGCAATAGGAAACAAATATTGCTACTCTGTGGTGGAGATTGTCTCTGTACAGCTTGACTTTCCTAATTGTTAGATGTAGAATGTTGAGCAGATCAATGTCTCTAGGTCAACTGCCTTACAGAAGTTGGATAAAATAATAGTAAATAGTTCATTGAGTCATTTGGGGTGTTTAATAAGTTACAGTACATGTGAAGCATTCAGTTCAGTGTCTGGTGTGTAGTAAATACAGATATCATGACCATCAGTAGCCTCCACTTGTCTCATCTAAAATCAAATCAGGGCCAAGTTTAAGTATAAAATCTTATAGGTTTAAAATATGATCATGGTGCAGTGATTTTACTCAGATGCTTTCAGAGAGACATCTGGTAATTATGATTCAAATTTGTGGTTTATTTGTTGATGTGATCTATTTAATTCATGTATTTAATTTAGTTTCTATAATTTTCTCACCTTCAAATTTTATTATTTGGGTTACAAAATTAGTTTGGGTAATTCACTTCTATTTGTAGTGGTATGGGATATAGGTTCTTATGAAATGCAATGTAGATCTCAAGACCCCCTGCACTTAATACTCCATGCCCCCTTATAATGGCACAGAGTAGATAGGTGTTCATGAATAAATAATTAAATGGTCACTAAACACTCCATTGAAACATGAGATGTCTATTCTCTCTCTCTCTCCCTCTCTCTCTCTCTCGCTAAGTCTACTCATTTGGTTACAGCTCGCCACCAAGAAAGCATTGCTCTTCAAAATTATAAGGTTGAAGATGTAATCTCATTAGTACAATAAAATTCTCCCCACATGAAGCAATCAATTACCATACCTGCATTCTCCCAGTCTGGGAGACCCCTATTACTCACTGACTCTGCTCCATCAGCATTTCCTAAAAGCCATCTTCTTTCTGGCAACATATTTCTCCTGTTATCTTGTCATTTGGCAAGAAAACAGCACTGTTTGTTTACAAAGTGAAAATTTAAAGAAATGACCATAAAAAAAAGAGAAGGCCATCCTCAAAACCAGTATTTCTATTAAAGTGCTAAAATCAAGTAAGAGATTCCCTAGCAAACAGGATATAAAAATTAGCTAGAGTAAGGGAAAGTGCATAGAAAGATTATTGTCTTTTTCTTATTAACTAGAGTGTTTTAATGCATTTATTTGTAACTATTAATTCAACATTAACTTCATACCAGCCTCCTGATGTATAATAGGATCAAAATGTAATTTTACAACCTTGCACATGGCATCCTAGTAAAATCATGAAGCAATGAAAAAGACCCCAAATAAAAAACCAAGAAGATGAAAACAGGCAAGCTGCATCTTATCCATGTAAGTCGTATATCCTTCCATGTTTTTATGCCTGACTTGTTACCAGTTTTATTTAGGCTATAGAGCCACTAGAAGGAGGCCCCAGCTTTCTCTGCATTGGGGATGGTTATTCACATATTATAAGTACTAAGGAGACATTTTTCTAAGAGTAATGACTCAGAAAACAAATCACAAGTAATGAATTCTATTGCACTTCACATATATATTATTTCACCACAGATACAGATTATTTTGCAACTTCTCATGTTTACTTATTCAATGCATATTTCTGGAGAAGAAGCAATTCTTCATTACTCTGAAATATATTCTGTGCCATCTACTTTGATACAACTTAATGCTATGTGAGTTTTTATCTTCATTCTTCTTGGTACTTTCTCCAAGTTTAATACATGTCTGTCCCAGCTGTGGTCCTATTCTTCAATCTTTTCACTGCCTGATTGAAATTTGTATTTGAATCAAATATCATTTTTTTTGGACATAGGATATACTCCCAAACTTGTGAATAATCCAATTTTACACACTTCTGTAAAGAAACTCATGCTTCATTACCTGAATGACAAAGCTTCATGGGAATTGTGGTTTAGTGATCTGTTGTCAATTTCACCAGAATTTTGACATTGATATCATGGATTAGTTTACACATATGATTCAATAAAACATTAGTGTCTATAACATATGAAATTTCTGAGTCAGTCTGGGAGTCTTTCATTGTTTATTAATTCAACAGAGTTTTATTAAACAAAAGCATTGTCATATTACTTAGTTTTGATGAAAAAATAATAATTCACAGAATCTTAAAAGTTACTAAAAATAATCTTACTTCTCTAGTTTTGTTTTTTAATAGGCTATTTTAGAATGGTTTTAGGTTCCCAGAAAAATTAATCAGAAGATACAGAGATTTCAAAATTGACCTCCTGCCTCCTATGATGCGTACACTCAATAATTTGTTATAATTGATGTACCTCCATTGATACATCATAATCAACCATAGTTCATAGTTTTCATTAAAGTTCATTCTGAGTACTGTATATTCAGTGGATTTGGACAGCATAATAACATGTATCCTCCATTGCTATGTCATATCAGAATAGTTTCACTACTCTAAAATTCCTCTGTGCTTAACATATTCATCCTTCTGTCCCCCTTAATCCCTGGAAACCACTAATCTTTGACTATTTCCAAAGTTTTTCTTTTCTAGAATACAATACAATACTGTAATCATACAGTATGTAACCTATTCAGACTGACTTCTTTCACTAAAAATATGCATTTCTTAGTAATACTGTTTTTGTAACAAGCACTTAAGTTTCCTCCATGTCCTTTTATGATTGAATTGTTCATTTCTCTACTGCTGAATAATTATCTATTGTCTATATGTACCATTTTATTTACCCATTCACCTACTAAAGGACATCTTGTTGCTTCCAAGTTTTACTAATTATGAATAAAGCTGCTATAAACATCTGTGCGCAGGTTTTTATGTAGGCATTGTTATGGGGCGCAACTTAAGAACAGACTGATCACCACTGAGAAGTCCAAATTTGAGAGTCTTTATTAAGCCAGTCAGCTGACTGTCTCACACAATGCCCCAAAAAATGGCTATTGGGAGAACAGTCCCGACTATAAGGGGTTCTTATACCAAAAATCACATCAATCATAAGTGTCTGTTGCTATGATTTGAAATTACAAACTAACATCATGAGATCATCAACAGAGGGGGAAGTGGGTCAAAATGACCCTTACCTAGGTACAAACTAAAGAATGGTCACTAACATCCACACATTCACTGTTCACATGGTATATTGTTTAGGAGCAACAGGAATCAAAAGAGAGCAATTTTTCATTACATAAGAATTGTCATTTTGTGTATTGCTAAACATGTCACACTAAGTAACTTATGATGAGTACAGAGGTGGGGTGTTCCCATGGGAGAAGCTTATTTCCTACATAACATGGAGTCTCAGAGCAAAATGGAGTCTGTCCAGTTATTTCCCCATAGTCTGGCCTATAATATTCTCATGGAGCCAGATCTGTCAGCCCATCACAGGCATAAGTTTTAAATTCACTTGGCTAAATACCAAGGAGTACACTTGCTGAACAGTATGGTAATGGTCTATTAGTTTTATAAGAAACTGCCCAACTATCTTCTAAACTAGGTGTACCTTTTTGCATTCTCATCAGCAATGAATTAGAGTTTCTGTTGCTCTACATATTTGCCAGTACTTGATGTCATCAGTCTTCTGAATTTTGTTAATTCTAATAGGTATATAGTGGCATCTTATTGTTTTAATTTTCATTCCACTAATGACAAATAACTTGGAGGAAGCATCTTTTCATATGCTCATTTGCCATTGCTAGGTCTTCATTTGTAGGATGTCTGTTAAAATATTTGGCTCACTTTTTAATCTAGTTGCTTGTTTTTATATTGTTGAGTTTCAAGAGGTCTTTGTGTATTTTGGATAATTGTCTTTCATCTGATATTTCATTTATCAGATATTTCATTTGCAAATATTTTCTCCTAGTCTGTTCTTTCACAGAGTTTTTAATTTTAATGAAGTCTAGCTTATCAGTTATTTCAAGTTGATTTTCAGTTATCGAATTAATTATGTATACATAGGACAAATGCCACTTGGCTGTGGTATAAAATTCTTTTTATTTATTTCTGGGTTAGATTTGATAATATTTTGTTATGGATCTTTTCATCTACATTCATAAGAGATATCGGTTCATAGTTTTCTCTTTCTTTAAAAATCTTCTTGCAATACCTTTATCTTATTTTGAAATTGGGGTAATGTTGGTCTCATAGAATAAATTAGGAAGTATTCCCTGTGCGTCTATAACGTAAAAGATAATATAGAGAATTGATAGTATAATTTTTCCTTAAATATTTGGCAGAAATTATCAGTGAACCCATTTGGGCTTGATGTTTCCAGTTTTGTAAGATTCTTAATTATTGATTCATTATCTATCATAGATATAAGCAAAACTGTCTACCTTTTTTGTGTGAGTTTTGGCAAATTGTGTCTTTGAAAAATTGGTCCACTTCATCTATATTATAAAATTTGTGATCACTGGGTTGTTTATAGCGTTCCTTTATAATTCTTTTAACATCCATGTGATTTGTAGTATTTTCACACTTTCATTTCTATTATTAATATTTTGTCCTCTTTGTTTTTTATTAGTTAGCCTCAAAGAGGCTTATCAATATTTTTGATATTTTCAAATAACCAGTTTTGGTTTAGTCAATTTTTTACCAATTTCCTTACTTCAATATTGACTTTAACCCTAAGTTAAATTATTTCTTTTTTTATGCTTATTTGGATTTAATTTCATTATTATTTTTCTAACTTTCCAAAGTGAAAATTCAAATAATTGATTTTAAATCTTTTTTCTTTTCTAATATATGCATTCAATGCTATAAATTTACCTCTAAGCAAAGCTTTCACAGCATCCTGCAAATTCTATTGTTTTCATTTCACTTACTTCAAAATATTTTTAAACATTGCTTGAGATTTCTTCTTTGACTTTTGTCCTATTTTGAAGTATGTTATATAATGTGTTACTCAGCTTTCCACTGCAGTGACAAAATACCTGAGAAAATGAATTTAAAGGAGAAAATATTTATTTTGAGTCACTGCTTTAGAGTCCATGATCAGCTGGCTGCATTGCTTCTGGGTTTGTGTGAAAGACAAAGGCCGGAAAACAAAATATACCCTTCAAGAGTACATCCCAAATAACCCACTTCCTCCAACTAGAGCCCTCCTCCCAAAGTTTTCACCACATTCCAACAGCCCATTAAATTATGACACAATTAATGCACTAGATCATTGATAAGATAAGATCCCTTGGGATTGAATTGCCTTCCAAAGGTCCCACCTGGGAACACTTTAGGGATCAAGCTTAAATACATGAGAATATTATAGGCCATATTTGGGGACTTTTTTAGTCATCTTTTTGTTTCTGATTTCTAGCTTAATTCCACTGTCTGTGGGTGACCATTCTATAATTTCTGCTCTTTAAAATTTGTGGAATATTTTATGGCTTAGAACATGATCCATCTGGGTGAATATTCCATCAGAGTTTAAGAAGAATATATGTTCTGTTGTATCAAATAGTCAGAGATATACATTATGTCCAATTGATTGCTGGTTTGAGTTTAACCATATCCTTACCAATATTCTGCTTATTAGATTGGTGCATTCTGATATAGGGAATATTGAAATTTCCAACCATAATTGTGAATACATCTATTCTCCTTGCAGTTCTGTAAGTTTTTGCCTCATGTATTTTTTGTACTCTATTTGGCACATACACACTAAGGAGGACTTTATCTTGATCCCTTTTGTTATTCCTTGGATCTGAAATGTCCCCCAAAGGCTCATGTGTTGTTGGCTTGGTTCCCAATGCAGCAAGATTCAGAGGTGAGGTTTATGGGGAAGTGATTGGACTCTAATCTCATCAATGAATTAATCCACCAATGGCTCCATAGCTGAATAAATATTGGGAGATACTGGAAACTGTAGGAGTTGGGAACTACTTGAAGGGAGTGAGTCTTTGAAAGCATTTCTTTTGGGGACTGTTTCTTATCTCAAGTACCCCACCTCCTTCCAAGTTGCCCCTTTGTCCTTGAAGTCAGCTTAACATGGACAGAAATCCCTAAATGTTTGAGCCAAAATAGATCCTTCTTCCTTTATGTTATTTTCCCCAGGTGCTTTGTCACTACAACAGAAAGTTGACTAACACAACTTAAACATTATATAATGCATCTTTTTGTTTTTCTTTATAACTTTCCCTGTTGTGAAGGCTGATTGTCTGAAATTAATATAGTTGCTCCCCTTTCTTTTAATTACTCTTATCATGGTATATCTTTCTCTTAATTATCTTCTTTTAATTGAAATATGTCATTAGTTTTAAAGTGGGTTTCTTATCAAAATATATTCAGGTAATTTTTAATCCACTCTGGTAATGTCTGTCTTTTAATTATCATTTTGTTCAAAGTGATTATTTACATAAGTAGACTGATATCGACAGGATTTTTGTTTTTTGTTTTCCACTTGATTCTCTTATCCTTTGTCCCTAATTTTGATTTCCAGTCTTTTAGGATCTCATTTAAAATGAGCTTTTGACGTGATTCCACTTCTACATTATAAGCATACATAATTGAAGACATTACTGATATTACTTTAAACAAACTATACCAATTAAGAAGTAAAAGAAAGCAAGTTATTTTATCATTACTTTTAAATATGTTCTTCCCTTCTTTATGTAAATCTATATTACTTCCCTACTTTCTAATAACTACTTTGAACATTTTTTGCAAGACAGTTTTGTTGCTAACAATGTCCCTCAATTTTATTTGTATAAGAAATTCTCTATTTCTCTCCACTTTGGAAAGATAATTTTTCAGTGAAAGAATTCCCCATTGGTTGTACTAGTCTCTTAACACTTTAAATATTGCATTCCATGCCCTTCTCACTTGTATAGTTTCTGAAGATAAATTGGATGTTATTAAATATCCCTCAGATATTCATGTATTAAAGACTTGATCCTCAGTGCTTCAGTTGACAGAGGTGGGGCTTTTGGGAAGTGATTGGCTCATGAAGTCTCTGAACTCATCATTGGAGGAATCCATTAAAGGAATCCATTGATGGGTTACTAATTAAGGAGCTATTGGAAGGTGATTAAAATTGTAGAAGGTGGCATGTAGGAGGTGGAAGTAAGTCACTGGGGGCATGCCCTGACCAAGTGACCACAGACTGAAATCTCTGAAACCATGAACCAAAATAAGTCTTTCCTCATTTAAGTTGTTTTTCTCAGACATTTTGTAACAGCAATGCAAAGCTGACAAGAATGGATATATCCTTGCCTTTGCTCCTCTATAGGTAAACATCTCCCTTCCTCTGACTTCTTTTAGGATTTTCTCCTTGATATGCTTAGGTATGATTTTTCTGGCACCTATCTCTCAAGTTTCCTGAATATGTGGTTTAATTCTATAACTTCTGCTCTTTAAAATTTATGGACTATTTTATGGCTTAGAACATGATCCATCTGGGTGAATTATTATTATGTCAAATACTTCTCTTTTCTCTGCCTACCATCCCCATTATTCACATGCTTTTTTGCAGTAGTTCCATAGTTATTGGGTTGTCTGTTCTGTTGTATACCCCTCCACACACCCACTATTTATTCTTTTGGCTTTTCAATTTTGAGTTTTCTACTGAAATAGTTTCAAGCTCAAAGGTTCTTTCTTCAGTTATGTCCAAGCTACAAATAAGTCCATGGATGGTATTGTTCAAGTTGGAAATAGTGGTGCATACTTCTAATTCCAGACACTCAGGAGGCAGAAGCAAGAGGATCATAAGTATGAAGCTAGCTTTGGCAACTTAGCAAGACCCCATTTCAAAATAAAAAATAAAAATGACTGGGGATATAGCTCAGTGGTAAAGTGCCTCTGGGTTCAGTCCTCAGTACTAAATAAAATAAAATAAATTAAAATAAATAAAATAAAATAAAAACACCTAAATATTCATTCTTTATCTCTATTACTATGTTTCGTATCTAGCATGTTTTTGGTTCTTCCTTATTCTTTTTATTTCCCTTTTTACTTTATGAATTATGCATTTTTTTCTTGCATGTTGTCTACTTTATCCATTAGAATCTTTAGCATATGAATCATTGTTTTTTAAATTCTTAATTTGATAGTTCCAACATCACTACTATAATTTGAGTCTGATTTTGGTGTCTGCTTTGTTTTCTCAAACTATGTGGGGATTTTGCTTTGCTTTTGTTTTGCCTTTAGTGTGTCTTATAATTTTTTCTCAACAGACATAGTGCATCAGGTAAAAGGAACTACTGTAAGTAAACCTTTAGTAATGTTGTCATAAGGCAAAGCAGGAGGGGAAGTGTTCTGTACTCTTAGGATTAGGTCTTAGTCTTTGGGTGAACCTGTACCTCTGGATTGTAAATTTGGCATAGGTTTCTCAGTCTTCCCTACATCGCAGCAGGGTAGACGCTGATTAGTTCCTTTTAAGGGCATACTTTGTTAAGAAGAACAGAGTGTTCTGAATATTTCCAGAAGGTTCCTTCCCCCATCCCTCTCTGGAAAGCTTGAGGAAATTTTTCTCAGTTATTAACTCTGGGTACCTGAAACACACAAAAGTTTGGATCTCCTCTATCCCACTGGGTGCCATGGAGGTTTTTCGTTGTTGTTGTTGTTGTTTTGTTTGCTTGTTTGTTTGTTTTAAATGTTTTTCTTAGTTGCAGATGGGCACAATCTTCTATTTTATTTATTTATTTTTATGTGGTTCTGAGATACCAACCCAGTGCCTCACACATGCTAGGCAAGTGCTCTACCACTGAGCTACAACCCCAGCCCCTGCCCTGGAGATTTTAAGCCTCAGAGTCATCCACTTTAAGCCTTCAACAACTGATCAATTACATTTCACATTTCCCTCCTCCAGCCCTGGCACCCACAAATTCCTGTTCATGGGTTTCCACTCTGGTAAGTTGTAAGTCTGTATATTCGCCTACTAGTCATTCCGAATTTGGGGACAGTGGTTTGTTAAGTTATTTTACTTCTCTTAAAAATGTAAGAGTTGTATTGTGTTTTTATTCTGCTTTTGTTGTAAATAATTTCAGTTTGTTCAGCTTTTTACTTATTAAGACAGAATGGTGATTTCGAAGCTTGTTAGCATGGAATTGAAACTGGATTGTCAGGTTTTTGTCTCACAAATTCAAAGAGTAAAATCCACAAATAAGGAAGAGTGAGTGTAAAAGAGTAGTGTTCATTCAAGTGACAAGAAAAGAGACAGAGCAAGAAGGGACCCAATAGGGTTGCCACTTAAGTGCACTAATCTCGGGACTTACATAGCTACTGGGTAGGGACATGATCAATATCTGTGCTAATCAGGTATTGGAAAATTGTCAAGGCTTCTGGTCAAAACCTGTGTTAAACAGATATTGGAAAAGTGTTAAGGCTATTGGTTCAGCCTGCAGCATCACCATTGGTTAGCCCTTGAGTCTATAGCCTTCACACACGTCTGTCCTACCATATCCCTTTTCCCACCACCCAAGGATAAAGGATTTGGTTTGAATGTTTGGAAAGTTTCTAAAGATTACTTTCATAGAGTAGCCTATTCACTAAGAGAAACTCTTGGCAGAGGGTCCCATATCCTTCACTTTCTGCCTCTTTCACTATCTGTCCTATCTTAACCAGACTAATAAAGTTCCAAACTATAAGTCTGTGGTCCATCTTTAGGTTTTTAAATATTATATTTCTCTATTAAAATCCAGATTATGTTAAGTTGATGGATGAACAGGCATTTGGAGAAATAATTTTTGAAAATAACATTGAAAACCTATTGCTCTAAAACTAAGGTTAGAGACCATAAAGATGTAAATATTTTGTGCTAGTCAAACTGGACTATATGTTCTTTGAGACTTGCACTCATGTCCATGAATAACAAAATACAGATATACTTTGTAAAAATAATTTTAAAACCATTTACCGGAGTTCATTTATTTAAAAGAAATACTACATGAGTGGCAGAACAATTTATACAGATATTAAATTATAGTTTATTCTGCTCCTATATGTATGCCTACTTCCTCTTCCTTACCAACTAAAAATTATTTGCTGAACACTTTCAAGGGATTAGTATTTAATTAGTGGCGACATGGCAGTGAGCAAACAGTCCAAAGTCCATACCCCTTGGGCTTGTATAAAAATCCCTCATCACAAGAATTTGCAAGGAAACCTTTGTCTTTTCTTGACTCTGATTCTAATGTGATAAAGGATGAAAATAAAGTTCACCAAGATCCAGTCTCTTTCCTAGTTGTGGTTTTGGCCATGACAGTGGCATCAGTGGTGACCAAAGTGGAGAGAAAAGCAGAGGGCACAATTCTTGCCTGTTATAAACTCAGGAAGAGGAAATTCTTGAGAAGAATTGGTGTCAAAGTGCATCAATAGAACTGATTTTCCCACCCAATGGGACCTGAAAGCACTTTGCATTTTATTTAGGTAAGTACAGAAGCTATAATTTTCTATACCAGGAATTGCAGAATAAAATTCATATCTACTAATTATGTTTAACTATAGAATTTTTAGAAAAAGTTTACTGTATAATTTTAGAAAACCAAAAAAATTAAAATAATTCATTTTTATAGTACCATTGTTCAAGAAATGGTAGTTTGCTCTTTTTCTTAGCAACATGTAATTTTTCACAAACAACGGATAGTACTTATTCACTTTCATTCCAAAAACTATCTAAAAATTCATATAATAGGTGTATACCTTCCTAGTGGTAGATCTCTTTAAACATCTTTGGAAATATTTATAAGTGTCATCTTAAAAATTTTTCAGTTATAATTATTGCCTGACTGATTGGCACTAAAAGAATCTCTAGTGCATCTATTTAAATGGTTAATACAAAAATAAAAAGTTCCAAAATTCATTGCTCATAGTGCAACTGCCAAAGAGGAAATCCACGCATAATTTGGTAGCCTTTTTGGTTCTAAAATCGGAGTACAAAATGTAAAATCATGTGTATAAAAGAACCCTAAAAAATTCCTTTAAGAGGCACCATGATGAGAGTGACTTTTAGTAAGTTTTTCCAGCATGTTTTATACCAACATTAGTGAAAATTGTGGTTTCTTTTGGTGTAGTACAGTCGAGGCAATTGGGTTGCTTTTTGGTACCACACTGCAAGAGGACTATACATCCTGACTTACCAGAACCACACAGTTCTGCTAATTCTTATCCCACGGGAAGCACATGGGGTCTGATGCCCATGGAAGAAATGATAGATCTAGGTGTCCTTTACCATTTTGCTTGGGAGACAGGGGAAGGGAAGGTTGCATGAAGGACACAGCTTTAATTTGGTCTCTGAAAGTTATGTAGCTTAAATGGGATCAGTGGTGGCATCAGTGGTGACCAAAGTGAAGAGAAAAGCAGAGGGCACAATTTTTGCCTGTTATAAACTGAGGACGAGGAAATTCTTGAGAAGAATCGGTGTCAAAGTGCATCAATAGAACTGATTTTTCCCACCCAGTGGGAGCTGGGTGTAGGAGGTAAGCGTGAGTGTGAAGATGGAGGTCTGGCATAAGGGATGTGATAGGACACCCAACATGTCAGGTTGACAATATAAGGAAAAATTCCAAGAAATCATAGTGCAAGAAATAATCAAATAAAAAATAATAATGGATGGAGTGATGGGTCATCTTGAAGAAAATGAGAATGTTAAGTTTAAGTCAAACCTTGATGATACTCAAGATGTCATAGGGAAAGACTAACGGGATCTTTCAGTGAGTGAATGTTGAGGCTCTGACTACCTGGCAAGGAGCTGACATAAACCAAGTCCTCCCACAGAACTGCATCTGACCTCAGCTTCCTGGGGGTGTGAGTGTACTCCTTTGCCCCAACAACTGGTGTTTTCAGACAACTCTCTGGAGAACTGGCAAATACACGCATATTACAAGTTGATTCTTATCTCTTCCAAAATTGTCCTTCTATCTGTACATGAGAATGTGGCCTGGCAGAGGGACAGTGTCCCACTCCTGGAAGATAAACCCATGGTGCGTCCAGAAGGATGCCTCAGGGGGATAATGAGACATCAGGGGATCACTCCTTTCTCTTGCTGAAACTAGCTGTTTCCCTACTAAAGCTTATTCTCTACTCAGACTTTACCACATCATGGAGTTCTCCCTAACCCACTTCTCTATGGTTACTGGAAATTTTAAATCACTACCAATTCACTGTAAGATATTTGAGCAGCGAAATTTCATTTCAGAGGGAGGAAAAGAGTGCATGCAAGAAAGAAGCAGCTAGAGTCAAGGAGATAAGTCAGGAGCTGGGTTAGATTAAACACGATTAAAAGTCCTAAACTTTGAAAATGGTGTGGTATTACCACTCCTGACTGTGGACTAAGATAAAAATCAATACTTAACTATTAATAATAAAGCATGTGTAGTGAAACATCAATACATATTTTTTTTCAAAGATTCTGAGAGAAAAAGCCTGGAAAGTTTCATCGAAGTTGAACTATCTCCATCTTTATGATATCCTTGTTTTGCGATACCCTAATGAGATGCTCCAGTGCTCATTGGGTGCTACAGCATAGGTTTGGGGCTCGTGATTTCTAGATGAAAAGTAATAGGAACGTTCGATGTGGAAATGCCAGTGAGTATAGAACAGAAAAGAGAACTATATGGAGGAGTGAAACCGCCCTCAGAAGGGAATTGATTGGAAAAGTTGGAGGGCAAGGGACAGAATTAATCATGACTCTGGTTTTGAAAGCTTTTATAACGGCATTCTAATGACATTATCTGAGAAGCAATGTGAAGGAGGAGGAAAAGAGGGCAGAGGTGGAAGAAGAGGAGTAGAAACAGAAGGAAAAGGAAAACAATAATATTATTATTATAGTTAACATTTATTGAGTACTTACAAGGTGCCAAGAACACTTCTAAGCACTTTATTTGCATTGCTTCAAATATCTTGGCATGTGATTACTCACAGGAGGACTAGGCTGCTTTACATGAACGTATTTATGGCTGAACATATGTTCTTCACATTTCACTTGAACATATATGGAATTTTCACAGAAATGTATGGCTATATTTCTCTCATATACATAGTGACATTTAAATGCTTTAGGAGCCTGAGTGGATTGCTCTGGCCACATGAAATATAACTCATCCCTGAGCAGTTCATATTATATGAGTTAAAATGAAAGATTCTGTAAATCACCGCTATGACCAGAAGCAGTCTGTCTTCAATTTCTGGCTTCAAAGGACCAAATATTAGGTGATATCTCTGGGAAATTAATGGGTTCATCTGTGTTTGGGCTGGACTTCCTGGGTCACTGTCTTTAAATAGTTCACTCACAAGATTTTATCTGTTGACCCAGATGAAACAATTCACTATAAAGAACTTGCTATGGTTTTGATCATTTCCTAGTATTCCCTCCCTCCCACCTTTTTCTTATTTAGCAATCACTTACTTGGCTTTTGCTACTAACTGTGAAAAACACCAGGCAATTAACATACCCCAAACAAACCCATTATCTTCAACCCCCTTGAAGACACTACTCTGTGGTAACACAAAAGAGCAATTCTTTCTCTCTCAGTGTCTCTACCACACAAAGTAGAAAGTGTTAAGATACATATTCCCCCACTAAATATTAGTAATTTATTTCTGAAAATCTGATTTTTATTTGAGAGTCTCTAATTAGGAGCTTACTCCCCGTTATTTTTATGAGAAAATTATAAGGCATTACATGTGAACTCTAAACACCAAATCAATTTCGTAAGTAAAACATTCACAAGGCACCCACCTATATACAATCAACAAACTAACATGTTAAGGTGGAAAATATTAAAAAGAGTACCTATGAGTCTCCAAGTAAATAACATGACTTTAAGAAATATGTACAGTATCATATGATACAACATGAAAAACTCAGAATAACAAATGAAGTTGGCTGAAAAATGCAGCAAAGTTTGCAGCAAAAAGGAGCACCATTTTTTCTTTTTTTAACTGAGACCAAGATATTGTACATATTTAGGAGGAACTGTATGGCATTAAAATACTTGTAAACAATGTTTAAAGATCATTTCAGAATAATTGGTAAATCTATCACCTGAGATATACATATGTAATTTCTTTGTGTTAGGAACACACTAAATTTTCTAGCTATATTGAATTATCAATTAGTTGTTGTCTATCATAGCTGTCCTACTGTGCTATGGAACATTAGGAGTTATCCCTTTAGCCAACTGCACCCTGTACTCATTACCCATTCTCTCTCCATCACTCCTACACACCCTTTCCAAGCTATGACAGCCACTACACTATTATCTATTTCTTTTAGATTTACTTTAACTTCCACACATAATGGAGAACTTGGAATGTTTGTCTTCCTGTTTAGTTCATCATGTTCTCCAGTTGGGTCCATGTTAATGCAAATGGCAGACTTTCATATATTTAAGACTGAATAATAATCTACTGTGTATATACACCATATTTTTTTTCATTATTTTATCAGTAAAATCCTAGATAAATTGTGTATCTTAGCTATTGTGAATGGTGCTGCATAAAATATACAAGTGAAGGTGTCTCTTCAACATACTAATTTCAATTGCCTAGGATGAATCCCCACTAATAGGATTGCTAGATCAAACAGTAGTTCTACTTCTATTTTATCTCTATACTGTTTTCCACAATGGCTCTGTTAATTTACATTATTGCAGACCAATATCCCCAATGAACATAAATGCAAAAAGTCTCAACAAAATACTAGCAGGTCAAATACAACAGCACATAAAAATGATTATACACCATGATCGAGTGGAATTTATCCCATGGATACAAGGATGTTTTAATGTAAACAAAGTGATAAATTATATACATCTTATCAACAGAATGAAGAATAACAACCTTGTGGTCATCTCAAAAGACACAGAAAAATATTCAAGGAAATTCAAAATTCCTTTGTGATAAAACCATTCTTTGCTCACAAAGTTCAAAGAAAATCACTATGTGTCACTAGTTGTGGAAGTAAAGGGTGCTAACAAGTAGGGAAGAGATAATTTCAGGTACACCAGTCATTTATTGGTGCATACCAAACTTAATGGCTTAAAATATCAATTCATAATAATATTACTCCTGATCCAAAACCCCCTAACTAATATAAATTCAGTCTGCAAGTTTTGAAGATCTTTCCTTCATATTTGCATTTTCAGAATAAGAAAGGATTTTACTTTGACCATACTGGTCGACCAACATGCTCCTTGCTTATATTGATGGAGTCTTTTAAGAAAGCAGTTTCACCTACCTTTTCACTAATAAGTGGTATTCTCAAGGCCAACTATTCAATGACTGTATAGACTGGCATTGAGAAACTCTTGCAGGAGAGGTACAGTCATCCCTCTGAGGTTCTTTACCAGGACCCATGCCAATCTCAGGAATGACAAACCCTCAACTTCTCTCTACTCTCAGTGGAAACTCTCCAAGTCTCTCTTAGATCTCACTCTTTCCACCTCCTACCAAGCCCCAAAACTCCTTCCTCTTCCTTTTACCTGAAACAAAATCACATTATTTTACCTCTGCGTGCCTTGAAAAACACAGTCCATATTCCTCATTTCCGTGGCTCAGAGTGGCATTTAGAAAGGTTGCTTTTTTTGTTGTTTGATTCCTTTCTAACTCACTTTGTTGTCTACCATTTGATCTCTTGTCTATATTAAGAATGGACATGTTTTCTTTGCACAAATAATGCCATCCTCTTTTCTTAAAATCTCCTGTGACTTTCAATTATCAAGATCAAAATATCAAACAGGACACATAACATCCTGGCGGGTTGGTCTCCAAATTTCACCTTCTCTTGCTCTCTAGTTCCAGTCACACTGGATAGCTTCCTGATCTAGGCAACACCAAAGTTTGATGCATGATGGTTTTTCCTTCTCTGTCTACCTCCACTACATACTTCCCAGCCAATAACCCAATATTCCTATTTAGTGCCCACTCTTCCTTCAGATCTCAGCTTAAATGATGCTTTTTTAAGGAAAATTCCGAATTCCTCTGTCTCCCAGGCTTTAAGTCACTTCGTTAAACACTATTTCCCCTACCTGTGATTTTTCTTCTTAACACTGAAAATATCTTACGGTTATACTTTCATTTGCATCTCTCTTTCCAATTAAACTATAAATTCTGGGAATTGGAATCATATCTTGTTACTATTAATTATTTTTTTTAGTATCTACTATATGTATGACATATATTTGTCAATTAATAATAATGAGCTTGTAGTAAGTGAGTAACAGCATGGTTTACAGAATATTCCCTTTAATTGTAAAGTTTGAAGCTGATTTTGAGTTTCACGATTTTCTCCTCTGGTCTGGAACCTCACTTATTTCAAGGCCCTAATAACAATTCTTGTAATTTTGCTGACTTAGCACTCAATGTAGGTTTTACAAAACCTTTATTCCTTAACCCTTCAAATAGCTATGTAACACATTGTTGTGTTATTCCAGACTGAGCGTTTTGTAGCCATGATGTCTCCCCTGATCTGTCTAAAGGGAAAAAAATGTTATTTTCTGCTCCAGTGATGTACTCTCTCCATCTAAGTATGAAAGGAGTTTTAATGGTCCTTTGGTGGGAAGAATCTTTTCCTTCTTGGAGACTGAACTAGGCACAGAGCCTCCATTTGGGCAACAACCATGACACTTACTGCATAGCATCATTAAAACTTCCCAAGGCAACAGTAGCTGGGAGCATTACTGTTTAATCACTTTATACCCAATAAAGTATGGGTTACACAATATTTTTGTAATGCCATGGTAACCTAATGAGTCATCCTCCAATACAGGCCAGAATATTTGTGTCCATTTTCATCAAAGCCAGGAGAATAGAGGCCTACTCACAGAGTCTTACTAACTGTCATTTTTGTGGCTTCATGATAACTACCCAAAACCTGTGCCCAAGTTGCTGAAGAAAAAACATCCTTGCAACATACTTTGATTATATGTTCTGATTTTCACATTTTGGAATTATTTGAAGTTGAAAACCTTTAAGGAGACTGGGCCTCTGATGACATCCTTGACAGTTTTTAATCAATAAAATATCAATAAACTACATCCAATCTGGCTGAAGAAATTAAGACTTCTGAGTTTTTCTACAGGTGACGATTCAACCAGCTGTGACCATGGGGTTATCATTTCCCAGCCATGGGTACCCTGTTGACTCCCTAATCTTTTGTCAGTAAGTTCTTCTTCTGAAACTTGAACTTTCCACAATTTTTTGTTTCTATTCCCTATTTTACTGATTGCAGTAAAAGCAGCCATTTGACTACATTATTCAGCACATCTGTTAAGAATAGATTTTTGTTTTGAATGTACTAATCACTTCGGTCTGTCAATTTGTTCTTTACCATGTATTAAAAACAGACGTTATTGTCTGACTCTTTGTTAGAAATACCACAAATAGTAATTTTAAAAAGTTAAAATTGAGTTATGAATACAGCAAATGATATAAGGCAACATAATCCATAATTTAGCACCCTATTTTGTAGAATCGTGAGTACCAGAGAAGTTAAAAAATAATTAATAAGATTTGAAAAAAAATGAAGATTTAAGGGAGGAGTAAATGAACCTAAAAACTATATAGATTTACCTAAGGAGTGAAAAGAGGACAGAGAGCACATCAGCTAAAATAAATTAGCGATCACAAGTTCAGAGTTTCAAATAGAAAATACAATCATGGGACAAAGAGGTGGAATAAGTAGGACACAGGATGATCACTGTTGGAATTGAATTACAAATACAGCAAATGACTCGATTTTACTAACAAGCAAAACATTAAATGCAAAATCTGTTAGTATTTTCTGGGTGAGCAAAGGAAGAAAATGGACCCTGAAGCCAATCCTGAAATATGTTTTAATATCATAGATCCACTACTTCTTGGCTGTGAAATCTTAGGTAATTCTGTAAGTGTTGGAAGCAGTCATTTTCTTATTTTTCAAATCAGGAGGGAAGACTCATGAGTTTATTGTGATTATTATACAAGATGATACGTGTAAAGGATATAACATTCATTATCTATTACCCACTTTGATTATATCCCAATGATAATTCCTAGGCTCCAGAAGAGTGTCTGGCATATTAAGTACCTAATACATTTTTATTCCTTGAATCAGGTATTATTTCTAAAAATTTTGTCAATCCCTCAGTCTTTTATTCATTAAGACTAATGGTTTTTAACAGGTAAAAAAAGAAAAGATGTTTCAAATGAACCATCTCTCCTAATAATAAAATAAATAAAACACAAATCTAAAGTATGTTTATTAATAGGATCATCTTCACATGACCACACACATTGAACAAAGTAATAATAAATAAAATAAGCAACAAAATCAGCTATGACATGTTTGTGTTGACCTGCTAGAACTGAGATTATCCCCACTATTGCACACTCCCTGACGTATATACCAAGAGTTTTATAAAAAACAAATACATTTCAATAGTAAGCATAAAGTTCCAAAATGTTGTTCAGTGCAATATTGGTGCATCTATTTAGAGAGTACGGTCAAGTTTGTTCTCCTTAAATAGTAAAGTAAAACTGTGGCTCAATGATATTTTATAATTTTGATTCAAAATATATAATGTAATATAGAAAAAAATATCAAAAACATGCTACTTTCATTTCACATATATTTCCCAGGAATGGTAAAAAAAAAAAAAAATGCTAGACTATAAGTGTATGACAAATTGATGAAGAAATCTGGTAACTAAATCAGCTTCCTGCATTTCAAATATCAGTGCAAAGAGGGCCAGATGGTGAATTGAAAATCTGCATGAGTATTGACTTTTAATGAAAACACTTACATGCTCTTCATGGCCACAATTAGTATAGCTTCTCCACTCTCTTCCCTTGATGCTAGGACCTTGTTAGACTGACCTCTTATGTCAATAACACCAGCTTGAAGTTCACATGCAAACACATTCAGAGCAAGCAACCTCCCTTGTTAGTTAGGAAGGTTAATCAAGGTAAAGCCCTTGGTAGATGCAGTATATTCATTTCTAAATTGAAAAGTCCTCTTGATATTAAAGTTTGAAGGGAAAAATATTTACTAACCCTATAAAATTGAATTATCATCAGGCAAGGGATGTGGTTCTGCATATTTCATACATGAAAGGAAAATATTTGGAGTCCATTCAATTTTTTTGCTCATAAGTCCTGTCTCAGAGACTTTGCACATATATGAATAGAGAAAAAGCACTAAATTAATGCAGTGCTATTCCAATAGTTCGCCTCCCTTTCTTCTTGGAGCCCATTTTTTACTGCTTTTATATGCAGGACATGGAACAGCAGTGCTCAGGCTTTCTGTGCTTTGTGAAAAGCTCATCTGAACAGCTGCTATTCAGAGCTGCTGGATAGAGATGGACATCTGTTGTACAGATATCTTGTTTTTACCAATATTAGTTTCTTAAAATTGCAAGTAACATAGATTGGAATATCCATCTGTCCCTGCTCTGAGTGTGAATACGAGCATTGTAGCTTTCAGACTTTACTTCCTCAATATTTACTTTCAAAAAAGCAAAATGAGAAAGAGCTGATAAGCCAGCAGCGGGTCTCATCATATACCACAGAGAGGATGAAGGAGCCCTGCATTTAATGTGGAAGATAATATTTCACTGATAATGGCTTTGAGAACCATCAACTCTCTTTCTCATTTCTAGGACATGAAGGATCTCATAAATGTTAAGCACCTTCAGTATAACCCTGTCTGTAACAGGATTTTCAGACATAGAGTATGTGTCTTTTGATGTCTACCCTATCCAGAAAATGATGGCTGATGTGCTCTATTTTAAGAAATGTCACAAAGGAGAACTTTAGCTTGATCTTTGGTCTTTGGCGGGGGGAGTTGAATTTTGATGAGTACGGAAAAACAAGTATGGTAATTATAAATGGAGGTGATATATAAAGCCAGGAAAAGGAGTAAGTAGTATGTAGCATATTGGTCCTGATAATGTAGCTTTTAAAGTTATGATCTCTGTAGTTGACCAAACTGGCTAGAACACATGCTTCTTAATATACTAGCATTTGCCTTAGGAAAAATTAATCCATCCCCCTGTTCCTCAGTTTGTCACTTAAAAAATGAGAATAATAAGAGTACTTGCCTCTAAATGTTGTTATGCAAATTAAACTAGTTAGTACGTATAAAGAGCTCAGTACAGTCCTTGGCATTTAAACAAGTACTCAGTAAAGATGAATTATTATTAGTTATCATTATTGGCACATGAAGTATGTTGCAAGAATAAAAATTTTCAAGAAAGTGTGACTTAACAGCAGTAAAGTGATAATAGGGAGGCAAGGCTAGACAAAGTAGAGGGAGTGAAATGATCCTTCCAGAGGCTAATTTTCCTTGTTTGGGGTTCTCCCTTTATTATTACTCTCTACGAAGCCAGAGAAGACCTAAGGTCAACTACAAAGTTGTTTAAAGTAAGGCCACTGGACTGGGATGGACATGAATTTATATTCTATTTCCAGCTTTTACTACTGCTTGACCTTGGAAATTTGTTTAGGCCACAATTTGTTCAATCATAAAATCAGGAAAATTATAGTGTACTTCAAAGTCTTGCCCCAAAAGTTAAAAATAAGGAATACACATATAGCTCTTTAACAATGACTGGAACATAGTAACTATTAAGAAAAAAAATGGCTTGATTATTATTTTTATTTTCATGATTTATCTATTTCTTGAAAGGAATATTTATACAATAAATACAGTACATATTAGAGTGTGTACCTGGGGCTGTGGTTTGGTGGAGCCTTAGGGTGATATTACCCTCCTAGTGGAAAAGTGTATTTAGCAAGACTCAAAATGATGAAGTTAAGACCATGATACTATTATAGAAGAGGAAAGCATAGGAAAGAGGAAAGATCTGTTAAAGAAACAGTCAATCCTCTGGGATTGCTCTCTACTTAACTCTAGGGAGCACACATCAAGAGTCTATGGATTACAGTTAGCAGACAAGCAAGACACTGTTAATTATTAGTCAAAATAATCTTGAACATCTAGAATATCTGTGCAATAACTTAAAAAGAATTTTCCTGGGGAAATAGCTCAGTGACAGAGGTCTCACCAAGCATGCAGAAGACCCTGAATTAATTTACCAGCACTGCAAGATAGATAGATAGAAGAGAGAGAGAGAAAGAAAGAGAGAGAGAGAGAGAGAGAGAGAGAGAGAGAGAGAGAGGAAGAAAGAAAGAAAGAAAGAAAGAAAGAAAGAAAGAAAGAAAGAAAGAAAGAAAGAAAAGAAGGAGAGATAAAAAGATCCTATACACTATCTCATTTGGTTAAAATAGTACATTTTAACATGGAGTTTATTATTTTGTTTTGTATTTTCTAGGGAAATACCATCCCTCAAAAGGATCTTCACAGAGAGAAAGGAACATTCCAGAAGTACCTTAGCCAGTAAGTGTGACAACCAAAACTCTCACTCTGGTTTTGCACTTGAAACTCTGTGGTCTTTCATTCTATTACTGCATGCCTGGGAATTAGTTTGTCCCTAAGGCCTTGTCCACATAAATGAATTATGATGAAATACTGGATGGACTTTCCAATATTGAAAATCAAATTTGACCAATTGATTTTTTCTGTCATTCCTGGCGCTGATTCAGTAAGAGTGTAAATCCCTTGGGGTCAGTCTAGGTTTACTCTTGGAAAAACAAAAAGAGAAGAAAAAGTTAAACCTGAACTCAGAGATCATTCTCAGTCCCTAGGCATCTTTTTGGAGGCAAAGTGAAGGTTGGTTGATTATCAGTTTCAAATTGGCACAATTTTCTTGACCTTCACCCAGTTCTGACTCAAGTGTAAAGCAGACATGATGAGAATGTTATCTAGCAGAGTGGTTTTCAAAGTATGATACCCAGACCAGCAGCAGCAGGATTTTCTGTTAGACATGCAAATCCTCAAACCCCATCCCAAACCTAAAACTTGGGCTGAGGCCCAGGCAACAGTGCTTCAAGGAGCCTTCCAGGTGAGAACCACAGATACAAAAGAATGCCTTTAAAATTTATTAATTTCATGACATAAGCCATGCTATATTCAACTTGGCATTCAGGTTTCTCAAAATATTATAGTTGTCTGATAAATATTTAATAAATCAATAAATGAAGGATCAGACATGGTAGATAGTGACACTATCCCCAGCTTTAAAACTTACATAGCTTTATTTTCATCTTTGTAGGCTGTAGAATTTTCTTTTCAAACCTTGACAGAATTCTTGAAATATTTATTGGCTAATTGTCAATGGATTGCCTCTGGAAATTAATAACTGGCTCAACTTATGTACTGAGCATGGCCAAGGAGAGAAAAGATCATCTGAATATAATGCCTGAGAAAAGACAGAAATAATTAAAGAACTACTGAAATAAGAATTCACATGAAATAGGTAAAAATGAAAAATAATTCATTAATAGGAAAATTATGATTTTATACTTTTCCATTTATATGGGATTAGTGATCTATAGTCACTGAATACGCTTCAAGGAGGGCCCTGAAAATAAATGCTTGAGTGGGAATTGATTTCTTAAACAAATGGAGATGTTTCCCCAATGAACTACACCACTCTCTGTTTATGGCCTTCTGTAGTCTCTCCCACAGTGAATATACTTTGACCCTGTGTAAACAATAGAATACACAAAAGAACACTTAGTTCCTAAAGCTAGGTCACAAGTAGCCTTCCTGCATCTTAGTTTCTTAAAATATGCACTCTGAGAATAGCCATCATATAAAAAGTTCCATTCTATAAAGAGACTGCCATTCTGTAAGGAGGCTCACCTAGCCATTGTGGAGGACGAGGTGATCATATAAAATGCCCTGTGGTGTCTAGGATTCTAACTGGTCCAGCCTGAGCACTGGCCATGTGAAGGAAGCGTTCACTCTAGATGTCCAGCTCAGCTCAGCCTTCAGATTGCTGGCTTCAGTCACCACATGACAGCAACCTCAAGAAATATTCTAAGTGAGAAGAGACCAAATGAGCCTAGAGAACTCACAGAGAAATAATAGCAAATTGCTATTCTAAGCGGTAGGACTTCCAGGTAGCCCTTTACACCTTTATTATCACAAAGATTGCTTGAATAATAATAACCACATACAAAAAGTATACAAGTTGATATTTGTCTGATTTTGTTATTTGTATTTCTATCATTTCCTTTCAAAGTCACACAAATTTAGAGGTACTACTCAAATGTGCTAGAAATATCCACCCAGTTCTGTCCCTTTCTGCCCATGCCATTTAATTCAACAGAAGCCACTAGAAATCTGATTTCATACCAGAGAATTGATGCAGCTTTGTGTACACAGTATCACTCATCAAATTACTCTCCATTGAGCTCTGAGTCTTAAGAGAGGAAAAGAAGAAGAAAACAGCAGGTAGCTTAGAATATAAATGAGAATGGTTGAAAGACAACTCAAATGGTATGTTTGAAGAAGTTAATACTCCTAATAGGATGTAAGCATATTTGTGTTTTTATTCATATCACTGTTCTTTGTACATTCCTAATAGAAACTTCCTCTTTATCATTTGCTATTAAAGATATTCAGTTGCTGCTTTTGTCAACTCTACCTTGTTCTTGGTGAGAAAATATGTAAAAAGAAGTGAAATGCATAGTCTAATTTTGTACATTATAATATAAATCACAGCCAGGAACTAGACTGCTGCTGTAATGTTATTAGCATAGCTCACTCAATGCACATTAATTGATCCATGCACTGTGCATAGGTGAATACCAAGAAACTAGTTTTATATTGTATTTTCGTTGTTTGATTATTTTGATCATCATATAACAGAATTTGAATGATAATATAATTGGTTACTTAGAATTTTCTATAAATAAGCAACTTCATTTATCATCTTCAAAGATTTTCAATAACAAAAGACATTCATCTCAGCTCAAAGAAAACTACTTTTCTGGACCAATGGGTAGCCATTTTATCCTCAAATAAGCTCCTGTAAACTCTGTAAATTTTGTTCCAGAAAGACAATGTGGTGTAATTAAATGAGTCCTGGACTCATTCATCTTGCCAATATCATCAAGCTGGCACCAAACAGCAGGTCCTGCGTTAGATGCTAGGAGGACCCTCTCTATGTACATTTTAACATCTACTGTGGGTTAGTTTTGACCCCGTCATAAAGTAGTTATATGAGCAAGAATTCATGTAACCTTAAACACATGAGTTAATGACCCTGATCTTGGATTGTCATCTATGAAAGGAAACTACCATTGTCATTATTCCAACATCTTCAGGCAACCTTATTTCTTGAAGTTTGGAACAAACCAATTTTTATAAACACATATAGCTTTGTAATTCAATGCAGGAAAAATAATAATAATCCCCTTTGTGGACTGGGGTTGTGGTTCAGTGGTAGAGCGCTTGCCTAGCATGTGTGAAGCACGGAGTTCAATTCTCAGCACCATAAAAAAAAAATAAAAATAAAAGGCATTGTGTCCATCTATAACAAAAAAAAAATTTTAATCCCCTTTGTATCTGAATAATTTTAAACCTACTTAGATGTTTTATACATAGTACTCCCTTGACCTTTTAAAATTATATTGTCTAGAAAGCTGCCTGGATGCTCCATTAGTATATTCCATTTTAAACCTCTCACTGAGTGTCAGCTTCTAAAATGGGCAAGGAATATCCATATACTGCAAAATCACATGTAGGAGATAGTAACTGAGTAACAATATTTTTTATAAAATGTGTAATAGCAATGTAAATATATGTGGGAGGTAATATGAACACACAAACCAAGAAAACCTAACATGACCAGGCTGATAATCAGGGAAGGCCAGTTATGTTAAAAATAAAGTTAACCAGGTGTGGCACCACACACCTGAAATCCCAGGGACTTGGGAGGCTAATGCAGGATGATTGCAAATTCAAGGCCAGCCTTGGCAACTTAGTGAGGCCCTAAGAAACTTAGAGGGACCTTTCTCAGAATAAGAAAAATAAAAAGGACTGGAATGTGGCTCAGTGGTTAAGTGTTCCTGGTCCAAAAAAAAAAAAAAATTAATCTAATTTAAAAGAAAGAATAAAACTATCACAATGAAATAGCAACTCATCCAGGAAACAATGGCTATTGTCAAGAAGAATCTAGAGAACAAGTGCTGGTGAGAATGTATAGGAAAGGGAACACTTGCAATCTGATGGTGAGAATATGCCACAGCTATGGAAACCTGCTGGAAGTTCCTCAAAAAGCTAGAAAGAGGACTGCAATATGGTTCAACTATGCCACTATTAGGGATATATCCAAAGGAATTAAAATCAGTATGTCAAAGAGATTAAAACAAGACTATTTTCTTTCAAATCCAAGAGAACCCTTGGTTCAATTAAATGAACAAGAAGAATCATGCTAACACCACAACATTAACATGGCTATCTTACCAAGTGAAGCAAAACAAAATAAAACAAACAAAAAAACCCTTCCAACTGATGTCACAGTGCTTCAGTCAGCTTTTTTGCTACTGTGACTGAAAAGACCTGACTAGAACAATAATAGAGGAGGAAAAGTTTATTTGGGGGCTCAGGGTTTCAGAAGTCTCAGTCTATAGAAGGCTGGCTTCATTCCTCGGGGCTCAAGGTGAGGCAGAACATCATGGTAGAACAGTGTAGCAGAGGGACATGGCTCACATGATGATCAGGAAGCAGAGAAAGAGACTCCACTCTCCAGATACAAAATATATACCCCGAAGCCATGCCCCCAATGAACCACTTCCTTCAGGCACACCCCACCTGCCTCAGTTAATCCCATCAGGGATCGCCTCACTGATTAGGTTAAGGATATAACCCAATCATTTCTCCTCCAAATCTTATTGCATTGTCTCACATGTGAGTTTTTGGGGGACACCACATCTAAACCGTAACACATGGTTTATGATCCCTTTTACAGGATGGGAAAGTCCAGATAAGGAAAAGATGGAGGTTATATCATGGTTGGCATACTTCCTTAAGACTTGAAATTTCCACTAAGGCTTCTACCTAATAAAATTGAGAAACCAGAGCATTTAATAGTACAGTCAAACGAAAAAGAGCAAAATATATTACAACTCTTTTTAACATGTAGCTGTGCGTGTTACTAGTGATTATGGGTCTTTTTTTTTTTCTTGCACATAATATACAAAACTACTAATTACTCACCAACAGAGAAGCAATTAAAGTTTATCTCCACCATGAAACTACTTGTAGGCAATAAGGTGGTTCCCTTATGCTGACCTACTTAAAAAGATTTAAATTGTGTCTGGTTTTTAAATGTTACTAAGTCAATGAAAATTATGTATTGGGCAGCACTACACTACAGATTGCAAGTTATGCATGCATTAAATTGCCATGAAATATCAATGAAGACTCTTGTGCATTTACATTTCAGCCTCAAATGTGTTGGTTTTACCCCAGCAATGCAGGCTCAGTTTCTTACACAAGAAGTCTCATTAAGGGACATTAGGGTAATCCTTCATTCTTCCCTTCCATGTGGGAATGAATATTAACTAGTACCAAATAGTGCTTCACAGAAAGTATTAATCCATTTATAGACACTCAGAACACCCTGTGTGTAGGACAGCTCAGTATTCAAAATAATGATGTTGCCCCATGAAAAATGAGTATTTTCTTTTCTCTTTATTATTACCCTGATATTTGTTCCTTCATTTTCCTTGAATTGCTTAGGTACAGGTTCCTTTCACAGCTGTAGGTTTATTTGCCAGTGAAAACATGTGTATGCACACATACACACACATATACACTGTTCTAAAAATTTTGTGAAAAATATCAGGAATACATAATCAAAGCATAAATTATTAAACCCGATCTTAGAAATTGTTCCTTATTAAATTTTAATCTTGTTGATTTAATCATACGCATTTAATCACCACAATAATGAAGTGTATGTACTTAAGGAAAATTGCACAATAAGCACAAAAAGTGACAGACTAGTCTCTTGTAATATTTTCGAGCAATTATAGGAGAAATGTGGAGAAAAATAAAATGGAATGAAAATAATACAAAGATTGTGTAAACCTTGAAAACCAAGAAGGCATTTAATAGATGCCCACATCAATATAGAACTATTTCAATAATAAAACCACCAATATTTTTGGTAATTCAGTTTATAAATATCATTAGCGATGTAGCCCATACTTCTGCCCCCCAGAGACTCTCATAAGCTAATCACCTTAGTCTAGGTTCCTGGTACCAGATAATACTTTCCCCCACTGGTTTTTATAGCTTTCATGTATTTGTGACTAGTTTTCTTACCATTCTACATATGCTATTTAGCCAAAAGGAAAAAAAAAATACATATATATGTATTTGTTATGTAATGCTAATCAAAACACACTTACACATACATACATCCTCTCTGTCCCTTTCTTTTCTCTCTCTCTCTCTCTCTCTCTCTCTCTCTCTCTCTCTCTATCTCTGTCTCTAACAAAACAAAAGTTGGATTTACTTAGTTGCCAACCAGAATAAGTTTTAACATCAATTATGTTTGCAGCATTATTCATGGTTGAGAATATGCAGGGAAAATAATTTTCTCTCAAGATTTTTTTCTACTTAAGATGTACAGCTAAGACAATTGTAGCCTACCATGTGAAAACCTGAGAGCAAAATAGGTAGTGGCACTCTGTCATCTCTGCTTCAATGCCAAAATCTGTGTAAGAATTATACATTTGGAGAGGTGGAGAAAAATCTTTTAAACACATATCACATCATGATCAAAGGGATAGCACAGAAACAAATCTAGCCTTCAAAACCTCTGTGTGACTACATGTTCCTAACCAAAATTACATTAAAAAACAATTGGATTCCATAGTTTCCACTGACCAGACCACGTTCATTCTAAGCACAAGAATATGTTAATTTGTCTGGAAAGAAAAAATATTCTGGTGGGCATAACCAGCATATTAGCAGTGTTCTGAAATTAAGAAAGCTAACTCAGAAGCAAGTTCTGTGTGGTGTGACTTATTCACCAAGAAAACTCCTTTAGCCAAGATGTTTGTAATGCTGTCTTTGGGGGCTTGAGACCAAAACTCTGGTTCCCTTTGAGTTGTCCCAGTACTGTTGGGACCTAATTAACAGAGGAAGCCCCAAGGCTCCCTCTGCTGAATGGTTCAGGTAGTGTAGACCAGGTTCCCAGGGCCAATTACATCTGAGGAATACACAAGGATGTCCACTTAACGGTCAAGGCAAATGCTGCAGGGTGTAGACAAGTATGTGAATGTGTGAGAAGTGCAGGTACTGAACTCACACTTCTGGGAAATCTGTCAGTCCAATGAGTCAGTAAAAACAAATCGAATGCCTACTATGTGCTAGGTGGCAAGAACAACACAGTCGATAAACCAGCCATGTGCCTATCATATTGAGTTTATAGTCCCATACAGAACTTTCATCTCTACCCATAACAACTGAATTCAAAATGCCAGAAGGCTGATCAGGAAAAGCTAAATAGGATACACTTTTACCTGGTGGCATTTATGTGGACCAACAACCACCATAACCTGCCATATTTGTGATGCTAGCATGAAGGCAAGAAGCCAGCAGGAGAGAATCTCTGGTGCCCTTGGTTCCTGATTCCAGCTTTTAGTTTTCTGTATGCCATGCCTTAAAAATGGTCGTGGATCCATCTATCATTTCTTCCTCAAACTTTCTCCTCTGTCCCCTACTGGGCCTAAGCCTATATATCTTGTTACTCTCATTAATAACAGACTAGTCTCTTGGATTTCCTAATGACCTGAGTGACAGGGAGTACCACGAGCTGTCACGTAGTCTGCTACCTCCAAAAGGACACACGGTACCAAAAGTCAGCCTTTTAATGTAATTTGATAGGAAGGCAGAGAGAACCTTGACTTCCTTTTCTTCCTTTTGTCTCTCCTCTTTCTTCCCTGTCTCCTCTTCCTCTGTACTCATCTACTTACCACTCACTCTTCCTGCTTATCCTTTCCTGCAATTTCTTCCATTTCTCCCATACTTCATATTCACTTCTTGATCTGAAAAACACTCACCACCCCTTGTGTCTTCCAGTGACTTTCTGTCTATTCTTTATCATCAAATTTGCACCTCATTATTTATTATTTTACACAAGACTGTAGTCTTATTTCACAAACAAGACATAGAACATCATATTAACAGAAAATTGGTTTAGCTTCTATCAACTTTCAGTTTTCTTTCTACATAGCTAGTAGGTTTAAAAATTAGGACCAAAAAAAAAAAAAATCTCCAGAGGAAGTCTGAGACATAAATAGACCCATGTCCAATGGGTATTCCTCCCTCTGTTTAACCAAATGAATAAAGAAAACTCCACAACTCACATGCTGGAAAATCCAGGTGTGCTCTGGTAGCAAAACCTTGAGGGGAGCTCTGGTCCCTTAAATGTTTCTCCTTGTTGTTGTTTTTCTTTGTTTTTGATTTTGCTTTGCTAAACTGAAAAAAGCAGACACACATCATTAAATCATGTTTAATCCATTCAAGTATATAATTATTACCAGGGCTTCCTCGCCACAAGGAGAAATTCTCAAATTCCGCTCTTTTTTTATAGAACCATTACCCTATTTAGAGTGTTCAGCAGCCTGACACAATTACTGCAGTGTATTTGCAGTTGTGTAGCAGGTCAAAGTGATAGCATCGAAACCTCTGGGTTTTCACATTCTGTCTCAGAAATTCTTGCTGCCACAGGAATATCTTTGAGTGGGTTTGGTCTCTTATCAGCAGTGACACCCAGTGGATGGAAATGTTCTGAGCCAGCCCTCTCTGCTCTCCGCTCTCTGCCCACCCCCACCTTCTCTCTCCAGGGAAAGATTTTTGTAAGTGCTTTGTTTCTCTGACCTTCTTACAGTTCTCCACAGGAAAAGAATTTATCAGATTGCCTAATGCCAGCCAGCTTTTCTTTAAAATTTACTCGAATTAGAAAGACTCAGACATTTCCTTTGCACTGAAGACATTTAAACCTATCAAAATATGTTCAACTAATCTGATACTCAGGTTCTAAAAATAAAACCAGATACACAAGTATAAAGATAAAAGCAGAGAGAGTTGCTCAATTAATTTCCCAGATTTTGCACTTCAAAAAATGTAATTGCCAGCAGAAATCATGAATTTATTATTTATTCATAGCAAGTCATTCAGAGCATATTAAACTAAATCGTGAGGAAAAAGTAATATAAACTGAGGGCTAAAATCAACTTCATTTCAAATGATGGCTATCAGTAAAAATATATCTGCTCTTCCTAATACAACTATTTATTGAAATTAACAAGTTCTGCTGTTCTTACAGGATGAAATAAATGACCTCTGATGCAAAGGGTCTTTTAAATCTTTTAAAAGTCAATAGATACAGTATTTTCATTGCACTAGTGAATTTGTGCAATATTTTTCAATGGAATTTTTGGAAAAGCAAAGATAGTGTCTTGTTTTACTTTGGTTACAAGATAAACTACTTTTCCTTCCTCTGTGTAATTAACATCAAAGGAGATATTAATTCATGTTCAATCAGATATCAATCCAGAATCAAGCACTGACATGGGTTTCATTGTTTTAATACAAGTCAAGGAAGCATCCAGTGACAGGCGTTGGTGTTGGTGGTGGGAGTTAACAGGGTATCTTCTAACTTTATCTAAACCATTACTCCTGAGATTTCTGGTTTCCAGAATGGATCTCTAGCATAGAAGTGGGTTAACTTGCAGAAAGAACTGAGGGGATTTAAGTAGCAAAAGAATAAGCACTCGGGTCCTGTTAGAATGGTGGTCACCTGTGTTAGGAAAGGCAATTAGTTCCTTGGAATAAAATTACCTTGGGGAAATGGGAGTCTGTGCTGGTAAGTTAAGCTCCAGAAAAAGGATGTGTTATTTTTTAAGATAGTTGATTAAGTTTGTCATAGTTTGTAAATTTTGCTTCAGGTCACATGTACCTAGATCCCGTGATAAGGGATTGGCTGAGCTTGGGAGTATGAAATAACACGTTACAACATAGCACCTAACATTGGACAGTCATTGGCCAGTGGGAGTGGTTCCGTTCGATTCTGCAGGACAGTTGCTCAATAGTGTCACCACATAGTAATAACGAAGAAACAGTATTTAGGATCCATTAAGGCTTCTCTTATGCAGCACATTCCAAACAGTCATGCGCCTCACGGGAACCAACACTGAAGGGCTACCACTATATTTGGAATGTTTAATGACCCCAAAGGCCATATGTTTAAGGCTTAATCGGAAGGGTAGAGCTGTTGGAAAGTGGTGGATTCTTTGGTTGGTAGGGTCTAGTGGGAGATCCTTATCATTGGGGTTGTGCCCTCAAAGGAGATTGTGGGATTCCAGACCACTTACCTTTTCTTTTGCTTCCTGGCCATGAGGTGAGCAGTTTGCTCCACCATGTACTCTCCACCATTGCTATCTGGCAACCCCACTAGAATGCGTCCACCTTATCTTGAGCTGAAATCTCTAAAATTATTGGGGGGGACCTGTAGGTCAGAAAGAAAGACCCTCTAATGAAGATAATAAACATTTTTTTAAAAGACATGTGATGATCAGAAGAAATAGTGGCTGGTAAAATAAGAAAGACTTAGTGATTTTGTATTTAAGAAGGTCAAACAAGCTATACCATCTATCTATACCATTCATTCCTTGTTCAAACATTTATTTATTTTCCAATGTGTGCTGGTCAAAATGACATACTTGAGAATCAAAGGCAAAACTTGCTTTCTCTACCCTATCACCCTCCAAAGTAGTGTGTGCTGTCCATGTACATCTATGTGCAAGTGTGTATGGGAGGGGGCCTGGTTAGAGGGGAGGGTATTTACAAATCTCTTCCCTAACATGATTTACCTAAGTTATCCTGAAAATGGCATGATGGCCCTTCTTCACATCCCATACAACACATTTCATCATGTATTGCTTTAATTTCTATCCATTTTAAAACAGAGGATGAGTATAAATCAATTAACTTATATGTGAAGTTGTTAGAAATTGTTCTTTCAGCAGAGCAGGGTTTTTTTTTTCCTTCAAAATTAAAGTTTTTATTTTCTTTTTCATTCATGAGTTATTTAGCATAGATATTTCATGCATTACTATAAAAACATTTGTTATATGCTGTTGGCCTTATTTTACATTTCAAGAGGATTGTCTTGGAATTTTGATTTAAATATCTCAATATTTAAACCAAACTGTTTGAGCCTTTAGTGAATTTCAGACAGTCACTCATTTGTGTTGGAAACATAAAATTTTCCTACTATAAAATGAAAATAATACCTCATTGGTATTCTTCTTTTAAAAGTTTAATTATTTACTTATTTTTTATTTCTTACAGACTGCATTTTGATTGATTGTACAAAAATGGTGTACATCATTTTGTTCTATGAATGGTATGAATCTGCATTGTGTACAATCATAGAAACAACCAGAGCAGGTTTTAACAGATATTTTTAGAGCATTTTCAGACTCAACAAAATCATGCAAAAGGTACAGAGATTTTCCACATATTTTTGCCCCCCACACTTGACAGCCCCCAACAGAAGGGTACAATTGCTACAACTGAGGAGTCTATGTTGACACATAGTAATCACTAGAAGTACATAGTTAACATTAGAGTTCATTCTGAATACTGTACATTCACTGGATTTAGATGAACATAGAATGATCTGTATCCACTAACAGCAAAGTAGATTTTCATCAGGGAAAGAAGGTTGTGGATCCTGACACTAAAGAAGTCAAGTAACCTAAAATAATGTTGGCATGGATTTGGGGAAAAAGGCACACTCATACATTGCTGGTGGAGTTGTAAATTGGTGCAGACACTCTGGAAAGCAGTATGAAGATTCCTCAGAAAACTTGGAGTGGACCCACCTTTTGACCCACTTATCCTACTCCTCAGTTTATACCCAAAGGACTCAAAATCAGCATACTACAGTCACACAGCCATATCAGTGTTTATAGCAGCTCAATTCACAATAGCTAGATTGTGGAACCAACCTAGATGCCCTTCAACAGATGAATGGATAAAGAAACTGTGGTATATATACACAATGGAATATTATTCAGCCATAAAGAAGAAGAATATTATGGCACTTGCGAATAAATGGATGGAATTGAAGACTATCTTACTAAGTGAAATGAGCCAATCCCTCAAAACCAAAGGCCAAATGTTTTCCCTGATAAGTGGATGATGATATATAATGGAGGTGGGGAGTGAGAGAAGAATGGAGGAACTTGAGATTATGTAGAAAGAAAAGAGAGGGAGATGGGTATGAAAAATTGTGGAATGAGACATCATTATCCTATGTACATGTACAATTACATGAATGGTATGAATCTACATCGTGTACAACCACAGAAACGAAATGATGAACACCATTTGTGTACAATGATTTAAAATGCAGTCTGTAAAAAATAAAAAAAAAAAATTATTAAAAGAAAAAGGCAATGGCACAGAAAGAAAAAGCAGCAAGGAGCAACAAGGAGAAGTGGGGAAGAAACACAGGCAAGCAAGACAGAAAAACAAAGAGGAACAGGTGAGACGGAAGAAAAGGAGAGGAAAAACAACTGCAAACAAATTTCATCTGCTTTAATTACTGCCAGGAGTGCTTGGATAAACTGAATAATCCTTGAGAAATTTACTGTGGATCTGGCCCAGGAAGTTCTAAAGGCGCCATTTACCCACTGGAACAGCAAACATCAGCTAGAAACCATTTTGGGGAAAAAACATGCTGCCGACCTTGTGAAAAGAAACTAAAAAATTCATGTAAAAAATGCAGCCTGAGATTGTGAGTACTGCTTTACAATAGTACCAAACAACACAGAAATAGACTTACACTATTCCTTGTTTTCTTTTTACATTCTATGGTTTTGCTTTGTCTTGTGAGGGTTTTGTTGAATTATGAGTTATAAAAAATAGCATAAATAAGAGTACAGCTTGCTGAATCTTTGTTAAATGAACACACTGCATGACTAGGTAAGAACAAGAAGGTTGCAGCAACATACATGCCAATCTTAAATCCTCTTCTGTACTCTGCTTCCCAGAGCAAGCATAATTTCACCTTAAAACATGATAGATAAATTTGTGAAGTATGTATAAATCAGATTATATACTATGTATTGTTTTTTATTCTTTTTTTTCCAAAATTAGGTTTGCAATATGCGTTCATATTGCTTCGGAGAGATAGTTTGTTCCTTCTCAATGTTGTCCAGTAGTTCACTGTATCAATATCCAACAGTTTATTCAAGTACTACACTAATGATCAAAGATCTGATATCCAATATCTGATATTACTTTTAGTATTTTCTCCATATATTTATTTTTAAAGTAGATATATATAATCAAAGAATATCATCATATACATATTGGTTCTTAATTAGATTAATTTTAATATGCTATTTTCAGGAGGGGAAGTTGAGAAAAAAATCCTTTTTGTACACACACACACACACACACACACACACCGAATGAAAGAAAGAAGGAGTAGATTGTATCTAGAAGTTCAACAAACAAGTTGAAAGAAGAGTTGCAAAATCAGGTTTGAAACCAACTGAGGAGAGCCCATGATGGGGAAAAATATTTATTACTGACACCACTTTCTCTAAAACATAAATGGATAGAGGCAATAATAATCCTTCCTTATTGTCAGTTGAAGACATTTCATTAAATCTGCAGATGAAAGTAGAAGGCAGTTGGTTTGGTTGGTTCGTATTAAATCTTTGTGTACATATAGATACCATACATACCCATGTATAAACATACACACATGTAGACTAAAAGGCAAGATGTTTATAAAACCTATGTACAGTGGTTCCACTACATATAAGTGAGATCACTTTTCTTAATTTTATTTTAAAAAGTCATTTTTGCGAAATACCAATTTAAACAGATTTCCTCTACAAAGTGTCAGTGGAACTGACCAAAGGCAGATGTCTGATCCTAGTTTTAACCTGATCATGGACCCTCTCCTGTAGTGTCATAGCAATAAAGGCTCAGCTTGGTGACTGACTTGGTGGCAGTCCTGTAGACTGGACATTTCCTATTCTTCTGTGTTCATACACCATTAGTGTTCTGATTTTGCCTGGTACGTGTCATCAGACTTAGCAGAACTCAGATGTCCTTGTTGTCCAAAGCAAAACTGAAAATTTTTCTTACCCCCACTTTGTTTCCATGAATCTAAGTTTGTGACCATTTATGTCAAATTTGGCTGTCTACACAACTGAACAGAATTTACCTATTTTCCACCTCCTCTTTTGTGTGTATATATGTGTGTGTATGTGTGTGTTGTACATGTGCATGACTTAACACAAATTTTGCCATTATAAAAGTAGACATTACTACATCCTAAAGTTGAAAGTTGAATCTTACTCTCTCACCATTTTTCTAAAATTGGATAACTATAATGAAAATAAGACTTGTTTTATTGGAAAAACAAAAATGTTTTACACTTTAGTGTATAGCCCTCAGTATAGTCTTACTAAATTTTTTCTACATAAAATGTAAAAGGGGCTGTTGTGGCTCAGTGGTAGGGCAGTTGCCTGGCATGTGTGAGGCCCTGGGTTCGATCCTCAGCACCCCATATAAATTAAGATATTAAAATAAAGATCCATTGACAACTAAAATAAAATATTTTTAAAAATGAAAATGGACTTAACTGTTTTTGAAACAGTATCTATATGCATTCTTAACGAGTTTCTTTTGACCCCAGTGTTTATTTTGTTCACTCCCAAGAAGAAGATATTTTAAGTAAGCTTATGAATCAATTTATTTCTGAATATTCACCCTGCTTCAGTCAAAATGCTGCCCCAATTCTTCAATTCATTTGATATGTATTGGTATTATTATAGAAAAACATGCCAATGCAAGTTTTCAAACTAAAGGAATAAATGAGGAAATGGAACAAGAAAACGGGACATTTTGTGCTCTTTAGAGCATTAACAATGGGAAAGAGGAAAAAAGGTATTTTTTCCAATGACATAAATAAAATAATACATTTGTATTGAGCACTACCAACCTTGTCTAAATCTGGGCATTGATCACATGATCTGAAAGGCAGATGTGTTTATTGTGGAGTTAGTCTCTGAGGAACAAATGCTTTCACGTATGTCACTTGTCCCCATGTTAAACTTTGTGTGTAAGTGACTTAGTATTTTTATGAACTAAGGAGGACATTTGTATTCATTCTTTACAAATTTAGACATTTATTTGGCAATCTTATGATCAGTAGAAACATACAAAGTTAAGTAGACTTAAATCTATCATGAAGATAATTGGAGCTATATGTAGTACTTTCCTAACATTTCAAGATAATTGAAGCAACTGAATTTAAAATATCCATTCAGTCTTATGAACTGTTTCCTTCAGTGTACATTTCACTTAGAAATCATCAATACATCCATGGGGAAAGCAGGATTACCACCTCTGCTTCTGCAAACTCAACCACTGGAGATCTGAGCTAACGTTATCCAAGCAGCAGCCTGACAAGGAGTTGGGAAGTCGTATTTCCTACTTGGGTATGTGTTCTGAAGTCTGTGGTCTTCAAGGGAAAAAAAATCAGTCACTCATTGCTCTAAGTACTATTGCTACATCACAGCACTTACTCAAACCTTCATAGCTGGAAAAAATCATTTATTATTCTGAGTCTGTAGGACAAGAATTTAGAAAGAAGAAATAGCTTATCCATGAGTACCTGGGGACACCCAGAGTTGGGCATGACCTGGATGCTGGGGACTGGAGGCATCTGAAGGTTTTTTTTCTGTCACATGTCTGGCACATAGACTAGGAAACAGGCTGCTTTGAAGTACACCTACATGTGGCTTCTCCATGTGACCTGGGCTCCTCCCAGCAAGGTCACTAGGTGACCCAGCAAGGTCAGTAGTTGAAATGTTTACATGGTGGCTCAGGCATACATGTAATTAAATGGAAAATGTAGAAACTTCATTAACTTTGTGACTCTAATTCACAAAGACTCACAGGGTCACCACACCATGTTCTCTTGCTAAAATAGTCACAGCCCACTCTAATTGTTGAAAAACAACTCAGTCACCTACAGATGATAGTTAATATCAAAGACATCTTCATGTATTCATATGCATGCAACAAGCTTTTCTTGGTAATATGTTCTATAGAAGTGGCTACACATGTACTTTTAATGCATCCAGAGAAGCTAGACTAAAACTAGTTTTCAGGTTCTATTAGCTTATGAGAAAATAACTATATGAAAACTTAAGAATTTATGGAAGGATATTACTTTATACCCCAGAGATGGTCTAGCCTACTATTCCGACTGATCGACAAGTTGTTGACTGAATTATTACACACAGAGCACTGAGCGCTGATTTATTTTGTACTTTTATAGTTTTAAAGTTGGCTTTCTTTTTTTCCAACCTGTAGTTTTCATCTTGCTAGGAACTTACTTCTTCTGAAACCATAGGGAATTATCTAGGTTTAGAGCCAAATAGTTCTGAAAATCCCCAACACTATATAGTTTAAATTATTTAATGCATTCTTCCACTTAGACATTTCAGTCAAGATTTGCTACCTGTTCAAAATATTAATAAATAAATAATATCTCTTAATATGTCTACTTACTATTTATCATTCAGTGTTATATTAGTTTATACAGAGGAGGCACTGAGAAAATGATATGTAGCAGAAAAACAGTGAAGTTTCGTTGAATACTCTAGTGCCTTCATCTACCTGGAGAAGTATTCCAGTGTTAATGGGTATCACAGTCCTGGAGTCCTCTCTGTTTCTTAGGGCTCTGTGTAATCTCATGACATGAAATAATTAGGTTTTGGAGATATTTTTTTCCAGAATTTCCAAGCTGATAAACATCTGAAATTTCAACACAGCTGTTCTGAGTGATTTCCTTATTGCTATAATCACATTGAGAAATCAAAATTGTTGTAAAATATTTGGAACACATTTTCCCTCCTATTGAGTAGCCTGTTTGAGTGTGTGCAATGTGTGTAGATGGATGAAAAGGAGCTGGAAGAGTCATCTTTTTTATTTTTGTCATTGTGTGTTTTTGTGCTTTAATGGAGAGCTTTCTGATATTTGTCTTTAATTTTCTTTGGAACATGATGGCTGGAATCTTCTCATGTATGTCTCAGAAGGAGATTTATTTTGAAGCTGAAACTAGCTTTGCCACTCCAGGAGAGCAAATAGTCGGAGCAATTATTCAGATTATTTAGACCACAAACTCCTTTCATCTCCATTTTAAAATATTTCAGTTGTTTGATTTTACTTCAGCAACATTTTTACTGATGAGCCATCTTCAGGATAAAAAGGACAATGTTTAAACATGACAGTAGCTACTCTGTCTAACTTGGATGGTTAGCAAACTCTTACATTCTTTCTTCTGCGTTCCTCTAGTGTAGTTCTGGGCCCCCAACAGCCTCTTTTTGCTACTAAGCAGGATTTCTCACATTGAGAAGACAAGAATATTGTTCTCAGAACATAGAATTCTATTTAGCAGATAGTGGATGTGATAACTTCTTGGAACTTTCCCTACCTTCAAGAAAGCGATAAATCTAATGTTTACTCCATAAGGCAATAATGAAATCAGATGACACAATATGTGAACACTTCGTAAACAGAAAAGGGACATGGATGCACAAATTGATTCCAAGTCCTAGTTCTTAAAAAGTTTGAAATATGTTAAATATGAGTTTGCTAACATGACCACTGCAGGTGACATTCATCCAGAAAAGGAAGAATAAATGATGAAATATTTTCCTGTGCGTGCGTACATACAGCATGTCATGAGAGGGTAGCAAGGAGGGTTTAGATTAGATTGGAGAGTGAACTGAGATTTGAAGCATGAATAAGTGCTAACTGATACCCTGAGATATGAGAAAGAGCATGAGTGAACTTGATGGACTCAAAGAAGACATGGGTGGCTGGAGTGGAATAAAGGAGAGAAAGAGGGATTCAAACTACTGCTAGAAGACAGGACAAGGACTGGCCCACTCAGGGTCTGGCAATCTGAGTTGGAAACCTTGGCAAATTTTTGAAGAGTTCAAAAAGAAAATGGATGTGATAAAATGCACATATTTAAAAACTGGGTGCTATTCGGGAAATCGATTGGTTGGAGAAGGTTATTTAAAGTGAGAAGAAGGAAAGGACAGATGCACATTGTGTGGTAGCAGTGATGTGAACGGACTTGAGTGACAGCTTAGAGCAGAGGACATCAACTTGGTGATGGATGAGATACACAAGAGTGAGAGTGAGAGAATTATTAAGGATCAGTTTTCATCATCTACTGGATGGAGCAATACATAGAAGTAGTGGTATTTTATAAGATGAGGAAGCCTGGGGAAGCATCATATTCTGGATGGAATATCCACAGTTTAAATATTTAACTTAAATACCATGATCATGAAACAGCAATACATAAAATGTATTAAACATATATTATATTTTATACTTAATGGTTGCAGTTATTTTACCACATGTACATGATTTAGGTACTAAACTCTCCTCTGTTTTTCAGATAAGAAAACTGGGGTTTATGAAGGTTAAGTGAGGTACACAAGGTTACATGGTCATATTTGATTTGAAGCCAGGAAGTCTGACCCAAGCCCCCTCTTGTAACCCTGCACTCCATCTGACTCGGTTTAACATCGCCACTGGAAAGTACAGTACTGTAGTATGCAGTTACAGCCTGGATTTAAATTTTTGTTCTTGCACATAATGCAATGTGACTTCAGTCCAGGTACTTTTCTGACTTAAGTCTGAATGTTCTTACTCTATGAAATGAAGTGAAAAGTACCTATACTCATGGGTTGTTATTAGGGTCAAATTAGATAAAACATGTGAAGGGCTTATTCTTCCCCATAAGAAATTGTAAATTAATAAGGTATAAATAAAACACACCTGCTTAACACACTCAAAGGTGTGTTGCCCAGATACATGAGGTCTTCTTAAGGATTGATAAAGACATTTACTTGCAAGCTGGCACAGAGGATTGCATTAGACTTTGATCGAAGATGCCGGGGTTTACACTTCCCTCCCGGGGCAGCCAGAGCATGATGACCAGTGCAGAGGAACAAAAGTTGTACCCACTATGTCAGGACAAATTCCAAACTGTCATTTATACCTCAGCATTCCTGTCAGGGTCACCTGCAAATCTTTTTTTGCCTATTCTTCATTTGCTCTGAGTGTCTCTTGAAAATGCTTCCATAATAAACCACTTACACAGGAAACTTTATCTCAGGTTCTGCTTCTAAGAGACAGAACAAGCAAAGACAATGCATCCAGCAGCAGGAGCATCAGCATAATAGCACCAGAGATTTAAGGTACCCAGAGAGCAGCTACACATACACTAGGTGTCACTCAGGTAAGGAACACAGAGCCAAGGGTTTCAGAACCCTTTGTACCAAGCAGTAATCAAGCCAGTAGACACACAAGTGACAAACAGTAAACATGATAGTCATGCTGCAGATCTCTTGGTTTGTTAAATTACCTATGTGACTAGCTTTGGAAACAGCTTGGGGTAGGAGAAATGTCTGAGCTTACAGCTTGGAGACTCAGCAAAGACGTGATGAGACACTGGAAGTTCACGGCAGGCAGCTTCTCCCTGCTGACTGGATGCTTCTAGACTGTCAATGATGACAGCACCTTTCAGTAATTTAAAAAACACTAACCTCTCACTAACCGAGATCCTGCACCTCTACTCTACAATTAAAATGATGGTAGACTGTTAATAGTGATAAAGATATCATCAAATCGACAAGTGCTTTGTGTCCTTTCTTCAACTTTATAATATTTTAGCTTTAATGGAGATGTAACATTGCTACTCTTTTGTGCTGGGCTCAAAATGCTTTATAATAATGTCCTTCCTTCTTAAACATGTCAGGTATTAGGGCGGGTTTTCTTTGAAAGATAAGCTATATGAAATACAGAAAGTGCTGAGAGCTGACAGGAGTGTCCAAGCCCAGCAGTCACTTCAATGGGAGATGTGAAGCCCGATCACATGCACTTTGACGATCTGACACTGTGCAGCCACTCTTCCCTATGAGGGAGTCCTTAACTAACTCTTGGAGACTATCTTCAAATTATGTCAGTGTCACTCAGCTTTAAAGCCCTTTCAATGCAGAGCTGGAAAACAGCTCATAGATTGATTACAGAACATATAAGAAACCCTTGATTCTAATCCAGCCCAGTGTGTACACACCTGTAGTCCCAGATACTTAGGAGGCTGAGGCAGGAGGACTTGAAATTCTAGGTGAGCCTGGGCAATTTAGTAAAACCCTGTCTCAACTATTTTAATTTAAAAAAAAAAAAAAGGACAGGGGAAGTAGCTCAGTGGTAGAGTGCCCCTGGGTTCAAGCTCCAGTATCACCAAAAAAAAAAAGACAAAAAAGAAAACCTTGATTTTTCTCAGTAGGACATAGTAGGACATAGTTTCCACACAATATATTCAGAAAGGTGCTGGCTCCAGAGGTTAGAATTCAAACCCTCACTAGGTTAAGTCCACATCAGAGATGTTTAGAGAACACTCTGGAAGAGCACCAGTAAGTTGCACCCCGAACTTTTTCTTACTGCTCACTGCCCTGATTTCCACCAACCATATGCTCTTTCGCTTGTCCTTCCACGATGCTCCTGCCTTGTGTTTCCCTGATCACTAAGTTCCAACCACTGTATGATTTCCCTGAAGATGCAGATATGGCTCAGAGGAAACTGCTGAAAAATCTAAGCCTCCCTTCATCTCAAGTATTCACTCATTGATGGCACAGAGATGTTTGCAAGATAAATAAATAAATAAATAAAATCCTTTCTGGTGTGGCTTGTCAGTCAATTAAAATGTCCGCCTGTCTTTGAGCCCACCTTTCGTTCCAGAGTGTGTCCACAGTCATGAAGATGTGCACATGGGTGGCATTGGCAAGTAGAGGGCAAGCCCCTGATGAGTTCAGAGCCAGGCAGGGGTGCCCTTTGAAACAAGGTGCTTCTAGGAACATCTTTTTCACTTCAGGATGGGGAGAAACCAACCAAGGTTGGCAACCTGCATACAGGTCCCAGGGAACCAGAGGCTCTTGCTGCAAACAGCTGTGAGAGGACTGGCAAGCCAGAGTTTCCAGGGAGAACTAGCCCCTGGCTAAAAAGGTATCCCATCGAGGGATGATGCGATCCAAACAAGATGGGTGTGGGTGATTTCCTTGCGGGGTGCTGTAAAAGTGAGAGAGATATGTATTGTGTCTGATGAGAGTAATAGAAAAACATTAACTCTGACTTTTCACCAAGATAAGAAGGCTCATCTTCCTGGTTGTACAAATCCTGTGTCCAACCCAGTGCAGCCAAGACACAGCACAATGATGAATCCAAATAAACATATGTATAAAGGAATAATGAGCCTTTTCTTAGCCTGGGTTTTGAAGTGTAGGGCAGTTAGCAGGAGACACTGGGCTTTGGTGCCTTGTTATATTAAATTCTATTGTGTTGTAATATCTGTTCCTCATACTCTTTGAATGGCCACTGGAATATAGAAACCAGGGAATGTAATATTCTCTTCCTCTCACTCTCACTCTTGATCTCCTACATACACACACAGAGGAAGGTAGACAGATGATAGATGTTTCTTAAGAACAGTCTTTCTGGCAAAGAAAGTGAACATGAAGACTGGGAAAGGTTGTAAAAGGTGGCTGTTCACAGGATTTACATAGGAGAAAGACACATTTGTCATCAGAATTCTGGGCAGGTGCAAAGTGGGGAATGGGCTCCTTTGCTGGCGAGGAAGCATATTAAAGCTTGAATATGGGGGGTGAGGATGAAAAGGGCCATTCTGGCTCCTTTCCAGGTGGCTTCATGCTACAGGTGGGATAGACGTTGGTCTCCAGAAAATGAAAACAGGGATGAAACCGCATGGGAAAATAGTAGCTCATGCTTCAGTGGTACTGCCTCTCACAGCCCCTGCATATTTTAGTGAAGTCCAGTGCCCTTTAATGTCCATCAAGGGGTGGTGCTTTACATCCAAGCCAGGGCAGGGAACAAACAAAAGAAGATGTTCTGAAGCTTGTAATTTTGTAGGAATCAAGAAGGACACATACTTGCAAAATTCAAGAAACTGAGGGTTTTAGAAAGGTTTTTCTGATCAGAGGATGGGAAGGTCCTCATGTCCCCATCTTACCTGTATAATATCCAGTTGATGCCCCCAACTCCAGTGTTCTAAATAGCATAAAACAACCAATATGGTATGAAGATTAATAATTAAAATGTCCTCTGAAAAGTGTTTTGAACCTTGTTTGCTTGTTATTCATTCACAGGCAGGACCACAGTCTTTGTGATGTAGAATATTCTGAATTTATTTTTTTAAATGTATACCCTCATGTTGGCCCCATTCTTCTTTCATTCATAGACATTAACCAGAACATTTGCTCTGATTTAAAACAAAAAACAAAAACAAACCAACAAAAACCCTTTTGCTTAGGAGATGTGACTTGAATGCTTTCTAATTTATCTTTGTTTAGAAAGCAGAATTTGAAACACTGAGAGTCCATAAATGGTTTCACAATTGGGATATCTTAACAAGTATTTTATTTATCATCCCTAATAATTTTCAGGCTCTTTTCTCACACAAATATAGAGAGACATAAATTAAAAAACACCTTTAAGCACATCTAGGGTTGTTACAAGACAATCCTAGATGCCGTGGGATGTATTAACATGAGAATCCTCTATCCACGCCACCCATGCCCAGTGCCATAAGGGCATTCCAATGGTTGCAGGTATTTAAATTACCTGCATTCTGGAAGAGTTAGTACACAGAACCAAATACTTGATTTTGATAACTCTTGGACTTTGTTTTGGCTGTTTATGTATTTATTTATACCAGGGATTGAACCCAGGGGCACTTCAAAACTGAGCTATATCCCCAGTTCTTTTTATTTTTATTTTGAGAAGGAGTCTTGCAAAATTTCCAGGCTGAACTCTAACTTATAATCCTCCTGCTTCAGCTTCTGGAGTCGCTGGGATTACAGGTATGCACCACCACACCTGGCTTGTCTTGGGTCTTTTAACAAAATTCCACAAATGGATGCTTCTACCCACTGAAATTCAAGGATAGAAGTTTGCTTCTTCATGAAATAAGGATATCAAGAAAATTATTTAAAAAATAGAAAAAAAATGAGAATGAAAAGATCCTTGTTTTGTTCTTTTTCTTCTACTGGTATGTTCAGCGATCCTGGAAATATGTTCTACTTATATTTAATATTTTACATCTTTTTAATCTTCTGTATTGTTGATTCCTAATACCATTATGCTTAAACAAAAGTTTCTGTAGCTAATAAAAAGAAAGGAAGAAGGGAGAGAATGATGGGGTTAGATAATTTCTAAAATTCCTTCTGTTTCTCAAACAATACCAAATTGTAGTAACAAGCAAGGTCCTTGGTAATATGAAAAGTGAAATTATCCAGTAACATAAATATTACTCTTTTACAATGTAACACCAAAAGTTACCTTCTTAGACTGGAGATCTGTGTCCACTAATGTAACAAAGAAACAAGAGAAAATAGGTACAGTGTGGTAGATAATAAATATATATACCATATATACATATCTCATCTACTACTGAGAACATGGTAGTAACTTCTGGTTTTTGTTTCTCCCTCCAAGTTTAGATAAGCAACTTTGGGCCACATATCTCCAAGTTTCAGTTTCCCCTTCTGTTGACAGGGTAATATGAGAAAATACATTTGAAAGAGGCTAGCACCCACTGTTATTGAATATCAGTGCATTACTGTGGAAGAATTGAAGGGAAAAATATTTCTTCAGATTTGAGCATGTGATAGCAGTAGAATAAAAGAAATTATCATGGGAGTTTTTACAGAAGAGCCAAGTATTAAGGGATGAAGAGAGTTGCCAAAACGTGAGGCAAGAACCTTCAGGCACAGAGGCAAGAGAACACAGCACATACAGGGAAAGACAAGCTGTCAGGGTTGCAGCAAGAGGAAGAGCATCCATTGAAAGCCCTTTTTCATAAGCCAAGCTACAGAATCGTTTTTTCTGATAGACTTGCATCCTCTGGTTCAGTAACCACCAGACACATGTAATTGTTGAGCAGTTGGCCAGTCTGATAGAGATGTTAAAATCTTAATTTTATTTCACTTTATTTAACTTAAGATTTAAAGTTGAAATAACAAATTTTTACAAACTTATTTGGGGGGCAGAATTTCATTTCTTTTTAAATGATGAAAAAGTAGATCACAGTTAATATGTGTAAAATATAAAATATACATTGGATTTTGAAGAATTTGTATAAAAATGTGAAATATTAATGATTTTTTATTTTTTTGGCATCAGGAATTGAACCCAGAGGCACTTAACCACTGAGCCACTTCCCCAATCATTTTATTTATTATTTTCTTTTATTTCATTTTATTTTATTTTTTGAGACAGGATCTTACTAAGTTGCTTATGACCTTGCTAAATTGCTGAGGCTGACATTGAACTTTTGATCCTCCTGCCTCAGCCTCTTGAGTTGCTGGGAATATTAGTGATCTTTAATGTGATTACTTGTTGGCCTAATAATATATATATATATATATATATATATATATATATATATATGTTTTATATATATATGTTTTATATATATGTATATGTATAGTTAAAATAAATATAAATATATACTACATATATAATTAAAATAAATCATATTATTCATGTATTTTTAATATGACTACTAGAAAGTTTTAAGTTACGTATATGGCTTTCATTACAGTGTATCAGACAACACAGCTGTATACAATGAAAAGTCCATTTATTCAAGGGAGAGATATTTTCAGATTTCTATTTTACAAAGAAAATTTTACCTTAATGTGCAGAATGGATACAAAATTTATATGAGAGGTGAATGACCACTTATAAGGTCAATTAATATTCTGGTGAGAAAAAATAAGTGTTTGTGTACAACAGAAAAAGATGCATTTTCTAAAATATAGAAGTATCATAATGAGGCCTAACTAAATAGGGTAAACAAGATAGGGGTATATAAGACCGGAAGAGAATTTCAATAATGTGGGAATGATAAAGTCAATGGAAAGCTGCAGAAAATATTAACAAAACTATTTTCCTGCTTCTGTAATTGCCTTTTGCCACTCAATTTATTTGTTACTCTTACAAAACTATTGCAAAGATGTATTCACTGGTTTCTTAATCCTTGGCTTTCAATTTCTAGAAGTATATGAATGAGTTTCTGTCAGTGAAACTTCTATGTGAAAAATGTGGATATGAATGTATGTGCAATTATGTACATTTTTCTAGAATTAGGTGCCCTTTTATCATATTCTAAAAGATAATAATAATCCCCACTCATAAAAGCACAAAAATTTTTGTTCTAGAATCCACATAAATTAAGATATTGCAATTGAAGAGAAAAAACTTAGTGTACGACTTTAGAAAAGGTCCCCATTTGTATGAGAAAAGAGTAATTAAATAGAAGTAGATTAGTTCCTAAAATATAATTTAAAAATAAATGGCAATTTTCTCATGGGTTTTTTGTTTAAACATGTATTTGAAAAACTTGGACTGAATATTATTTAGCTGGAATACTTCCTTGTTTGTGAGAGTGGTTCCCATGAAAATATTTTTTAGATCTTGCTCTTTCTTGAATATCTAAGATACAGTATCTGCTAGGGTATCTGTAACTGGAAATGAGATCTCTATTCTTAAATACCGTTTCCTGCCCTGAAGCTGGGAAGTGTCTGGCTGGAACATCTGTGAGATAATCGGCTACTACTCGCCAGCTATCTCGATGGCCTGGCGTCCTGGGACTTGGAACTGGTCATTTCAAAACAATGCAGATACTGAGTTGTACCCCCATGGGCAGCTGAGAATTTAAATGGATTTCAGGTGCAGAGGTAGTATCACTTACCATGGAAGGTTCATAACAGGAACAAGCTTCAGATCTGAGAAAATTCAAAATAAGAGAACAGATCTAATCATGGCAAGCCAGGCCAAAGCCACAGCCTTGTAACTACAGCCCAGAAAACTATGAGTCCTTGTGGACTGATATAATGGAGTCATCATAATGAGCTCTTGATTAATTCGTCTGGATCAAACAGAAAGCAATGCAGCTTTATTCAACATGGCTTTTTTTCCCCCCCAAGCTTGTTCAAGTTCAAGAATCCAAAGAGTTTCTCTGCCATTGTGTGTGACCATGAAAGATTTTTGCTGTGGTGCAGATAGTCTGACAGCTTATAGAGCAGCCCAGGTTTGTGAAAGGGAGAATGAGAAAGAAGTCAGGGAACTTTGGTCTGGGAGCCCGTTCTACCATCCGTCATCTACTGTCTCTCAGAGTTTGGCATCACCTTTCCACTGAGGAGACTGTACTAATGGACATTGAATTCAATTCCTTTTCTGACTGTCAATGATTCCATATCAGGGTACCCTTAATATCAGAAAAAGTGACCTTGGCAAGGCTTGGTCCTTACTTAACCAGCTTAAGGAAAGCACTGTACTCAATATTAGTTTCATTCAAGGATTACAGATAAATGTCTTGTCGTTAACTATAAATTCAATTCAGTTATTTTTATTCTAAATTGGTGTCCAAAATTAAATTTCTCATCATTTATGTAAATCATGTCAAGAAAGAAAAATAAATAAATGTGTTCTTTTTTGTAAATGCTTTAGTATCAGATAACCATAAAAATTCAATACAAGTCTTTATGGTTTCCACATGTTCATATTTTATTTTCAAATAAGACAGTATACATATATATATAATGTGTGTGTGTGTGTGTGTGTTCACACAAACATATGTATATATACATACATATATATTTTAAATATATACAAAGATATTTAAATACATACAAAGATACTTAAAATTCACTTATGGCATATTTAGTCAAGTGCTTTCTCCAACATGCTGATTTTTTACAAATTATTTTCATTGTGTAATCTATGTAAAAAGAAGCAAACTCCTAGCAGTAGTAACCACTTTATATGATTATTCCCATATATATGAAAGACACTATGTAAAGTATGGCATTTATTACACTTCATCCTAACTAGGATATCATTTCCACATTTACCATATGAGAAGACTTGAAGATTAAATAACTCTCCCAGGGTTAAATCAGCAGATGAGTTGTATGACCATAATTTGAACAAAAGTCTCTCTGATTCCTATCTCCCATGTCCTATCCACTGTGCATCTTCTCTTCTACTTCATGGGTTATTTTTCTGCTGAGCTAATTTTTTAAAAAATATTTTTGGATGCAATGGACACAATACCTTTGTTTTATTTATTTATTTTTACTTGGTGCTGAGGATCAAACCCAGTGCCCACACGTGCTGAGCAAGAGTGCTACCACTGAGCTATAACTGCAGCCCTGCTGAGCCACTTTTATTAGCTATTCAGAATTATATGTGATCTGAGCATTATCTGCATGGGCTGGATAAGAGTTCCCTTCATGGTCTTTGAGCCTTTGTATCTCTTTATTCTATCACCTGAGTATTGATATTTTTAGGGGGGAAACGTTTATATCCACCCACATTTGAAATTTCCCATACTTTAGTTAACCTCAAAAATATGAGGAAAACTGTAAATTTTAAGATTCTCCCAATAAACCCTTTCACCACAAAGGTAACTAAAAATAATTCAATTTCTACTTGACTGCTTTCAATGACAGATGATAAATATTCTTAAATTAACCCAATCCAATAAGCTGAATTTCTAGATTTTTAGAAGTTATGCCTACATTTATGACTCTAATACCTTAACTTTAGTCTAGTCATCTAGCTTAAACTTCAGAACTATCCAAACACAGATGGCATGTCTCTCTGTGTTTGGACTATTCAGAAGCAATTAAAATCCTGCTTATACAAAAGTAGACACTCCTCAGCCTATGTCAGGGTCTGTGGATACTGTAAGACCAAAATGCATTTAATACAACTAACTAACCCAAAATCATAGCTTAGCAACAGAGCGAATTGTGGAGTAAACATTGCTTACCCCTGTGAGCTCATGGCTGACTAGGAGCTGCAGCTGAGCCTGCAACCCTGCCTCTCAAAGGAGAATCATGCTGCATATCTCCAGCCAGAGACAAGATCAAAATTCAAACTTCCAATTATGTTTGTTACTGAATGCATGACCCCTTTGACACCACTGTAAATCATCCACTGTCACTAATCCCATCCTCTCCTCCTCCACACCTGTTATTCTAAGTGTGTCCCCTCTCAGGAAATGTTTCCTCTCTCAGTAAACAATATAATCATCCACCCGGTTTCTCAAGACAGAAGTGTTGCAGTCATTTTTTACTTCCCAAGAAATGTTTAATCTTGTTGATTTGATAACTATCTTATCTGTGGTTCTGTCTTCTCTTCATTCTCAGCTGCTCTGTCATCTCATTGATGGTTTTCTTCAATTCTTTCTTTTTTTATTTTTTTATTTTTACAGGCTGCATTTTAATTCACTGTACACAAATGGGGTGCATCTTTTCATTTCTATCGCTGTACATGATGTAGATTCACACCATCCGTGTAATCATACATGTACATAGAGTAAAGATGTCTGTCTCATTCCACCATCTTTCTTACCCCCGCATCTCCCCCCTCTCATTTCCCTCTATGTAATCTAAAGTCCCTCCATGCTTCTCTCACCCCACACTTCACCACTCCCATTACATATCATCATCCACTTATCAGGGAAAACATTTGGTCTTTGTTTTTTTGGGACTGGCTTATTTCACTTAGCATGATATTCTCCAATTCCATCCATTTACCTGCAAGTGTCATAATTTTATTCTTCTTTATGGTTGAGTAATATTCCATTGTGTATACATACCACAGTTTCTTTATCCATTCATCTGTCGAAGAGCATTTAGGTTGGTTCCTAAATCTAACTATTGTGAATTAAGCTGCTGTAAACATTGATGTGGCTGCATTTCTATAGTATGCTAATTTTAAGTCCTTTGGATATAAACCAAGGAGTGGGATAACTGGATCAAAAGGTGAGTCCATTCCAAGTTTTCTGAGGAATCTGTATACCATCTTACTCCAATTAGAATGACTATTAGTAAGAACACAAGCAATAGTAGGTGATAGGTGTTGGTGTGGATGTGGGGAAAAAGGCACACTTATACATTGCTGGTGGAGTTGCAAATTGGTGCAGCCGCCACTCTGGATAGCAACTCTTTCTTAATTGGTTTCATTTCAGGCTTTTGAAAAATTGTTGAGCATAAAAACATGAACTGGACAAATTGGAGCCATAAGCTGAAGGTCACTGTGAACAGATCAAGACCCTAGACCAGTAAGGGCCTCATTCTGAGATAATACGAAGTCAGTCTTAACAGGAATTCTAGGTGAAAACAGCAAATGTTTAGAACTGGCAAACTAAGCAGAGCTTCCAGAAACAAGATGGTTCCACATAGAATGAGATGCCAGAGACCATGGATGATACTGAAAAGGATTTCTTTGAATCCAACAAAGGAATCAATTATTTTGAAGTTAGTTTACTGAAAAAAAATAAATGCTTATTTTTGATTTTCAAAAATGAAAACATAAACATATTCTTACAAAAAATTATACCAAATGCAATTTTGTTTGCTTTGCACACTTTTCCTCCTAAAGAAGCATATTCTTCTATTTATCACCTTCTAATGGAATTGACTATTGCTATAGGATTTTGCAGTATTTTTAGTACCCATTAATTTTAACAGAAATCAAAATAATTACAAGTCAATCCATTTTAATCTGTGCCATATTCCTTGTTGATCAAATAAGTCTTGTAACTAGGAGATGGAATAATTTGTAGGGAGGACTTTGCTTCAAATATCTCAAAACTTACATTAAAACAATCTTGGGAGGGAGTGCTGAAAATCAACAATTCCCCAAAACCATTGCTTAGTACAACTCCAGAAGGGACCATTCATAGAGAATAGCCCTGACATGGCTCCAAACATACCACTCTTTCCTATGATATCTTTTCTGCATGTCTGTCAGGGAGATTTACCACAGTTGTCTTTTTCTGTCTCACCCATGGATCAATGTCCTCAGCAGGAGAGGTCAGGTCTTTATTTTTATATCCTCATTGTCTAGTACACTGTCTGGTACAGCATGAACAAGGATTATTATTTTTACTGAAGCAAACTCTGTCTGTATTTCAAAGTATCAACCGGGGAGTTATTTTGGAGATTCTAGCTATCAATAACATCCTTTAGCTGATAAAGTTGACTTGGAATGCACCACTTTGGGAGGTTAATACATGGAATTTGGGTAAGGGAAGAGAATGGTTACCAACCTGCCCAGACAAGAAATCAATCCTGGGAAGTAATTGAATGCAAGAGGCTTGAGTCACACCTTCATGTCCATAATAACAGTCTCTCTCCTTCTAGTTAGTGCTTTCTCTTTAACTCTCCCATCAAAGTTGCATATCAGCTCATTATGTAGTTATAATTTTTCAGTTCTAATTCTCTTACATTTCCAGTTTTAGTTACCAGTTCATCAACTTCCCACAGATGACAGTTCCTCTGCATCCCCATTGATCAAGCTCAGGAAATGTTTCTAATTGCTAGCACTTGTCCAATATATAGCAGTGAAAAATACCACTCTAGGCTTCATAGAGTAAGTCTGAAGAAAGAAATTCTCAGTCTAATTTCTGACTTGATTTCTGGATGAGCAATGAAGCTTAAAATTAGAGAGTAGTGTTTTATTGAAATCTTTATATTTACAACTGTAAATAATAGTGTTCCATGTTTCTTCTCTCTGTACCCAGAAGAGAAAGAAACATTTTATTCATCTTTGTTTTCCAAATGCAATTAAAAAAGGCAACCAAAACACATTTAGAAAATTTTTTTATTTCCTATAGAACTGAGGAGACAGGAGGAACAAAGCTGGGATTTATACCTAAGGATTATGAGTTCAGAACTGGAAGACAGAGATGCAGTTTTTGGGAGCCTCACTTTGACAAACAAAATAAAAGTGGGCAAAGGCATGTAAGAATTTCTTGTTAGAAACAGAGTCAGTGGAGAATTTCACTTTTTTTTTCTTTTCTTTTAGGTACCAGGTATTGAACCCAGGGGTACTTTTTTGTGTTTTATTCAGAGATAGGGTCTCACTGAGTTGCTTATGGCCTTGCTAAGTTGTTGAGACTGGCTTTGAAATCGTGATCTTCCTGCCTCAGCCTCCTGAGCCACTGGGATTCCAGGGTATGCCGCCGTGCCTGGTAAAATTCACTTTTTAATTGCAACAGAGGAGATAGACTGCTGGTTACCCACGTGATTAAGAATCACATGCAGCAATTCAGGGGAGATACAGCTGAATGTTCCAAGTTTGAAACTTTTAAGGGTTTCTGAGGAAAGTTTCATGAACATGCTACCCTTTAATACCCACCAACCCTAAAAACAAAACAAAACAAAAATCAAATGTCAGATCACAGTAGTAGTAGTACCCGGTCAACTAGCAATAGCCTGTCCCTTATTTCTATTTGTCTCAAACCTCAAACTTGGAGGAACTAGAAGGCAGCCCAAGATGGGAAGGAGAAATGCGTGGAAAGATAAATACAAAGTAGAGACTTAGAGAGGACCTACCCAACCTCTGTCTCACTGCAAGTGTCTCATGAAGCAAGGCAGAGCTTAGAGAGGCAAGTATTAACTTTACGAGAAGCTCACAATTTTATATGGATCTGGACATTTACTAAAATGATGCTGATTTTTTTCCAGAAATTACTGGCATTTTATTACTGCCAAACCACCAAAAATTACCTGGACATGTCCTAAATTTTACTCCAGGTACAGTAAAATGTTTGCCTCACTGAGCAAGTTTAAAGGAGTCCTGGAAACAAAGATTACAATTTGGTTGCAATGAATGTCCCCTTCTGTCACTGCTACTGACCTAATGGTTATAATTACAATGATGGTGATGTTAAAGAGTTTAGAGAGGTTTTCAGGAATGAAGCCCTCTTAAGGAATGAGAAGATGATCAATATATCTGAAATCTTTATAAAACATATCCAAGTTCAGAATTAAGTGATATCTCTTGATGGGAGCAGATATGTCTCTGGAAATTTTGAAATCCCAGGCTAGCTCCACAAAGTTTTCATGTCTATTTCTAGCATGTACTGTGGTTTGCCTAACTACCACGTATCATATCCTCTTCCAAAATTAATCTTATTTTTTTTCAAATATTCAGCCCTCCTGCATATATTTCTTTATTTTTAGAAACTGCAAACCTCCCAATCCAAAATAAGTCCAAGTCAGTTAGGGAAATCTAATTCTGTTTCCTGTTATTGATTTATTGTTACCTACTTTGCTAATGGGCAATGAGAATTGACATTTATAGGGAATAGTTCTGGGAAGATTCTTTCTGGTTTGACTTCAGTATCTCTGGATGCAGAAGGCTGATTTTACCTGTTAGTGGTGACCCAGGCAAAATATAATATGTTGACTAGGCTCAGATGACCTTTTGGTTTCCCTTAAGTCTTGGGCTAATTAACCATTCCCTTTGCAGGGCTGACAGATTTGATATTGTGGTTGCCAGTGAAATCACTCCTGGGGAGAGTGCTCCTTTGGACTGGTCCAGATATGGGCCATGGGAGACAAGAAGAGAGCCCCAGAAAATTTATGCCAATTATGTGACAATATCCTAGGTTTAAGTGAAACATGCTGAAGTCAGACAGACAAATGTTCTCTTTCCACATCAGAAGAATAGTTTGGCAGAGAAATCACTGCATTTTGATATAGGGGACAATAGATCATTGGGTATTTTCTGCACAGGTGGACATCCTGTTGTATGGAATTTGAAAAGGCTGGTATCTGTAGCTACAGAGGGGCGGTCAAGAAAAGCCAAACCAGGGCCTTCAGTCTTATTTCCAAGATTCCTTCAGTAGCCAAACATACGAGTATAAAATGGTAATATTCAAATCCATTCTGTGTTGAAGATACATTGGACAATGAAACTGAAAGAGAAGGAGTTTAGTTTTATACACAGTAGTGAGCTTGAATGATGGTCCAGCAGTTGAGGCTAAAAAGAGTCAAAGAAGGGCAGAGAAATTGACTTAGATAAAAGAACAAAAACTTACATATCTTGATGAAGAAGGAAAATAGGATGATTAAACACAAAAAGCAAGTGAATATACTTTGATCCTTATGTTTTTTGTAAATCTAAATTTAATCGGGGGATGTGGGCAAGATCTTTTTATTGCATTCAGATTCCTATATTGCTTGCATGACAGAATATCATCATTAGTGGGTTTATTTTTACTTTATGTACTACAAACTCTATAATAATTTTGGATTCAGCTTCATACCAAGAAAACTATCAGAATATTTTAAAATGCATGATTGAGTGCATCTACAGAACAGAAGGGACCACTAACTGGTTACCTTCCACTTTGGGCAAACCCTCATGAAGATGGTAATTGCTGTGATAATGGTGATTCACATTTTAGGAAGAAGAGTAGCAATTCTTCATGTGCCGTCTAGGTCTGAAGTCACACCATTAGGCATTTTGTTTTCCAAGTTCATTGTGTATACATTTATTAACAGTGGCTAATACTAGCATTAGGAACACAAATCATTTGACTCACATCTATAACTGATATTGTGGCATGATTCATTTTATACTGGGCATTTTCCTCTAAAAGTCAATGAGGAAAAAATGTTCAGCATCTCTAGTGGTTAGAGAAATATAAATTAAAACTACATTGAGATTCCGTCTGACTCTAGTCAAAATGGCAATAATCAGGAATTCAAGTAACAATAAATGTTGGTGAGGATATGGGGGGAAAGGTACACTCATACATTGCTAGTGGGACTGCAAATTGGGGCAACCACTCTCAAACGCAGTATGGAGATCAGAAAACTTGGAATGGAACCACCATTTGACCCAGTTATCCAGCTCCTTGGTATATATAAAAAAGGACATAAAATCAGCATATTACAGTGACACAGTCACATCAATGTTTATAGCAGCTCAATTCACAATAGCCAAGTTATGGAACCAGCCTAGGTGCCCTTCAACAGATGAATGGATAAAGAAAATGTGGTATATATATACAATGGAATAGTACTCAGTCATGAAGAGAAATAAAATTATGGCATTTGCTGGTAAATGAATGAAACTGGAGACTATCATGCTAAGTAAAATAAGACAATCCCCCCAAAACCAAAGGCTGAATGTTCTCTCTGATATGCAGATATTAACTCACAATAAGTGAAGAAAGTAGGGAAGAATAGAAATGCTTTGTGTTAGACAAAGGGAAATAAAAAAGGGAGGGCAATGGGAATAGGAAAGACAGTAGAATGAATCAGACATTACTTTCCTATGTTCATATATGACACTGCCGATGTAATTCCATATCATGTACAACCAGAAGAATGGGAAGTTGTACTCCACATATGTATAATATGTCAACATGCATTCTACTGTCATGTATAATTTTTAGAACAAATTTAAAAAATCATGACCAAGACAGGTACTAGCAGGCAAAAAAAAAAAAAAAAAAAAGTCAATGATATCAGATAAATCATTCAAAAGTTGCATTTATTTTGTAATCATAAAACATATTGTTCTTGATAGCAGAGATTGAGTGTAATCCAACCTCTACATTCAGTACCTACAGTATCTGATACTTGGTGAATATATAAGGAATACCTGATGAATAAATAAATAAATAAATAAAGATTTATTTGATTTCTTTTAACTATCCATACTTACATCTACAGTTGCAGTATTTATTTTTCTAAAGAGATTTTATTTTTTTTTGGTTCTGATAACTCCTTAAGTTTAGCACCTATAAAACCTGAATAAGTCAGTTTTATTTTCAAAATTTACTATTTCCTCTATTTGAAATTAATGTTGACAATCTTACTTCCAGTAAAATAATGCAAATATTAAAATATTTAAAGGTAAAGTTCAATTTAAAAAGACTCCAATTACACAAACTCAAACATAGTAACTAATACACTAATACATGTCCCCCTTCATGCTAAAGAAGCCTACTACTGCCACTTCACTCACTTACAAAAATGTTATTTAGAGGTGAAAATAGGTGTGAAACATTTTGGGAAAGGTGATATAAAGTAAAAAGTGTTCTTGTAACATTCAAGCTGGTATTTTGATTCCTGTGTTCTAGAAATTCTGTTTCTCTTATAACACATCTTTGAAAAATTTTCTGAAAATTGCTACCCAAGCCACTCTGTACATATCAAATCTAATGGCCCATATGTTACTTAGGAAGCATTAGCACCTTCCTACAGAAATACTCACTAACACATGATGCAAACTTCTGCAACATTAATTTGCAGGTGCAAAATACATTGCTCTGTAAAGACATGTGAGCTCCTGTTTTTAAAACATTTTAAAATTAATTTTTTAAATTGCAGTCAGTTTTTAAATTATTATCCTTTTGTTGGAGGAATTAACACTTGTACACTTTTGACATAACAAAGCACAAAAATCTAAATTCCACTTAAAATTTAAAAAGAAATTCAAAAATATATAAAAACCTATACCCTGTTTTCAGAAGAAGGGCTGCATTTGTAACAGTCTGGAAAATAAAACCTTTCCTATAGTGGAAGGATATTTAACCTGAGGACACTGAAGCCAGTAAATGCAATGCTAAAAATAATGACTTGAAAGAGAAGTTCAGGAGCTTTCTCTGGAATTTTCCTAAGTACTTTTCATGCCTTGCCTCATTTAATCCTTAAGGCAACTCTACAGGGTTGATGCTACTATTCTTTCCATTTTATAGCCAAGATAATTAAACAGAAGAAGAGTTATAAGTAACCCAAACTCACAAAAGTGACATCTAGGTGAATTGAGATTTGAAACTACCATTGGCAGCCCAAAGCCTGAACACAGGCTCTCTACAGTACTGACTGCCCATATTTCTTTCTCTTAAGTCATCAATGCTGAATTCTTCAACTTGTGTGGGAAGAAGTATAACTCTTAGAGAAACTGTCTCTCGTGATTTTATATTTTAATCATATTAAACAAATTACTACAATGGGACATTTTGCTCCTAGAAATAAAGTACTATAAGCAATGGAACTCCAGTCATAATATTGAGAATCACAAATTGTCAGTAGACAGAGCTTTTTGCTCTAATTTGTGCAGTTATGATGGCTTATAACCCAAATACCAAGAAGCAAGTCTATTTAAATTTGTATTTTAAAACCAATATTCCTAAAAATTAGAACCTGCATTGGCAATACCTATCTTCTCCTTCACCATTTCAGAATCATCTATGCAGAAATCAAGGTCAGATAGAAACAATAGTTGGATAGTATTTGATAGTTTTGTTTTAGCTGGTTGTTAATCTGTAAAAAAAAAAGTATTTAATTCAGAAAGCACAGTATTACTGTGCTTAATTCATTCAGCACATTAATTAATTTATTATTAATTAATACATTAGTTTAAGAATTTATTATGTACCAGGCACTGTCATTGGGCATAGAATAGATGAAGTCCTTGGTCCCTGGAGCTAACTATTCTAGCTGAAAAATTAGAAATATATTATTCTAATTTTTAATAATTGTCTAATAGCAATGGGCAATAAATTAGCAAATATTGCATCAAATGCTGATAATATAAAAATATACATGTATGAGAACATGGGTACCATTTTCTATGAACAGGTAAGGGAAGGTCCTTTTAGATAAAGTGACATTTAAACAGGAATCTGAAAGAAGATGGGGAGTGAGACTTACATCAGTCATGCTGATTTAAAGAACAAATTCTAGCATAAAAAATAGCAAGTTTCAAAGCCCTGATATGAAAACAGAATTGCTGTGCTTATAAAATACGTAGGAGTTTGATGTGGCTAAAATAGAGCTAGTGGGGTTGGGAGAAGTGTTAAAAGAGGGTGTTTTAGCCAGATATTCCATCACTGTGACCCAAAGACCTGACAAGAACAATGTAGAGGAGTAAAATTTATTTGGGGTTCATGGTTTCAGAGATCTCTGTTTGTAGATGACCTACTCCATAGCTCCGAACCCAAGATGAAGCTGCACATGACAGAAGGGTATGGTGGAGGAAAGCAACTCAGGACATGACAACAGGAAGCAGAGAGAGAACTCCACCCACCAGGGACAACGTTTAAACCCCAAAGGCATGCTCCCAGTGTCCTGCCTCCTCCAGTTACACCCTACTTCCCTATAGTTACCTCCCAGTAAATCCATATCAGTGGATTAACCACTGATTAGATTACAACTCTCATAACCTAATCATGTCACCTCTAAAGATTGTTTCATTGTCTCACCCATGAGATTTTTGAGGAATATCTCATACCTAAACCATAACATTCTGCTCCTAGTCCCCAAAAACCTATGCCCATCTTGCAATGCAAATACACTTAGTCCATTTTCAAGAATCCCCATTGTCTCAACTGTTCAACGTTACCCAAAAGTCCAAGTTCAAAATCTCTTCTGAGATTCAAGGCAAACTCTCAGCATGAGCCCCTATAAAAATCAAAAGCAAGTTGCAGATATCCGACAGATATTGTAGCACACTGTAAACATTTCCATTACAAAAAGGAGAAACAGAGGCACAGAAAGGACAGAGGAACTAAAGCAAGAGTGAAATCAAGCTGACAATACAAGTCCTGCAACTCTGAGTCTAGCATCTGGAGCATGTGGCATAGCGATGTTTTCTCCAAAAGGCTTAAGGAGCTCTGCCCCATGGCCTTGCCAGTTGCAGTCCATGTGGCCTCTCTCTTGGTTTGTTTCTGCTCAATTCTTACAGCTATCCATGGCAGATGTTCCACAGTACATGATGTTCCATGGCAGGGTTCCCACAGCAGCTTCAGCTTCTTCTCACATATTCATGCTCCACCCTCTCAGAGGTAGACCACAAGAACTCTGAGCCTGCTACACTTCATCTGACCTCCAAGGTCTTCCTTTGCAATATCAGTGGAAGCTCTCATGACCCCTAAACCTGAGCATCCTGCTTTCTGTCAGAACCAGCACTATGTGGTTGTTACCAAGGTCTACCATCATCTTGAGCAATATCCAAGGCTCCTGGAACCAACGCCTCTGAGTGCCTGGGCAGCCGAGTGTGGTGAAACAACTTCCTAGACCCTCCCTGTGCAAGCAGAGTACCCCACTAGTCTTTTCTCAAGGAGTTTTTACTTTTACCTTTGAACCTGAGATGGGTGTGATCTTACCAGTTCCTGCCCTCAAGCCATCTTTCCTACTGTCTCTGTGGAAAGTATTTAGCATCTCTTTATTAACTATTTTCTTTAATAACCACAATTTCCTTCAACCCAGACTTACTAGCACTTTCAGGTCCAATCTTTCTGCTTTGTTTTCTGTTCCTGATTATCACAGTAAACTAAGCTAAAAGCCACCAGCAATATCCATGCCACCACCTGAATGTCATGCTGCCTGGAGACTTCTTCTACCAGATTAATTAGTTCATCACCTTTAAATCCAGCCTCACAGAAAATCTCAGGACAAGGTCAAAAGGTAGACAACTTCTTAGACAGAATATAAAAAAAATGGCCTCTAGTACAATTTCCAATAGAGCCCTCCTTCTCTCTGTACAGCCCACAGACTTTTAGGCATTCTGGTCTTTTGAGCTCTCATCAGATGGCCCATTAAGCTCTGATCACAACATTCTGATTTTTTTGTCATCTTGCATCTCTGATTTTTTCAAAATTCCTCCCTCTCCACAAACCAACTCCAAAGGCTTCTGAACTACATGGTCAGGTTACTCAGATTGTTGCACAAGAAGAGACATCTTTAGAAACGGATTAAAGGAATTCCCAGAGAGAAGGGGTAACTCAAATTAGGACTGAGTGTTCTTGCCAAATATGAAAAAAAAGAATTTCAGTCCATGCAAGTCAAAAGTATAGGCAGGGATTTATTTAGGAAAATAGATACACATTCAAGGAAGGAAGGGTGAGGCTATGAATCTCAAAAGAGAGATGCCTTTGGTGTAAAGCAAGGAATAAGCACTCAAGAGAGAATGTGGACCATCTCCAGAAAGACAGCAACATGTTCGTGTGGGGTATTAATGTTTAGAGCCAATCGGTGTTGGTCGCTGGATAAGAGGTGGAGGCAGGGTGGAGCTACACAATTTTGTTTAAGATTCTTTTCTTTATTCTAAATTATGACCCAACCTCTCAGAACCAAATTCTGTTTTAGTCAGTTTTTTCATTGCTATGACCAAAATACGTGACAAAAACAAAGAGCAGGAAAAGTTCATTTTCTCTCACAGTTTCAGGGGTCTTGATCTACAGATGGCCAACTCCATAGAGCTGGGCCCAAGGGGAGGCTGAACAACATGTAATGGGGAAAAGAGTATAAAACATGACAACAGGAAGCAGAGAGAGTGCTCCACTCACCAGGGACAAAAATAAAAACCCCAAAGGCACACCCTTAGTGACCTATCTCCTTCAGCCACACCTTACCTGCCTGCAGTTACAGCCAGTTAATCCATATCAGTGAATTTGTCCACTAAGAAGTTTACAGTTCTCAAAATCTAATCATTTCCCCTCTGAACATTCTTGCATTGTCTCATGAATGAGATTTTGGGGAACACCTCATATCTAAACCATAGCAGAGGGCAAGACTGGTAGAAGATTAGGTCTTGGGAACAATGATAAGGAAGGAGAGTTTGAGATCTTCTAGAACGATGATTACAGTAAGGACTTTAAATTTTCTCAGAGTGATACAAGAAGCCACTGGTAAATTTGGGGTAGGAGACCATTATGATCTGACTTATGCTTTAAAAGAATCACCCTGAAAGCTTTGTCCTAAAACAGTCTGTTAGGTAACAAAGGTGGAAAAATGAGAATTAAATGCAATTATAATGACCCCTCCCTCGTCATGCAATGGTGGGAACTTAGATAAGAAAAACTATGTTGTTATAGTGAGACCTACTCAGATAGTGGATATATCTAAAGGCAAAAACTAAAGAACATAATTACGTATTGAAAGTGAGTCGTAACAGAGAAGAATCTAGGATGATTGAGGTTCTAACATGAATACTAAATAATGAATTTTTCATATTCTGAGATGGCATAGATTAGTAGAGGAGCAAGTAGCAGATAAATTAAGAGTTTGATCTATTGATTTGTGACACTTATGAGATACTTAAAATCAATCAGTGATGAATATACAAATTTGGATTGTAAGTGAGACTGCCAGAGATATAAAATTGGAGTCATTAGTTACAAGATAGTTAAAGGTCACAGGTGTAAACAAGATCACCTAAAAATGAATGTAGATAGAAAATAGTATAGGTCCAAATTCTGAGCTGTGGGTCATCGAGAACTAAGAAGGTAAATCAGGTGAAGTATGGAAGACCCAAGAATGTAGAACCTTGGAGGTCATGTGAAGGGAAGTGAAGAAAAAGATTGAGATAAACTATGTCAAGTAATAGCACCATTAACATGAGGAGTGAGAAATAGCCATTGAATATTATATGATATGATCAACAGTGATTGATCTCGGGCAATTTTGTTTCAAAAGTAAGAAGGAAATTTGGTTTGGAATGAATTCAGGAGAGATTTGGAAAGACATGCTGTCAATAGCCGGTATAGACTCAACAAGGTGACTATATTTTCCTAACAAAAATTCAGGATATATAGTTTCATACATCATCTGTTAGGGGTTGGAACGTTTAAACTTAAAACTGTTCCAGTATGTCCAAGACCCACACTGGTAGATTACAATGCAAGCACACTTACATTTGACTTTCCTTTTATAGAGCAAACCCAATATAACTTTATCTTCACAAATCTTCAATTCCTAAAGACAGCTTGTCATAGCAGACATCCTATTGTGGACTGATAAATGTCTATCAAAAGCTTTAGTCCTTTTATAGTTTAGTAGGTTGTTTCCTAAAGCATAAGGCCAAATACTACTTCTAAATTTAAAATACCCTGCATATGATGTTTATTCAAGTGTGCATACTACCACATTTTCCCTCCATGAATAATGCATGCCCTGTGCAACTTGAGCCCAAAATTTTAAAAATGCTAAACATCTAATAATTCACACTAAATTTACAAGAATAAAACTGCCATGCTTGATAATATAATCCTTTAAGTAAAAGAAATCACTGGGTTAATTTTGAGGAGAAGGAAAAAATAAGGTCAAAAAATGTTCTCCACTTCTCTCTCAGTGTATTTTTTCTTATAATTCATTTCTGTGACTGTTCAAATAATAGATTCTTACCTTAAAACCATAGGGCAAAAATACATAATGAATGGACCATTCTAGAGCAATGTGAAACAGCAGAGGTGGGAAATGTGTACCTTTGGAATCAAGAAATACAAATACAGTTACTTTCACATATCACTAATGCTATTTTGTTTTGGCTTTTTATTGGTGCATTATAGCTGTAAATAATAGTTGGGTTCAGTTTGACATAATCATACATGCATGGAATTTAATTTACTCCATTGCAGTCCCCAGTGTCCCTTTTCCCTCCCCATATTCCCTTTCTTCTACTCTACTGGTCTACCTTGCACTCATTTATACATTCTTAATAGGTACTTTACAGATATAAATAAAGATGGAATTCACTGTGGTGTATTTATATGTGCACATAGTGTAATTTTGTCAAATTTATTCTGTATTTCCTCTCCTTTCACATCATAAGTCAGGCAACCTCAGTCTGGTAAAGATCATACAAACAGTATTTTATTAAAAATTTTGATTCAAAAGGAAAATGCAATTCTGACTATTTGAGCTGCAGGATTATTTTTGACTGATTATTTTAGTGGATTGACTAACTTGTCAGCTGAAGTTAAATAATGATTTAAATTAAGCAGCCATGGTGCCCATTATCTTTAATGGAATGAGCTTTAGATTTAGCTATCAGGAGACTGAGGTTGAATTTTAGCTCTGAAATATATCAGTTGTGACATTTCATATGGTGATATAACCTTGAATCATAGTTATATGATCCATAAATTAATAGCATCACTGTTGCTGTATGTGAGAAACTTAAATGAGATATGTGTTCTGATTAGTATTTCCTCTTATGTCCTCAGACATGTCCCTTTGCCAATTATTTCCCCTCCATTGCCTTCATCTTCTTCCTCTTTTCTGTTCAAATTACTTTAACTTTGATCATTACATTGGACACACTTCCTCCTCCACCTTTCATTTCTTTCTTCTCCTTTACAGTCAATTCTTTAAGACTTATTTACATACCTGAATCTTGAACATTCTGTCTCTCTCTCTCTCTCTCTTCTTAATTTCCATATGACTCTTCACTGGAAATTTTGCTCATCCATTCAACAGGCATCTACAAATCCATTTCCACCTAAGGAAATGTATCAGTATTACTCCAACACTCACTTTTTTTTCTTACTTAACTGTTTCCTAGATTTCTAGACTTAGACAACAGGAAACTGCATGCATTTTCTTCTTGAAGCCACAAACCTTGGAAAATAATCTTGTCACTTCCCCTTCTTCAACTCACTACAATGAATACATTACCAAATCCTACTGATTTTACTCTGTGCACTTCTGTCTACTTCTATGTCACATTCAAAGTTTCACCCTTAATCACAGACTGTCTGAATCCTGGCACAGCTTCTATTTGTCTCCTTAATTTGCCCAGTCTTGTAATTCTAAATGCAGTCTTATGACTTACTCTGTTATGACCTTTCACTGGCTCCCTATTTTTCTATTTTCTTAGGAAAGTGTTGAAATTTCTTGAGATTAAGTTTGATTTAAAAAGTCAGTTTTGATCTAGATGGTACATGTGTCCACTCTCCTCCCTTGCCACACTCCCCCATAAGAAAAAGTCCAATGATTTTATTTTATTTTGTCCCTTTTTGTGTGTATGAGCCTTGTTCTCCCATCTCTAGGCTTTCCCATGTGATTATCTATCCAGGCAACCTTTCATGACTCCAGAGTTAGAACAAGGACTGCATGGTGAAATCTTAGCTCTTCTTCCGTGAGTGATTTACTACCGTTGTACTCTGAATCCATGTCAATACATCTGTTGAGTTCAGATTGGAAATCTCAGAATGTTCATAGTGCGCAACCCTGAGCGATGGGTAATAAAAGAGTCTGAGATAGAACTGCATAAATTGTCAAGCATTATATCATTGAAGGTAATGTTATCTTACTGAAATTCTTATAAAAGAGGAATAGAAAATTTAAATAGTTTCACACCTTTTGCTACATAACTGATTTTGTTATTTACATTTATGTTTTAAAGGAACAACTTTTTATTTAATGTACAAAAAATTAAAACCTAACAGTTACTGGTTTTATTTAAATCATAACTATACTGTAATTATATATAATATTCACTTATTTATATTTTAAAATATACATAGACATGTATTTCTGTTTTAGCCCAATTTAAAAATACAGGTCTATCTCCCCCCCCCCCAATGGAAAATGAAATGGAGGGCTTCAATTAGTTTGGTGTGAATCTGCTTTTTAAAATTCAGTAATATTTCATATAAATGAATTACAATTTTCAAGAACTCTGAAGCAAATTGTTTTAAAAAGAGACTATTTTTTCAACAATGAACCACAATTTCAGTTTAATTTTTTAAATAGTTTCTCCAGTTCACTTCCTTGAAGAAATTCAAATTTACATTGAAATAAAAATCAGTGGTAATTTGGTTCATTGTGGAGAGTAAGTACAAATATGTTAGCCCCTACATAAGTTTAAAACACAGACTAAATACATAATTTAATAAATTCTTGCAAATTACTGAAAGCCCTAGTAGAAGCCTTTAAAATGGTATAATTCTTCTTAAAAACCTTTATTCCCGGGCAGCTATTTAGGCTGTATTCATAACTTGCCTGAAATCTACCCATTTGGATTTTGGAGGTCACCACAATTTAATAATGGATATTTAATTAAACCACAGCCTCATCAAATGAATTTTTCTTCTGCAGCTATCAAAAAGATATAACTAAAAATAAAAGTCAAAAGTGTACAACTTAAAATGGTAGTACTTCTATTATCCATTATTGAATAATAAATCAATCCAAAACTTAGTAGGGTCAAACAACAATAATTTATTATTTCTCATGATTCTGTGAATTGATGGAATTAATGGGGGAATAACAGGTTGACACTTTTAGAATTGAAGTCACATTGGGCTCTGTATTAAAAAAAGAACCCAACTGTTGACAGAATATCCAAGATGACCTGCATCCTGATGGCATCTCTCCACATAGTCCTCTCACCATTCAATAGCCTAGCCCAAGTTATTCAAGAAACCAGCCCCAATACTCAAGCTCTTTTTCAAGTCTCTGCATCACACTCACTATTATCCCATGGTCCAAAGCAAATTGTCAATATGAAACCAAATCCAAAGTGAAAAAGAAGTACTCAGTCTTAAAAACAGATGGCATGCCCTTTGGGGGCTACCAATGAAAGTCAATGGTCTGTATATTTATGTTGTCTGATCATTTCTTAAAAGTCAAATCCTAATTGGATTCAGTTTCTGTACAAACATAATTTTAATCAAGACAATCTTGAAATATAAGACACTTTCTTCTTATAGTCGCGTCTTGCAACTTAAAAATTATCAACTTTAAACTCCATATTTATAAAGGAGGTTATTTTTTTAATAGTGACTTGCATTTATTTTTCTCTAGAAACCCTGAAACTTCATACAAAATGTCATCTGTATCCTTGAACTCTATTCTAAAATTTGAAATTTCAACATTTTGACATGGAAGTTTATGTGGTATAACTCTCCTTAATATTGGTTCAGAGAAAAAGAAGTGCAACATTTGTCTTCATTTATAAGGCACAGAGCATATTCCCCACTTGAAAGACACTTGGTATTTTCAAAGCTGTGGCCTTATTATGCAGCCTTTCCTACTCTGATTAAACAACTAGACTGAGGATGTGTCAACTAGAATACTTCTCATTCAGTCAGCATTGCTATCTTCTTGAAACTCAGAGTTAGAAAAGTAAAGACTGTACTGGCTGAATTGATTCTCTTCTATCATTTCAAAAGTTCCTGGAATTACAGAAGGTTTAACCATATAAATAAGAGATTAGAGCACTTTGCTTTAAAGCAAATATTTTTCGTATACTTGCTCTCTTAAGCTTTCTTGCTACCTGTACCTCAGAACCTTTTAAATGGCTCGCTAAGTAGTGAAATTTAGAGGAGGAAAGAGTTCCAAAACTCACTGAATTAACTTACCTCCCCTTTGGATCTTTGATTGCCATAACCTCAAGCCCTATATTTCATCTTCCAGAATATGTATATATAAAATAGAGGGTTTGCTTCCTCTGAAGCAGCCCATTCTTTTACTATCTTTGCCTTTCATAAAGTTTCTTTGTATTATGAGACAAAAATATACCTATATATAAATGCTACACATTAATTGGATTTTTAATCCTAGGGCTGCACAAAACAAAGGTAATTCAGTAGCCGTGGTTTCTGTGTTCAGCACTGTGTCCCCCAGCTTAGACCAGTCACCAGTACATAATTGATAGTTGATAAACAGAGAACAATTATTGAATGTTTGCAATATGTGTAATATTATTAAACATTGTGTCAACTCCCTTGGATGCTGCATGTTATTTCATTTGAAGACATTTATCAGATTTCCTCCTTTCTGGGCTTCAGTATTTCCTCTCTAAGACTAAAAATTCACAGATCCTTTAACCATTTCAAATGTAACTTGGTAGTCCTGAGTTGAATTTTATACCCACAGAACACAGACATAAAATTTCATATACTTCTGTGATCTCAGAATGTGGTCTTATTTGAAGATAATGTCTTATTTGAAGATAGGGGTGATTCTCTAAAAGTGGACTATCAAGTGGCCCCCAAACAACCACAGGGGACACAGGGATATCATCCCAACTAAATCAGGATTCTTCTTTTTCCACATCCTTACCCCTCACTTAAGAAAACAAGAGAGAAAATATTTTTTAAAAAAGCAGAAAAATGGTTGGAAATGTGCCATGTGGTGAAGACAGGGATTGCCAAGTATTCTTTATTCCTGATGCTGAATTATAAGACCTAGTCCGGATTTTGTTCCTTTCCAGTGTCTAGTTTTTCATATTTCCTTGTTCTGTAACATATATAAAATAGTTATAATAAACTGGTTTTTATTATTAAGTATACTAATCAGATTCAGCATTTGTTTCTTGAAATGAAGAAATAGAAACAATGTGGTTGGAACTGGTAAATTATCTCAGGCCTTCACAGTGTGCCCGAAGAACAGGCTAAGAACAAAGCAGATTACCACCTGTGTCCAGGCATGCATGCACTCCTTCCTCTGGGACAGAATATTGCCAAAGAACCTTGTCTTTATTTGTAACCCTTTATCAAGTAACTCCCTAGGGCTTGCTGTCTTGGTACTGACACAGTACAGTATTGAAATACTGCCTATTACATGTGAGCACACCTTATTAATATCAAAGGATTTTTCTCATATTATTTCACCAATAATAAAATGTGGATATTTTAATTTCTGATCTTCTCTCTTTAGATAGCAAGCACAAGATTATATTTAACTAAGAATTCTTTATTGGAATGTGCAATCAGATTTTCTGATACCAGTAGGAAGAACTGAATGGGATTCATATGCATTAACCTGAAAGCTAGTATCGGTCAACCAGATCTCAGTAGACACCTTGAGTTCTCTTTCTCCCCATCCCAACTTTTTTCTCCACACCCCAGAAGAAAACTCTCCCAACCAAAATATTATACACTATGAGTTTGAAACTTGATGATTCCCTTAGCTAGTGTCACTTGTTATCAACCCTGACCTTACAACTCAGATGATATCTTAAGCTCTTTACTTTGGTCCAACAAAACATTCCTCTAGTCTATTGTGCTTCAGACAACTGCTTCTCTTCAGTTACTAATCTCTATGTTCTAACCCTCAGTTGGGAGCAGAGCCCTAATTACTCATGTGTGCTCTCTTACTCAGGGCTTTGACAGGAGCAGGGTTGCCCTGTCCTCCTTTCTTTGGGACAGCAGGTTGCTGAAGAACCACGTCTTTATTTGTAACCTTTTATCAAGCAACTCCCCAGGGCATGCTGTTTTGATGCTGACATAGAAGCAGAAGTAAAGTGGAGGCCTTTTCACTTTGAATCTGAGGTGACCACAGAAATCACATTGCGCAAAATATGCCCAGAAAGAGAGACAGGATGAGGTGTGTCCAAGTCTGGGCCTGCCAAGGCTGTCAGGTGCAATGAAGGCCCTCACTGTATCTGTTCTCCCCAACAAGGACACAATTTGTCCCAGTCCTGTTGCATAAAAGCAGCCAAAGGAGGCCTTTAAGAATGATATATGAAAACCGAGATTATATGGTTTGCAGATTAATATTTCAAAGAAATTCTAGACTTCAGCAGGTACTGACACTCCATCAATATTCTTCAGTAGAAGACATGTGGATACTAATGAATAAATATGTAGCAGAGTGGAGGGTTTCAATATGTGACTACTGTAATTAATTTAGGGAAAGTATACTATCTGAAGTAAATAAAAAATTAGATGTAATATTTGCAGACATTTATATAAGCATAGAAACATCTTTTTTTTTATTTTCTTGAATAGTTCCCAAAGAAATTTGTCTTTTTGGAAAACTATGTTTAGATAGGTTCAGGTCACTCTGGAAACACATTGTTGGAGGAAGAGGAACTAAATGATGAATGATTACCCAGAGCACCTACAGCCAGGTGGGAGAAGACCAGTTCTGGCTACATGGCACCTAGTGGTTCTTCTGTGTTTTTGTCTTTTGGTTGTCATTTTTAAATATTTTTAGAAGATATTTAAATGTAAATGCAGCACAATTGCTACTGCTTTATCTCTTATACACATGTAAAGTGTAAGTGACAACTTCCCCTATCTTCTATCCTCAGTCATTTCCTTGCACTCCCTGGAATATAACCAGAGAATCATTCTATGTGGTTATTCAGAAGCAGAAATATCTGTAGCTATTAACTATATACAAAGCTCCCAGGGTTTGGTTGGTTTGGTTGTTTTTGTTTTTGTTTTTTTTTTTCTTTTTTCATTTTTAGCTCCACCACGTTTCACAAGTTTCCACCTTTACTGTCTTTCTTGTCTTTGGAAAGAAAAAAAAATCAGAAATTTTAATATCATTTTCTACTTAAACTGTCATATCCACCTAATTCATATTGTAAAAATCTCATTTCATGGGATGTAGCTGTCAAATGAGATAGTGTCTACAAAATGCTCATTTGCTGAAAACTTTTAAAGAATTTTCACTGAGTCCAATTCACATTATTAAGCTTTTAACTTATCAAAAGTTTTTCACCTAGTTTTGAACCTTTGTGAGGAGGGTGATGAGTTATTGCCCTCAGCTTACTGAAAGAGTAGCTTCAGTACTCATATAGAAACTATAGGTTTCTATGTGAATACCTACTTGGAGGTGATTGGGAAATTTTATCAATACTGAGATATTGATTACAGGCATCATTCTACCTATTGAATCTTGGGGAAAAAAATCTAACAATCATAAAATCACTACTAAGGTTTGGATGAGGTTTGAATGTGTCTCCCAAAATTTCATGTGCCAAATTTTGACCCCTATATGGTAGTGTTAATTAGGTTGGTGGAACATTTAAGAGTTGCAACCTATTGGAAGGTAGTTAGGTTATAGGATGCTACCCTCAGATGGAATTAATACTGGTCTAGAACAGTGAAGATGGGATTAATACTGGTCTAGAACACTGAATTCTCATAATAGATTATTATTACTATTATTAGTAGTAGTAGATTACTAGTATTAATGATAATGGCAGATTATTATAAAGCAAAGTCCAGCCATGCACTTGACAGCAGTCATTCCCTTTTCTGTGGTGACACAGCCAAGGAGCCCATGCCAAGAAATGAAAATAATTTTTATTTTTTGTGTTTCTCTATCTCTTAATCCTTATACACACACACACACACACACACACACATATATATAGCCTCTGCTTATAATTCCTTGAGTGCCTTGCCATATACTTAATAATGTTATGCCTATGCGGAAGCTAGAGCAAAATAAATTTGACGAAGGATCAGATGTCACAAAGATGTAGGGAAGATCAGTGGAGTAGAAGAAGGAGATCCATAGCAAAGGAGGAGGAAAAGAGAGGAGATATGGAATGAATTCAACAAAGTCATGTTATATGTGTATATGAATATACCACAGGAAATTTCACCTTTAAGTATACGTAGAAAGTACCAATCAAAAATAAATGAATAAACAGCAAAAAGAAGATTAGTGGAGTAGAGGGAGGAGATTAGGAGAGGGAGGAGGAGAGGGAAGAAGGCAGGAAACACGGATTGGAATCAAATTCCATACATGTTCAATTTTCTCAAAGTAAACCCACCTACTATGTATAGTTATGATACTCTAATAAAAAAGATGTTGATAGCTGAAACATTTAATTCATAAATGATACCTATCAAGAAATTAAGTCTACCATAAACCTATTGGCCATGAGAGATAGTTATCAGAATATGAAAAATGCCACTGATCATTAGAATGAAATGGAGATCAGGCAGGAGAATAATCAAAGGTTTTAAAGTACAAGAGATATGATTTTAAACAATTTCTAAAGCAACAAAAATATATAGTACAGTAGTATTTTAATACAGAAAGAACAGTGACTTTTAGCTATCTTCAAAGAAAAAAATCTTAAAGATTTTAATAATTTGAACAAAACCTACACTGAAAAATAAAGACTTTTTTTCTCCATTTCCTCCTTTATATATGAAAATTATAACACTATCTATATCATAAAATTGCTATAAATTTTAATGGATGTGGTGGAACCAAAACAGCCTCTGTTATATAGTAAATGCTTCATAGATGCTTCTTAACATTAATATTGATAAAGTTATCATTCATTCTATCATTAAGTAGTTATTCATTCAATAAATATTATGGCACAATTTCTTTGTTCCAGCTTCTATTCAAATGCTGAGAATACAATGGTAAATAAGATAAGTTTCTACTCTCATGAAGCTCACATTCTATGGTAAGTACACTTTTTCTTTTAAAATACACACAGAAGTCACATTGCATAGATGTAGAGACTTCCTTCCAACGAACAATCCCTTATAAAAAGTTTTATCTGTACAATAATAGGTGAACACAGGGAACTCACATGTGCAACAATAAAATGTCACAGAGTTGTCCCTAGTGTAGGGGAAAAGAAACTGCTGTTCATGGAAACACAACACAAAATCTTTGGTTAATAGTTGGCATCTATTCCCATGGTGTGGGTGCTCCCATCGTGGCTGATTTCACACAACCCCTGTGACATTACAGAATTGGAGTTGGGAAGAGATGCACAGGAGCATTCTGTGTATGGTATTGCCAAGACAGAAATTCTCAGAGATAAATGTAACAATAGTTAGGAAGTGATGTTTTGAATATTTATGACTTTGTTTTATTATGGTCCATTTTGCTGTACATTTTAGATAATTTAACTTTCATTAGTGGCTATTTTTAACAATCAGCTCACAAAATTTCTGATAATTTAACCATTGACTCTCAGGAGCCAGATCCGTCAGCACCAACCTACTACTGTTGCCCAAATACGATCCCAAGATATACTTTTAGCATCTATTATTTTATTCATGTAACTAAGCAAGATTAAGTCGATAGTCAACATGTTGGGTTATTTCATTGTTGGAGAGTTAGAATTCAAGAAAGTGCAAAAACTGGCAGAAACAGATGGTATTCATATTGATTTCTCCTTTCAAAGAAGGTCTTTACAACTATTTCCAGTTAACTGATTTCTCCTGTGCAGTATTCCACATTGACAACTTGTCTCATTAAAAGCCAACAGGTAGCTAGCTCCACTAACCTCAACTTGAGGAGGTGTCAGAAGGGAATGCAAAGAGGAAAGGGGCCTAGAAAAAGGAGGGATTTTCAGTCCAAGCACAGATACGGATATGGAAAGATGACTTTGAGCCTGAAACCTTGGCCCAAATATGCCTATGAACAATCAAGAGACTTCTAATAAAAGGAGCATACATTTTTTATGAGCCAGCAGGCTTTAATGTGAACCCTAAGGGAATGTTCTGTCAGAATACATGGAAAGAATTAAATTTCAGGAAGTGGACAGGAGACACTACATGAAATAATACAGCCTTAGATTTTGAGAACTCAGACCTAAAGATAAATGCCAAAGAAATACATCAGTAAAGCCTTTAGGTTAGAAAGACTCCCTCTTCTGGAATCTGAGGAATGTCCCCATGGTGGCCCACAACAAAAGATTAAATCCTGCCATTTGAAGGGAAAAAAACAATGTTACAGTCTTGATCACAGAACAGATAACCAGGAGAGAAAGACCACCCCACAGAAAGGCCTGTGTAAAGAAGGCAGCTCGTGAAATGTCAGACTACAATTTTTGTTAATAAGACAAACACAATGATGCAAATTAACAGAAATACAAAGTCAGTTGTATCATAGTGGTTTAATTTACTTCAATACTGAGGTGAGAGATGTATTAAGTATTGTGGGTTTTTTCTTGCTTTTAAGTAATAACTAAGTGTTTATATATTTCTAAACAGTTTACAAAATACATCAACATCAAGTATAACAGGTGATCCTTAGCACAGCACAGTGAGCCATTATCTACATTTAATGATAGGATAACAACACCCTTGGACTTTAAATGAATTACTCAAGATTTGATAAATAAGAAGGCAGAAGAGTCAAGACTCTCAGTGATTTTCTTGTACAAGTCTAATGGCAGAATATAGGAAACTTCCTGTAAAGGACCAGATGTATGATATTTATCTGCAGGGGATATTTTCTAAGCCCCCCAGCGGATGCCCCAAATCTGGCATAGTATCTAAACCTTACTTATGCACTGTGTTCATAACTTTTGCACTTTGAGATGCAATAATAAAACTAGCAATGCGTTTCTCTTCTCACCCCACCCTCACAATTTTACAGGTAGAAGATTCATTGTTACCATAGATTTTAACAAAGGGGCACATGATTTTTTTTTTTTTTTTTTTTTTTGGTACCAGGGATTGAACCCAGTAGCATTCAACTACTGAGCCACATCCCTAGTCTGGTGTTTTGTCTTATTTATTTTTTTGTTTGTTTTTGAGATGAAGTCTCACTCAGTTTCTTAAGTATTTCTTATTCTATCCTTATTAAGTTTAGAACTTTCAGTTTTCCACTTTAAATATTATCACTTTACAGCTTCTCTTCAGCATATCTGAATGGCCAGCATCACTATCCTTATGCTTTAGAGACTTTATTGAATAAAACGAGAGTTACTTGAACACAAGACTGTGGAAACTACAACCTGAGATCTAACAACCAAGCAACTGATGGGCAGGTAGCACATGCAGATAGATGAAGGGAAGATTCATGTGCAGGTGGGACACGGCAAGACAGCGTGAGAGTTCATCATGCAACTCAGAAAGGTGACTAATTTAAAACTTATGAATTCTTTATTTCTAGAATTTTCAATTGACTGTTTTCAGAGCGTGGTTGATCATGGGTAAACTATAAGAAGTGAAGTCAGCATAATGAAAATACTATGTAATGTGTCTTTCTGTGTGTTTATCATATTTGGAAATTTTCATCTTCCTAAATCTCAATGTGCATTTTCTTTTGCAAATTGGGAAATTTTTCAGCTTCATATAGTAGTTTTTTCTTGTTGTAAGGGCATGAATCATGGATTAAGGATCACTCTAATGTCTTCATCTTAACTTGATTACATCGAACCAAACTCTATTTTCAAATAAGGCCATATTCATAGGCACCAAAGGTTAGAACTTAATATTTTGTGCAAGGACACAATTTAACTCATAATGTCACCAAGGTGATTGTAATATTCACGGAGAGGGAACCTCAACCCCGGAGGACAGGATCCTTGACAATGTCAATATCAGCACATCAGATATTGAGATACAGAGATTTATTTGGTAAGCCAGGAATACACATCCAAGGGAGAGTGTAGGCTCTCTCAAAAGTGAGATGCACTTTGGATGTTTCAGGTCCTTCTTTTAAAGGAAACTGGGTGAGGTGTAGACATGGGGATATGACATCAGTCTGATGATCACAAGACTGTTTACAGTGGACTGGCAATTTTCAAGAGTCTTAGATTGACATCATCTCCATTATTCAATCAATAGGTAACATTGGGAAAGTACCCTTCATTGTAGATTTCATATCTACCTTTGCTTAATCTATTCTAAAAACGTGTATTAGTGGGCTAATTAACAATGCACAGCAAATTTTTATAGGCAGATGAATTTCAAGTAATTCACCAGTTCCAACCACACTGTTTCTATTTCTTAATTTCAAGAAACAAATGCTGAATCTGATTGTAAATAAAGACTTGTAGATTTTCCAGAAAATCAGGAGTGATGGGTATAGGAGAGAGTACTAGCTTGGGGAGTGAAGGTATAAGGAACTTTAGTACATGCCTTTTATGTCAAAGTTATAGTTTCTTTTTTCTTCCTTTTGCCTCCTTTATAGCACCTTTTTTTCTGGTCCTATCTCAATAACACATGCCACTGACATTATTTTCCTTATATAGATTCTCTTGTGGGAGCACAAAAAATCAAGAGGAGTAGATAAATTCATACTGATCTTTATAGCAAAACATAGAACTCTGTGATTTTTTAATTAGCTGATTTATTACACACAATATTCAAAATTATCAAAAATGATTATGTTTTGGTACTTAACTCTAAATTGAAATTTGTCTGCATGCCAATAAACACAGCAGTCGACTACTCTCTGACACGCTGTAAAAATTCTCAGATTTTACTTTAAGTCAATGCCAAAATTAGATATCCTTTTATTTTAATCATTCATAAGATTAATTGTTTGCTAGTTGCATCAGTTAGGATATGTTTTACTGCAAGTGACAAAAACCCAACTCAAACTGTGTTAAACAATTAGTGAAATCTATTAGTTCACTTAAAAATGACGAGGGATGCAGCGTTAAGGCTGGTTATAATTCTACAGTTTGAGGAATATAATTTTCTGACTGTTCACTTTATTTTCTATATCAACTTCATCCTTATGCTGTCTTCTATTTTATGTCCAGTGACAACAACCTTGAGGTGATCTCTTTTTCCATGTTCATAACAAAACAAAGAGAGAATGTTGTTTCTCAAAAATTATCTCTGAGGTGCTGGGATTCATCTTCCTGAGAAACATGAAACAATCCCCTTTACACCGTGGTGGCTGAAATTAGGTCTTGTGAATATTAAAGAACCAGTAACTGACCAAAGGATGGCCCAGTCCATGCCCTGATCAAGGAAACTAGAATGATAGTCTCAGGGTGTACGGCCCTCTAGGTAGGGTAGAAGTTCAAGGAAAACTGAGGGTGTTACTGAAGCCCTGAGAATGAATATTGCAAAATGTTGTTATATCCATCAGAGATCAACACATAGAAGATTGTGTGTGTGTGTGTGTGTGTGGTGTGTGTGAGAGAGAGAGAGAGAGATGAGAGAGAGAGAGAAGGCTGGAAGGAGGGAAGATGGAGGAAAAGTGGGTTTGATTTATGATTTATTACATGGAATTGGTTTATGGCATTGTAGAGACTAGCTTAACAAGGACAAGCAGAAAAGAGAAGATGTTGAATATTTGGAACACTGAACACGGGCCATTTCTCTAAACTCACAGTAAGCCTAAGACATCTTTCAAGAGGCTTGCCTGATTAGGTCAGGCTCATCAACATATTCCTCCTTTGTCATTAGCTTGGAGTTTACTGATTAGGGACCACAACCATATCTCCAGAATCCTTTCAAAGAAACTTAAATCAATGTTTGATTGAATGGTTTAAGGGCTGTGGATCAACCTAACCATATTCACAGATCAAAAAGTCATCATATTTGCTGAAATAACTAGTTCTCTACTCAATAAATATTATTTTAACTGGATCAATTGCCACTTAACTAAAAGACTGTATTTCCTAACCTCCCTTGAATCTAAATGCAGTTCTGTTCTGTAACTAGCTTCTAGTCAATATGACCTAAGTGGAAGTATAATGTGGGATTTCTAGAATGCCACCTTAAGGAGATAGAATACACTTTTCTGATGTCTTTGCCTTTCCTGGTGATAGAATTTTGATGTGATAACCAGAATTCATGCAGGCTATTGGGCAACAAAGTCACATACTAAAGAGGACATAACAAGAAGAAAGAAGGAGCTAAAACCCTAATACTGGTGAACTGTCAAACCAGCTAAGAAACCGCTCCACTATGGACATCTTCTACCTGAGAGAAACCAGCTTCTACATTATTCAAGTCCTCACTGTTTGGGTATTCATGTCAGAATCAGCCAAAACAAATGCCAACTATTATGGGAAGAAACAATAAAATCCACTAACGTGTGATAAAATTCCAACAACTTTTCTAGAAGGTTATCAATCTCCGTATCTCCAATGGAAGTGGAAAATAATGAGTACTTCTAAATTTTAAGTTTAAAAAGGGATTTTAAAACTTTCACTCGTTATTTCAACATGCCAAAAAAATGCAGGGGAAAAGGACACATTGTTTATAAAGATGATAAGTTGGGTTATATCTAAAAGCAGGAAGAGCATCAGTATCATTCTTCTCATTAATTGGGTAGTTCACCCAACTAATGTTGAAAAATTCAGTTATCCTGCATATCCAATATCTCATTCATACAAGTCAATAACATTATTATGACAAACACAGGTCCTTTAACAAAATTTAAGTTGGTTTACCATATTTCAAAAAAAAAAGAAAGTTTTTAACTTAAATAATTAAGTGGAAAATGATTTATTCCATTCTTGAAAATATCTACAAAAATTCTTTAAAATTTTAAACCTGTGTTTTTTTTTTAATGTAAGAAAGAAGTGCATGAAATTGTATCATAGCCAAATGGAAGACTACACAGAGGAAATGAAAAATAAGAATGCAGTCTTTTGTTTACCTGCTATATCTTAAATACCACCAACTTTTTCAGATTTCAGGGTTGCCCTTTATTTAATAACAAAATAAAACATTTTAATATTCTCTTTTGTTCTTATTTAAGTTTGCAGAAGTTGTATGTTTGGTTTTATTAAAATTTGGTCACTGGTGCTTGACTCATTAATTTGGTTTATTTTGAAGTTTTGTGGGGGTTTTGTGGTTTTTATGAAACAAAGGAGTAAGTCCATTTTTAAGCCCATTTCTATGACTCATTCCAGTTTTGAAGTCATCGTTGGACTTGGTCAACTCTCACTGTGACAGAAGAGAACAACTTCTCAATATCTCTAACAGTAGAAAATGGATAACTACTGATGAGTGGATTCACTGTGATTTTTATATGAAATGAAATAAAGTATCAGATCAGGAAGAATCATGGAAACCACCAGCCATGCAGGAAGTCTTCAGAACATGGTTTGTGTTCAGTAGGTCACAGCTTACAGAAGTTTACACCAGAGCAAAAGTTGGACCAGTGGATTCCATCAGAACCATTATAATGGAAAGCTACGAGCACCAACCAATTGGAATATTGTGTCCTACTGATACACACAGAAGATACTCTGCTGTCTGCTTTGTTGTCTTAGCTTTTTTACAAAATGTCTTAACTTCTTAATTGAACCTAAAGAACCTTTGTATAAAGATCACTGTGCAAATGCTTGCTGAAGCACGCTGTCATCAAAAAATGTAAGCACATCTTGTAAAAAACGTTTTTCTTATCATTTCTTTAGAACAAAAATTATGAACATGGCCTCCTCTTTTAAACTATAAATCACTACTATAAAGGTCTAAAAATATTTTAATCACTCAAACTCAAGATGAATCAATTCACAAACTTCTACTAGGTAATATACATATTTTATACAAAAATTTTTATAAATTGGTGTTTTATGTCCCAGATGGCTTTACAGTTTTTGACTCATAACAAGATAGTGGTTTTTTAATTGGCCTTTGAGGAAAGTTGAAATTTTCACTGCATGGTTTGGCCTTCTTAATAGCATCTGAACAATTGCATTGCTCAAAGTCTGGGGATAATTTTTGCATTAGGGTAAGCTACTTATTCCTTTCTATGGAAAAGTGAAAATGTGATTTGTAGAATTGGAATTTAGTTAAACCAACATTGACTCTATTCTTGAAAGATGCATATAATTTTCTATTATTATAGTTTACTAACAGTGGAAAACAGCTAACTACAAAAATAATGCAAAAACAAAATCAAAATGTCACTTATAGACATCACTACAGCTAACATCACCCTTACCTTTATAAGTATAAAAAGAAAAACAAAATTAACAACTTGTTTTTGTATTCATCAAGGAACTGAGGCTTCTGGGAAAACCACCACTATGAAATCTGGGAAAATGGCCACATTCACAGAGATACAACCACCAAGATCTGCTCCCCTAGAACAGAAGGTGCTAAAACCATAATCTGGCAGGAATGCTGGGGTGGTCATTGTGAGGGATTGGGTGAAGCTGAGTGTAGCCCAGAATGAGACAAGAAATTCCAGGGAGACCACTGATTTAAGAGAATCCCCAGATTTTCCTCCAGGTGTCTCAACAAATTCTCCTTATGAAGGTCTAAGAAAGGCACCTCATTGCTCTGGAAAGGGGGAGGCAAGAGCGATCACTGGAACTACCCCCAATGTCTTCGTCATAATGGGCCTGTATTACACGGAAGAGGGCTGTCAGGATCTTAGCTGGAGTCAGGACATTGCTCTCATTCCAACCACTTGATGCCTTTGTGTCTCACCTGGGGAACTTGCTAAAATATAATCTACAGGGTTCAGGGCTTGAAGGAAACAGATTGGAAACCCTGCAGCCAGGAAAAGAAACAGGAAACTAGGGGGAAATTTTCTGTACTTTATCAAAGAACTATTTGTATAGGTTATACAGCCCTGAAACATAAACCCACTAATAACATTAATTTATTAAGATAATAGAATGCTTCTTCCTGCTCACATTTAACCAGAACATCAACAGGACTCCAGGATGAAAACAATAGATTACAGTTTAAAGAACTAGGAGACACATACTTTCTATGAGAAGTACGAAAGGAGAAAGCTGAACACAAGAAGAGACTCAAAGTGAAGCACATCTAGAAAAACAAGAAGTCAACAGCACCTGTAACTATGTGGTTAAAATACTAAATGAAGCTGAATCTGTAGCCAGGTTAACATAAATCTTCATACTGAAGACGTATTGACCTCACTTTCTATTATCCAATGCCCTGTGTCTGACTTTCAACAAAAATTGCAAGGCATGACAAAAGATTAGGAAAACCACAGTCCAAAAGACAAAACATCATAAGAACCACACTGTTATGACAGAGAAGCTGGAATTACCAGACAGGGAGTTTAAGATAATTATGACTCATATGTTTAGGGTCTAATGGAAAAAGTAGATAACATGAATGCATACATGAATATATAAGCAGGAAAATGGAAAAAAATCAAAACGGAATCAAATAGCAACGTAACAGAAGTGAGGAAGGACAATAGACCCAAATAGCCAGAACAATGCTGAAGGCACCGTAAATACCTAATTTCAAAATATACTACATGACCATAGTAACAAAAACAGCATGGTATTGGCACAGAAATAGACACACAGACGAATGCAACAGAATAGAGGACCCAGAATAAAACCCACACAGCCATCTGATTCATGATGAAGAAGGTAAAAAACATATGTTGGACAAAAAACAACTTCATCAACAAACAGTTCTTGGAAAACTGGATATCCACATGTACAAGACTGAAATTAGACCTCTCTCTCTCACCCTGCACAGAAGGCAGCTCACAATGGATAGAAAACCACAATGTAATGCTTGGAACTCTGAAACTGTGAGAGGGGAAACACTTTGAGACATTGGACAGGCAATGATTTCCTGAATAGGACTCTGGTAGCTCACGAAATAAAAGCAAGAAATGACAAATGGGTTGACATCAAATTAAAAAGCTTCTGCATTGCAAAGGAGACAATCAACAGAGTAAAGAGACAACCTACAGAATGGGAGGAAATCTTTGCCAGCTATTCATTTGACAGAAGGTTAATATCCAAAAATCTATGAAGAACTCAAAAACAACAACAAAAGAACAGCAACCAATCAATACATGGGGAAATGACCTGAACAGACACTTCTCAAAAGTAAAAATGGCCAATAAATATATGAAAAATTGTCCAACATCAGTCATTGGGGACTTGCACATCAAAACTATATTGATTCCATTGCACACCACTCAGATGGCTATTATCAAAAAGCAAAAATAACAAACGCTGGCAAGGAAGTAGAGAAAAAGGAGTCCTTCTACACAAATTAGTACCACCACTATGTAGAAGAGTATGGTAGGTCTTCAAAAAATTAAAATAGAAATGTCATATGATCCAGCTCAACCACTCCTGGAAATCTGAAGGAAATTAAGTGAGCATATGAAAGAGATACCTTCCTAGTTATTTTTATTATGACACTATTCACAATAGCCAAAATAGGAATCAGCCTAGATGCCAATCAATGAACAGATAACAAAAATACAATATATAAATATATATATGTATATAATACAGTATTCTATTCAGTCTAAAGAAGAATGAAATCATGACATTTGTAGGAAAATGGATGAAAATGGACAACCTTATGTTTACCTGAAGAAGCTTTATACAGCAACACAAGTATTTCATGTTTTCTGTCCTGTTGGAAAACTATAAAAAAAATAGTAATAACCTGAACGTAGGAGAGGAAGTACTAGGAAAGGGGGAAGGACTCTAAGGACCTTGGAGAGGCAAGGAAGGAAAGTATAAGAGGTAAGAGAGGATAACAAGGAGTAATAGGGAAGATAAAGTCAAAGCACAGTGTATGCAACTTCGGAAATGTCACACTGAAACTTGTTAAATTGGACAATTATAATGAAAAACTGTTCTGAAGTAGAATATTTATGAAAAAGTTGCAACCTTTTATTGACCAAGAAAGGTAGATGGAGCTGAAAAGAGAAACTGGAAGATAAACGTCTCCATGTTATTTACCAAAAACAATGTTTAGAGAAAAGGTAAAATTACATTGAACTCTGGGGTCTATGTGCTTAAAGCAGAACTCTAAGAGCAGTATTTCCTATTACACTTGGTCTCGTGATCACTTTACCACTGATACTGGCTACTACACAGATATTCTGGTTTATGATAACCATGAATTAGTTTATGATTGGTTTGTAATAACCAATGAATTAGCTGTCAAAATGATCTGTCAGTGTCAAAATGGCAATTAGTGTCAACATGATCTGTTTGAAATGTAAACACAATAGTCAAAAATCTTAAAATCCTTTTTACTACTAATACAGCAGATACTGTTTTAAATGTATTTAATAGCGCATAACAGAATAACAACAAAGTTCACATATCAATGAATGATGTCATCAAAAGAAAACTGAATACCATAGCAGTAAGTATTCAGCCACTTTGGGCAATTATCACTGCGTTACTTTAGTTAATATTCCTTTCAAGTGACAAGGGCCTGGGACTCACCACATGTGTTGAGGAGATGAATTGAAAGTTGGAAATATGTAACTGATAAACACAAACACTCAAGACCACACAGTCAAAATGAAGACTCTATAGAGAATGAACTTGAAAAAAAAAAAAAAAAAAAACAGCTATTCATTGCAAAATAAATCAAGACAGTGTCTTTCTTTACCTGTGTTCTCAATAGGAAAAAGTACATCTCCATTACAACAAAATTCAGAAACAGTCTGTGGATTCACATGTCTGACTTTTAGTTATGTGCTTAAAATTTAAGAAAGACCTGTGCAACAGACCAGCAATAGCCTGAGGCTACTGGGAGACCCACCACACAAAACTGAAAGAAATTTCCCACAACTCAAACCACTGAATATTTTCCATGTCTCTTTCTCTCCTCCCCTGACCTCTGTTCTTTCTCTGTCTCTGTCTTATTCACACAAACACTCAAGATGAGTTCATGGTCAAAAAATACTAAATACTTGAGATACACTCACCAATAATGAAAGCAGACAAAAGAGCAGAATTAGAACTGTAGGAGTATGAGAAGCAAAGAACCATCTGAGAAATAAATATATGTAAAACATCAAATTAAAAAATGTGAAAATAGAATATGCAAATTTAGAAGGAAGATACAGAATATAAATTGGAATGTAGAAAATAAATATTAAAATGCAAAATAAATGGTTGCATTAAATAGCAGATTTTTTTATTTTATTTGTTCTTTCTAGATATACATGACAGTAGAGTGTATTTTGACATATTATACATGCATAAATAACTATAACTTATTTCAGTTAGGATCCCATGATTATGGTTGTAATCCTTAATATAATTAGCAGATCTGACCTAGTTAAAAGGTATTCATAAATTGTAAGATAAAAATTAGAAAGTTATGCAGATTGCAACAAGGAGAAATAAGACATAGTGTGTATTTTTAAAAACTTAAATATACAGGATAAGATGATAAGAACTAACATACACATGATACAAATAATAAAGAGGAAGAAAACAAGACACTAAAATAAATAATAATGACTTCAGATTGTTTAGATACCAAAACAGTCTTAATCATCAACATCAAGAAAAGCAAGTTTTAGGCTATTGTGAATGGGGGTTTTCCTAATTTCTCTTTCAGGGGATTCACTACTTAGGAATAGAAATGCTTTACATTTGAGTGTTGACTTTGTATCCTGCTACTTTGCTGAATTCATTTATGAGTTCTAGAAATTTTCTGGTGGAGTTTTTTGGATCCTCTAAATATAGAATCACATCATTGGCAAATAGTGATAGTTTGAGTTTTTCTTTTTCTGTTTGTATCCCCTTAATTTTTTAGGTCTGTCTAATTGCTCTGGCTAGAGTTTCAAGGATGATGTTGAACAGAAGTGGTGAAAGAGAGCATCCCTGTCTTGTTCCAGTTTTTAGAGGGAATGCTTTCAGTTTTTCTCCATTTAGAATGATGTTGGCCTTGGGCTTAGCATACATAGTGTTACAAAGTTGAAAAATGTTCCTACTATCCTATTTTTCCAGTGTTTTGAGCATGAAAGGGTAATTGTATTTCATCAAATGCTTTTTATGCATCTATTGAAATAATCATATGATTCTTAACTTTAAGTCTGTTGATGTGGTGAATTATCTTATTGATTTCCAGATATTGAACCAACTTGCATACCTGGGATGAAACCCACTTCATGGTGGTGTAACTATCTTTGATCTCCCATGTTCTTTGATGGGCAGAATAATATTGTCAAAATGGCCACACTACCAAAAGTACTATACAAATTCAAGATAATTCCAATTAAAATCCCAATGATGTACCTCATAGAAATAGAGAAAGCAATCATGAAATTCATCTGGAAGAATAAAAGACCCAGGATAGCCTAAGCAATCCTGGGTAGAAAGAGTGATGCAGGAGATATCACAAAAACAGGCCTTTAAACTATACTACAGAGCAACAGTAACAAAAACTGCATGACATTGGCACCAAAATAGACAGGTAGACCAATGGTACAGAATAGAAACATAGAGACAAACCCACAAACACAGTTATCTCATAAAAGGCAAAGGAGTCAAAATCATACAATGGAGAAAAGATAGCCTCTCCAACAAATGGTGCTGGCAAAACTGGAAATCCATAAGCAACAAAATGAAATTAAACCCCTATCTCACACCCTGCACAAAACTCAAAATGGATCAAGGACTAGGAATTAGACCAGAGACCCTGCACCTAATAGAAGAAAAAGTAGTTCCAAATCTTCATCATGGTGGCTTAGGACCAGACTCCTTAATGTGACTCCCAAAGCACAAGAAATAAAAGCAGGAATCGATAATTGGGATAGATTCAAACTAAAAAGCTTTTTCTCAGCAAAGGAAACAATCAACAATGGGAGGAGAGAGCCTACAGAGTGGAAGAAAATCTTTGCCACACTCACTTAAGATAGAGCACTAATCTCCAGAATTTAGAAATAACTCAAAAACTTTACACCAAGAATACAAATAACCCAATCAATAAGTGGGCTAAGGAATTGAACAGATACTTCACAAAAGAAGATCTACAAACAATCAACAGACATATGAAAAAATGTTCAACATCTCTAGTAATAAGAGAAATGCAAATCAAAACTACCCTAAGATTTCATCTCACCCCAATTAGAATGGCTATTATCAAGAACGTAAGCAATAATAGATGTTGGCATGGATGTGGAGAAAAGGCACACTTGTACATTGCTGATGGAGTTGCAAATTGGTGCAACCACTCTGGAAAAGCAGTATGAAGATTCCTTAGAAAACTTGGAATGGAACCACCATTTAACCCAGCTATTCCACTTATTCTATACCCAAAGGACTTAAAATCAGCATACTACAGTGACACAGCCACATCAATGTTTATAGCAGTTCAATTCACATAGCTAGATTGTGGAACTAACCTAGATGCCCTTCAACAGATGAATGGATAAAGAAACTGTGGTATATATACACAATGGAATATTATTCAACCATAAAGAAGAAAAAATTATGGCATTTGCTGGGAAATGGATGGAATTGGAGAATATCATCCTAAGTGAAATAAGCCAATCCCAAAAAACCAAAGGCTAAATTTTTTCCTGATAAGTGAATGATACTAATGGGGGTGAGGGATGGGGAGAAAGAGAAGAATGGAGGAACTTTATATTACATAGAGGGAAATAAGAGGCTGGAGATGGCCAGGGTATGAAAGATGGTGGAATGAGACAGAGATCATCACCCCATGTACATGTGTGATTACATGAATGGTGTGAATCTACATCATGTACAACCATAGAAATGAAAAGTTGTACCCTGTTTGTGTACAATGAATCAAAAAATTAAAAAAAGAAAGTTTCAAAGATGATATGAATGCATTTCTGCAGACATATCATAATAGAACACAGGAAAATTGAAAGAAAAAAACTTAAAGCAATGAGCAAAAACCTCTGTACACTACAAACCTCCCTCACCTCAGTACTAATATCTTTACCATGTTGATAACACATTGTGAACTAGAAATTTTATATCCATTTAAGTTAGCCTTAAAAACAGTACTAAAAGTTATATGTCAAGAAATAATTTTCACAGACTCCTGCTGACTGATGTTAAAAAACTTGTTTCAAGGAACAAAAATTAAATCCTAGGGAATAACTGGAACTGATAAAGATGAGTGTGAATTGCTGTATACATGTGATGAAATAAAGGAATGATAATTAAAAACAATAATGAGTACTTTGGGTTTATTTAAAAGGTGAACTAAAATACAGAAAGTGGTAGCATCTATGCCAAGGGGAAGCATTGGGAATTAATGGTCAATTATGGTTAGTGCCTGTGGACTGATCTTTGTGCCCCATTCACACACAAATTAATATTTTAATGCCTAACACCCAGGGTGATGGTATTTGGACATGAGGTCTTTGGGAGGTAATCATGAATGTGAAGTCCTTGTGAATGGGATTAGTGCTTTTAAAGATAAGGTACAAGAGCTCAATTCCTCTCTCTCTTCCTCTCTCCCTCTCTTCTATGTGAAAATATGACAAGAAGATGACTGTCTGCAAACCATGAAAAGAGCTTCACCAGCCACCAAATCTGTCTGAACTTGATCTTCAATTTCCCAACCTCAAAATGAATATTTGTGTTGAAGTCACTCAGTCAATTGTATATTTGTTATAGCTGCCTTAACTAACACAGTCAGGAACTGGGAAAACGAATTGGCAGGGTGAACTAGAGACATTGTTGAGTTATGGATGCAGGTTAAACATGCTCCTGTAGTCATTAAAAGAACTTCAATTAAATGTATATACCTGTATCAGATTCTCCAAAGAAACAGAATCAACACAATGTGTGGGTGTGTGTGTGGTGTGTGTGTGTGTGTGTGGTGTGTGTGTGGAGAGAGAGAGAGAAAAGAGAGAGAGAGAGAGAGAGAGGTAGAGAGAGAGAAGTGTACAGAGAAAGAGAAAGAAATTTGTTTACAGAATTGACTTACATGATTATGGAAGTCTGGAGAGCCCAAAAGTCTCACATGGTAGACCAGCAGACTGGAGACTCAAAGAGGAGCTACAGTGTGAGTCTGAATGTAGACTACTTGCTGAATTCCTTCCTGTTCTGGGAAAGTCAGTCTTTGTTCCAGTGAGGACTTCAACTGGTGACATGAGACATAGTCACATTACGAAGGATAACATCTGCTTTACTTAAAGTCCACAGATTTAAGTGCTATCTCACACACAAATTAAAACATCACAAAAACATCCACCAGCTGGGTTGGGCCTCAGTGGTAGAGCATTTGCCTAGCATGTGTGAGGCACTGGGTTTGATTCTCAGCACCACATATCAATAAATAAAATGAAGTTCTATTGACAATTAATTTTTTTTTAAATTCAGAATAATGTTGGACAAATATCTGAATGAAATGACTAAGTCAAGTTCACACATAAAATCAACCATCAAAATGCTGAAACCTTTAAAGAAAACCAAACAAGATATCAAAGAAAGATAATGTTAGAGATAAGAAGTGAGGAGAAAATGTGAATTAAAACGACAGCATAATTTTAAATACACAATTATAAATTCAATAATAATGTTAGAAAACATCATAAATTGACTTACTAGTTAAAAATGGAAATTTAATCAGAATAATGTCATCTGGAAACATGATGAATAAAATAATCTAAGAAAACTTCCTGATACATGTGACTGGATCCTGTAAGAAAGACAATTTTTTTGTTGGTGTTGTAGCCCTTGCTTTCTGAAATTTCCTAAGGTCCCCACCCAGGGATAAATGGGGAAACTGAGTTCAAAATGGTCAGCAGTGAACACATTGGAAAGAAGGAGTTCTCCTAAGGTAAAAGACAAAACAATACTGCAGAAAGAGGTATAGTAGAGGCAAGACAAACAGTGAAGGGCAGAATTGGGGCTTCGACTTTAGGCCAGGGATCTCCGAAGGGCATGAACTGATCTAGACGGGTAGCACACTGTGTTATAGCAAAAGAAAACAGACATTAGAATTCAACCAAATATGAATTCACAACCAAAATTTCATGAAACAAGAGTTTTAAATGCTGACCAATTCATAAAACAGGCCTGGGCCCACTGAGAAGAAGGACACCTAGGAGAGGAGGCATACAGTTGCCCTAGTTTGGGCCAGAAGGAACTTTCCAGACCATGATTCAGACAGAAGAATATCAAACAGAACACACAGCCTCTTTACCTTAAGGAGCCATTGATTGGAGTTGACGTGCCTGAGAAGATCAGAACTTGTAGGACCAAGAATCAGAAATGAGAGACTTATGCAAAAAGTAGCTTCAGAAATCTATACTCCTATGAATCTATGCTGAAATCTGACTAAGTACACATAGCATGTAATTTTAAATTCTTCCAAGTCATAGATTATTTAGAAACAGTCAACTTTCGATCAATGAAGATAGAGTCCATACTGAGTATTGGGGACATTCAAAAGATGTGTCACATCTTAGTAGGAGGTCTAAACTAGTGCTAGGTCACAGATTATTCTAGACCTACTTTAACTGAACATAAATCAAGCATCAATAGGATTGAGTTAATCCACATGTAATTTCACTGATTGACAAATTCCAAAACTCTTAAAAACAATAAAATCTAGTATTACCACATACAATTCAAAGCATTCACTACCCAACAAAAATTGTTAGACATTAGACCAGAGAAACAGGAAATTATTAAACATTAGAAGAAGCAGGAAAATATAACCCATAATCAAGACAAAATTCAATAAGAAGAAAGAGACCAAAAGTGACAGAGATGATGGAAATACCAGACAAGAATTAAATAACAGTTTCTATAAATATGTTCAAGGTTTTAAAGGGAAATATTTTTTTTAAAAATGACAAGCAAAACAGAACATATTTAACAGAACCAAGTGGAACTAATAGAAAGGAAAAACACAATCTCTCAAATAAAAATTCATTGGCTGGATTGAGCTGTAGATTCCACATTGTGGAAGAAAAGAGCAAAGAGTTCAGAGACCCAGTAATGGAAATAATACAGATGGATGCACAGGGAGCAAGAAAGCAAAAATTAAAACAAAAAGAAAAATTTAAAAAGGAATCCAGATACTCAGTGACTTGTAGCAAAATAGAAAGCAGTCTATCACATAACTTGAGTCCAAAACAAGAGTAAGGAACATAAAAATTTTTGTGAAAACCCGTGGCCAAAGATGTCCAAAATTCAAAAACTCTTCAAAGTCAGACTTTCCAATGGTCAGTGAAATGAAAAAACAGAGTAAAAATAGCCAAAAACACACAAAGGAACATCATAATAAAATTGTCAAAAATTAGTGATACAATCAGAGAAAAAAGGTATTACATAGAATGGGTGACCATAAAATGGATCACTGTTTCCTAATCTGAAACAAGCCAAGCCAGAACTATCTAACTCTCTCTCTCTCTCTCTCTCTCTCTCTCTTCTCTCTCTCTCTCTAACATGCACACACACACACACACACACACACACCACACACACACACACACAGAGAGGTTTACAGCATTAATAAAAACAAGTCAAACTAGAATTTTTTTTATCCAATGAAAATATCTTTGTTAAATGAGAGCAACATGAAAAATATTTCTGACAAGCAAAACCTGAGAGAATTTGTAACAAAATAAATGAATAAATAAATAAATAGGAAGTCAGATCTAACCAAATGAATAGAAAGCACTGTAAATAATAGGTGTATTCATAAATATACAACGTTTCTTCAATTTTCAAATTTCTTTTAAAAATATAACAATATTTTGTAGGATTTATAACATGCATAGTAGAAAAGTTTACAACAAAAATAGTACCAACGATAGGAAGGGGAGAGGATTGTCTATTACAAGTTTCATGATAAATGAAGTAGTATAATTGAATTTGAAGAGAGAGTGTGGATAGAAAAATCCATAAAGTAAAACCTAGAGTCATCATTAAAAAAATCAATAAATAAAAAGGTAGAGTGAATAAATTAAGAGATTAGACAGTATACTAAAAGTAGCAAAATAATATTTAAGGAGGAAGAAAAGGGGACTGCAAAGGTGATAGGACAAATGAAAGAATCCAATGATATATAAATTGAACAAGATCAATAATAATATTAACCATAAATAATCTAAATGCTTCAATTATATAGATTGTGAAATTATATTTTAAACAAGATTATCTGAATGCTACCTGTAAGAAATACACTTTAAATGTTGATACATAATATTTTAGACTGTTGAGGCTACCATAACAAAATTCCACAGAATTTTCAACAACAGAAATTTATTCTCTTACCATCTGGCAGCTAGACATTCAGGTGTTGACTGATGAGACTTCCCTTGATGCTTGGAGACAGCCACCTCTGATTATATCTACACATAGACTTTCCTCTTTACCAATAAGGCCTTCCTCTTTGCCCACAAAGAGAGAGAGAAGACTGGTGTATCTTCCACTTCTTACAGGGAAACCAGTTCAATAGGATTAAAGTCTCGTCCTTACATTTCCATTTAACCTTAAGTATCTCCTTACAGGTCAAATTTCCAAATATAGTCACATGGAAGGTTAAGACTTCAACATATGAATTTAGGAGGGAAACAATCCCATTCATAACATATAAATACAAGGAAAGTAGAAAGATTGAAAAAAGATATATCAGGCAAACAACTTCACAAGAAAGAATGAATGGTATTAATAATGTTACACACAACAGACTTCAGGCTAAGAAATATCATGAGTGGGGCTGGGGTTGTAACTCAGTGGTAGAAGTGTTGTCTTGCACATATGAGGCGCTGGGTTAGATCATCATCACACATAAAAATAAATAAATAAAATGAAGATATTGTGTCCATCTACAACCAAAACACTTAACAGAAAAAATTATGAGAGATAAAAGGGGTATTTCATATAATAATAGAATAACCTCATAACAAATATAAGTATGTAAGAACATAATTGCAGAGCTTCAAATTAAATCAAGCAAAACTAACAAATGAACAGAGAAATAGGTAAAATTATAATTTTAACTTGAGATTCTAACACTCCTTTTTGATAGAAATAAAACAAAAAACTGAAATCCATAAGGATACAGAAAGCTTAAACAACACCACGATTCCATTGACATTGATACTAATAGCATATCTACACCATGAAATAGGAGAAAACATATCATTTACCCATTCACTTATAATATTGAACTAGAAAGAACATAGGGTTCCCTATCACAAAAAATAGCAAATGATGAAATCATACAGAGTATATTCTTTGATCACATGGCATTAAATTAAAATCAATATCAGAAAATGATCTGGAAAATTCCTCAACTGTTTGAAAATTAAACTGCAATCCTTTTTAAAAAGCTGTGGGTTAATAGAGTAATCATAAGGGAAATCATAATCATAAGGGAAATCAGAAAATATTTTGAACTAAATGAGAACAAACAGCACAACATATCATATTTGTGGCACACAACTAAAACATTAATGAAGTAAAATGATGGTAATAATAAAGATAGTTGAAAACTAATGAAATAGGAAACAAATAATGGAGAAAATCAATAAAATTAATAAAAATAAAGATCAATAAATTGATTAAATCCAGCTAGACTAAGAAAAATCAAATCTCTAATATTATAAAGTCTCACCCTTTATAATTTATATAATATAAACCTCATTTAGTCTTAATTATGTCCAGGAAAAGGTCCTGTTTCAGAACACAAACTTATAGTTAAGACTTCAATATATGAATTCTAGATAATGTAGGGATTATCTTATAATTAAGGGCTCTTTTAATGCAGGAAGATCTATTTGTTATTTATTTTTAAATAAACAAGCATCTTCATGATGGCGATTAAAGCACTTAACAAGACTGAAACCTGTTCAGAATTTAAACCAGCAAACTGGAGACACTCAGGCACTTCTTCATCCTGAAAAATGATAATTATGAAATATGCTTTTAGCATCATATTTAAATGCCAAAGATTAAATGTTTTCATCTAAATATTAGCAATTAAGCAAGATTGTTTACTCTCACCACCTCTGGTCACACTCATAATGGCAATCCAAACCATAGCTATAAAATAAGAAAAAGAATAAATATCATACAAATTAGAAAGGAGGAGGCAAAGCTAACAATATTAGCAAACAGCATTGTTAGGTATGTTAAAATTCCTAAGGAATCTACAAGATCACTGCTAGAATAAATAAGAAAATTTTGCAAGGCTATCAGATAAAAGAATGAGGTATAAAAAATAGTGTATTTCTACATATGGTAATAAGAATTGGAAATTGGATTTTAAAATTCCACTTAGAATAGTATCAAATGACTTTGGGATTAATTTAACAAAATATGTGCAAAAACTTGTATGATAAAATTTATAATTTTTGTGAAGAAAAGTAAATGATAAATTAAGAGAAATATTATGTTCATGGACCTGAATATTCAATTGTTAGGTAACAATTATCCTGTAATTATTCCACTAATCTACATATAATCCTAATTTATATTGTATTTTGTTAGAAATTGACAGACTAATACAGAATATAAATACTACAAGCAAAATTTTTTAAATGAAATCCCAGAAAGACATGTCCAAAAAAGATTCCAAAGAAAAAAAGCAATAATCAAGAAACAGAATATTTTCACTGTGAATATCAGAAAATGCTTAAGGTTCAAAATTAGCTAAGAAGTCAACCTACTGTAGCAAAAAAAAAAAAGTCAATTAACTACCCGAAGTTGGAATCAATGATCAATAAACATATATTAACTAAGTAAAAATCTATTCCTTGGAAAAGACCATAAAATAGAAAAAAAAATTGACCAAATTGATTAAAGAATAATAAAAATCACTGAGACAATAATAGTAAAAACAAAGGACAAAATACAGCAGTAATCAAGGTAAAAATGAGGTACTTAGAAAATTCTATTGTCAGTAAGTTTGAAAACATAATAAATGAACAGATAGTAACAAATTTTATCTTTAAAATGCATATGGAAAGAGATAGAAACTTAAATAATACTTTAATATTTATTTGAATCTTTAATAGGAAAATTTCCTGAAAATAAACTCTAAATCCATGAATATTTACATGAGTGATATCAAGTATTAGCATAATAAACTATTTAAATTAATACATATATATAAAAGAAAATTAGTATGTTCCCAATCATTTTATGAGATCTGTAAACCCAGATACTATACACCAATACTATGGTGTATACTAAGATTCAGTAAAATAATTATATATGACGTAAAGAGACCAGGTTCTCAATTCTCGATGCTGGAAAAAAGAATTTACAAATAAGGAAAAGTATCAGAGTTATCAGTATAAAATGTAGTTTTTAGTATATAGTACAAAAAGAACTAGAACCTGTGAGTGTGTGTGTGTGTGTGTGTGTATGTATGTATGTGTGTGTGTGTGTGTGTGTAGTGATAGTAATGGATTATAATACATAAGTGAAAGAAATACTCATGAATCTTTACTGATACAAATAATACATGTGGATCATTTCTCACCTAGAAGGGTTTCATAATCTGTCCCCTTTGGTTTTATTGGGCAAAGGATACATTTGTTGGTCTTTTAAGAAAATAATTTAGGCTCTTGAAGCATTTTTAAATACTGCTTGGCTAAGGCTCAACTAGTCACTGTGTCTTCAAATTAACATAATAATAAACTTTCTGCTAGATAGATATTTCTAGGAGGCTAGTAATCGTTCTATCCCCAAAACCTGACCCACAGCAGTAAATATTCATTAAGTGAATAAGCGGAGGCAGAAAAGGAAAAATGCACAAAATATAACTTTAGTATTTAAGGTACTATTTAGTATTTAAAGTACTTTAAAATTCACAAGAGAAAAACACAATGTAAAAAGTGCTGATCAAAAATAAAATGCCTATCAGTGGTCATTTTAGTAATAATATAAAATTTTAATATTGATTTAACTAAAAATAAACTTCCTCTAAATTTAATAGAAGCCCATAGGTCAACTCACATATTGTTTACTATCTACAAATGAGAAGACATTAACATAAAGAAGTACTTTTTAAAAAATTTGCATACAGGTCCACAATTTGAGGAGTTAATAACTATTATTCCAGAAAGTATTTTACAAAGTATTTGGTGATTTATTACTTAGTGGAAAATCAAAATATTTCATTTTAATGAATTTATTAAAATCACAATAAATTTTATCAAGTCATTTAATCCCATATCCTGCCATCAGCTATATAGATTCAGCTGTGTCTGGATGCATCCAGACCAAAGAAAAATAAGACTAGGTTTAATTAAGTACAACCAGGAAAAGAGATGTCTCAGTTCTTTAAGAAAACCACTTTACTATCAGCCTAGCACTCAAGATTACTTCAGAACATTTTCAAATTCTCTAATAGCATATAATTTAATTATACAAATAAATTTATAAATGAGTTCCATAAAGGTAAAAAAAACAAATAGGCTTTATTTCTCAAAAAAATACTGTGTGGTTCTCCACACTTTCATATCTTGCTCTCCAGCCATGCAGAACATTTTAAAGGTGTTTTACACCTCTGCATGGAAAGGAAATTCAGTTGACAGGATTAATAGAGTTCTCAGTCATGAAAGATATTGTTGATGGAAAAAACTATACTCTTCCCCTTCTGGTCAGCAAAGCAAATTAGAATGGTGTTGAAATTATATCTGTCTTGTCATCTCCCTGGCAGGACATCTCTTGATAGGGCCTTCTTGCTCCTCCCTTTCCTTGGCAGCCTCTTCCTTTGGGATGTCTGGAAATAATGGAACTTTCAAGACTAAATAATGGCACCTGGCAGAGCTTCTGTAGTTCTTAAAGATATAAATCATATGTTTGCATCAAGTCATTTAAAGTAAACTTGAAGCACTTCAATTGAAACTTGACATACAACTGCTTAGCACTAGAATTCAGTTTGCCAGCTCTCTTTGTGATTGCAATTTCATCAGAAGACAGGGACTGCAATATTTTGCTGTATGTACCCTGTTGCTTTCAAAGTATACGATGCTTCACGTTTTAGGTAAGAAAAAATAAAATATACAGACAGGTGACTTGGTACCCATCATTAGAACCAGATGCATGGTTTTCAAATAGGGCAAAAGATGAGATCTGTCTACATTGACTTTTGCTCCATTCCTCACAGGCCTGATCTAAGTGGAAGCACTCACTGACAGCACAGAAAACATCAAAAGCTTTTGACTCTAGAACAAACTCCTGGATGCACTTCCAAGAGCACAGAACAAAACAGAAATGAGTTTTGTACTTTTCAACATCAGTATGATTCATGTAATATTCCCAAATACATGCTTTCTGAGTGCTCTGCCTCTTGAACAAAAATTTTATATATCCCTAGATGAGGCCTACATTTTATTGCTAGTGTTTTTCTGAGGCAAGAGATTTAAGTAATGCTATTTCTGTAAGCACTTGAAGAACTTCATTAAAGGCTTGCTGTTGTGGTTTTATTTTGGCCTTGAAAAAAAATATGGCCATACAAACTGAAACTCAGAAGCATTACACTGTGTAAAAGAAGACTTACACAAAAGAGTATACGTTCATTGAGTCCATTTACACAAAGTTCTGCAACAGGCGAAACTAATCAAAGGTTAAGTATTTGTGAAGTCATTCAAGTGGGAATGAGATGTGCATTTTTATTTACTTTTTAATATCTCCACTTGCAAATTCATCTGATGCAATAGCTAATACTCAGAAAGGATGCCTATTAGCAGATAAAATTACATTTCCCAGCTCTGAGTGAACAAGTCATTTTTTAACATTTTTATTGCAGTACAATATATAACATAAAGTTTACCATTGCAATTACTTTAATGTATACCATTAGTGGCATTAAGTACATTCATGATTTTGTGCAAATATCACTGATATCTAGTTCCAGAACTTTTTCATCTCTCCAAAGGGAAATTTCACAACCATTAAGTAGCCATTCCTCATTCTAATCTCCCAGCATTATTTTTAAATAGACCTTTTTTCTTTCCCTTACTCATTTAATAAATGACTATTTTTTAAGTGCCTCCCATGTCCTGTCACTGAGTCTGAGGAGCAGACCAACACACCAGGTCCCTCTCTTTAAGTGACTCCTTCAATGTCTTACCCCAAAGAAAATGTGGTAAGCCAGAGGCTCAGAAACAGAGGAAAGAGGTTGGCCGTTGCAAAGAGTAGCAACCTAAAACTGAATTATTGTCTAGCAACGTTTTTTAAAACATTCTTCCTTTAGAAGGTGCATTTTAGAAACTCAGACTTTCATGAAAAGTTTTCAGCTGACTTTGAAGACTTTGAAGTGTTTTGACAAATTGTTTGGTGGCATCAGCAAAGGAAAGGGAATCAGGAACTTTTGCTTCTATTCCTGTGTGCTGGTGACTTCCTGTGTGGGTTTAGGCAAATCACTTACTGTTTGCTGCATTGCGTTACGGGTATTCTTATTTCTCAGAATGAGGTAAAGCAGTTCAATCTTCTAAGTTGGAATGATGTACAGAACCTACATTGATGAATTTTATGCAACAACTGTAACAAGCTCCTTTCTGAATGAGTAAGCGCTCAGCCTTTCTCATTAGGACCTTTTCGCTTGGCTTCCTGTGCATCCATTCAAATCATGTTTGAAGGAGCAACATTTGACTGATCATAATCACAAACTGGATACTAATCCTAATCTAATACTAATACTGATCAAAATCATAAATTTAATCACATACACATACTTTTCCTTAGATTTTCCAGTTTATCAAGTCCCCTTGACACACTAAGATTCACAGAGTTCTTCCTCTTGGCTACTCATTCTCAGACCTTCCATTTATGCTATCCTATCTTCATATTCTTTAGTTTACCATGGTTTCTGTACAGAGTAATGTGGGAACATACAAAAAATTAAAATTGATGTGTACCTTGATTCTCAATGTTGTTACTGTTTATCTTAAAAGGATAACATTATACACTACTAAGAGGAATAGATTTTTAAGTTTTTATTGTAAAATATTTTAATAGGAAAAAACATAGAAATAACAATATCATAATAATCTGTATATATTCATACAATATTTGATACATCCATGTAACTGAGAACCAAATAAGTTAGAGGTTGTACATACTGCATAGAAGGATCAAGATATATTTTTATGGTGCTCATTTATTAAATTATGAAATAATTATTGAGCACCAACTATATTTCAGGTGTGCTTTTCTAAGTACTTGGATATAGTACTGAACCAAACAAAGTTCTTGTTCGCTAGAAGAGATACATGGACAGTAACCTAGTATGTCAAGTGGTAATAAGCTCTTGGAAGAAGCATATTTGGAGAGGGGAAGCTCTGTGTATCAACAACTCAGGGATTCATACTGTTGGAGTGTTAGCAGGTGTTAAGAAAAGCAAAAGGAAGAACGGGCAATCACACAGGGACTCAATGTTTCCAGAAGACACTTTTATTTACAATCTATGGACCAAAGCAATCTCAAAGACGCACCTAACTCCAAGATAGGAAAGAGATTCAGACTCCAACCCCACCAAAATTCCAACCCCATGCAGGAACAGAAAGAGAAGTCCAAAACATAGTGGAAGAGTGCCAATGTCTACACAGGTTTATGGTGCTACTAATCAAGTCCCCTCTGGTAACTTGACATCTGTGCTCCAACAGGGAGGTAGATAGTGAGAGAATTCACTCTGTGGACATCTGAGAGAAGAGTCTTCCTTCTAGCAGATAAAACAGTAGAGCACAGATTTGAGGGAATTATGCCTGGCCTATTTTGGGAAGCAAGGAGGCTGAGCTGATTGAATGTGGAGGATAATAAAAAAGATACTAAGATAATGTCATAGAAGTGGAAGAGGGCCTAGCCCAGAGAGCCTCCTAGGCAACTTAAAGGACATGGCTTTAGTACAGAGGGATAAGGGCTAAAAGCAAGAGAATGACAAGATCTGTGTTACGCTTTTTAAGAGATCGTTCTGTCTGCTGTGAGGAAAAAAGAACTTGGGATAGGATGCAAAAGTGGAAGCACACAGATAAATTAGGTGATTTGCAATAATTCAGAAGAAATAATGGTGGTTTGGGATAGGATAATGGCACAAGAGGATTAGAAGTGGTCAAATTCTGTATGGATTTTTAAGGTATCACACAATGAGGAAAATGTGAAAAAACCAAGATGATAAATAATATATATAATATGGTACAACTTGTGTAACAAAGGGGTAAATAAAAAACATTGACAATAGTTACATATGATTAATTACTGACTGAAAATCAGCAGAAGAGGCTGAAGAAATTTATTTTATATTATGCTGTATATCTTTCATTTTGCATTAGCATTCATAACTTTTAATACTAACACTAAGCAAATTTTAAAATGTGGCCCTTGAATTTACATAATGTCAAAATAAAGAATTTTAAAAATATTATAAACTACAAGTCAATATTGAAGGAATATATTTAAACTACATGTATGCAAGTTTTTTTTCTATGAAAGGAAAGCGTTCACTTAAATTATAGAGAATTATATAATAAATTATCAAATTGGATCTTCACAACAACCCACAAATACCTATATGAAATTCATTCATTTGAACATTGGTTCATTCATTTAACATATTATTGGGTATTTTACTATAGGCATGGAATTAATCAGAGACTCAAGGATAAATTAGATGAAAGCCAAAAACAATGTAGCAAATTAATGGAAGTGTACACAGTTCAAGATATCACTGCTTTCAAAAAATGAAAAAAATCTTATGTTAAATAGCATGAACAGAAGTAAAATTGTTTAAGAACTCAGAAGCAACTGGTTTGTTATAGTCAGCATTTAAAATTCTTGCTGGACTATTGTGTTCAGTCTAGGGCTCCCAACTACACACAGATAGGAAATCACAGAGACTTTTCACAGAAGAACCACAAAGACAATTAAAGGATTAAAACATAATGTTTATGAGTAAAGGCTACAGAAAGGGGATTATTTTGCCTACAAAAGAGGATACAAATGGTGGCTTAATGTTGACCTTTAAAATAACCAATGGTTTTAAAGATCCTGGCTTACTATTCTCTCCCTCAACTGAGAAAAGAAAAATAAGGAAATGGTTTGAAGCTGCAACATCAAGTCAGACACCAGTAAAAAGTGAGGGTTGTTAGACACTGGTATGAAGTCATGGCATTTCTTTCTCAGGGGGCTTGGTCTTTAAAAAGAAGATCGATTTTCATCTGCTTAAATGACTTCCCAAATCCCCTTCATCCTTCTGATTCTCTCTCTGGAGAAAGGGATTCCTTGACCTGGCTTAGCAATCCATTCCTAAGCCAAATAGCCTTCAAGGTCAGGAAGCTCGCTAGTATAATTCACCTAAATATATCCGGCTTCAACTTGAATCCATTTCCTCTTGCTCTGTCCTGGGTGGAAAGAAAGAAACATTTGTCATGGAGCTCCATTTCAGAACATTTCAAATAATTCAAGACAGCAATTTTGTGCTCTAGCCTTCCTCTCTTCATACTAAATGATTTCAATTCCATCAATACATCACAGATTTTGCCCACCTTTTAATTCAGTTCATTACAGCATCAATCACAGCGCCTCAATTTACAGCAAGGAATTGAAACACGTCCAGAATCTCTCTGTTCTTCGCCATCTCTTCTATGCAAGGGAACAGGATTGATTAAGGTGCTGTGTCTTTAGGCCTCTGTGATCTCAAGAGATGCAGGAGGGAATCATGTTTCTAACCCTTCAAAGCTGAATATGAGTTCAATATTCAACTGTAATCGTCCACATAGGTGAAGTCGGATCTTTTATTAGATTGTCAATTCTACTTCCTAAAATTTTTATGTTTGTGATTCCCGTGTATATTTTTTTACTACAAGTGCCAAAACATCAGTTTGAACCAGCTCAGAACAAAAATAAGGGGGGCGGGATTTATGTGAGGAAGTCAGAGACGCAAAGTGTGCAGATGAATCTCAGCAATTAAAATACAAAATTAAAAATGACCAGACTTTTTTCCTCTTACTCACTTGACTCTGCTTCTTTCTGCACTTCAACTTCAATTTTCCCCCACCGACCAGCTTTAGGGGATTCTGAATCTTAACTATCAGTGAAATTTGTCCCCTCCTCTTTATTCTTAATTCAACAGCCACCAATCTGTTCCTAATTATCTCTACCCAGACTAAGGCAAATTCTTCATAAGAGATTGCTCTCTCCTCAGATTCATTTCTCCTTATCCATTTAAAATGTAAATGGTATCCTGTGCCTTCTTTGGTTATAAACCTCCAAAAGCTCTTACTTATCCTTTGCCTCAAGAATAAAAATCCAAACTTCTACAATATTCAAGACTCTTAATGATTAGCACCCTTCAAATTTCTCTAGCTTTATCCTCTCCTTAAAATTTAACTGCTCTGAACTACTTGTATTTTTTCTACCCTGTCACTGCCTTTTAAAAACTCAGGACTATAGTTTTCTTTTTATGTGTGCCCTTGTCTGGTCTTAGTGTTAGAGTGATGTTGCCCTCACAGGATGATTTGTAAAGGTTTTCAGTTTTGGGGGGGATGGTTTATGAAGGATTGGTGCTAGTTTATCCTTAAAGATGTAATAAAACTCAACAGTGAAGACATCTGGTCCTGGACTTTTATTTGTTGAAAGACCTTTTATTACCCATTCCATCTTATTACACGTGATTGGCACATTCAGGTTTCCTGTGCCCTCATGATCTCATTGCAGGAAGTTACATGTGTCTAGAAATTTATTCATTTTTTTCTGGGTTTTCCAACTTGTTGGATGCAGCTGTTTAAAATAATTTCTGCTGCTTAAAATAATTTCTAATGTTCCTTTGGATTTCTGTGTTATCAGTTGTAAAGTCTCCTTTTTCATTTCTGATTTATTTAGGTCTTCTCTCTCTTGTTTTTTGTCTAGCTAAGAGTTTGTCAGTTTTACTTATCTTGTGTTTTTCATCACTCTGACCAAAATACCTGACATAAACAACTTAAAGGATGAAAGGTTTATTTTCACTTACAATTCAGAGGTTTCCATCCATAGTCAGCTGGCCATAGCTTTCGACCTTAGGTAATGTAGAACATAATGGCGGAAGGACATGAATGAGTTACTAAGTTCATGGCAACTAGGAAGCAGAAACCAGGATGAGGGGAGAAGGAAAGGAAGAGACCAGGGATAAGATATAGAACCCAAGGGCACACTTCCCAAGTGACCTACTTCCTCCAATAATGCCCCACTAGCCTCCAATTATCACCACTTACCAGGTGTCCATTCAGCTATCAATGGATTAATCCACTGGTAAGGACAGAGCCCTCATGATACAATCATTGCCTAAGAACCCCATCTCTGAGCATTGTTGCCTTGGGGACCCAACCTTCAACACATGAGCTTTTGCTGGACTTTCTAAATCCAAACCATTTGCTTATCAAAAAACCAACTCTTCATTTCATTGGTTTTTAGAACTCTTTTTTATCTTTATTTATTTTCTGCTCTGATTTTTGTCATTTCTTCTACTAATTTGGAGTTTGGTTTGTTTTTTCTTTTCCTTTATTGCATCATTAGGTTGTTCATTTAAAATACTTTTTTTGTTTGTTTTTCAAATAGGCATTTAGTATAATAAGTTTCCTTCTAAGACTGCTTTTTCTGTAACCCATAGATTGATATGTTGTTTCCATTTTCATCTCTTTTGAAAAATATTTTAATTACTCTTGATTTCTACCTTGATCCATGGGTCACTTGAGAGCATTTTAATTCCTACATCCAATTTTTAAAGTTTTTTGTCAATTTCTACTTTTTCTCTGTTTTGTTCAGAGAGGATGCATGGTATAATTTCAGTTGTGTTTTTTGTTGTTGCTTTGTTTTCTTTTGTTTGTTGCTACTGTTATTGTTGAGACTTGCTTTGTGGCCTAACTTGTTTTGTGCTCTCCTGGAACATGTTCTGTGTCCTCATGAGAAGAATGTAAATCTGTAGTTGTTGGATGAAATGTTCTGTAAAGATCTCTTAGGTCCATCTGGTTTATGGCACAGGTTAACTTCAATGGTTTTTTTTGTTTTGTTTTGTTTTGTTTTTTTATCTGGGTGATCTGTCTATTGATGAAAAATGGGATAGTCAAGATCCCAGTTTTATTTTATTAGAGTCCATCTTTGCTTTTAAACCTAACAATTTTTGCTTTGCACTTATTTTTACAATTGTTCTTTCTTCTTGTAGAATTGCTCTCTTTCAGTCTGTATGTGTTCTTAGAAGTGAAATGAGTTTCTTGTAGACAGCAAAACATTTAAGACTTGTATGTTTGTTTGTTTTAAGTCTATCCAGTTAAAATCTATTAACTGGGTGTTTTAATCCATTCACATTAAGGTTAATATTGATAAGTAAAGACAAACTACTATCATTTAGTTTTTTTATTTGTTTTTGTTTTGCATATCATTTGTTCTTTTTTCCTCTCTTGTTCATCTTTGTGGTTCGGTGAAGTTTGTCTTGTACTAGTAGGTTTTGGTTTTCTTTATCTTTTATGTATCTACTCTATAGTGATTTTGGTATTTTTTGTTTTCATCATGGTAGTTATTATCCTTTGACTTATAGTGTAGGACTTCTGCCACATTTCTTGTAACTGGTCTGATGGTTGCAAATCCCTCACTTTCTGCTTTTTTTCAAAGTATTTTATTTCTCCTTCATTTCTTTCTTTTTTTTTTTTTCTTTTCAAATTTAGGTCTTTAAAAAAAATACATGACAGTAGAGTGTTTTTTGGCATACTACATACATGGATTATAACATTCTAATTAGAATCTTATTTTGTGGTTGTCCGTGATATGAAATTTCACTGATGGCATTTTTACATATATGAACATAGGAAAGTAATGTCTGATTCATTTTTAAACAGACATTTTGCTGGGAATATTATTGTTGCTTGGTATTTTTTTTTTCTTTCAGGGGTTCAAATATGTCATCCTAATCTCCCTTGGTCTATAAAGATTCTGCTATGTAGTTCATTAGTTTAATTCTGACTTGAGAATTTTCTCTTAATGATCATACTTTTGACTATTTAATTGTAATATGCTTCAGTGTGGACTTTTTTTTTTTTTTTTTGGATCTGTTAGGAGTCCTTTGAGCTCCTGGACATGGATATTCATATCTTTCATAGGATTTAGAAAGTTTTCAGCAATTATTTCATTGAATAGGTTTTTAATGCTGCTCCCTTCTCTTTGCTTGCTTAATGGTGTCCCATAAGTCTGAAAGGCTTCCTTCTTTTTAATTTTTATTTTGTCTTCAAGCTCAGAAAATCTTAATTCTGCTTGATCTACACTACAGTTGAGACTCTCATTTTTATTTTTTACTTCATTTGTTATTAGTTTCTGAATTTTGTTTTGTCCTTTTTCAAATGATCTCTATCTCTGATGATATTCTCATCAAGATCATGCGTTTTCTCCCTAAGTTTGTTGAACTGTCTACCTGTAATCTCTTGTATCTCAAAGAATTTCCTAAAATCATTATCTTAAATTCATTTTCTGGCATTTTCTTAATTTCTTTTTCTTTGAAGTTTGTTGCTAGAGAATTACCGTGTTCTTTCAGAGGCCACATGTTATCTTGTTTTTTTCATGCCTCTTGTTTCCCTATGTTGATATTTGAGCATCTGGTGAATCAGTTGCCTTTACCAATTTTATAAGGCAGCTTTCATAGTAAAATACTTTTTGTTAATAATGCATTCTAGGGTATTAGCTAGGTAGGCACCTGGGCAATGGTTTTAGGTTGGTACTTCAGTATATTATCTTCAGTTATAATCAATGTTGATGCTTTAAGGCATTTTCATGGCCTAGACTTCAGGGTGGAGGGTACTGCCAGCTGGGATGCAGGACAGGTGCACAAACAACTCTGGACAGAGTGCACCAGCTGCAGGTGCAGGGTATCCATCAGTTTGCATAGGTCACATGGTGGTACTGCCACTCTGGCAGGCCAATGCACAGCTGATGCAGCAGTGAAAGTGGAGTACACATTGGATTCTGATGACTAAAATGGAGTGGGCACCTCTGCTGGGTCTCAATAAACATGCCCAGTGACTGGCTATCAGTGTCTGAGAGCTGTGATGGTGACTTTCTGGGTACTCTATGGAATGATCTATTCAGGGAAGAATCCAAGCTGCTTTCTGGGGTCTAGGGTGGACTGCCATAACTGCGTGTCTATTTCCCAGGACCTGGATGATCAAGCCCCTCCTAGAGGATGCTCAGATGCCTCCTGGGCTTATTGGAGCAACCTGGTACTTCTCAGGAACTCAACAAGAAGATCTTCACAGAATCAGCTACCTGGATATTTCTGCAGGAGGATGGGCCGGCTTGCCAGTGTGCTTTCTGGGGCTTCTATAGACTGTGTCCCACAAGTTGTACTGTTTGGCTACCACAGGTATATGATCACCTGACTGGTTCATGGGGCTGCATCTGCAGAGTTCCTGGCACCAGCCATCCTAACTGCATCATGGGACCCCAGTTGGCCAGGCTCTTAAGACAATGCTGTGTGGCAGGAGCCTGTGTAGTACAGATTACAGTGTGGACTAGGCTCCATCTCTTGGATAGCACAGTGGTGTGGTACCCCAATGGCTTTCCAAACTGTGCTCCTGATCTGTTTGTCTCCTCCAAAAGCAAATACTTCGCGTATCTGTGGAGTAAGTGAGAATTTCTGCAGGCCCCTTTCTTGCCCTTTCCTCATGAGCGAAGTCCCTCTTGGCTCAGTGTTGAGCTAGAGGGATGGGATGGTATTTGTTCTGTACTTAGATCTCTTCTTTGTAAGGCCACCGTGTATCTCCTACACTCCAGTGCAATAGCTATTGCTTTCTTTGTTTGGGCCTCTCTTTTGTGGAAGGATATGTGCCAGGAATCTCTCGTCAGCCATTTTGCTCTTATTAGTGCCCTCACTTCTAAAGTGGGACTGTGGTAACCATATCTCTTGCATAGGTTGTTGTGAGGACTAAATGATTAAAATTATAAAGTATTTAAAATATGTAATGACTGGCATGGGAAGCACTGACCACATCAATAGCCCTTGATATTGTTATTGTTTTGTCATATTTCTACTGTTGAACCTGGTTCACAATAATACTCAATACATGTTGGCCAGATAAAGCCATGTTTAGATCAGTGTATGAAGGAATAGAGAGTGAACAAAACTAGTGGCTTCTTAACATCTAGTAACACTACTTTTTAGGCTTCAAAATTTCCCTGAAGATTTTTAATGGAGGTTAGGATTTGGTTGTATCCAAAAATCATTGCTAATTGAGAGATGTAGGATGATGGGTGGAAATGGAATAGGTGATGTTACCTGGCATAACCAGGAACCCTTCAATCATGCTGCACCAGCTGCCAAGAGAGCTCAGGGGCTTACGGGAAGGATTGTCTATCGGTCTTCTGTCTCCCTTCAGAGATCCTTTTCTCTGCAAAGGTCAAGACTTAAAAGGAAGGAAAACCAGTAATGCAACTATATAAGCTAAGCAATCACACCTCCCAATATCCTCATTCATTGTCACTGAGAGGGAAAAGACATATCCTTTTGAATGACAAGTACCTCAGTCATTCTGCACTAAATGCTTCAAAAGGATTACATTAGTCAACTTTCCAAATAATATCTTTTCATTCTCAAGTTATAAACTAACAAACTAATAAAACCAAACCTGTGTTCTTTCCACTCTATCATGTTACTTCTCAAAAAAGAATCTACTTTTAAGAGAACAGAGGAAGAATATAGGAAATACAGATGGCATTCATCTTGTGTATTCACTCTTTTGGAATTGGAAACATGGACTAAGAGAACTTCTAAAACATACAAATGGGACAGAAAGAGGAAGAAAGGCAGTGCTTGCCAAGAAAGAGATCAAATGCAGAATTAAGGACAAAGGGACATGATGTGGGCTCTAATTATTCTGATCTAACTTCTCTACTTTCCATTGATCTTCCGGTATAATATAAGGCCACAAATTTGAAATCAGATATTTTAGTCTCACTTCTGCAATGACTGGATGAATTTGGGCAAAATATTTATCATCACTGATTCTTGACTTCCTCATCTATAAAAGGAATAATAATGTGCACTACCTAGTATGGCTGCAAGGGTGATAGGAGGTAACATCCACAATTCACAGAATACAAGTCCCAATAGAGGGCTTGTGGCATGTGTGATATGGAGGAGGATGGAAGAGTGGATGGAGGGACAAAGTGCAAAAGGGTTGTGGGGGCTGGGTTGTGGCTCAGTGCCAATGTGCCTACCTAGCACATGTGAGGCACTGGGTTCAATCCTCAGCACCACAGGAAAACAAATGAATAATCAAAGATATTGTGTCCTTCTACAACTAAAAAATAATTTTTTTTAAAGTGGATGTGTGTGTGGAGAGAGAGATGTGTGTGTTATGAAGTTCCTCCCTCATGCACTTTTAGAATGTGTTCATTTCATCACTGAGACAAGAGGAAATAGTGAGATATATGCTTTGTTAATCTTATGGCTTCTGTACTGGAAAATATCTCCAAGATAATCTACTTTTGTGTCCTCATTTTACACTATTACAGTACTTAGAAACTTAATCTTACTGGTCAAAATGTGTTTATGTCTTGTCTTCTCCAACTTAAAAAAAAAAATCAGAAAATGTTACTTTCTTCCCAAATGTTATTAGGAATAAAAGAATTCATTTGTAGATAACACCGTTATTTAATATATATGTATATTTAGTATACATGTATGTTAAATATATATAATATGCATACCTTATATAAGAATATATATATATACTTTATATAAGAATATATATATATATATTTATAAGAATATAATCCCTTAATAAGAATAAACTGTAATGAGCTAAATAGCAAATGAGAACATATTTCACTCCTGTGGTTTGTTCTCACTAACAAGGAGAACAAAAGCTGTTACCACAGCTTGTAACAAAACCATAATGATAGAAATATTTCTAAAGGGTTGAATGCCTGGGGCACAAAATGAGGAGGAAGATGAGGCTCTGTCCTCTCTGTGCCTCATCTCAGTCTTATACTTAGTGCTTTGCTACTGGAGTTTACTACCCATGGTGCCAGAATGTGCTTCACATTACTACTTCACTTCTGAGGTAAGAGCCTGAAACAGATATTTCTGTCCTGGTACATTTTCAACCCATGAGCTGCTTTATATTATGGAATTAAATTGCCATAGTCAGTAGGGAGAAAATAATAACCATGATACAATATATTTCTTAGTAGAATGCTTGACTTGGTCACAGAAATAGGTCTGACTTACAGAATTATTTTCCTGATCTTTAAAATTGTCGACCATTTCTACCTGTTAAACCTTGGAAAACACTTTCAAGATGAGTGGAAAATTTTGCCTCTTAAAATTCTTTTAAAGATTTAACAAATCATTTTCTCGGGTTCTAGCCAAATTAGGGGAGAAATAAAAAGATTTAAACTTCATTGTAAGTACATTTCTTGATCTTTTTATCCTTGTCTCTTTTAGTGTCATGGTAGAAAGAACACTAATTTGGAAATGAGGTGATCTAGGGTTGAGTCACAGCTGTGCCCATAGCCAACTTTGTGCCTTAGGAATGCAGTTAACCTTTTTTGTCTATAAAATAAAAGAACAATCCAACCAGATGGCATCTGAAGTTATTACATTGTAAGCTTTCCACTTTCAGGTTGGATTATAAACCTTTTCTGAAGACCAAATTCTAATTTGATCCTGAGGAATCACTCAAATCCCAGAGCCTCCCCCAAACTCACCCCCATAAAAACCCCAAAAGGTGACTCAGAGAGTTTATCATAATTAATCCCTGGATTTCTTTCAAAACACTTCATGTCTATGTAAGACTGGCACAAAGGGCAGAGAGATGAGGAAGTTTAGATTATCTTGAGAAAAGTGAAATAAAGAATGTGATACTCTCTCCATCAAAGCGAATGTGACATGGATGTACAGATTTCACATGACTTCATTCTGAGAGAACATTCTGGAAATGTTCCCAGGAGGCATGATAGGACATCAAGTGACAGCACAACCTAGTAAGGTTATAACAGAGGTGTTATAATCAGTGCAATTTTATTACCAAAGGGAAAAATTAAAACCTCAGCCTAGACAGCAAGGTAGTAACACAGCTGCTCTCTGACTGCCTGCCCAAGGCTAAGCCAAACCCACAAGGTGCTGTCAAGTCTGAGGGCAGGCTAGGAGAGCAGGGCCCAGGTTCAGCTGAGGAGGGCCTCCCTGCTCCCCAGGCCTGTTCTGTTTCTGGCTGTGTTTTTGTGTTGGGTTTTATTTTTCATTACTTACCACCACAAAAAAAAAGCCTTAAGATTTACTGACTTTGCTTCTGATCAATTTATTTTTTCTTCAGAAAATCCACTCTCTTCTCTAAACTTTTATTTTATAACCTTCTTCTCAGATTCCCTTAATCTTTCAATAACTTTTTACTTTCAAGCACATAAACAAAACTACATTTCATTTTTCATACTCCTCTTATAAATGACCATATTCAAGCTTAGACCAGAATAGTAAGTCTCTGCTCTTTACAGCACTTGGCAAAGTCACCCCAAACTCTGATTTTACAGGATAAGGGTTTTCAGAGAGGGTTGTGGTTAAATCCCACCTTTTCCCCCCAGCAGTCATGAGATCATAGAGAAGTTTGTCCCACCTCTACGAGTCTCAGTTTAAAAACCTCCAACAGTGAAAAACACATGCCAATTTTGGAGGGTTTTAATAAACACTTAGTTTTCAATATGTGTTGACTTAATACAACATCTGATACATGATAAAGGTATATTTAACTCTTAAACTCCTACTATTATTAACTATCATTACTAACTACTATTATCAATGTAATATGTGAACATTTTTAAAAATTATGAATCAAATAATGCAAAGAAAAAATGAGGTATAATCATCACAATCATTTAATGATATGATTTAAATTAAAATTATTTTGCTTAATTACATTGCTAGAAGAGTTCATTTGAGAATGAATAACTGTTTCTATTGGTTATTAGTCATATCTATCATCAAGAATAATGACTGACAACAGTAATTGCTCAATAAATATTTGAATAAATGAACAAATGTGTCTCTACATATATTTTTGCTCAAATCAGAAGATATAGGAGTGTTTCCATGTTTGCTCTCTTTTCTTGTGAGCCATAAACCTGGATCAAATCCCACAAGCCTGACAAGATTTTCTGTACAGAAGTCCTGTTCCATACCATCTGTTTATTCTCATGCACTCCCTAACTTCAGAACATGCAGCTTTCAAATAGGGAAACCTATTGTTCTCTCTGTGCACTCTGGTCATTTGTAAGGAAATTGGGGTGATCAGGTGTCCTTGAAGTGCAACAACCCAGCTCATGAAGGCTGTCATGGACCCTCTTTCTTCTGGACAAAACTGCCCACATGAGCACTATTATACGCAACCATGGGCATCAATTTCAAAAAGCACATAAAAAAAAAAAAGTAAAAACTGCAGTGCAGTATCTTGAACTATGTTCTGTAATAGAAAAGGGACATTAGTGAAAAATCTGGTGAAAACCCAAAGAAATTTGTAATCCAGTGAAGATATTGTATCAATAATAATTTATTAGTTTTGATAATGAACTTTACATGCCTTGTTAGCACTAGAGGAAGCTGGGTGAAAGATATATAATAATTTTTGCCCTAACTTTGCAATGTTTCTGTAAACCAAAAAGTATTCAAAAATAAAGATTGACTAAAAAATTAAAAATGAATGAAAATCGGCCTTGAAAAATATCAAAAGAATGCAAGATACTGGCCAATTAGTTGGGATACGGTGTCAGCAGCTACAGTAGGGATCCATATAGGTTAAGGACAAGTACAAGATCACAGAAATGTGAGTGATGTGATGTGTATAGCACATATGTAGAGTGCTTGCAAGTACCTTAAATCTTTCAATTCTCGCAATAATTTATAAACCAGAAACTATTTATCTACCCATTTTATAGATAAGAAAACTGAGGTTGAGAACACTTGAACTGCTTCCCAAAGGCATCAAGTGATGGAGATACAAAACCAACATTATAAGCTTAGGCATTTCAGCTCCTAGTCCTGTGCTGTTAACTTTGATCATCCTGCAAGTAAGGTAAGATGCAGTAAAAGCCAAAATGATGCTAAGGGCATGTATAGGAAAGATGAATCTGAAATTGTCCTAGCAAGTGGAGTCATGTACACAAATTTTAACAGCAACAGCAGAAAGAATGGAAATGATCTGGGTTTTGATTCTTGCTCCATTAACTAGCCGTGACAACTTCATCCATCACCAAAAATGTTTAAGTCTCTGATTTTATGTCTTTAAAAAGATGACAGTGATGATTATTTTCCAAGTGTGTTCCAAAGCTATGATTCCACCATTGTAAGGTATAGTATGTGTTGAAGTTGCATAAGGTTGATGATTTGGACACTCCACCAAAAAAAAAAAAAACAAACATGGAAAATACTGGTTTATATGGAGTCAAAATGGGTTGCTATGGGAACAGCATTAACAAAGGTATTTAATTCATTAATTCAGTCTAAAAGCTGAGTAATTCAATATTTAAGAAATAAGTCTAGCAAGTCATCTAATATTTTATAGGGTAATAAAATAAAAAGTACTTGTTTTAATTTAATAGTAAATATAACTTAATGCCACAATAAATCATTAATGAGTGGAAATTTTTTGAATACCTAAATGTGCTAGACAGAGAATCAAAGCTGATGAAACAGAAATGAATAATATCTGATTTCTGACCTCAATGTTTAAGAAATGCAGTTAGTGAAGGTGATATAGACTTAAAAGATTATTCAATGAAAAGATGATGAGTGAGACTGAGAAAGTCTGAAGAGTATGGACCATCTAACTCAGACAAAGGAAAACAGAACATTTTTTCAAATAGAGAAAAGCGGGAGAACATTCTGGAAAAAGAGAATGTAAAGAAGTTGGGATGGGCCATCAATATAAATTTAGCATGATTGGTGAAGACCAAGAAAGAGAATCAAATGAGGTCTGTAAACAGGAAGCCACTATGATTTGATATTATTTTGGAGAATGACATAAACTATACTACTATGCACTGACCTAATCAGGTCACATCTGGAATATTAGGTTCAGCTATAAGTGTTCCATTTTGAGAAGGGCACTGAGAAACAGGAGCACATGCAAAGGCTGCTGAGATGGCAAATGAGTTAAAAACCCTCTAAAGAGATGATAAAATTGCATTTTAAACTAATTTCTATAGTCAAAAGCTACCCCCTAGTTTTCACTGCCAAACCCACGTCCCCTGACAATTTCACCTGAATCCAATGTTTTCTCCATTCCTGTGAATTAGGGCTTTAATGTTTGTGAATGGAAAAGCAGAAGGTTGGATCAAGTGCAAGCATGTGAGAGAAGGAAAAGTCAACAGGAGAATGGAGGATGACCCAAGAGTGTCTTCTTCTCACCAGTCTGGATTAATATGGATCCACTTTGGAAAGAAGGGAAGAAGCTGGAAGAATTGCTGAGGGAGCTTTACAAGCTGACTCAGAGTTGCTCCTGGCATCTGGAGATAATTTAAGGCAGAAAGCTGAGGAAGACATCCTTTGCTTTTCCTTTGTATGGTCTCTAGTACAATTGTCTGTTGGCTTATTTACTCTGAAGAAATCTTGGAGTATCTGAGACATATTCTTGGCATGCCTTTGGGCAGTTTTTAGCAGGCAGTGAGGCACAGGGCTATTGTTATGGTTTAGATTTCAGGTGTCCCCCCTGAGCTTCTGTGTTGACGCAGGTATATTCAGAGGTGAAATGATTAGATTGTGAAAGTTATAACCTTATCAGTCCATTCTAGTTTGAACAGACTGAATGGGTAGTAAGTGTAAGCAGATGGGGTGTGACTAGAGGAGGTGGGTCACTAGGGGTGTTTCCTGGAAGGGTGCATATTCCCTGTGGTCCCTTTCCCTTGCGCTCTCTGCTTCCTGGCCACTGTGAACTGAGCAGTACTTTTCCACCATGCCACCTTCTGCCATGATATTCTCCATCACCTTAGGTTCAGAGCAATGGAGTGGGCCCACCATGGATTGAACCTCTGAAATGATGACACAAAACAAACTTTTCCACTAAGTTGTCCTTGTCAGGTATTTTGGTCACAGAGATAAAAAAAAGCTGACTAAAGCAGCTATCATGCTTACTCATTGACTTAAGCAGTTAAAACTGCTTTAAAATTCAAAAATTCCTTTGAAAACCACCAGATAGAACCAAAGGCAATGTGGGGATGAGGTCAAAGTCCTGCCACCTTACAGATGGAAATAGTCAAGTCAATAAACAATGAGCTATCCATCTACCATGCTTTACCTTAAGAGGGTAGATTAAAAATGATTAAATTCTGTTACAAAGAAGGAAATACTATAGGAGTGGGTCAGGCACAATAAATAAAAGTAATACAAAGGAAGATTTCATCTGAACACGAAATTAAAACAAACTAGAACTTGAACCTATACAAAATCAAATACTGGAACAAGTAAATATTATCACTGAAGGTATTCAGGAAGGAGAAATATGGCTATCTGTTCAGGAGTGTATCTTAGTACTTAGAGTTAGTCTTAATCTGGATTTTATACTTTTCTACAATGTACTTGCTGTGTGACCATGAACAAGCCTTTCTGAGACTGGGTTGATTAATCTGCAAGCAAGAATTATAACCACATTTTTAGAATCAGAAATACTATATATGAAGCATCTAACACAGTATCTGATATTCAATAAGTGTTCAATCCATGGGAACTGAGAGTTTCTTATCACATTATTGTCACCATAATCTCTTCAAAGGATAAAGTTAAAGGATACTATTAGTCAGTTTGGGTATATATATATATATATCTCAGTCAGACTGGTGGCTTAGACAACAATATTTTTTCTCAAAATTCTGGAGGTTTCATGTCCAAGATCAGTATGCCAAAATGGTCAGCTCTAGCGAGGGCCATCTTCTTGGTGCAGATGGCATCCCTCTTGCCATATCCTGACGTCTTTCCTAGGAACATGTGGGTAGAGGGAGTCATCTCTCTTCCTATTCTTACAACAGCTCCAATCCTATCAGGGTCCACCCTTCTGACTTCATTTAACCTTAATTACCTCCCCAAACTCTATCTCCAAATATAGTCACACTGGCGATTTAGGGCTTCAATATGAATTTTGAGGGATACCATGCAGTCCATAGCAAACACTAAGAACTGGATTTCCACATTTCAAAAGCACTCTGCAGTTGACAGACCTTTTATTTCTCTTAATTCTGTTTCCTACTCCTTCTCCACCACCTTTGCCCCGATCTTTCCAAGTCCCAGTCCTCACAACCTTTTCATCATTGCTCCCCCAGATCTGCTTTCTTAAAGCTCAAGACTAAGTAAGATACCCTCGTGACACCCTCGTTAACCCATGTAACACTCTGTATCTCTCTTCCGCAGCATTTCACGAAATTGAATTAAGCATTTTGAGTCTTTTCTCAATGTCCCTGTCCTCTAGTACTGCTCTAAGCTCCACTGTGACTCAGAGAGCTTCTGTCTTTTCCACTTCTATTTCCTGAGCTAATACAGTTCTGTTACACAATGTTTTACATTATCAATAAAAAGTGAATGTGAAGTAAAGTCTTTACATACTTCAACTCTCAGCACTCTTGTACTTGCTATCTACTTGAAATCCAACCAACAAAACTTTTATCTCCTGAAGTGAATCGTTTGCTTCCTTCCAAGTTTACATTGTCCATGTTTCTGGTATAACACTAACCAAACCATATCACAGTTAACTGTATTTGTAAGACCATCTCCCCCCAAAAAAAATCATAAATGCCTTGATGAGACTTGTGAGGAGTTGCTATGGAAATTTTTAATGAAATTAAGTTACTTGGTATTTGAAGGCAAATCCAAAAATGTTTGAACTTTCCTTGTGCATTAATCCATCCAAAGCTAAACATCATTATTTACTATTAAGAAGATGGAATATACATGAGACAAGTTTCAAATTTCACTGTTTGATTTTCAGTTTAATTTAGCTGGGGTTGAAGAATATGACATTGTCATGGGACCAAAGTAGGACGGCAACATTTAAACTAAAAGTTAATGTGGAAAAGAAGCTGGGCGCGGTGGCACACACCTATAATCCCAGCAGCTTGGGAGGCTGAGGCAGGAGGATCACGAGTTCAAAGTGAGTCTCAGCAACAGAAAGCACTAAGCAACTCACTAAGACCCTGTTTCTAAAAAGATACAAAATAGGATGGGGATGTGGCTCAATTGTCTAGTGCCCCTGAGTTCAATCCCAGGTAACCACCTCCCAAAACAAAGTTAATATGGAAAAGTAACTTTGGGCAACTATCACATCTTCAAGTGGCACAAGGAACAAGTTTGAAGAGCTTGACACTGAATCTATTGTATGATCAAGTAAATGGCAACTGTGTAGACATATTAAAGTCACATTGCATTAATTCTTTATAAAACCAACACACACACACATACACACACTCTTCTGTACTCCAATGGAGGCCCTTCATTATATAATTTTACTGATTCCGAAGACTACAAATCCTTGACACATAGAGCATTAATAAAATTCACTTTTGTTCTGAGCATGACTAGAGTGAAACATAAAGATGCATTCACATGACCTTGTTCATCTTGCTATGAAGCACTCAGAATTTTGATTCTCAACAGGCAAACTGATAAGATGATAGGAATACACATGAAACAGTGAGGTGTGTGGTTTTAGCTATCAACTTCTGTAGCACAGGACAGTGATGTGCAAGAGTTCACTACAGTCTAAGACTGTAGGTTCAGGAACTGATTCCATTAGTTCCACAGGATGTCCATGACATGCTGTAATAACCCCTGATCAAGCATCTCAATCTTTGTTTCTAATCCAGATATTACCTTGTGCTCTCCTGAAAAACACAAAATGTGAGTTTGTTAATGTCAATCCATAAACTAAATATTAGTGCACCGTATTTCTCTTTCTATGTTAAAAAAAATTCTAAGTGTGGTGGCACATGCCTGCAATCCCAATGGCTCGGGAGCCTGAGGATCACAGTTCAAAGTCAACCTCAGCAATTTAGCAAACCCTAAGCAACTCAGTGAGGCACTGTCTGTAAATATAATACATAAAAGGACTGGGGAGGTGGTTGAGTGGTTAGGTGTCCCTGGGTTCAACCCCAATACCAATAAATAAATAAATAAATAAATAAAAATAAGTTTAAATTCATTTTTTAGACATTTGTTGGAATGTTGGTTTATGTTGAATAGACGTACGCTACCATACTATTAAGTCACTTTTATTATAATGTGCACAAAAAGACATAAAAGGAAAATAAATTTAATATTAAATGAAAAATCTTTATAAATTCTTTTAATGTATTATTGATACAACATTGATTATGCTTTAACTGATACAAATCTAATACAAAATAAATGGTAAAAATGAATGCTGTAACAAACATAATCATTTAAACCATGATACCTAATTTTAAAGTCTTCTCAAAGTTTAAAAAGAAACTTTATGGGATGGAAGAAGGTTATAGAAGAAATACATTATTTGCCATTTTTTTATTACCACTTACAGATATTTAAAGGGTGTGGCTTTAAGTGGGCTCGTAAAATTTCATCTTTTGACATGTTAACAAAAATATTAATTTATCCAAATTAATGTAAATGTGTTACTTTTATTTTTAATAAATTTATCCAAATTTTTAAAAAATGAGTGTTATTTTTCTATTTTTAATAAATTGATTTAAAATATGTCCAAATAATTTTGGAATATTTAATTTTTTAAAATTCTATTCATAAGTTTTTAAGTATGTAGAAATGAGGGATTTTTTTAAACTGAAGACACACTTGAATACTCTCTAGCAACCAGAGCTACACAATTCCCGGCATACTTTTTCTAAGTATTCTGTCCAGAGCATATATGCTTTTGTAAAGATTTCTTTCCCATCATCACCATGCAGGGAAATTTAAATATAGAGATTTTCATAACCACTTGTGTAGCTGTGGTTATATCAAAACTGTTAGTCATTACTGTCAGCTTACTATTTGAAATTCTCATCTTTTATAAAAGGAAAGTGCATAAGTTTATGAACCCTTTGGTAACTTTTTTTTTTCTTTTTAATGCTGGGGATCAAAACAGGGCTTTGTGTATGCTAAGTACCTACTGTACTAATGAGTCACATCCAGTCACTTTGTTCTGTAACTTTCTTTTTTAATTTTATTCTTGTGTGAGCCCTTTGAAAATATTATGTATAGAAGTTAGGTCTCACCAATATCTACTCTCCTTTTTTTTTAGTGAGAGAGCCTCCAAACTTTAGCTGGGGCATCAATAAATGGTTATTGTTAACATTTTTAGACTCCCTTGCAGCTAGGTATGTCCATGGAAATAAATGCTGGCAGATGGGAAGTGAGATTAAGTGTAACAGAAGACTTCCTGATTGTCCCGTCTTCTTCAGATCCCTGGTCCTCAATAGCCAGTAGGTGGATAGGGTACTTAAGTGTCTTAACCATACAAATGGCAGAACCACCTTGAAGATGACAGAGTAAGGAGACATAGTGAACAAAGTCTTCACCATCATTAAACTGACAGTTTAGTCCCAGATGACAGAATTTAGATTATCCTTTGAGAAACAGAAGAACAAAAATAAAAATCCTAAAACCTTCTTTCTGCCTCATAGAGGATTGTCTTCAGCAACTGAACTTTGAAGAATACTACTCAAGAGAATCTACTTTTCAGAAATCTAAATATGAGCAACTGGTAAAATAAAACAAGAGGCAGGAACCAAGGAGGACTACTCATCCAACAAAAGGGACTAAGGGACTAATTTATTTCCTTATTTTTCTTACATTCTGCTTTCTTTTAATTCTGGTTCTCTAGTTAATTTTGCCTTAAAGCTTAATTTCAGACAACTTTATTTGTTCAAATATAGCTTTTATATAGTTGTTTTAAAGAAAGCATGCACAATTTTTACCAAAATGCTGCATTATAAATAGCTCATTCGCTTATTATTAGACAATTTATTTAACACTTGTATTAGTTGGGGTTTTCCAGAGAAACAGAATCAATAGGAAGGAAGGAAGGATGGATGGATGGATAGATAGACAGATAGATAGATAAAGAGGAGATTTGTCATGGGAATTGACATAAGCAATCAAAAAGGCAGAAAAGATGCCTTCTACAAGTTGGAGAAACCAGTGAGGGGAAGTGTAATTCTGTCAGAACTCCACAGGACCCTGAGTACTTTTGAGATGTGGAGGAGTCCTAAGAAGACATTGTTTAAGAGCCAAATATCTGATAGGATCGCCTCCTTCCACAGATAAGACAGTGAGACTCCACGTGTGAGTAGAGTCTGGCTCCAGGTTATCCAAGTAATCAAACACAGAGCCTAGACCAGACCCCAACCCTCTCTGCTCTTTCTCTGAGCTGAACTGGAAAGAAGAAAGATGTCTCAGCACATTTAAGCACCTAAACCTGATTTGATGTGAAAATCTGGTCCAAGTAGACTGGCAGTTAATGAAAATGAGTGAGGGAGAGTGAGGAGCAGTCATTTCTCGATAGGTCTCAAAGTGGACAAATGCCATACAAGACACACACACACACACAAACTTAAATAAAAGGTTTCCAGAGATAAACAGAATTAACAAAAAAAGTAGCCTGCAAATACCAATACTTCTTTATACCGTAAGTCTCCACCGCCAGTGAAATGAATGTTTTAACAAAGACCACAATACTTTCAAAAGAAATAAATCATGAGTGAAATAAACACAGAGTATCATGCAGCTCCCCTGTGAGTAATAAGAGCACCATGGCCCTCTTTGAAGGAAAGCAGTCACAACTTGGACCCTAGGACGTATTCCATGCATCTATCATAAATCAACGCCAGTCTCCAAAGGAGAAATACCCCGTGGAAGCGGGACCTCCTAATTGCTCACCTCCAAAGGAAACCCAAACTTGGAGTTAAATATCCCGTATTTGAGTCAAACCAGAATCTTCTCCAGGTACATTCAGATACATGCTTATTATTCCATATCCTGTGGAATCCTACAAGGTACAGGCCAAAGTTGGCAAGGGGAGAGCATGATAATAAATCCATATAAAGTTTAGGAAGCAAACTATTGAAAGCAACTCCATTCCCAACAGCACCTTAGGGTGTTTCCCTTGAAATTCCACGTCCAGCAGATTTGTGGAAATGGAGAGTGTGGTGGACTCTTGGATCCAAACAACTAGCATCTCAAGCCAGAGATCAGGATGGCACTTGGATCACGAGAGCTGGTGTGGAGCAGCCCCACTGGGTGTGCAAACAAAAAATAAAGAAACAACTGATAATTGCAGGAACACACAATGGTCAACTAAATTAAAACTCGAATCAAGAAGAAAACCATTTTAAAATGATTAGAGAACTAAATGTTTTCCCTAAGAAATCAAATTCAGAACATTCTTTAGAATATTAGAATATCTTTGAATGAAATTTCTTCTTTCTACCCCCACTTTAAAATATACTATCACATATTGGTTTTTATTTTCACAACATTAATCATGATATAAAGTATGTATTTATATTTATTTGTCTTTTTGTCTTTGTTGTTGCTTTTTTATTTTGAATTTCTTTAGTTTCCTCTCCCATTCGCAGAATATAAACTATGTGAGGGTTGCCTATATCCCCAGAAAGTGGAACAATGCCTACTACACACAGGATCTTAAAAAAATATATGTTGAATGTACAAATGTATGAACAGGGATCAACCTCTCCTCTATTTAATTTCTCCTCTCTTCTCTTCCAAGTCCCATGTGAAAGCCTCTCCTTGGCACATACTAAAGAGAAACCATATGGGGAATAGGCTCTGGGAATATAGTTCCTTATTTCTTCCCTGCCTAAGAACGTGCTGGTGGTGAATCTAAGCTGAAAATAGACAATCCGTCATGAGGGAGGTGGAAATGTACTCTGAATCTCATGGCAGGCTCTCTTTGTGCCACTTCACAGAAATAGTTGTTAAAAGTGCCCTAATAATTGCCAGAGTGTCATCAAGCATAGATGCACATGCCCTGTTCTCCTATAGGAAAAGACTCTGAAAGTTTGTTTTAAAAAAAAAAAAAAAAAAAAAAAAAAAAGGAAGTCACCCAACAGGCAGAGGCATTATGGCCATATGAGCTGAAACCAGAAGTGAATACAGTAGGGCAGAACAAAGAAGGGTTGTTGGGGTGGTTGTTGGGGTGGTTGTTTTAACTGATTTTCTAATGCTTAATGAGCACCGCTCCTGATGTCAGAACAGACAGAAAAGGAGTCTGGCTTTAGCTACCTGCAGGTGTGTGAGCAGCTAATGGAAGTGACAGCTAGGATGACATACAACCAGGGTGTTGAAAAATGAATTATCCATGTGGTTTAAATGGGCCAAATGATATATTGGAACACCATGCGGTTTGACACAAAGCATGGCATTCAAGATGGAAGATCCAAATCCTAACTTTGGCTCTAACACAGACCACTTTTACAAGACTGAATGAGTCATTTAAACCACACGATGCTGTGGTTTCTCCCTCAGTCAAATCAGTGTATCAAAATGTATTGCCCAGTCACAACACAGGATGTTGGGAGGAAACAAGGAATGGAGCAACAAATGCAGCCTATTCTGCACACTGCAAGGTGCATGCTTTGTGCAAAATAATGGCTCTTATGTATAATTGTCGAGTCAAGACTCCTGCACAATTATTCTGTTTTTCTCAAACTGAAACCCCCACTTTTCTAATCTGGTGTAATGCATTTGAAATATTAAACTTCACTACCCAAATTCTGCGTTCCCTCTCTTTATGTCCAATTTTCTTGACGTGTTGCAAACATTTAGAGTCGAAGAATCCACTTTAGTTATGCCAAATAGTTTGCAGTGTTTGGTCATAGCCTGCAAGATCCCTTCAGGCCAGAAGTATTCGTCCTAGTCCCTGTATTCACAATCTTATATTTAGACCTTGCCAACAGGCCGTTTAGGTTGCTCCAAATCAAATAAACTCTGAAGCCCACACAGTAAGTATTAGATCATTACTGAGCTGGTGGTACACAGGCTGAAGGTGCAAACAAAACTCAGGGCAAAAGGGAATCACCAGACATGAATTAGACACAGAGGCAATTATGGCATAATGGAAAAGAACAAGACAAGGAGTCAAAGTAGCTGAAGTTAAATACCAGTTCTGTCACTTAAGGTGTGACCTTCACCAATCTGGAAGAGCACTTTGGACCTCAGCTATTAAACTGGAATATTGGTTTACACCAGTTGAACAAAGGAAAAGGACAAACATTAATCAACTCACCAGGCACTGAGGACCTGTCTGAGTCACATTGCTTGGAGCTTAATTATAGCACTAACTTTAACTGTGTGACATTAGGTAAGATACTTAAACTTTCTGTGCCTCAATTTTCTTATCTCTAAGACAAGGACAATAACAGAGACTGCCTTACAGGAGTTTCTGTGAGAATAAAATAAGAATCTTAGATAAACCAATTAGAAGAGGCTGTGGTAAACAGTAGCCTTATTGTTATTACTACTATGTACCAAACATACAGGACACAAAGATCAAATCAGATGGAAGAAGATCCATGATCAAAAGAAGTCATAATGTATACCCAGTGAATGATCTCCTAAAGTCTATCAGAGATTTGTGATTCCTGTGATTTTAGTTTTGCCCTCTGGTTTTTGTCCTTACAGACAAGGAAGTTTCAAGAACACTGGGTGTTCATGGTAGAGAGGTTCCTTGTCTGCCAGTGCAAACTGTCCCTCCCATAAGAAGCCCCATCAGTGACAGTACCTTTAGCTCTCAATGGCAATTGTCGTATCACAGAAAACTAACCACTGCGGGAGCAAGAAGCAAGAGTGATGATGGGTGTAAGGAAATTTCCACAGAACCACACCAGACACGGGAAATCACATAAGGGAATTTATTAAGCAAACAGAGTGTCTCCCTGCAGGGTAAGAGAGAAAATGAGGGAAAAAGAGAAAGGAAAAGAAAGGGCGCGCGCTAGAGAGAGTGGAAAGCGAGGAGGATAGAGAAAAGCGAGGAGGACAGACAGAAGGAAGGGAGAAGATGGCGGGGAAGCTACAGTAAAACAGTTGAATTCTGCCGGGCTAACAGGGGACCCATATCGGAGAAGGACACTTGCAAGCTGACTGATGAACCAATAGCTAGCTAGGATGTTCACAGATTGACAAATGGTTGGGAGGAAGGGAAAATGGCTGCACCTGATGACGGGGAGAGCAGCTTTATACATTACAATGGTCACACCAAGGAAAAAGTGGATTTTATCACCTTGTTAGGCTAAGACCAAAGCAGACAATACAATGAAAAATTCCATTTGTTCTTTCTGGGGATTTGCATTTCATTGGAGAGTCTCATGATAGAGAATCAAAAAGGAGTTTTAATGAACTCTAAATTACAGACACTTTGAAAATGCTAGTGTGCTAAGTTTTCACCCAACACTTCATAATAACAATCGTTTTTAGTCCACTGAGGTTACTATCACAGAAATACCATGAATGGAATGGATTGCAAACAATGAACGTTTATCTCTCACAGCTCCAGTGGCCAGGAAGTTCAAGGTCAAGGCACCAACCAACAGAGTCAGTGTCTGCTAAGGGCCCTCTTCCTTTAACTGTGTCCCCGTGTGGCAGAAGAGACAACAGACTCCTGCAGGCCTCTTATGAGCACACTAATCCCATTCATGACGATTGTTCACTCATGACTTCTCACTTCCCACAGGATCCGCTTCTTAAATTCACCGCAGTGGAGAGAAGTTTCAACACATGAACTTGAAGGCTCACACACTCGGCCCTTGGTAACTTAAAGAAGTTCCTGTCCTCAATGCTCTACCTTCCTCCTGAACTCCTCTCTCCGCAGACCTCCTTACTGAGACCCCACATCTTCTGTGACAGACATTCTCCACTGGCTTCCTGTTACCAAATCTATAAACTCACCTTCATCGCTTCCTCTTCCCTTTATCTTTGAACATCATTCTTACTTAAAGAGCTATTCTTTATCTCTAAGACCATGCCTCTGTAATAAACCCATCCAATCTTCCCTGCTATGGCTCCTATATGTAATTACCTCCTTCCCTTCCTGCAGCTACAAAGCCCCTTCCCACTGGCTCTCCACTTTTGTTTTATACGAACTTAATACAGAGTTGCACACAGCAAAATGCAAAAGAAAAGGGGAAAAAATTCTCTCCACTCAGTCCTCTAACTTCAACTCTATCTTTTTCATCTTCTTAAAAGTTTCAATTCTCAATGTGGTTATCTACGATTGACATCTGTTTCTTCACTTCCCCTTTTCTCTTTAACTCCTTCAAAGCAAGTTTCTGTTCCACTGAAACTATTCTTTCTGAGATATCCAATGATCTCCATTCCTATCTCTGAGTACCACTGACTCCCTCTCAACTTTTATCTTGGTTGACCTAGGAACAGCATTTGACCTTGTTAACCGCTTCCTTAGAAAAAAGAAACAGAAAATACACACGCTTTTCACTAAGTATGAGGACTTAATGTGCTGTCTTCCCACGTACTTCTTCAGCTATCTTGCCCTGGCTCTTTGCCTGCTCCTTCTTATCTACCCCTTTCCTCAAGGTTGAAATTGAGCAACACTAGCCCCAGAACTCCACGCTCCTTTCTCCACACACCACCCAAGAATGTCCATGTCTTTAACATACATCTAGTCTGGACTGAACTTCAGAGCCACATAACTACACATGTGGTCCACATCTCTACCTGAAACGTCTCACAGGTTATTTAAAGTCAGTTTTCCAAGATTGGTCATCATATCTATAGTGACCCAAGTGCCCAAGCCAGAAATAATCCTTGACTCCTTCCTGACATCTAATCAAATGACTTCCAACTTTTCATTTCTCATTTTACCTGTCATTTTCTAAGAAGAGACTTCCTTAGATCCAGAGTTATAATTAGCTCCCTTCCCCTTCCCCTTCTTCTCCAACTCTCTTTATATAAATCCAAACCATCATTTTCTTCTGCTCACATTTACACTCATCAGAATAGAATATGTGAAATATCTGTCTTCACCGTCAAGAAACTTAGATAGATGAATGAGAAGACAATCGGATACATGCATGGAAAGGAGGAATAAAAGAAAGAAGGTAGGATAGAAGGGAGAAAGGCAGGAAGTTATATAGGATTGAAGGAGGAAACAAAGGAAAGAAGGGCAAAGAACTAAAATACATTTCGAAGTCTTCAGAATAAAAATAATTTAAGGCAGATGAGGGAATGAAATTCTGTAAGAGAAATACCATTTTTATAAAAAGATTTTGAACAGAACTCACAGGTGCACAAAGCAAAGAATAAATTAAGAGAACTCTTGAGTGAGGATCATGGTCATATACTGAGGTATTTTAAATTTGCTCAGGGAAGTGTCATTTCATATAGTCGTTTGCTGGTTATCAACCCTGTGATTTTAAACATCTGTCTTAGTTCTTCTGTGTCTTAATTTCTTTATCTGTAAAATGGGAGCAATGATTGTAAAAACCTTATAAGATTGTTATAAGAATTAAATGAGCTAATATTTACAAGATCTTGGGAATATGCAGAATGTTAGTGGTCATTAGTGTTGTTAGTTTAAAGGAGAGACTTTCATGGACAACTTTCCTTCACAAGTTCACTCAGCCCAGCTAAACTTCCCTTTGCAGATAATCCCTTTGTAATAGTCTAGGACCAAATATGCTCAAAATAGAGGATGTAACCCCAAATACATACACAACTTCAACTGATAGCACTCCACAGATATGTCTTAAGAATTAATGCCTCTGTGATTTTATTACTCTTGACTCTCTGTATTATTTATGGTTCTTTAGAGAAACAGAACCAAAATTATATATTTTTAAATCATACAAGATTATTTATAATCATACACAATTACATATTCAAGAGATTATTTTATCCTATTTTGTTATATATATTACATGTAATAGATAACATATAAATATATATATATACATATATGTCATGCTTTAGATATGTGGTATCCTTCAGAAACATGTGTGAGACAATGCAAGATAGTTTAGAAGTAAAATGATGGATTATGAGAGCCTTAACCTAATTGGTGCATTAATCCTCTTGAATTGATTAACTGGGTGATAACTACAGGCAGGTAGGGTATGACTAGAAGAGGTAGGTCCCTGGAGGTATGCCTTTGGAGTACATTTGCTATCCCTGGTGAACAAAGCTCTCTCTACTTCCTGGTGTCCTTGTCTTGAGCTGCTTTCCTCATCCACACCCTTCCACCATGATGTTCTGCCTCACTTTGGGGTCCAGAGCAATGGAGTTGGCCATCTATAGACTGAGACCTCTGAAATGGTGAGCACCAAATAAACTTTTCCTCCTCTAAAATTATTCTTGTCAGGTCTTTGGGTCACAACAGAGAAAAATTTGACTAGAACAATATTCTATTTTATACACATTCCTGGGAAGACATTTATCATACATGTAATATGTTATAAATACAACATATATAACCTTACATACCTCATGCAACAATGGAAACTGAGAAGTTCCAAGATCTGGAGTTGCCAAGCTGCAGACCCAGTAGAACTAGTGGATACTTTGAAAACCTGAGAGGTGGAGAGCCACAGGAGTAGTTTCCAGGCCTGATCTGAAGGCCTAAGATCCAAGAGGACAAGAGATCATCCATGTCCCAGCTTGAAGCAGTCAGAGTTAATTCAACCTTCCTCTGCCTTTTTGTTCTACTCAAGCCTGGACAGATTGGACGATGCCGCCCACACTGCAGGGAGCAATCTGCTTTACTCAGTTCACTAACTCAAACGCTAATCTCTTCTAGAAACACGCTCACAGGCAAACCCAGAAATAATGTTTAACCAGCTCTGTGCATCGCTTGGCCCAGTCAAGTGGACATATGCAATTAGCCATTGCAATCTGGAACACCTGCTCCTCGCCTGCCACACAGCAACCAGCTCTCCCCTCCATTTCTCACACTTGGGCCACCTGAGGACATTATTCTCTTCATAACTCCTGAAGTCCTTTGTTACAACTCTAACTACTACAAAATTCAGGGTTCAAATCTGCCTTGCGAAAACAATCTCTTCTTAATTTGTCTTTGATTACCTATCATCTAGCAGAGAAGATACTAAATTTATGCTCAATTTATGTTTATTCATTTAAACTGGTAAAGAGGTATAGATGTTTATTAGTCTGAACACTAAATATGAAGATTTGGGTCTATTTTTTCATGAAACTGAGAGAGCTTTTAAGAAATTCCTTGAATCTATTAGAGTGCCAAGTGCAAATCACATCCTTGGAGGGAGGGAAAAGAGATGCATTATTCTCTACTAGAAAATGAGAAAAAGTAATAGTTAAAGATTGATTGTAGTTCTTGCGAAAAGAAAAAAAAAAAAAAAACACTGATACTTATTATTAGGATTTAAAAAAAAAAAAAATTCAATGACATGGTCATTCCCTTAGACTTTTTCTCAAACCACATTATGTGAAGTACCCAAAGTGACTCTGGAGACAGTTTAGGGAAAACACTGTGTTTGTGTATAATATTAATAGTTCAACATGTTGAAAGTGATTTAATGCTGTCTTAAGCTAAGCTGGGAACACAAAACCTTTCAAGAGGGATTACTGGGTCTACTGATAAGCACTGGCATAGGGAACTTCACCAATTCTTCCTACAAGGCATTTAGAGAACACTGCAAACTCAGTTGAAGGTCACTATGTGCATACTATATTGGTTGAGCTCCAAACATGCATTAGGTGGTACTGAAAATGTGTTAATCATAGGAAGTGTGAAGCATCCCCTTCCTTCACAGAGTTTTCTGTCTGGTTGGGGAGGATACAAGTAAAGAAGTAACTTCAATGGACTTGCTTCTCTGAGTAATAAAGAAATAACACAAAGGAAAGTAATGAATGTGAAAGATCAATGATCCAAGGAAACCCCATATGGAAAGTCATGACCCTTTAGCAAAGTATTGATATTTGTTTAAAAGTTTCATTCTTTATTAACCAAGTAAGCACATTTTAACTACTGAAACATTGGAAAGTACGGAATAAAATAACACCTGCAATCTAATACCACCACCTAGAGTTACATATAATAAAATTTTAGATGTTTTCCATTATTTTTCCATTCACTTCTTTTTCATGGTTTTGAACTAACACTATATCTTATGCTTATTCTTGACAGCATGTAAAATAGACATTTTTACCAATCCAGTGAACTTAAAATATATTGGTAAACTTTGCATCTTTTTACAAACATGACTTTTATGAATTCACCATGTTAAATTCTTTTCTAAACTAGTAGTCCTCCTTATCTACAAGGAAGATATCTCAAGACCCCAGTGGATGCCTGAAAAAATGGGTAGTCCTGAGTCCCCTAAGAAATAATTATCTTCCCAAACATTTCCCCTCACTTAAAATGAGAACTTTGTTCAGAAATGGCAGATGAAAGAATGTGATTTAAAATAATAATAATAAAGTTTTTACTGTATAATCAGCATTAAAAATGTGCCCCATGGCAGGAGATGCTTTTTAGGTCCCTGAGGAGACCACTGGCATACAGTAGTGAGTCCCACAATCCACAGGCATAGTTTCTTGCTATTCCATAAAAATAAGTCAGATGAGGAGGGATTTGCAGGGTGGCAAGGGTAGGAAACAGCTGAAAAAGTAGGTACAAACCAGATCATGAATGTGATTTTATGTCATGATCAGTAACTTATCTTTAAATCCAGAAGGCAATGGAAATTCAATAAATGTTTGCTTAATGTAATTGATTTACCCACTTAGGAAGAGTTTGCTTCCTTAAGTAAATAAGACCAGTAATGAAATATCTAGTGAGGGCCCAGCTGAAAATATTCTTTCCTCAGGAAGTATACCTTATTCTCATAGCTGAAATTAGAGAAGCCTGCCTATTCAATTTACTCAGGACTTCTAATCAATTAATCCACAAAACCATAGCCACAAATACCTCTTACATGATAAACACACATTGAGTATTAGTTTATTTGAAAACATAGACAAATGCTTTAGTTACAATCTTTTGGTTAGGGTTGAATCCTTTTCTTGAATAGGTATTTGTTGATCAGAATCCTATCTGCTCTTTTGCATAGACCAAACCCATCATTCATAACATATGACACCCATTTTTTTGGTTTTTTAATATAGAATTCATCATCAAAAATCTTAACAAAATTTTATTTCTATGACTTTTTCAACTTTCAAAACTTCTATTGCTAACTCAATAGTAACATTTTCTTAATAACTCACATATCAATTCTTTTTAAAATCTGAATCCAGCTTAGATTTTATTGTAAAAATAAACTTCATTTAACTCTCTTAATATTTAATGTGTTGAGTAGTCACATTTTAACTCTCTTAATATTTAATGTGTTGAGTAGTCACATTTATTAGTGAAACTGGCCTAATCAGGTTTGCAAACTCTCACAACTGACTCTTGGGAATCATCACAAAGAAAGGAGCAAAATGGCCAGGCCATTTTGTGCACTTCAGTTAGTCTGCTTTGCAGAGTGGTTGGAGAGCCCTGGCAAGCCAGGCAAGACACAGTGGAGTACTGCAAAGGAAGTTACCAACAGGCTTTCTCCTTTCTCCAAATGTCCAAAGTCCTTTATCTAAAATTCTCATCACTGTCTCTGCAAATGTATTAAGAACCTGACTCCCCCCACCCCACCAAATAACCCATTCCTCTTACATTTTTGTGTCCATTACATAAAAACTTTCATTATACTTTTATCTTATTGGCAAAGCAAAAAAGTTGAGCCAATTTCACAAGGGTTTGTAAAAACATAAAAACTGTTCATATTGATAATGATTTTGATACTGGTCTTGGAAATCAGAATTCGGTCCTCATTCCCTCAGTGTTGAAAATTGAACACCCAAGAAATGGCAAGCCAAGCATAAAAAGTAAGTTTTATTTAAGAAAGAGACCGAACAGAGGTAACAGACTTTTCCAGAGAAAAGTCGGGGCCCAGAGCTGGGTGTCCTGGGGAGGGTTTGCGTCTTGCCTTTTATAGATCCCAGATTTCCTCTCCCTCCCCACCTACTCTTTCTTCCCTGTGTACCTGCCTAAGGGCAGGAAAGAGCATCCCAGGGGGTAATCATTAGCAACTCCTTGTGGGGGGGGGAGCCATTCCCTGTGGATATTAGCAAAGGGTTGTGGGGGAGTTCTCTGGAGGTGTTAGCAACCCACTTCCTTTTCTTTGATAATTAGCCCTCATCTTTCCAACCAGATCCTTTACTATCTATGCTGACTTCCTGTCCTTTGCTCCATCTCAATTTTTATTGTGTATCTTATTCCTACCTTGTAGGAGTTTCCCCACATATTCTTTAGTCATTGAAACCATTTTCTGCAATAAATATTTACAAAATTGATTTTTATGATGGTATGACTTACTATTTTTAGAAAAAGAATCTATAATGATCACAAAATAGATCATACAGAAAATGTTCTAGGACAGTTGAGATTAGACAGCCTTGTGCTAATCGACTAATTGTTCTACCTTTGCATACCCTTGCCCTATTGTAAGCTCCACACCTGTTACAAAAAACTACTATCGATATGTCAATCTGGGAGCCAGAGAGGTTTGACAGACAGGAGACACCTCTGATGACTAGAGGATGAAAGGAGATGGGTCAGGAAATTTTGATCCTGACTCTGACCCCTCTTCCCAGAGGCAAAGTTTTAGCAGTGACCATGTCCCATGTCCCTTAACAACCTTATTTCCTGTGAGGCAGCCTGGTTCTAAGAGGTTAGCACCCAAAAGACTCCAGAAAAATCATGTTCTTTCCTTCCCACTTAGGTTACTAATGGTTTCCTGAGGGGCCTCAAGGATCCTCCGTGGTGCTCTTAACCCCTCCTACACTTCTATAAATAGCCCTTCCTTCCCTGCTAAGTGAGCATTCTGTTTCCTGCTGGGACCCAGGTTAATACAATCACCAAATATCAGTCTTGCAATAAATTTCTGTTATTCAAAGATACTGAAATTTTTTTACTATTTTTTTCCTAACTTTTTATGCTGCATTTACATCTAGCTGAGAGACTGGAGGGGGAAAGACACTCTGGATCTTTAACACAGCTTGAAAAGACATTTCCTAGTACTTAACCAATAGTTAGCAAGATCCTACCTTTTGACTCAGAAGTTCTACTATTTAGACTATCATTTAGTAATACTAACTTAAGTGTTTAATGATACATCTCAGGAATCACAAACGTAAGGGCCCATGAGAAAAGGCAGGTGCTTTTGATGGGGAAAGCCAGTCAAGTGCTGTCTAATAAGGAGAGCAGAGATGGTAGCAGATGGAGTAACCATGAATTTATGAATACAGCAGCCCTACTTTGTCAAAGTCAGTCTTTGAAATGCAAAAATTAAACCTAGCAATTATTAATCTTTAAGTATTTTAGAGAAGCCAGAACTCTTCAAGTTCATTTAAACGATCTCAATTGAACATTTTTGACTGATATTTTTAAATTATTTTAAATGACATGGAATTCAAATCAAATCAAATGCAGGCTTTTTGTTTTGTTTGTTTTTGCGCCAGTCCTAGAAGTACTGCAATACCAAGTCAATGAATGGAGTTGATGGAGCAAATTCCCATTTCATCTCTTATTTCTAAAAATCCATTTGATGTATTGCCCTCAAGTAGAGGACATATAAGATATTAAACTGACAAAAACAAAATACTACACTGGAACTTAGCCCAAAGCTTGAGAAGTGGCAAACTTGTAATTTAGATCTGACCCTCAGAAGCAGTTTTTATCTTTGATGGATGTATAAGAATGTAATTAGCCACATTGTTTGAAACAGTAAACATTTAGAGACAAAACCTAATGGCATTCATGAAGTAGATTTTTAAATACATATGGGCTGGTATGTCCCAATTAAAAGAACAACACAGCTCTATATGTGTAAAACTGAAGAGGATATGCTATTTAGAGTCAAGCTATTTTAAGGCAACTTCAAAAATAACATAAAAGCAGAGATCAATATTTGAAAATATTTGTGTTGCATAATTGTGTGTACATGAATAAAAAATCATTCTGGAAACAACTACATCAGATTGCTGCCAGTGGTTTAAAATATAGTGCGAATGGAAATAATATAAATGTTTTTATCTTTCTATACTCTTCTTTTTACTAATTTTTCACAGTTATATATGTCATTTCATCAGACAGATTTGGGAAGTTTTGTATTGTCATGAGCTACAGCAAAAAGAAATATGCAATTAAGTTGTGTTAGGCACATTTTTAAGGTATGTGCACGTACTTTTTTTTTAGTTTTTTTTTATTTATCTTTTAATTTTTTACAGACTGCATTTTGATCCATTGTACACAAACGGGGTACAACATTTTGCTTCTGTGGTTGTATACCATGTAGATTCATACCATTCCTATAATCATACATGTACATAGGGTAATGATGTCTGTCTCATTCCACCATTTTTCATACCCCCTCCCTCTCATTTCCTGCTACATAATCTAAAGTTTCCCCATTCATCTCTCATTCCCCACCCCACCCCCATTATATATCATTCTTCACTTATTAGGGAAAACATTCGGTTTTTGTTTTTTGGGGATTGGCTTATTACACTTAGCATGAGATTCTCCAATTCCATCCATTTATTTGCAAATGCCATAATATTATTCTTCTTCATGGCTGAATAATATCCCATTGTGTACATATACCAGAGTTTCTTTATCCATTCATCTGTTGAAGGGCATCTATGTTGGTTCCACAATCTAGCTATTGTGAACTGAGATGCTATAAACATTGACGTGGCTGTGTTAATATAGCATGCTGATTTTAAGTCCTTTGGGTATAAACCAAGGAGTGGGATAACTGGGTCAAAAGGTGGGTCCCTTCCAAGTTTTCTGAGGATTCTCCACACTGCTTTTCAGAGCTGCTGCACCAATTTGCAACTCCACCAGCAATAGAGATGTGCATGTATTAACTCAGTTAAAGCTCACAACAACTTTTATGACATAGCTTCTATCATTTTCTCCACTTAACTACCATGGAAACTAAGAGGTTAAAGTCACATAGCTAAGAAGTGGTGGAACTAGTCTTCAAAATATTAGTTTACCTCAAGACCTGTGCACTAAACCCCAACAACACTGCCTAAATATTGTCCATGAGCTGCCAATAATTCAGTGATGGTTCAGGATAAAATAAGTTAATGTCACTCAAGTTCTTATTAATAAATTATGTAAATTTAATTAATATAAAACAATTATATTTAATTAATATAAAACAATTGCAAGAATATCATGTTCAAGTTCAAAAATGACATTTCTTTATTGGGAGAAAAACAACTCACAGAGAATTTTTCATATCTCTTTTGTGTAACTTTCTACCAAGGCTTAAGAGTTTATAGATTTACCTCTATCCTACTAATACAGTCAATAACTGTCTTTAAATATTCAGCCAAAGAAACATTTCAGTTGTCTTGGTGATAGATGCCAAAACATGATTTAAATAAAGGTCAAGGTCATTTTATCTTCTGGGGAAGAAAGAAGTATTGACTTTGTGAACTCTAAGAATAACATAGGAGATCAAAATGTTTGAAAGGCATGCCTCTAACCTTAGGAGCTTCTCCTGTTATGAATGAACACAATAGATTTGTCTTTTCAATGACCCATCATTGGGCCATACAACAAACAATACTTTAGAACAAGTTAGAGGGGCTTCAGAATTTTCCTTCCACAAGTTCCTACTCTTTTCATCACTTTATCCAGCATTAATCAAGGCAAGGAGTCAGTTTTGACTCAGAAGGAAGATTTCAATTTTGCCATTAGTACTTTTCAGAGAATGATATAATTATAGAAAAAAAGATACTGGTGTAATAAGTTTAAGTCAATATTGAAATCATTCAGATTTACCAAGGGATGGAAAGTGACATACTTTCCTTCTGTCTTCAATGTTAGCATCCATAATTCTTACCCTAATTCCCTCAATCCCACACAAGAGCTCACCTCTGGGGTGTCTTCAAAGCATAGAATGAATTACTCTTTGGACCTACTTTTACATTTATTTTTTTATTTGCTAGCAAGAATAACTTGATATATTACATGTTGCTTTAATGGGAAAATTCCTTTGGAATAAAGGAAAGTTGTTAAAACAGATTCACAAATGCCTAAAGATTAAGAGAAAACTGACGTATGAAATTGTAACTCATCACCAAACTATCAATTTCAAACCATTAACTGAGTACATGACAAAGACAAGAGGAAGGGAGTAGCTGTGTGCTTTGTCCTGCTGAGTAAACTGAATTAATTTGAGAGACAGATGAAATTTGATGAATTTCAGCATAATATACTTTTTTCTCTAAGTTAAAACCTATAGAATATCTTCTCAATTCCCACCCACCACCACTCAACTTGTTAAAATTAAGAGTGACAAAGCAATTTAAGAAAATGTCTCATTTGTTTTAGTCTCTTCTGCCTGTCTCTTGTCCCTGTGCTCATTCATCTTGGACCACAAAACTCAAGGTCATTGTCTACAGGTGAGAGTAAGAGGGCTGGAAGATAAAGATATAAAATAGTCAGTTCTAAGATCAAAGCTTTACCTACACTAAGGATCAGAGATGACAGATGACCAGATTATATCTGAAGCAAATAGTCAATTTAAGAAAAAAGCATACCAAGAAACACTATAATTCATGGTGACTCCTGAAGTCCATCCATGATACTCATGTTTGCCCCAGACAGGTATAAAAAAAGCAAAGAAACCTTACTTTTATAGTTTTAACTAGGACCTAACAGCAGATTACTGCTAACTCCATAATTCCAACTTCACTTATAAAGTCCAGAAACATATTGCCACCTGCTTTGTAGGCCTTCCAACCAGAATTTCATGTATCTGGGTTCAATTCGTGTGAATTTTTGAAAGTATGGAATTAATCTACATAGATTTGAATCTTAGCTTTACAAAGTAGAGTCCCTCTGATTCTTTATAGTATCTGTATATACGCCCTTGGGTTGTGATGAGGTTAATATTTTTACATGTAGAAAACACTCAGAGCAGTCTTGCATTAAGTTCATGCCAAATAAATATTACCTTGTCAATGCCATCATTATAGGCACAATATGTGTGTTAGTTATATTGATATAATATTAATATCAATTGAATATTTATAAAATACAAGCCTTCATCCAGTTTGAAATCTGATATTCCTCCTTCATTTCCTACCTTGATGAACTTCAGCATAATATACCTTTTTCTAAATCGAAAACCTATAGAATATCTTCTCAATTCCCATCCCCCACTCAACTTGTTCCTACCAACATAGATTTATCTTGTCAAGATCCCATTCACTGTGTTCTGTCCCAACAGACTGCTTACATTTTACCAAAAATATACCTATATCTTTAAACTATTCTCCCTGCCTGAAATCCTCTCCCGACTTATTTGATTGGTAATGCATTCTCACTCTGTAAAAAAATCTTCTGGCTAAATATAACTACCTTTAGAATGGTCCTAATAACACTCACCCCACCAAATCAGGGGGAACCACTTATTCTCCATGTTCCTTCCCATGAATAAAATATATGACCTACATCCAGTGCAGTAACCACCACAACACATTGCAATAGTTAGGTTTCTCTTCTATGTCTGTGAGGAATCCTTAGGGCCTGTGTCTTATTTAGTTCAGGAACCCAGAGGGACATGTACCACCAACAATATAACGAGAATAGGAACGGAGACTATGGTCACTAAATTTCTTAATGTTCCTGTTCACTTCAAGATGTGCTTTCCCAAAAGACAGCTTACATTATATTTATAGAGTTTTTAAATCACAACTGCCACATTAATCTGTGTTTATGATAAAATATCACTCTTCCATGAACATTGCTGCTTGTACCCTGTACATTCTGAGATAACATGCCTAAATTCAAGTCTTTCTTTGCTATCAACTTATAGGCAAAAACACAAACCATCTCAAAAGAAATGTCTCCTAATCCATCGCTAACTTCCTGGCATTTGACGAAATTAAGTTACAGAGTTTAACCAAAGGGGAAAATATTTCTAAATTGAATCTATTTGTGATATACTGGTTTAAAATTCAAAACTGCCAACATATTCTGTTTACTCCCTTGGCATCTGTTGCATCTGCCAACTGGTGGCCAAGAATTAGAGCAGACTTAACTAATTAGAAGGGTCCCCATCTGGTAGCTGAACTTCTTGTTTATGCTTCCTTTACATTCTAAGTACAGAGATTCGAACCAGAACTTTTGTGGTTTGCAGCGGAGGAGGAGGCTCTCCTGGCTGGCTTCCGAGCTATTGTCCTGCTGAGCTGAACTTGGCCCAGATGGAAGTGTTCTCTGTGTTTTATGGCCTCCCTCCCTGTGTTCCCCTTGGGATGAATCATCTTTGCCACAGGAGTTTCCATTGTCTCTCAAAGCACTTTTTTTCATTCATTTTTTATCTCTGTAGGCCTAAATCTAGGACTGTGAGTACTTTATGGAGAAATAAAAGCTCCCAGAAAGAATCTGTGATTTGGTAAAGTAAATACTATCCTAGGAACAGAATTTCTTCCAACTACATCCCATGTAGTTAATTTCTTCACAGTTTTTATTCAATCAGTGAGTGTAGTTTCATAACAAAGCAAACTCCTCACAGAATCATGCAGTGGGTACAATCACTGACTGGATTAAAACTTCCATTGCAGTCCTGGTCACTGAGTCCTGAGGACATGGCAGGTTGCTCAGGCAAAAGGAGACAGTCTGCCCTCTGAGGCAGAGTTACCCTGCTGACCTGAGCACAGAGTTCCAGGCCTGGCTCCTGTGGGCTCCTGCCCTCTGCCAGAGCATCCCTTCTGCTCCTGCCTGCAATCCGAGGTGCCGCAGGCTGCGGGCAGTCCACATCTGAGCACTACTGGACCAGGGCCAGTGCACTCCAGAATTCCTTGCTTGAGGATTAGGAAACCTGCTTCCTGCCCTCGTTCAGTTGGAGGCTTGGCTTCAGGTTTCCAAGGAAGGTTCCAAGAGACTGATGATGTTTTCCTAATACAGAATATCTTTAGAGAGATGCTAGTGTGTTTTGGTGTTCCCATAGGCCAGATTTTACTGATTTGGGAAAATAAAAACCATGGATTAGCTCATATTATTGTTCATAATATTGGGAAATACTTCCTTTAGAACCTGTTGAAAACATACTTTTGAGTTGATCCCACTCTTGAACTCTGAAAACTCTGATAATTGTGGACCTATGGATCCATTTTTACTGGTATTTTGCATTTAGAAAGTAATGAAAAAACCAGTTATCTCAGATTTCAAAATAGTATATGGAAAACTGGAGAGAAGAAAAAAATGTAAATTTTCCATCCTTTGCAATTAGCTTGGGATCCATGGTCACCTGCTCTGAGACAGAGTAAACTAATAAAAAATGATCTGCCTATACGAAAAACTGCAATTAATAATCAGTTAAATTGAAAAATAGCTTTTGAAGATGAGCTAAGTTTTCTTTGCTCTCAGATTGTTGAGATTATAGAAATGCAGGAACTGAGTTCTTGGACTTGAAGGGGGGATTCCAGTGGTGCAGGACAAATCCCATCATCCGGGACTGCTCAAATAAGTGTAGAACCAGATCAGTTTCCAAGTGTAGTGCTTTCTTCTCCTTCTCCACCACTCTACCTCTCGAGTTTTCTTCTCTTCAGTCTTCAAGTTTTCTTTCCCTATCACCAGAATCTACTAATATTTGCAACTCAGATTATCCAGCAACTGAAATGAAAAAGCAGCACCCAGGTGCTAGTAAGACCAATCATAGTCATCATTCAAAAACAGGATGTGCCCAACATGTTGGATCTTCTAAAGGATAGGAATAAGGTTAAACTTTGCGCTATTGAAAGGTCACCTTGTGGTAGACCCACTCAAGAGGATGAATCAAAGTTCACATTAGGAATCAGCATCTTTAATATTGCGTGCACTTAATGCAGAAATTTGCATTCCAAGAATACGATTCCTTTGACAAAATTTTTTAAAAAATGGTCTTAAGAGTCTTACCCATTTTCTGGTCAAAAAACTTCAAGGTTTGGACGTCACATTTTGCAGACAGAAGACAGCAATCTAAAGGAAGAACTAATAAGCATAAAAAGATGTTATTCAAGGGATCAGTCACAAAAGCTCTGTCACACTTGCTAGGAAAGATGCAGAAATCTGAGTGGCATGTCTTTCACCGCTTTTCGAAAGATTTCATCCTCTGCTAAGTGAGGTTGAATGAAGCCTGTATCCTAGGATATAGCAGTACTCAGGTCTCAAGAAGGTTAAGAATATCCATCTCTGTTTTGGGAAGGTCTAGTACTTAACTAGCTACTGAAAAGAGTTAGGTGTTTGGGTTCTTTTCCATGTACATTAATATTATTGAAAGCTGAATGTACACTTGAGCAAGTTTCCTAAGCTATTGTGACTTCCTAATTTAAAAGCCTTTAAATCTTTTAAAAATAGGTAGTGATCTGGTTTACATGACCTCCAGCAACTTGGAGATTTTCAAAGAGGATAAAATTAAAATTTTTCACTAAGAAAATCATAGTTTTCATCATAGGATTGACCTTTCTAAAACCTCTTCCTGAGATAATAAATTAGTCTTGGACACAAATTTTGACTGTTTAAGTGCTAGAAGTCTTTGAAGAGTCTTCTTGACAAGTTTGGCCTGCACTTGCTATGTAAATATAAATTTCTAACATATGTATTTCCTTTGTTTGTTATTACATTTATACTCTGTTGGGCTGGGGATATGGCTCAGTTGGTAGAGTGCTTGCTTCGTAAGCACAAGGCCCTGGGTTCAATCCCCAGCACCGCAAAAAAAAAAAAAAAAAAAACACAACATTTATTCTCTGTTCCTTTATGAATAGATTGTACAACAAATGTGTCTTTTGAACTTGGGGAAAAAATTCTTGTTGCTATTTGTTGTGTATCCCTCAGCAATTTCACCTATGCTTTCCTCATGTGCAAATTTAGAACAGTATTTTGTTATTTCATAGCTTTATGAGTAGTAAATGAGATATTTAAGTGCCTAGCACTAAAGCCTTGCATAAAGAAAACTGATCAAAAAAGTTATTATTGACAAAAGAGACCTAAAATATTATATTCTTTTTTCATTTTTATTTTTAACTGATACATAGAGAGATAAAAATCATACGTATTAACAGGGTACCACATGACATTGTCTTTATGAGCATGATACACATTGCACTAGTTGTTTGTTTTGGAGCTCAGTTACTTTGTTATGTTCTTAAAATTTCTCTTAGAAGCATTCCCTGACACATTCCAGTCAACATTAAATGAAGATTAATAGCATGATATGTCTCTGAAGAAAGAAAGCATAAGATTAATATATTATTAAAAGCAACAAAATTACTCTATTAATTTACTTTTTTTTTTTTTGGTCTATTCTCCATCATTAATTTTTTTTCCCCCTTTAGTAGATAGTAAATTTGAAAACAAACTTAACTGGGAAGATATTGAGCTATTTTAAGCCTGTTTAGAAGGGCAGGTAATACATGACCTCTATCATCAAAGAGTTCGTGGCGTTTAGGGGAGCCAGTGATGGGATAAATAAACACATTCTTATATATTAACCCAAGCCTGTGATATAGAGTCTGGGAAAACTTCTGGGAGAAATGACTCCAGGGATGCGTTGCTAAAGGGTTACAGGAGTCAGTGAAGCTCTGTGTGATAGATGAGAGCCATTACAGTTAAAAAGATCGGCGTGAGCTCCGTCATGGAGTGGAGATGGGAACAGTACAGTATTGTTTTGTTTTGTTTTGTTTGTTTTGTATTAAGCAGGTTAGAATAGCAGAACACTAAGGTGCATGGCAGGCCACAGAGAGGAACAAGGTGGGAGAGGAGACGGCACCACTGTAGAAAACCTTCTATAGGGATTCATGGTACAAAGTTGGTATTAAAAAGTTTAAATCCTTAAAATACACTTTAAATGATCTTTTCAAGAGCACTGAGAAGGACAGATCTGAAGAAGCTATCAAGATGAATTTGTTGCAAATCAGTCATTAGCTAAGGAAAGATGGCCTTGACTAGGACAGTAATAGTTTGAATAGAGAAGATAACATGGGCGACCCCCCCCCCCAAAAAAAAGGATATAAAATTGGAAGGTCTTAGTGTTCTATAAATGTAAGTGTTGGATATTATATAGTAAATCTGGTGTAACCACAGAAGAGATAAGAATAAATCTTGGAAGGAAGGAGTTTAGAATCCTTACAGATCCTAGGCAGGACCCCACCCATGCCATGCAGAGCCTCAGAGGAAAGCACCAATGTCCTTCCCAAGGCAGAAGACAGGAGCCAAGAAGAGTTTATGTGATGACCTTTACAACAGTTTCCTCCAAAAAGGCAAGCTAAGACACAGTGAAGAGTGAATGACTGACTACTTTGGATAAATTCAGCAGGCTCTAAGTCAGAGGAGTGGTCCCTAGTTTTCTGGTGCCTGATCCTGAAACTATTCAGGTAGAGAAATATGCTCCTTAAGTGTACAGGTCAGATAGAGAAGGTAAGGATCTAGATTGGTTAATTTGCTTCAAAAGCATTCTCCTAACTGAATCATTTGCTATCTCTGAGAATTGACCCATGACAAAGATTCCTCCTTGACCAACTCTAGTCAGACTCTGAGCCTTTTCATGACTAGGCTCCACTTTATCCACATACCCTTGAAGAAAATACTAAATTAGTTTCTAGTTGCTTGAGGTTGTATCTCTCCAATGACCCTAGGAGACTCCTAAACCTGTCTAGCTGAGAAAATTCAAGACTGTCAAATGAATTAATTTTGTTCCATCTGATATCTGAAGATAGAAAGGACCGTGGGTTCTACTCTCTGAGAGGGTGGGAATTTAATTTTGATCAGTGTCCCTTAACAAACACAGATGGAACCCATCACTTTTCCCATTTTTGAACTTTTTTCATTTCCCTGATTCTATTGAACCCTGTACTCCTATCCCTCCTGATTCCTTCATTCTCTCCTTAAAATGCCCACTCACCTTTGTACAAATTCAAGTTGAGTTCAATTCACTTTGGGCTCTTTTCTACACTGCAAAAGTATGTCACTGATGAAATCCTGTACTTACCACTTTGGGGTCCAATTCTGGTTATCTTCAACACTAGCTTGAGGCTGGGCAGTCTTTCTCCAGCCAGAAAGGTTTCCTAAGATGCCAAAACATCTATATATACAGAAAATGAAAACCACATATACAATGCACTTGCTGACCAGTCAGATCTGGGGCATGTGTCCCTGGAGTCAAGGAGGAGAAGGACACCTCAATTTGTAGTTGGGTGACTAGGGGGACTGTGGAGCCACCCATGAAACCAGAAAACTGAAGAAGAAAAACCAGGCTATGCAGTAAGATAAGGAGTTTAATTGAATTTGAAGTGTCTATTGCATATGAGGATAAGGGGTTGGACAAATTGTCAGCATTTTTGTTTATAAATCATGGGTGTTTTAGTTAGCTTTTTGGCTGCCCTGACTAAAAGACCTGACAAGAACAATTTTAAGAAAGAAAAGTTTATTTGGAGGCTCACAGTGTTTCAAAGGTCTCGGTTCATAGAAGCTGGCTCCATTTTGGGGTGCTCGAGGTGAGGCAGAACATCATGGCAGAAGAGTAGGGTAGAGAGAAGCGGCTCATGTGATGATCAGGAAACAGAGACTCTACTCAACAGATAAAAAATACATACCTCAAAGGCAAGTCCCCATTGTGCCACCTCCTACAGCCATACCCTACCTGCCTTTGGTTACCACTCAGTTAATCCCAACAGGGGATTAATTTACTGATTGGATTAAGATTCCCATAACCTAATCATTTCTCCTCTGAACCTTGCATTTCCTTACACATGAGCTTTTAAGAGATACCTCACATCCAAACCATAACAATGGGAATGAATGAAAATATTCAAAAGGAAATAGAATTAAAAAGGAGTAGTCTCAAAATGAAAATGTTGAGAAACAACTTTTGGGTGGATACCAGTGATTAAATCCAGGGACCACATCCCCAGGCCATTTTATGTTTTATTTTGAGACAGAGTCTTGCTAAGTTGCTTCGGGCGCCACTAAGTTGCTGAGTTTGGCTTTGAACTTGTGATCCTCTTGCCTCAGCCTCCAGAGCCTTTGGGATTATAGGCATGCACTACCTTGCCCAATGGGACATGAACTTTTAATGAACAGAAAAAGAAGAGGAACCCATAACAATGACAGAGAATTAACAGCAGGAGGATTCAGAGAGAAGAGAATCATGGAAACCTAAGATACAAAGCAACAGAGGAAGGACAATAACAACAAATGCATAATGAGGATCCTATGACATAACTTTAGGCCTAATATGTGTAATGAGTAACCCTGGAATTTGGGGTCAAATGAGGATTCAAGTCCCACTTTCACAATGCACTATTTGTGTGATCTTGGACAAGTTATTTTAGACTCCAGGGTTCCATTTCCACTATTAATGAAGTAATATACATCCATGTGAGGTTCACTGGGTGGGCTCAATCAAACAGTTAAGCTCCAGGTACAGGGCTGGCAGATAGGACTCTATAATTAGGGGTATCTATTTTGATTATTTTTTTCTCTAAAAGTATTAAAACTATACCTTGACCCCGCATTTTAAATTTTCCAGTCAGCAAATAAACAGTATGATCTCTGCAAGCTGATTATGTGAATGTGTGAACATGAGCACCATGCAATAATCATTCCCCAAAACCCTGGTAAGCACCTCAGCATATGTAGATAATGCATTTATAATTTAAAAGGCAATTCCTCGAGGATTCTTATAATCACAGGCCTAGCAATCCATCAATCTAGATAATTCCTTTAGATACAATGGAAGCTAAAGAATTTCAACCGTGCTTTGATGGATCTTTGATAGAGGGTTTATCATATTATATGCAACACATTTTAGACATTTAGAAAAAGTTGGTTCTAAAGTGGAAACAATAGTTTCCGGTCAGCCCAAAACCTCTCTTCTCCTGCCTATAAATTCAGACATAAACTATCTGTCACAGTTGCTCTCAGAGAAAAGACATGAAACATACAAAAACCTAAAGGAAGCATAGCACACAATAAAGACACAGATACAATTTGGATGTTACCAGATAAAACACTATAAAGTATCCCCAAAAGACTCCGCACTCAAGAAATATATTCTTCAGTAGCAGAGACATGACTTATTAAAAGACGAAGAAATTGTATCAACATGAACCTATCAGAAAAGACTCCAAAATTTTATTGCAGAATAAATATTCTATAAAGAATAAGCAGAGTAGAGACCAAAGAGTCACACAGACAGGAAGAGCTCATGAAGCAGTTCATGCCTGTCTTATATGCAGGAACCCAGACTTGGGCACCACCTTTATGTGCAATTACTCAAGATTCATCACTATTCGACAGGTATTGGACCTGCTGTTCCCAAGGTGAACTTCTAACCTCCCCCAAGGATAAAGCCACCTCCTGGCTGGAACTTGAGAATGGCCTGTACCTCGCTAAGTCCCAATTTGCTGTGTGAAAACCAGAGAGTTTAGAGGACCAGCCTCAAAGGGTGTTGTCAGAACCAGTGGGATGAGTCCTGGAAGTGTCTGCCACAGCCTTGCATCACCTTGTCAGTCAGACTAAACCCCCTGTCTCCAGCTGGGCCTCACGCTGGGCCTCACTCCTTGATACTGTGTCCCCAGCTCATTTCCAGGTGGACTTAGTGAGGGCTGTGGGTTTCTCTAGTGTCACATTCCCATCCTGCATGAAGAAGTTCTCTGCCAGGGGCCTCGCTTAACTCAGGCTTGGGCAAGGCAATTTTGCACTCATAAAGGATGTTCCAGATTCCAGAGAAAGAAATTTCCACTCTAGTTTTAGACAGACAGGGGTCAGGGGTCTGGCAGCCCCCATGAGATATTTGGGAAGCAGTTGGTGTTCTGGGCTCATTTTCACACTGGCATCAAGAATGGTGGGTTCAAAGATGGAAATGATAGCAAACAGAAAAATGTATCCTTCCAATAAAGTGAAGTAAAACAACAATAACCAAAAAAAAAAAAAAAAAAAAAAGAATAAGCTTGCAATAAGTAGATTCATTCAATAATTGTATCCTATTCAAAGATGAGGAATTAGTGGCAAAAAAAAAAAAAAAAAAAAAAAAGACTCTTAAAAGCAATGCCTGTGTTAAGAATGCATTAAGTCTGGGAAGGAAAAATCCTGTGCAAGGATTTGAGGCTTTCTACTGAATAGAATATAAGAGAAAATTAAATGTTTTAAATGTGATATTTCGAGAGCCTTGCAGTAACTATAGCCAAAACTTGAACAGTTTGTCAAACTATAGCTTCTTTGATATCATTACAACTGAAAAAATTCATGTCTTTCTTACTTGTTCATTGTCAGCGCCTTTTATATAATTTGTCAAAATAAAGTGAGTAATAGATGGCCTAAGAATCTAACTTACTCTGGACCCCTGTTACGCTACTGATATAGCCAGCTGTTGTGGAAAACAATCATTGCATAATAAAGCGAAAAGATTAAAAAGACTAAAAAAAAAAAAAGAAAAGAAAAGAAAAGAAAGAAAGAAAAAAAGAAAAGATTAAAAAGACAAAAAGACTAACAAAAACCTCAACAGAACATCCTCCACCACCATTACAGGTTGTAAAATCTTACCCAGTGTGTCAGCTGGGTGTCCGTGCTATTTATCAGTGTCTAGAAAGAAAGTGATTGGTACTATCTTTTGACCTTGTGGTTTTTTTTTTTTTCAATTTTAGGATACATGTTGCTTTCAATATTTAAAGATGCAAACACACGATTTACCAAGCATAGTATAGGAATAGTCCCTGGAATTGTATGATAATTATCTTATTAAAAAAATACTTCTTAAAATATTTCTAGTTGTGTTTTACGTTTTTATAAAATGCAATGTTTTAAAAATTCCAAATAATTTTTAAAACTCATAATGAAACATTAGGTTGAATTACATCAAATCACCAATTTTGTAGGTCAAAAATTGATGATTTCAAATGGTCCAACCTAATATATAACTTGGAAGATATTGTTAATAAGTTACAAATGAAATATAGGATGCGCATATCCAGTTCCCAAAGAAAAAATAAAACCTTACCAAAACAATGAAAACTCTCAAGTAACCAAGTAAACAGCCTTGCCTGTATAACCCTTCCAGATCTCAAGCCCACCTCCCCACCATCTAAGTACCATCACCCATAGTAACAACTACCATAAATATGTAGGTTTCTTTTATAAGCATTTCTTTATACTTTATACTTTATTCAAATTGTCCCATCATGAACCACTCTGGTATAAGTCCCCTGAGTACATGTACATGAGTTTCCCTGAGATACCTGAGCATAGAGGTGCTAACTTATGTAGGTCCTGTGCACCCTCTTCATCTCTAATATTGCCCATGATTTTCTAATGTGCTGTTGTAATTATATTCTCACCAGTAGTTAAAAGTCCACATGGATCCACATCTGCACCAGGACATCATATCTAGAAGCTTTCATTGTATTCAATGTAAAGTATTTAGTCTATCTTTGTGGATTTAATCTGCATTTTCCTGATTACTACATAAAATAATTACATAAAATAATTATGTATTAGGTATAAATGTTGCAGTTTCCAAATGAACATCAGTTATATATTTAATGAATTTATGAATTATCTGGGCATATCTGGAGTACTAATAGGGATCATTTGACATCTATTTCAGTGAAAGTCCTAGGAACCTCTTAGGAGACAGGCAATTCCTGTGCACACACTTAGCTGAAGGCCTATACACACACTTAGCTGAAGGCCATTTGGATAACTAAGAGGTGAAGTAAATCTCAAAGTTGTTTAGGTTAAGAGTTCATGTACTCTTCCATTCACTCCTCTGAATCAGCCTCATGGACTCAGGAATGAATTCTAGAGAGAGAAAAAGCACAGACGGGATCTAAAAAACTCTCTTGTTCAGATCTCTAAGACTTCAGAAGCTAAAGACCACAATGTTTTGCAGTCTGCATAAATGGGTGTGTTTCATTAAAATTGCAACTCAAGGTGCTACGGTTTCCCCTGATCTCCCACTCTGGACCTGGACAGAGCTCCAGAGGACTTTGACTTCGGTACCCAAGGGCATGTCTCCTACTGAGGGCACAGATTACTAGGTCCACCTCAGAGCTTTAAGCCCGTTTCTTCACACAGTTCATCTGTTCCAGGCGTGAGACTAGTTTGGCTTTTTGACAGATCATGTTTCTCTGCTTCAATATCCCTTTGTATTGCCTCCCACCATTAAAAATGAAATAAACTGTGTATCAAAACACTTCATGTTATCCTATTCATATGTACATTTTCATGTTTTATGCATCATTTAAAAAATAAATTTTTAAAAATAAAGAAAACTATGCCCTTACAGGTATAGATTTAGTAGAAGAAACACTGACCATTGTTTTCTACCTTACTCTGATGTAATTTTTAATTTACGTGCTTAAATAGGCAAAGAATCAATTAGATCTCCTTGATTTTGATGGTCAATTTTAAGATATTAAGAATATGAAAGGAAGAAAACAATAAGAGGAAAAAAATAGCAGAACTTAACATTTTGTTTCATTTTTGTAGTTCCCTGGCATATTTTACATCTAAGTCCTGCCCCTCACACAGGACATAAGCTTTTTGAGTGCTAGTAACCCACTTTGTGTCTTTGACCTTGATGCCCTATACTTGGCATATCAGTTCCCCAACAGTGTTTGTGAATGATAATATCAACAGGCACTATATACTTTAGTATATATATAGCCTATATATATATACTATATATAGCCTATATACTTAGGTAGAAACCTGAAGAATTAACTCTTAGCCCTTTGGTCTTGCATAAGAGAAATTGATTGTTATTAAGTATATTAGTAATCCAACATATTAAATTACTTTTCTTTAGAAGAAAGGATTGATTATTTTAAAGAAAAAAAAGAAAAGGAGGAACATGATCATTTTTAAATTTGAAATAAAACTATGAAAAAACAATTTAAAAAAATTTTTTAAAGTCACAATAGTAGTTATCACTTTGAGACATTATTATAAGCCAAACAACACTCTCTGCTTCTACTGTACTTGTGGTTAGTTTGTCTTTCTCTCCCTGCTTCCTATACCCATCTTTCTCCTCTGCTCTGTGAGGCTGGGTCTAGGATTTTATACACCACATTTCTCAGGCATTCCTGCCAGCCGACTGGCCACCTTGTAGCCTGTCTTAACAAGAGGGCCTGAGAGGTAATTGTGATCATAAGCAAGAGGCAAAGATAAGGTATGTTTCTCTCTCTCTCGCTCGCTCTCTCTCTCTCCTTTTTCCTCCCCTTCTCCTATTTTCTGTTCTGTCTCTGTCTTCTTCCAGAAGCTCCGGAAGGTATAGTGATTCTTTGGAAAGACTAGTCCTCACTACAGGACCCCATCCTCAGCAATCTCAGAAGGGGCTATTTGTCCTAGGCCTGGGTATATCATCTCCTTTCTTTTTTCCCCTAGACTAGAAGCATTTTCTGCCAAAATTTGGCTCTGGATTACCTCATTTCTCCTCTTCATTTCCTTAGTCCTTTCAACATATGAACAACTAATTTCTTATACTAAATTCTCTGTGTTTGAAAAAGTCATGTTTTACATTTTTTTTAATTTTTTTAAATGTTGACAGTCCTTTATTTCATTCATTTATTTATATGTGGTGCTGAGAATCGAATGCAGTGCCACACACATGCTAGGCAAGCACTCCACCACTGAGCCCCAGCCCCAGCCCCATGAATTACATTTTTCTGACTTGAAGTTGCAGAAGCCATTATCTATTCATCAGTCCTTAACAATCTTTGGCTGGTTTGCCAAGAGTATGGATATTCAAAAACATCTCTCCATACAAGAGTCTGCAAATTCCTTGGGCATATACAAATATATATTAGACACACATGCACACATGTTAAGGAGTATTCTCAGAGAAGCAGATCATGGTATAATTTCTTTTATGTGAAACAATACATGTACACACATATGTCTACATGAGCCATCAAACTAACAAGTATCTCAAGGCAGAGAATATTGAAGGTTTAATGCTTATTTGTTTGTATAGAAAGTGTCATTTTGATCATTTTGTAAAGCTATTTTTATTTTTTTTAAAGTTCAAGTATCTTCAGAGCACACAAATGATTCATATTTATTCATTTTACTATATTAATTAGATACAATATGTATCATAACTAATAGAAGATAGAATATGTTATAATGTAACATAATGTGCCGACCTTGTGCCTTCCTGATATTTAAGAAATGTTTATGAAATTAATGTTATTATTAATATTAAAATATTAATATTATTTCCATTACTGTATTTGTTGCATCATTATTTCTATTAAAGTATAAGCTTACATATCTGTGATAGATTCTAATATGAGACATCGCTGCATCCATGAATCTGATACTAATCAGGATGAGATGATAAATGAACAAAAGACTGAATCAAAATAAAATAAAGACCCAAATGTAAGATTGGTAATTACTTCTCACATGCACCTGCTTTTACTGTAACTGAACAGCAGGATACTACATGATTCCAAAGAATGTCTAAAAGGAATAAAGCTATTTCCACAGAACAAGGTAAAGATTGAGTGACTCCGTTCTGTTGGTTTATGCTACAAACTTAATGCTATTTAAATGTATTTTTTATAGTGTGTTAATAACAGTAATAAAAAAAGAGGAAAAAATGACAACATACAGCTATGTTATAACAAGCAGATGGTGGCTGGAGATGGGCTGTTCTCCAACTATTCCCATTCTTTTCCAATTCATGATCAGTAAAAGGAATAAACATTTGTGTTCCCTAGTCTGCCATAATCTTCCAGTTACAAAATATGAAAACTCAGTGCCTTACCAGAAGAATATTCTATACAACAATTATCTGCTGTTATGAAATTAGACTTGTTAGTCTGAACCATGAATGGTGATCTAGAAGGCTGAGGAATGTCCATCTTTTGGGGTTATAGCCAACATTGTTGCCTATAATTAGGATGCCTCCATTAAACAAGGAGATTTGACAACAATATAGGTATAATCGGTAAACAAATGCATATCTATATCTGCTCCCCACTGCCACCCAAATTTCTTTGGTAACTTATTTTAATGAACATCATGATGGAATATGGCAGTCATCAATATTAGGGTACATATTTGATTTCTGTTTTATGGAGTGCTTTTGGTGACATGAATTAGCACTGATTTTTAAAAATTCATTTGGGGACATACGTAAGGAAACATATACTGTACATCAAATAGATTCACCTCAATCATAAGGATTCACAGGTCCAATGCTTACTAGTTGGTTTTATGCCACAGAAGTCCACATTTTCCTATTATTTTCATAATATCTAGATTTATTGCATTCTTGATATACTATTAGATTCAGCCATTCCAAGAAAAACTATGGCATGGACAAAGTTATTTTTTGTTCCATCTGTATATCATCATTTCTGAATATGTACCTGAATTTTTTATATCATTTTTATCTCCAATAGGCAACTAAAGTCTTCATGCTCCTCTTTATTTTCCTTAAAGAAGCCAGCACTGTGCATAGAGTCTGATACACATTCACACTGAAGTGTAAATGACTGCCACCATGCATATAAGAATTATAGCTATGAGTACGATTTGTACTGAACTGATAAAGAAACACTGAATCTTCTATGACATCGATACTGTTTCAGCTCAGACTCTGACCTGACTCTCCTGGACTCATACAACAATCTTTAAAATATTTTCCCTTTCTCCATGGGCTAACCCTTTTAGGTTAAATCAAGAGATTATCAGACTATACCATCCCAATTATTTTTAGAGACAATTCTCATTTTTTTAGAGACAATTCCCTCTGCCTAAAAAGCCTCCCAACTCAGTGCTGGATAAAATTTAGACATTAACTTTTCCATACTTTTTTGACCCATCTCTTTGTATACCACTCTTACATCTTAAGTTCCATCCTAACTAAATCTCTAGAAATCTCAAACAGTCTGCAATGTTTCGTGCCATCATGTTTTATTGTGTGTGTTTGTTTAATTTTTACTGACCTCAGTAAGTTTCATCTTTGATCCATGATGAATACCTACTATTTTCAAGACAGCTCCAGTATGAGCTCCTCTCTGCAGCCTGCCTTGGTTTCACACTTGAAGCCATAATCTGCACATACAGCTGCTTAATCATAAGGCTAGTTTATAGAAAATTCACATTCTTTACATCAACTCTTCAATAGACATTTGGTAGCTATTTTACTATTTTCTCCCTTTATAAATGATTCTGAGTCCTCCAGCTGCATGGATTGTATAGAATTAGTTTATGTCTATCTAAGGTGGTAAACCTTTCTGTCCCCTAAAAAAAACTCCCAGCCACAGAGATTGACTCAGACATGGTCACATGTCACAAGTCAACCCAGTCAAAACCAATGAAACTCAGTTTGGGGATTCTGTGAGTGAATTTTTGTTTCCTTGTAGGTAAGTAAATATAAAAAAATAAAGACATACCCAAGGAAGTAAAGGCAATCACTCTATGGTACTAAGCAAAGTACCTGTTTTGGAATAGAGCCAACTGAGAAATGAGAGCCAAACATGGAAAGAATCTGCATCTTGGTAATATATATGAGCTTTGGATCAAGCTGTTTCTACAAGGCTTATTACAGTTCAAATATTTCTGTTAGTTTTTTAATGACATTTTTTATTTTTTAGAGCAGTTTTAACTTCATAGAAAAATTACAAAGAAAATTCAGTGAGTTCCAAGTATTTTCTCCCTGCCCCCAACATATGTGCTTTCTTCTCAGATCAATTTCCTCTTTGCATTTTTTGTACCAAAAAAACATTTGGAAGAAAGCTGAGGCATAAGTCTCAGAAAGAATCTCTCTTCCAAAATGGCAGGTCTAAATTCAGTCATTTGCTTTTCTCCACCTGATTCACTCCCAAGAGTTTAACATACTATGTAATTAAGCATAAAAAAATACCAGTCAGTTTTAGATTCCAACATATTAATATGTAAAGAATAATGTAGTCACTTTCAAGCGGAGAAAACATGAAAGAAAAATAATGCCTAAATTTTTTTTGTGCAAATTGGTCTTCCTCTGAACAAATAGGGAAATCCATGAGGAGATATTGTACTCTTACCTCAGCATTTTCTGTTCCTCTTTTCCCATGCCTGTCTAAATGTTTTCTTCTTTTCAATCTTTTAGTCTTCAAAAAACAGATCTTCACTCAACCTTTTGGCTCTCTCATAGGGTCCCTATCCCCCAAAGCTTTCCTGTGTGTTCTCTTACCTTTCTCAGGCCAAATATAAGAGTAATGTGGATGAAGTACTAAAATATTTCAATATGTACTCCAGTTCTTAATTCTGCTGAGGGAGGTCTTTAAGCAGACAAATCAATCAAAATGCAAATACCTATCAAGTGGCTCTTTTTGCTAAGTACATTGTAGGAATTCCTGAGAAACTACAAATGATAATGGAAAATATATCTCTGACTTTCTCTGTGTGTTCAGTCTACTTTTTCCTAAAAATTCTATAAGTTCTAGTCAATTCTTTAACACAGATAATTGTTTCTTTCTCCCACTTTCCTACTTCTAAAGAGATTACCTTTCTTTCTACTTTCTCTTCTTTAAGTATATGATTTTTATTTATTTATGACCATTAACAAGGTACACTGTTATCAATATTTGTCAAGATGTAGATTATAAAGAGTACAGCCATTGTAATAATAAAGGATGACATAACTCTAAAACATTGCACTTTGGCAATGTATACATTATGCTCATCCAAGCGACTAACAAATATACTGAAATGTATGAACAAACAGTGACTACCCAAAATGTGCCAGGAACCACTTCATCAGGTATGATAGATGTTGGGCTAAGTCCAGTCCATTCCCTCAAGAAGCTGACAGTCTAGTTGATTGCAATAGGTACAAAACAAGGACAACATGCTGTGTACATGGATTCCACCAATATCCAACCAGGAAACTGAAAGTCCCATTAAGTAAAACAGGAGGAATTTAATGCAAGGAATTGTTGGATGGATGATAGGAGAGGTGAGAGTCAAAGAACAATTAGGTAAATCAGAGATTAACATCACCAAGAAGTCACTGCATTATTGAAAGGCAAAGGGGCCAAAACTACAACCATGGTAAACCAGTTGTCTTAGTCTGTTTTCTGCTACTACAACAGAATACCACAGACTAGGTGAATTATAAACAAGTCTAGCTGACTCACCCTCTGGATATCCAGAAGTCCAAGATCCATGGGCTGCATTCATGCAGCATGATAATAAGATGGAAGGGCAAGCAGGCATGTGAAAGACAGGAGAAAACTGGATCAAACTCATTCTTTTTAGTCAGAAACCTACTCCTGCTACAACTGACCCATTCCTACAATAAGGGCATTCCTCCATTCATGAGGACAAAGCCCTCATGAACTAATCCATCTTTTAAAGGCCTAGCCTTTTTTTTTTTTTTTTTTTTTTTTTTTTTTTTCTCTTCTTTTTTTTTTTTCTTTTTTTTTTTTTCTTTTTTTTATTTATTTATTTATTTTTTTTTACGTTTACATAGGGTAATGATGTTTATTATATTTTTCCCCTCCCCCCCACCCCTCCCACCCCTCCCACCCCTCCCACCCCTCTTTTCCCTCTACACAGTCCTTCTTTCCTTCATTCTTACTGCTCTCCTTAGCCTAACTCTAAACCTAACCCTAAACCTAATGCTAGCCCCTCCCACCCCCCATTATATGTCCTCATCCGCTTATCAGCGAGATCATTCGTCCTTTAGTTTTTTGAGATTGGCTTATCTCACTTAGCATGATATTCTCCAATTTCGACCATTTGCCTACAAATGCCATAATTTTATCATTCTTCATTGCGGAGTAATATTCCATTGTATAAATATGCCACAGTTTCTTTATCCATTCATCAACCGAAGGACATCTAGGTTGGTTCCACAATCTGGCTATGGTGAATTGAGCAGCAATGAACATTGATGTGGCTGTATCTCTGTAGTATGCTGATTTTAAGTCCTTTGGGTATAGGCCAAGGAGTGGGATAGCTGGGTCAAATGGTGTTTCCATTCCAAGCTTTCTGAGGAATCTCCACACTGCTTTCCAGAGTGGTTGCACTAATTTGCAACCCCACCAGCAATGTATGAGTGTTCCTTTTTCACCACATCCTCGCCAACACCTATTGTTGCTTGTATTCTTGATAATCGCCATTCTAATTGGGGTGAGATGAAATCTTAGGGTAGTTTTGATTTGCATTTCCCTTATTACTAGGGATGTTGAACATTTTTTCATATATCTGGTGATTACTTGTACATCTTCTTCTGTGAAGTGTCTGTTCATTTCCTTAGCCCATTTGTTGATTGGATTATTTGTATTCTTCGTGTAGAGTTTTTTGAGTTCTTTATAGATTCTGGAAATTAGCGCTCTATCTGAGGTATGGTTGGCAAAGATATTCTCCCACTCTGTAGGCTCTCTCTTCACATTTCTGATAGTTTCCTTTGCTGAGAGAAAGCTTTTTAGTTTGAATCTATCCCAGTTGTTTATTCTTGCTTTTATTTCTTGTGCTATGGGAGTCCTGTTAAGGAAATCTGATCCTGAGCCAACAAATTGAAGATTTGGACCTACTTTTTCTTCTATAAGATGCAGGGTCTCTGGTCTGATTCCGAGGTCCTTGATCCATTTTGAGTTGAGTTTTGTGTAGGGTGAGAGATAGGGGTTTAGTTTCATTCTATTGCATATAGTTTTCCAGTTTTCCCAGCACCATTTGTTGAAGAGGCTATCTTTTCTCCATTGCATATTGTTGGAACCTTTGTCTAGTATGAGAAAATTGTATTTATTTGGGTTTGTGTCCATGTCCTCTATTCTGTACCATTGATCTACCTGTCTATTTTGGTACCAATACCATGCCGTTTTTGTTACTATTGCTTTGTAGTAGAGTTGAAGATCTGGTATTGCAATACCCCCTGCTTCGCTCTTGCTACTGAGGATTGCTTTAGCTATTCTAGGTTTTTTATTCTTCCAGATGAATTTCATAATTGCTTGCTCTATTTCTGCGAGGTACATCATTGGGATTTTAATTGGAATTGCATTGAATCTGTATAGAACTTTAGGTAGTATAGCCATTTTGACGATATTAATTCTGCCTATCCAGGAACATGGGAGATCTTTCCATCTTCTAAGGTTTTCTTGAATTTCTTTCTTTAGTGTTCTGTAGTTCTCATTGTAGAGGTCTTTCACCTCTTTTGTGAGATTGATTCCCAAGTATTTTATTTTTTTCGATGCTATTGTGAATGGAGTAGTTTTCCTAATTTCTCTTTCTGAAGATTCATCACTTATGTATAAAAATGCATTGGATTTATGAGCATTGATCTTGTAACCTGCTACTTTACTGAATTCACTTATGAGTTCTAAAAGTTTTCTGGTGGAATTTCCAGGTTCCTCTAAATATATAATCATGTCATCAGCGAACAGGGATAGTTTGAGTTCTTCTTTTCCTATTCGTATCCCTTTAATTTCTTTGGTTTGTCTGATTGCTCTGGCTAGAGTCTCAAGGACGATGTTGAATAGAAGCGGTGAAAGAGGGCATCCCTGCCTTGTTCCAGTTTTTAGGGGGAACGCTTTCAGTTTTTCACCATTTAGAATGATATTAGCCATGGGCTTAGTGTAGATGGCCTTTATAATGTTTAGGAATATTCCCATTACCCCAATTTTTTCTAGTGTTTTGAGCATGAAGGGATGCTGTATTTTATCAAATGCTTTTTCTGCATCTATTGAAATAATCATGTGATTCTTAACTTTAAGTCTGTTGATATGGTGAATGACATTTATTGATTTCCGAATGTTGAACCAACCTTGCATCCCTGGGATAAAACCCACTTGATCATGGTGCACTATCTTTTTAATATATATTTGTATGCGATTTGCTAAAATTTTGTTGAGAATTTTTGCATCGATGTTCATTAAGGATATTGGTCTGAAATTTTCTTTCCTTGATGTGTCTCTGTCTGGTTTAGGTATCAGGGTGATATTGGCTTCATAAAACGAGTTTGGTAGGGTTCCCTCCTCTTCTATTTCATGGAATACTTTGAGGAGTATTGGAATGAGCTCTTCTTTAAAGGTTTTGTAGAACTCGGCTGAGAACCCATCTGGTCCTGGACTTTTCTTTGTTGGTAGGCTTTTGATGACCTCTTCTATTTCATTGCTTGAAATTGGTTTATTTAAGTTGTGTATGTCCTCCTCGTTCAGTTTAGGTAGTTCATATGTCTCTAGAAATTTGTTGATGTCTTCAAGGTTTTCTGTTTTGTTGGAGTATAGATTTTCGAAATAGCTTCTAATTATGTTTTGTATTTCACTCGTGTCTGTTGTGATGTTTCCTTGTTCATTCCGAATTTTAGTAATTTGAGTTTTCTCCCTTTTTCTCTTTGTTAGTGTGGCTAAGGGTTTATCAATTTTATTTATTTTTTCAAAGAACCAACTATTTATTTTATTAATTTTTCCGATTGTTTCTTTTGTTTCGATTTCGTTGATTTCGGCTCTGATTTTAACTATTTCCTGTCTTCTACTACTTTTGGTATTGGTCTGCTCTTCTTTTTCTAGTGCTTTGAGCTGTAGTGTTAACTCATTTATTTGTTGATTTCTACTTCTTTTTTTGAATGCACCCCATGAAATAAATCTTCCTCTAAGTACTGCTTTCATAGTGTCCCAGAGATTTTGATATGATGTGTCTTTGTTCTCGTTTACTTCTAAGAATTTTTTTATTTCCCTCCTGATGTCTTCTGTTATCCATTCATCATATAATAGTGTATTATTTAGTCTCCAGGTATTGGAGAAGTTTCTGTTTTTTATTCTGTCATTTATTTCTAATTTCAATCCATTATGATCTGATAGAGTACAAGGTAGTATCTCTATCTTCTTGTATTTACTAACAGTAGCTTTGTGGCATAAAATATGGTCTATTTTAGAGAAGGATCCATGTGCTGCTGAGAAGAAAGTGTATTCGTTCTTTGTTGGATGGTATATTCTATATATGTCCGTTAAGTCTAAATTGCTGATTGTGTTGTTGAGATCTATAGTTTCTTTATTCAATTTTTGTTTGGACGATCTATCCAGTGGTGAGAGAGGTGTGTTAAAATCGCCTAGTATTATTGTGTTGTGGTCTATTTGATTTCTGGAATTGAGAAGGATTTGTTTGACGTACGTGGATGAGCCAATGTTCGGGGCATAGATATTTATGATTGTTATGTCTTGCTGATTTATGCTTCCCTTAAGCAGCATGTAGTGTCCTTCTTTATCCCTTCTGACTAGTTTTAGGCCTAGCCTTTAAATAATGTCACAATGGCAATTAAATGTTAGTGTGGATTGTGAAGTGGAACATTCGAGTCACAGCACCAGTTATAGGAAAACTATAGCCAAAGGGTTGACATTGCAGCTACAGGAAAAGTTTTCTGTAGCAGAGAAGTAGAAACATCTGACCTTCTCAATCTTCCCTTTCAAATCTTCAATCAGTGTGTCCCACTGGCAAATGGACCACATCTAATAGGAAGCCAGCAGACAGGAGAGTGTAGAAAACTTACCTAGCAACAGTCAAGCTCCCCGCAACACAAGGCAGAGCAGGGAAAAGACACAAAATAGGTCGGAGGGCCAAGAGGTCAAGAAATAGCACATATGTTATGATAAAACTGAACAGGGTAGTGTGGGGACACAGAATTGGTAAATTCTGGAATGAAAGAGGAGAGGGGTCAGTAAATTCTTCATACTAATGTCTCAGGAGGGAAGGAAGGAAGGAAGAAAGGAAGGAAGGAAGGAAGGAAGGAAGGAAGGAAGGAAGGAAGGAAGGAAGGAAATAAATAATAGTCATTTAATCATCAACCTTATTAAAAAGAAAAACAAGGAAGAAAACATGGTTACAATTTAGCGTCTGCATTCTCAGTTGCTGAAAAAGAAGTACTGGATACCAAGCTGTACACCGAGGCAGAGAGAACATCTGCATGAGGATAGCAATTCAGGGAATGTCGCTACCAGATAGAACCTCCTCTTTTGTATGATGTTCTCAGGGTCATGAGAATAGGAAGAGCCTAAACCATCTGAAGGAAATTTCAACATTTACTTTTTAGGTTCCAGGTGACTCTGGAAATGGTGGTAATTCAAGACCTACAAAGAAAAACCTTCATTACAGCACTCTAAGTTAACCCAAAAAGAAACCTAAATGTCAAATCTTTTACATATCATGATTTATTTCATGCCCAAAGCCTGGAAGGAATCAATAAAAGAAAAGAAAGTGTTGGGGCATGAGTTGCAGTAGAAATTAAATGAGGCAGAGCTCAGGAGCTCATGAAACCACAATGGAACAAGATTGTTAAGAGTCTGAGTCTATTCAGCACAAAATACAATAGCCAGAAAGAAAATAAATTGAGAATCAATAACCTCAAATTCTGAAATTGCCTGAGAACTTTGAACATTGATATTTATCTTTGCTTTTTAAAGCAATGCACAGCAGGGTCATGGAGTCACATGGAAACCACAGTGTAGGAAATTTTATTTTCCCTGGTGCTCTCGCAGATCTTATTTTGCCTCATGTCACAAACATTGCCATAACCATACGCATCTCTTGATATGAGCACTGTGCCCCTGAAAAGACTGGAAGTAAAGGTTGCAGTACACGGTAATTCTGTCTGTGTGTTTTTATTTCATTTATATGTTCCAATTTTTTCTTCAAAATGTGCCTGTTAGAAAGAGAAGGAAACACAAATCAGTACTTTTGATCTCCCATTTCTACTCTTTATGTTTTGCTCCTTGTCTGCCCTCTGGTAGGAAAAAAAGAAAACTGAAATTCTCAAAAGATTAATGAATTCACATCATCAAAAATACAGTTTGCTTGAGGCTAGCAGATTTTTCAATAAGAAAGGAAAGACACCCCCAAACCTCTAGATCTCATTATTACCTACTTTGAATTTAGTTTGTCTCTCAAGATTGTCAAAAGCCCTAAAATCTCCAGAATGTTCACAAATATCCATGTAGAAAGCATTCGTCTTGGTCAGCAGATAGGAAATAGCATACTGATAATATTACTGTCTCTGTGATAGGACACCTCCAAGGACTCTCTTTAGGGGATTGGAAAGAAAGTGTCATGGAGAAGCCTGCCTTAGTTGTTCCTACCCAGCATGTGACAATAGATTTAGGATATTTTTAAATATTACTGTGCACACCTTAAGTAGGTGAAACATATATAAGGGAAACTGCTAAGGATCCTGTTTCTCTGAGGTGACTCAGAAATGAGACTCACTATAGACAAGCATTTTGTTTCAACAAGACGGGATAATTGCAATGTATTACTAGGTTTGGAGGTTGTGTAGCTGCTAAGTGGACTAACCATTCCAATCCACTTTAGCCTAGCATGGTCAAAGTGGTTTGCCAGAGTGCTATTGGAGGCTTAAAAAAGTGTCAGAGATAAAAATCTGCCAAGCTTTCTCAGAACCCATTCCTCCCAAGACTTTCATCATTCCAGTTTGTATTTTTTTATATTACCCAAAAAGCTAGCCACATTCTGTTGAAACACAGAAACTATGGAAAGACAGAGTTGGAGGACAGAATTTGAAAAAATTCAGCTTATTTAGTCCTTCAGATTGGTGAATATGTGAATCATCCAGAACAGACACCTGATTTCTAGAAGACGTCAGAGAGAGAAAGGACCAAAGGGAAAGGAAAGTTTAATGAGCACCTAATATGTAAACTCAGCACCTGCAATATCCCTGGATACTCAATTACATCACCTTCATATTAAAAAATATTTTCCTTGTGCCTAATTCTAATCTTTTTTCCTTTATTTTTCCTACAATTTATTGTATTTGTGTTGTCTACAATCGAAAAGAATGACTGTTGAGCAAACCTCCTCAATTTAATGTATTTGTAGAGATGAAGACCATAATCAACATACTGTTTGGATTTCCCTAAAGTTATAACCCACACCACTATTCTTTATATATATTCCATTTTTATTATTTTAAGTAGCTTGTAATTTTTTCATTTTTTGTCCACATTTTTAGACATGGGGAAATAAAATAAAATTGAAAGATAAGGTATAGCCTTTTATCTGTTGTATTCTTTTCTCTACACTAAGTCAGGTAGGCTTATTTCCACAATAGCATTATATTGCTGACTCATACAGATCTACTCAAACAAGCCCCAGGTCCTTTCCTATTTTACTCTTGTGCTGAGACAGTCCTTTGTCAAACTGTATTTAGAATGTTTGCATTTTTGTCCCTAAGTAACTGAGCAAACATATTGTGGTTATAGCTAAGGGGTGCAAAGGGCTAAATTCAACAGGCTTTAGCAATCACATTGAACGTTACACTATTTATTTCCCTGCAGCATCAAATTTTAAAAGTAAGTTTCAAAAATTTTGGAGTCCACTTTGATAAATGTACTCAGTTTTTATGTACTAACATCTCATTGTTAAAAGACAAAATCTCAACTTAGTCAACAAATCACTGAGCTGAGCTTAGGTCCTTAGAGAAGAGGCAACACAAGGAGTGATATAGCAAGGATTTACAAAAATAAATACATAAATTGAAATTGATTGATCAAAGTTTATTTCATGAACAAAACTTGAAAATATATGGCAGCCAGTGCAAATGCTGGTCTTTGGATGCAAAACAAGGAAAAAAAACAAAAAAGATAACTCCTCTGAGTTCCTTGGGTAGTTCCTCAGCTAGCATACGGAGATACATCACCATACAAGAACAAACGAGAAGTATCAGCCTTCCATTAAAACTAAAATGACATCTCTTTGAGAGCAGGTATAGTCCTCAATTAAACTTGATCTTTCTGAGACATGCCAATTTAGAAGGAAACCCAGTTTTTAATAACAGTCATAATTAAATTAATCCATACCTATTGGGATTATTTCAACTTTCATGCTGAGACACCACTCAACTTTTTTTTATAAAAACAAAATATATAATATGGTTTTTTACAAATTGTTTGGGATTTATTAGAGCCTTACTCAGCAAACTGCAGGAATTCAAGTTTTCCTCTCTCTAGTACTCATTTAGTCTCACTAGCTCAAAATTTTCCTACATTTTTCAGTCAGACGCTTCCTTCATTCCACATGGGTGGTTATCACCCTGACATGTGCAAATTTAACTTGAATTGCTTCTTATTCAATACTTACTCTTTTCTTCAAAAGTTAAACATGCTATCCCTCCCTAATATCAATAGTTGCTGGTCATCCCAAACTGTTCTCAGTTGACTTTGATGATGTCTTTCTTTGGCTGATAGAGTGATATCTCTTCAATATTTCTTCTATAGCTTTACTTTTTATGTGAAATCTTTTGGACTTCTGTATTATTCAGGACATTGTGCTACCAATTACAAAAAACAAAAAAACAAAAAACAAAAATACTCAATCATTCAAGTAAAACTTGGTTACGTGACCCCACACAGTCCCTAGGGAGGTTGGGAAATGTAGTCTTGTTCAGAAGTCATAACCATTGCTAAAACCAAGGTAAAATCTGCCTATCACTGCAAAGATGGTAAGACCCAATCTGATAACAATTAACAATCTGGTAACAAATGAAAACATAAAAACACTTTGTGTTTTTTTTTTTTTAATGTTCATGGGAATAGTATTTTTAGATATAAAAAATAACTGCAGCATGGTTATTTAAAAGAATGAATTTAAAAACTATGCCCCAAAGAAGATAAATATTTAGCCAATATACCCCTAGGCTGCTTCTGAGAGAAAAAATAAAAAGTGGTTTGACAATGAGAATTCCGACCATTCATTTCCTCTTCACTAATTATATGTATTAGTGAATAAACAGAATAAACAGGCATTTTCTTATTCTAGGAGAGATAAGTACTCTTCTTTGTGAACCCACCTTTATGACTTGAGCAATTATTTTTGAAGTCAAATTGTACAGAAATCAGAAGATTGAAATTATTCTCAGACATTATCAGATAAGAAAGAATAAAACCTAAAAATAATGATCTGTTGTATATTCAAGAATATTTTTTCTTAGAGAAGAAGGTGATTTACAGATAGGTATACTGAAATGATAGCAAAGGGTAACTTTAGTCTGCACTTAATGTTAGATCCCAATATTTTTACCTTCCTGAAGAATATTTATGACTTCCTACTGAACCTTACAGTGCCTTAGGGATAAGGAATGGTATTTTGAATTCCCCAAGCTCCTTCCACACCCCTCCATTTAGTTTTTACCCTGTCTACTACATGCTTCTTGGTATTCAGGATCTTAGAACACTTTCAATAGACAGAAAGCTGACCTCCCAGGTCCAGCACAGAGTCGTAATTTCAATTCCAAGTGAACACCCACTCAGTCCTTTTGTCGGTAATCCTTGCCAAAGTTTTAATACATAGGGTGAAATCTCCCAAGGTTAGAACTTTTTCTTGGCAGAGGAACATCAAGGGGATGGAAAAATGCTTTGAAAGAAGAACTTAAGGTTTTTTTTTTTTTTTTTTAATCCTTTAAAAAATTTTTACACATTAAAGCTTTATCTTTGGCAAGTGCTTCTTCCAGGTTCAGTTGTCAGTGTCTCAAGAATGGGAGGTGCTTGCTCCTGCGGGGCTGTGCTGCAATGGGATTCACTGAAGGACTACAAGTGATTTACACGTTCGGATATGGCCAAAAGACCCTCGCACTTGGCGTTCCAAACCTGCCTCCAGTGATCATTTAACTTTTCCATTTCCTCTCTCAGAATGTAGGTGCAGAATCCACACTGTCTTAATATTTCTACTCTTTTTTTTCCTTCTAGTATTACTCCTTATTTGTGAGTACCCTGTTTACATTTTCAAATTTTATGTTACATCTAATTTTATATCTTTTGCATTTTATCAAAGCAGTCATTAAATTCTGAATACATGAATAAAAACTATAAACAAGATACCAGTATCTTCTAGCTATATTGTTTTACCATACTAACCCTGTGTGGTCATAAGTTACTTCTCCTGACCAAATATAACTTTTTAAAAAAATATTTATCCTTATTTGGGGCTTTCATAATAATAATTACTATCCTACTCCATATAGTTCTTAATTTCTCATTCCTTAAAAAGAAAATGATTCATTCTCATCATCGAATCTGTACTGAGTGGTCATTTACTAAAAAAATGTAGATGGAAATGTATTATAGTGCAAATCATCTATGCAACATATGAAACTTATTTGGTTCCTCCAAAGAAGAAAGTTTCATTTTATGCAAATAAAAACTCACTAAAATTTCATCTCACTCCAGTTAAAATGATAGTCATCAAGAATACAAATAATAAATGCTGGTGAGGATATGGGACAAAAGGAATATCATTCACTCTTCGTGGGATTTTAAGTTAGAACAACCTCTATAGACATCAGTATGTAAGTTCCTCAAAAGACTAGGAATGAAACAAACATATGACCTAGCTATCTCACTCCTCGGTATTTATCCAAAAAAATTAAAGTCAGCATATCATAAAGTCATGTTTATAGCAACACAATTCACAATAGCCAAAATATGGAATTAGCCAAGTGTCCATCAAGATATGAATGGATAAGTAAGGGTGATATATATACGTACATATATGTATTCATATATATACATATATGTATGTGTATATATATTCATATATATATTCAAATATATATATATGGTCATAAGAACAAAATTATGTCATTTGCAGGAAAATGTATGAAATTGATTGGTTTAAGTGAAAATAAGCCAGACTCAAAAAGTAAAGGGATATGTGTTTTATCTCATATGTGGAAACTAAAGAAGAAAAGGGGGAAAAGGGGGAAAATGGGAGCTTTCAAGAAAATAGAAGAAAGACCGATGGAGTAAAAGAAGGAGACCAGGGGAGGGAGAGGGAAGATATTAAGGAACTAAATTGACCAAATTATGTTCTGTGCATGAATAGGTCATAATGAATCCCACTACTAATGGATCAATAAAAACCAATTAAAACTAAAAAGAACATTTGACTTTAGAAAATTTTATCTTTGTCAGACAATATTTCTACACTTTCTAAATAATAGGGATGAAAAATAAGTAGCTCTGGAAGGAAGAGGTATCAAAGATTGGGGAAAATTTGTGAGGAGTAAGCATTGCTTAGTGATCAACAGCAAAGGTAGAGGAGTGTTGGTTTCAAGGATTTTACTCTTCTGAAAGTCTGCATTCTCTTGCCTAAGCCCCAATCCTTCAACACCTTCATGTGGTCCAAAAGCATAAGGACTAAACAGTTCAAAGCCACTGGAAACCAATTTAATGTCCTAATAACATTTCAAAGTGTGAAGATCAAAGATAGGGAGCTACTCTTGCTGGAAAAATATTTTTCTTTTTAAAATAAGGTAAATAAATGGTTCAAAGTAAAATGGAAATATCTACTATTGTTGAAAACAAGCATTTTCAGAGAAAATAAAAAGATCAATTGGCATGTACATCATGTGAAATGATTTGGAAAATTCTGGACATTTTGTTTAAGATAGGAACACTGTGAGGGGTGTCATATTCATAGTCTGAGCTGGGACATTTTTAAGAGTGAAAAGAAAGTTCAGATGACAGGTATAAACTGGGACTGCCTGCAAGCAAATTGAAACATGATCATCCTAAAAAATTAGTCAAACTTCATATACTTCCATATAAATACAACCCATAATTTTAGAACTATTTTTAATAAAATTGTTGACAGATGCTCTGACACTATAAACAAAGAAGAAAGAAAACAAAATAAATTACAAGCGACTAAATTTCTATAAAAAGCACCAAAAGCAGATAGAAATATTACCCTTAGAATTAAAGAATACAATATCAGTATCCTAGACAAGTGGACAAGTAGAATAAAAAGAGTGTCTTGATTTCTCATTTTATTACAAATAAAATCAAATTATTAAACAAAGATAAGTTTAAAATAATTCTAATCCAGATTTATATGATTAAATTGAAATTAAAAGTATGAACTAATTATCTAACTATACTGGTTTTCTTTATGATACTTTAGACATTAGCAATGATCAAGATTTTTATGGCATGAATCTTAGGCCAACAGAGTCACCTGTCACTTTAACCATTGCATACCTGGATAAGTTGATTTACTTCCCATACATGAGCACATATAAGTTATCAGTAAGTTTAAAATTGTTTTCCTATTAACTGAGATAGTCAAGGCCTCAAGAAGGAAAATATTTTTATAAATTTTTTATAAACTAAAGCACTCACTCAGTGACTATTTTGAGGTGAAAAGAGACTGAAACTTGTCCTAAGAATATTATTGATAAGATCCAGTTTTATTTCCCAAATAATAGCAGTATTCCTCTCTTCTGCAGAAGATGTAATTATAAAGGTTGCAAGAATCATAGAATTCTAGAATAAAAACAGGACCTTTACTTTTTCCATCCAGAAAACACTCAACCTCATGTTAAAATGTTTGATGTATTCATAATAAAATAATATTTTAATCAAATGTACTATACATAATATTTATTCTTTTTAGAAAGACATAAATTAAAACTATACTGCTCATTTTATCATCATTGAAATAAAAATCAAATCTTTTAAATGGCACTCTTTTAAGTTATTTCTACTTTCAAAACTCTCCTGGTTTACATAATCTCACCTATGGTTAGCAAACTATAAGCAAATATTTTATTTTATAGTAAAGAAAGTCAAATATATGACAAGCTTGTTTATAAATCTCTTTTGTTTTCCCATATTTTCCAACTTAACTGTTAGAACCCAAGCTAAAGCTAAGGTACCCTTTATTAAGTATAGTAAATGCTTTTCAGCAAACACTGATTCCAGAAGTACACACAGAAAATAATAGATTCTTTTTCACAGAGAAGTCCAGAGTGTTCAATTTTCCAATGATAAAAGGAAAAATATTCTCTATTTCCCTTAGTTTATCAATAAGTGAAGTAATTACTTCCTTCACCAGAAAAAATTCATCACAAACAAACTCTTAGAGAAAGTAAGGAGTGCTTAAGTGGTGTGTTTCCTAAAGACCAGTACACTAACCACACATCTGAATGCAGATGTTTCCATCTGAAACTCTATGGTGTTGAAATCAAATATAAACAATTTCATAGGTTTTCATGTTAGTAAACTGGCCAAGATTTTTGGGTTTTATAAAAATAATTGTCCTTAGGGTCTTGTGAAATGAAAATCAGTTTTTAATTTTTTGTTTTGCTTTATTTCAATTTTAAAACCTATATTTGCCCTGCATTTCCATAGCTTTGAGACCCCTGGGAATGATAAGGCAGCCCTCACCACAAGAACCCTCTTTGGCCTGTTTACTGCTTCCCTGGTCCCTCTGCTACATTCAACAGCACAGTGGTGAGACAGGCACAATTTGGTGGAACTATTAATTCGTTTGAGGCTATAATTTTTGTTCCAGTAACTAACACTTCATTAAGTTGAAATAGTTTCATTATGAAAGGAAATATTCACAGAGAATTTAACCAATGAATGGAAAATTACTGTTTCCAACCAGTTTGATTCAGACTAAATGTTAAAGCTGGTTAATAAAATTGGTTTATGCTTTGAATTTTTTAAATTTTTAATCATAGGAGAATGAAGATGGAAGGTATTTGTAAGCTTTAAAGTTTACCACAGAGAAGCAAAAATGGCATATAAAACCATTTAATTATTCTTTAAAATGTGTCAGTCTGTATTTCATTGAAATTGAATACAAATGTATGCTTTACTTTCTTTTTTAAAAAGGTATTAAGTACAGAAATTCCACACACACTTGATCAAGGCACTGAACTAGGTATATCAAGGTAAACAAAAGATGGCGTCCATCTTTCCCTACAGAACCACTTCCTGAATCACTTCCTGAAATGATGCAAAGACTGCACACCAAAGTCACGATAATTTCATTGTAATCATTAACAAGTGGCCTGAACTTAAAGTACAGAGTGCTAAGAATGTATCTTAGCACTCTAAAGAAGTATCTCAACTCACATCAAAAGAATGAGTAGGTCTGGCTTAGGTGAAGGAGGAAGAGTAGGAAATACAATTTAAAAGAGTAGACACTGGATGGGAGAAATGGCGGAGCTCTTGAGGAACTGAGGAAACTAAAGCTGGAACAGAAAGATGCAAGTGTAATAGAATAATGACTACAGAAACAGATGGTCCAGATTCAAACTCTGGCTCCATGATCTGCTTCAGGTTACAAGATCTTGGGCAACTTCAGCTCTTCACCCATGGGAAAGGGAGGATAACACTGACTCATAGTTACTACAAGGATTAAGGTATTAACACGATTGCTGGTGGTGCATGCCTGTAATCCCAGGGGTTTGGAGGGCTGAAGTTGGAGGATCTCATGTTCAAGACCAGTCTCAGGAACTTAGTGAAGCCCTAAGCAACTTAGTGAGACTCTGTATCAAAATAAAGAAAAATAAAATGGGCTAGAGATAGAGCTCAGTAGTAAAGTACCCCTGGGTTCAATCTCCAGTACCAAGGTCGAGGGGAGTTAACACACACAAAATTTATGATAGTACCCAACATAGAGAGGAAATGCTACAGAAATGTTAGTTCTTTTTGTTCTCAGGTTGATGTAATCCAAATGAGAGCTGAAATATATGTGTTATTTATTGCATAGTTCTTCCTCTGAAGTATACAGAATTGGACAGGAATAAGAGTTCTTTGTATTCCCATAGTAAATATTGAATTGTATAAAACAAACAGGTATCATGGAAAAAATCTCTCAAACCACAGGTGCAGGGAAATTCAGCTCTTTCTGGGTATGGTCATTGTCATCATTGCTGTTTGGTTTAGTCTTGCTTTAGCAATGCTAAGCTAAGTTTTTAAGACTGAGGATGATTGTTTAATCTAACTACCAAGTCTAGAATTAAGTTTCATTATTATGACCAGATCCTTACAGTAATAATTCTTTAGATTACAAAAATGTAGTCATATGGCATGAACATAGACTCCATTAACACAGAATAATACCATTTGAACACACCTGTCTTCAAACCAAAGTGTAAATTGTAAACTTCAATGTTGTTTCATAGACTTTGTTCTTTTCTTTCCTTCCTTCTTTCCTTTCTTCCTTCCATTCTTACTATCTAATGTCCTACTATTTTTATTCATTCCTTACTATGAAGCTAACATAAGCTATGTATTTCCTGTTTCTTTTGAGTCTTGGTCACTTTAATCTGAAACTTCTTATTTTATTGGTTAGTTTTCTTTCCTGTTTGTAAAGATATTAATGTTTGGGGCCTTTCAATGGTAGAAGGATTAGTGAAGCTAGTTATTTTAATGTCATTTGTTACATGCAGAAGATAATTCCAGTCCTGTTCTCCGACCTGAGGTCATAAAGTTTTCACATACAGTCTATAAATGCAGAATTTACTACAGAGACCAGCAAACCCACTGATAGGGATGTTCTTAGTCCAAGTACTTATCTGACATTGTTAGTGCAACAGAAATTCAGACTCTGGATAAATCCTTCTATGAGCTCTTGGAAAGAGTCCCAGCTTTACTGATGTTCACTCAGGAAGAGATTCAGGATTTTTCTAAATTTATCTGAAAATGAAACTGTACTCAGGGGAGTGACTACAATCCATTTACAGTCTGGCTGTGCTGAACATTCATCCCGCAACTTGCCTTCAATCATCAAAGACTAAAAGTATTTGCTCCTGAAGCCCAAACTAATACTTGCTTTATTTGCTTTTTCTAAATTTTGTTTTAGGGCTTTAGAATGCTCATTAAAGGCTTCCAAAACCATATGGTTCCCCACTTACCTTAATTTTGAAATATGAGATACTTCTATATTGTCTGAAAAATCATGATCTACCTCATTCCTAATTGTTTGCAGTTCTACATTTTTTCCAGATTATAAAATTAACAACAAATAATCATGAAATATTTAGAAACAGAATAATACACCACCCTCATGACCCACTTCCCTAGTAAGATTTATTGTTAATGTCTTAACATGTTATAAGTGAATTTTACTCATTCAGTTAAAACCCAGAAAAAAGTATTTTATTTATTTATTCAAAATGAAATTTAGAGTCTACATCTACTTATCCTCCCACCAATTGATTGCATCAATTCCTCTTGCATCTTTTTAGCATTTTAAAATATAAAGAGGTAGATATATTTTACAGATGCCACCATTTCCATGGCAAGGCATTTTTTTTTTTCAGTTTAAAAATGCACAATGAGAAATTTGCATATTTAAATCAATAACCCACTTTAGTAGAAGAGAAAGGTGACTTACGCTGAACAAAAAGCAAGCTGGCATTCTTTCTTTTTTGCATTTATAGAAAAATAAACGTAAAAATGAGACATTAAGCTCTCCTTGAGTTTTTACTTTGCCAAAAAAATTGCCATCCGAGTTCAATCATATTTCATAATTCTTGGATTTTTTTAAAGTAAAATCATACATTAAATAATTGTGGTAGATGTGGATCCATTCGTTCCGTGCTTTTCATAAACACACACACATATCTGAAGTACATTAACCATGACTGTGTTTGTATAGTAAAGAAAAAGCGTGTTTGTATGTCACATACAGAAAGATGAAAATGTCTGTATAAAGCTAAGGCTGTTGTCTGATTTCTGAAGTACATGAGTGATTTTTCTCACAAAAAGCAAATTTAAATGGAGAGGATGAACAATTACTCTGGGTTCATTTAGTGATTTTTTTTTCAACTCAGTTATTCATAGGAAGAGAAATTTTTGTACAAAGTCCATAGTAAAGAAATTCTTCTGTACTTCTTTTATTTTTATTTTTCTTTATCCTAGGGTGATCAGAAAAACAGAAAATTGCTGAACATACTTTCATCTTTAATATGTCTAGGACTTCAATTTACATGAGTTTTCTCTTTTTTCACCATGGAAGATTAGCCAAAAGTTTAAGACCATCAGTTTATTTGCCTCAGGTGATTGTGGACTGTCAAATGCTCCAGTCAAGTTCGAACACTGACATTTTGACCACTGTATTTGGCCTCCCCAACACATTCTGTTTTCTCTTCAACTTCTCAAGTGAAATGATCTTCCGATCTTTGCATCACTTAGGTAAGCTATTTACCCATTGGGGTGTGGTAGTACAAAATCACTAATGAAAGAGTGCGGAGAAAATAGTAAAACTCGTGTTTATATTCACTTTTGTATATAAAATAAGTTAATATTTAGTATGTAGATTGACATTGGCATGGATATACAAAACAGAAATAAATTTACTAAGGAGAAATATTGAATTAGCTTTCTGCTATTGTAGCAAATACCAGGAATAATCAACTTACAGAGAGAAAAGATTTATCATGGATCACAGTTTGGAGGTTTCAGTCATGGTCAGGTGGACACATTGCTCTTAGGCCTCTAGTGCACAGCACATCACCACAGGAGTTGAGTGGCATAGCAAAACCATTCACCTCAAGGCCAAGATGTGAAAGAGTGTAAGAAGAAGAGACCAGGGTTCCATGATTTCTTTCAAAGGCACACCTCCAGTGACCTAAAACCTTCCACTAGTCCCCACTTGTAGATACCCTACTTCCTTGGTCTTTCCTTGGTCTTACAATCTCACTAGTTTGGAAGATCAAAAGTCATCTAGGAATATAATTTTCTGTTTGTTTTTGTGTGTTTCTTAATTCAAAAAATTATTACCTTTCTCAAAACAAAACAAAACACAGTATTGTACCAGGACGAAATAATTCTTCTTCATATAGCCTGTTTGATCCTCAAGTAGCTAAATATGTTGGTACATCCATTAAGCTCAAGTTGACCCTTAGAGCTACATGGAAATTCATTTATTTTCTCTAATCCAATTTCCTACTCTCTTAGATAATTATTTCAAACTTCCTTCTGCTTCTTCAAACTTTCAAAAATCCTCTCTGCTTGCCACTCTACTGAAGAAAGAAAAAAAAAAAATCAGAAGAGTAGCTTAAAAGAAATTTTGCCTATGGACCCAACAACATTTGATGCAGTGAACATCTATATCTTAATCTCTATAGTTAAAAAACAAAGTAAAATATTTCTAGACCACTTATTAGCAGGTTTTTCAATACAGACCAATAAAGGAAGTAAAAATTATTCTAAAGAAGTATGATAAAATATACCTGGATACACACTTATGATTATTTCATGTAGTTCAAAAACTAGTTTTAAGTTTTAAACAAATAAGGTAAAATCTATGAGAATTACTATCTATTCCAAATAAATTTTTTAAAAATATTGACTGACTATGAGTTTGAGGGTATAGTACATTCTGACAGGGACCAGAGAGGATAATAATATACTGCATTTGTCAGTCAATCCTAGGTAGATTTTCTGTCCTCTTTTAAAAATTAAGAATCTTTCAAAACTCCAGTATATAAATGAAAAAATAGCCCATTTTTGTCCCAGTTTGAGTCAAGAGAATATCCATGGACATTGACAACTAAATACATACAGGCAAGTTCCTCAGGCAACTGTCATTGTCCAGACAACTGGAATCCAGTCCAATATAAATGGATTGTCTAGTCCTTGAAATTCTGTAAGATGAAAAAATAGTGATTTTTAACAGAAAAACATTTAAAGTACTATCAATATTGACAATTAAAAATAAGAAAAATGAACAAAATATCCTTAGCATATGACCCTCCACTTAAATATTGCAAAATAAGTTTTTAGTTATTTATTATCAATATTATAAGCTATAAAAAATGAATAATTTTTATAAAGTAGTATGAGGTGCATTTGGACAGTCTATCCATCTTTTTATTTAAGTCAGAATCAGCTCTATAAGAGCTCTTCTTGTGCAAGAAAAGGAATTCATGATGTCTGTCCATATGGGCACACGAGGAAATGTAAAGGAGTTAATAAATAAGCAAACTTTATCTGTGGACTAGTGGAGAATAAGTTCAATTAAAATAGGCATGGGGCTGGGGTTGTGGCTCCATGGTAGAGTGCTTGCCTAGCATGTATGAGGCACTGGGTTTAATTCTCAGGACCACATATAAATAAATGAATAAAATAAAGGTTCATCAACAACTAAAAAAGAATTTTGTTAAAAAGTAGGCAGAGGAAAGTATACATTTGACATTACTAAATCACTTTGACTTAATAATAAAACTATAAGAAAACATCTGTGGAGTGTTTAGTAAATGCCTGGCATTGTGCTAACTAGTTATTGAACATTTCTTTTTCTTTTAACCTAATGGAAGGACATACTGGCAGGTGAGGACACCGAGGCACAGAGCTTTTAAATAAACTGCCCCTGGTTACAGAATTAATGAATTGAATGGAGGGGCCAGTACTTGAACTCAGTGGCAGTCTTCGAAGTCCAGGCCTCTAGGTAGGGCACTACACATACAGTCTCCCTTTGGAGGTGAGTATGATGTCCTTACAACAATTAAGTGAAGCTATAATAAAGCAATAAGGGGAAATCCAAGAGCTGTCTATATGAATTCAAGTTTCCAGGAATAGGGAAATTATATGTATTGTAGCCTAAACAAAGGAGAAATTTCAGGATAAAACCTCAGGGCAGAATTCTAGACAGCAATGATTGAATAATGTGCTGAAGAAGCAGTAATGGTGATGATTTATTGACTCTGACTTTGTCATCTTATCAAAGAGACAGACTAGAAAATTCACTTTGAAGCACAGAGGAGAAACAGTGGAAAGAGGATTAGAATTTCTTAAAGGAACTGAAGTTTGAAGGATAAGGAGATTTTGCAATTAAGTCAAAAGAAGGAACCGCATTCCAGAGAAAGAAAACTAGGCCAATACAGGACTTGATAAAGCAAAAAAGTCCAGCAACTTCAGGGAATTGGTAGTGGGGATGGTAGCAAACAGAGAATTTTCCCTAGAGAAATAATCACAGTTACCAAGCTAGCTGAACTACCACATTTATAAATTTGTTGCTATAGAGAGGAACTTGGAAATCCAGAACAGAAATTTTAAAAGTTTTCCAAAGTGGTAGAGAAGTCTCTAAGAATATGGGAAACCACTTGACCCCAGATAAATTCTGGGAAAACTTAAAAGTGATTCATTGGATTGAAAGGGTTGAAATAAAAGGAGAGTCCAAAAAGAGAAAAAAGAAATCGGGTGGGAGAAAAAAACAGGAAATGAGACTAGCAGGCCCATCACTTTTTGGCCTAAAGGAGAACAAGCATGATTAAAAGACAAGAGTTAGAATTAAGATTTTTTTTAAATCATTATTTTTATGAGATCTGGGCAAAACTAGACAATTCCCTCTAAAGACAGATTTTTTAAAATATGAATTGTGGTCAGTCTTTCCTGACCTGAAATATCCAAGTCTTTTGAAATTCATTATTAATTGTTAGCTATAATTTATCCAGTGATAAATTAACTATGGCTTTGAAATTGTCATGACACTGGTGGCCCAGCACACATCAGGCAGAAGTGTCTGCATCATGGCTGATGGGAAAGAGGAGATAGTCAAGATTAGAAAAGTACTTAACCAGCCAAAATGTTTTTTCTCACAAAAAAGATAGATTCATGTGCCAAAATCTGGCTTCTTTTGGGCTATAATTAATATCTAAGATTTCAATATTGCTGGAAGTAGTAAGAATTTCCAGTGTATTCTATTTAGATATGCTACATAGACTGAATAATCAAAATCTGATCAATAAAAGGGGAGCATCTTAACATCCTTGGAGGACTGACAACCGGAACCTCATCAACACCATTTTTTTTTCAATCAGATGCAGTGATTACATCAAGATGATTCCCTGTCTTACTTAAAAGGACCCTAAAAATCTAGATGGAACTGAGTCTTCAGAGAACAGAAGCCATGAATACAGGTAAGCATCATTGTGAACAGTTGATTCTTGCTTTTTGATTCCCTTGTTTTTGTTTTTGTTTTTTAATTTCTACTTTATTATGTTTTTCAATGTCCTTGATGATTCTTTGAAGCTAGATAGTAAACTTTCAAGAAAGAACACCATGACTTGCAGGTCTCTGCATTTAAGCCATAGAACCTAGACATTAATTGGTAGTCAAACACCACTTATTATTTCAATAAATCTTCTGAAGATACAAATTGAAAGCATTAAAGAGTGATCTCAGCAAGATGGTGGAATAGGAAGCACCAGCCTGTCCTTTCTTCCATGGAGACACCAATACAATAATAACACATAGATCAATTCCCTTTGTGAAACATCCAGACAGCAGGTAAGAGACTCCTGCACTCCTGCTAACCACAAAACCAGCCATTCAGAACCAGAAGAAAAATTTGTGGCAACCATGGTCTCTCCCTTAGCATGATTCCATTTGATGGGGAGAAAATTTCCAGTTTCCAGCTTCTTCCCAAGAAAGGAAAGACTGGGTAATATGTCCAATATCATAACTTTGGAGGGAAGTGCTTCCCAGGACTACTTTATGTCTTGCCTACCTTGGAATACTAACAGAAATTGAAATATTTTAGGTGGCTAGGAACTGCTAGGGATAAACAAAAAATCATGACATTCTACTATTCCACAAGTACACAAATGCAGGGTGATACAGTTTGGTAACCTTTCTCTAATGGAAGGAAAAGAAGAAAGGAATATATGTCCAACATTCCATCTTTGGTGGGAATACCCAAGGGGAAAAATTATGTTTTATTTGTCTCAGAGTATGGGCAGGACCTGGCATATTCTGGATGCCTAAGGGCTGCTAAAAACAAACAAGAAGAACTAAGTGATGTGATATTGCTTCAGAGGACACATAGTATTGGGAGTAGACACCAGAGGGAGCAAGAGATTATGAGCTCTCCCACCAAAGAAAAGAAGGAAAGGAAGACAGGAAGGAAGGAAAAAAGACAGGAAGGAAGGAAGGAAGGAAGGAAGGAAGGAAGGAAGGAAGGAAGGAAGGGAGGAAGAAAGGGAGGAAGGAAGGAAGGAAGGGAGGGAGGGAGGGAGGGAGGGAGGGAGGAGGAAGGAAGGAAGGAAGGAAGGAAGGAAGGAAGGAAGGAAGGAAGGAAGGAAGTGAGGGAGGGAGGAAGGAAGGAAGGAAGAAAGGGAGGGAGGGAGGGAGGAAGGAAGGAAAGAAGGGAGGAAGGAAGGAAGGGAAGGATAACTCTAAGAAGTCTATATGCACAAGACCAGAGAAGATATATCTGCTGAAAAATTAAGAAGGTCAAGAGCTTTCTCTGAGTGAAGTCAGTCTGTAAATGCTGAGAAAGGAGTTTTTTTTCCCTTTTTTCCAAATGTATAGATATTAAAACAAAGCTACACAAAACACAAAGAAACAGAAGGAAATGGTTCAAAGAACAAAATAAATCTCCACATACCGCAAAGAAATGGAGGTATATTAATAACCTGACAAAGGATTCAGAATAACTACTTTAAAGGTGCTCAATGACCTCAGGAAAATAATTAGCAGAGAAAGTAAGAATTTTAAAAGAGAGAAAGCATATATTAAAAGGAACAAAACAGTAATTTTAGAGCTGAAGAATTTAATAACTGTATTGAAATTTTTACTGAAAAGATTCAATAGCAGACCTGATCAAGCAAAAGAATCAGTGACCCCAAAGATAGATCATTAGAAATTATTCAGTCAGAAAAGAAAAAGAATAAAAGAGTTAAGAAAGTATAGTAACTTATGGAATGCCATAAAGTAAAACAACGTATATATTTTGAGAGTCTCAGAAGGAGAAGATAGAAAGGAAAGGGAAGAAAGCTTATTTATTGAAAACTTTCTAGATCTGGGGAAGAAAAAAAATTGTCAAAAGTCAAAGATAAAGAATAAGAACAATAAAACAAAGTGACTCATATACTTACAAGATAATCTCAAAAAGACTATCATTTAACTTCTCAGTAGAAATCTTGCAAGACAGCACAGAATGAGATGATATATTCAAAATGCTGAAAAAATAAAACTGTGAACCAAGAATACTGTATTCAGCAAAGTGGTCTTTCAAAAATGAAGGGGACATAAAAATTTTTTATTGTAAGCCAAAACCGAGTGAGCCATTACCACTAGACCTGCCTAATAAGAAATGTAGAAGGGAATCCTTCAAAATGGAGCTAAAACATAACATTAATAAGAAGTTATATGAAAGTATAGAGTTCACTGTTAGAAGTAAATACATAGAAAAAACATATAATACTGTGAAGTTGTAATGGTGGTGTGTAAATCACTTTTAATTCTGATATAGAAGTTAAAAGAGAAAAGAATAAAACATTAAAATGTGATAAAGTCTACAAATATAGAAAGATGTAATTTAAAATATCAAAATAGTTGTTGGTTAGAAGTTCAGGTCACAAGTTTTGCTAAGAGAGTCAATTCATGCTGTGTGGATTTTACCACAAAATTTTTAAAAGAAAAGAAATAAAAGAATTTAAAACTCATGATGAGAATTAGTGAGATGAATACAGATTTGCTGCTAACATTTCAGAACTCTCAAAAGTGGGCACTCCTAAAATTCTGAACAATGAAATTAAGACAGAGAACAAAATTCACCTGGAAAAATAAGAGACCTCAAATAGTCAAAGCAATCCTGGGCAGGAAGAGTGAAGCAAGAGGTATCACAATACGAGATCACGATATGGTATTGGCACCAAAATAGACAGGTAGACCAATGGTACAGAACAGAAGACAGAGAGAAAAACCCACATAAATACAGTTACCTCATACTACACAAAGGAGCCAAAAACATACAATGAAGAAAAGATAGCCTCTTCAACAAATGGTGCTGGGAAAACTGGAAATCCATATGCAGCAAAATGAAATTAAACCCCTATCTCTCACCCTGTACAAAACTCAACTCAAAATGGGTCAAGGACCTAATAATTAGACCAGAGACCCTGAACCAAATAGAAGAAAAAGTAGGCCTGAATCTTCAATCATGTAGACTTAGGACCAGACTTCCTTAACGAGATTCCCAAAGGATAAGAAATCAAAGTAAGAATCAAAAATTTATAAAGAACTTACAAAAATTTACACCAAAAATACAAAGAACCCAATCAATAAATGGGCCAAGGAACTGTACAGACACTTTACAGAAGAAGATATATAAGTGATTAACAAATATATGAAAAAGTGTTCAACATCTCTAGTAATTAGAGAAATGCAAATTAAAACAACTCAAGAGTTCATCTTACTACAATTAGAATGACTATTATCAAGAACGTAAGCAATAATAGATGTTGGCATGGATGTGGAGAAAAAGACACACTCGTACATTGCTGATGGAGTTGCAAATTGGTGCAGACACTCTGGAAAGCGGTATGAAGATGCCTCAGAAAACTTGGAACAGATTCACCTTTTGATCCAGTTATCCCACTCCTTGGTTTATACCCAAAGGACTTAAAATTAGCATACTACAGTAACGCAGCCACATCAATGTTTATAGAGGCTCAATATTTCGCAATAGTTAGATTGTGGAACCAACATAGATGCCCTTCAACAGATGAATGGATAAAGAAACTGTGGTATAAATACACAATGGAATATTATTCAGTCATAAAGAAGAATGAAATTATGGCATTTGCAGGTAAATGGATGGCATTAGAGAATATCATTCTAAGTGAAATAAGCTAATCCCAAAAAACCAAAGTCCAAATGTTTTCCCTGATAAGTGGATGATGACATAATGGGGGTGGGAGGGTGGGAGGGTAAGAGAAGAACAGAGGAACTTTAGATTACATTGAGGGAAATGAGGGGGGACGGGGTATGAAAGATGGTGGAATGAGACAGACATCATTACCCTATGTACATATATGATTACACAAATAGTGTGAATCTACATCAATTACAACCATAGAAATGAAAAGATGTACTCCATTTGTGTACAGTGAATCAAAATGCAGTATGTAAAAATAAAAACATTTTTTAAAAAAGAAAATTTTTAAAAAGACAGAGCAATAAAATACATAAATGAGTGAATGGTTATCATAAAATGTAGCTCATGTGAAAAGTATAAATAAATCCAAGAAGTATTTCAACAAATTAACAAACAATACATCAGGTGAAACAAATAATATTTACAAAAATTTCTCTAATCATTTGAAGTTAACATCATAGAAGGTAATGTGTGCTCTCTTTTAAAAAATTTTTTTTAGTTGTCAATGAATCTTTTTTTTTTTAATTTATTTATATGTGATATTGAGTATTGAACCCAGGGCCTCACACATGCCAGTCAAGCCCTCTACCACTGAGCCATAACTGCAACCCCAATATGTGCTCTTTAAAAGAAAAAAAAAAAAAATCCCCTGTGAATTTGACCTCTGTGTAGTTCAGTAATTTTCAATCCCAGGTCACTCAGATAAGCTGAAGAAAAGACTAGGAAGAAAAATAACAGCACTAACAGAGATGAAGTAAAGAAGGGAAACTTTTGTGCAAAGTTTTGTGCTCAAAAGTGCTGATGACACAGCAGGAATTAAGACTCTGTCCCTGAAGCTAGGTCTGGTTAATATTTCATGGAGTCACCTCTCTTCAGAAGTAACCAAATTAATTCAGTGGTACATTGAGATCTGAGAGCACACAACTTGCTCACACACATACATTACAAAGCTCCAGCTTTCTGGGAAAGCTGCTGGAGCTCGGTAAGCACAGAGGAGTGACCATGGGAAGATGCTACAATGTCATGCTGGTAGCAGACAGAAGTGGGGAAGAACCCCAGGAACACCAATGCATCCAACACGCACCCCAGAATCCTGTCTGTGGATGGCTGAACTTCAATTTCTGCTTGTTTTGCCCGCAGATTCCCACTTTTCAAATGATGTTCTATTTAGAAATCCAAAACATGACACAGGAAAAAATCTATTTAACCTGACTGAAATTGGGTGGGGGGGAGGGCAGAATTCTGTTTACCCTTCTTGGATTCTGTGTCCCCACAGTGGTTCCTTCCTTTTTTCTGAATTCTAGGGCTTTGCAAAACAAAGTTAGAAAAGGAAGATGTTAGCCTTTTGTAGGAAGCTTTCAAATTTTTTTTTTAAGAATTTGAATAAAGATTACTAAATGTTTTTCTTATAACTGAAATCAAGGTTAGATAATATACATCATAATTTTTTAAGCAAAGGTATCATTCCTGGTAGCCAGTCAACCTGTTAGGTAGCTGACTTGGGGAATTGATTTAACTATTTAAATTCATCCAAGAAATGTTTAGCAGCTCTATGATCCATCTAGCATGAACAAATCCTAAGCGTACTTATGGAACCCAGAGTCCGTCAGTTTTAGTGTACAAAATTGTGTCATGTATATTTAATACCCCATAAATCTGAGCATGTGGGGAACCAGCAGCTTGACTAGCAGAGTCTACTCTTTCTCTGGAAACTCTTTTCAAATATTTCTGGAAACTCCCTAGGATGCTGTCATGTCTCACTTTATCCTATGTGGTCATCTCTGTCTTCTGGCCAGTGCAGTGGGAACTCCATACACTCTTGAAGGTTTCAGGTCACAAAACTGGCAACCTCAAAATCTTTTGCTGGCCCTATTGATTTCCCCACTCACCCACATGCACAGACACCTGGAGTATATAACTCAAGCACAGACAAGGATGTTACTGGAGAAAAGACAAAATTTCATTGCTGGGGTTGTCAAATAATACATAGCATTAGGGTCTTAATCCCTTTCAGTCCATAGGGATAAGCCTTCTCTCATGAACCTTATAGAGAGCTGTCTAATTATACAGGCAGCAATGGGTCCAGAGGGTAAACCTGGAGTGTGCCCAGCACTTGTTTTGCACTCCATCAGAAGGTTGAGCCGTAGTAGAACAGCTTGGCTCAGCAAAGGTCCAGGTACTACTAAGTGGAAGAACAACTTACCCTCGAGTCCTACCCACTTTCTGACTTAGGTTGTGTTAAGCACCTGAGAAGCTGTTCCATAAGGCACAGAGGAGAGAAAGAGAATGCAAGAGGACAGAAGCAGAAAACCAATTGCAAGGAAGGGAAAAACTGGAGAAAAGAAAATCATTTAGAATATTTGGCAATAAACTGAGAAACAATGAAAATTTGGCAGTGCAGGGAACTGGGAAGAGAATAAACTTTGGGCAAAAAGATAGCAAAGTTCAATTAAGAGTATATGGTTCATAGCAGCATTTGTCAGTGTGATTACATGTTACAGAGTCATATAACTAAAATGATAAATGAAACAAAAAGTTTGTTTTTTTTTTTTCAGAGATTACTCACAATGTTTTAATCAACAAGCAGAAGCCCCTTTTTGAAAAGTGATTATGATCAAAGCAGTCAATGACTTTGTGATCTAAAGCCAACTGTTGGGTTTCTTGGAGGCTGGCTACTCAAAAACATAGTCTGTGGACTAGCAGACTCTGGGAACTTGTTATGAACGTTGACTCTCAGGCAAACCCCAGGTCTTCTGAATTGGGCCATTGACATGCACATTCTCCATAGAGGGTTAGGAAGGTAAAAATACTTGAAAACACATGTGTTCTCTCCAGAAACATGCATAGAGGATCCACAGGCAGAAAGTTCAGGTTAGTGTAACCCACAGGGAAACCCAGCTTAGGAAAAACTAATATGACATCTGCTGAATGTAGTATAAAAACAACTTTTTAACTAGACAGAATTCCATGACATGTAGCACTAAACAGCAATTTAACAAGTTTGCATTTGAAATGTGAGAGACTGAGACTATGCAATGAGATAAACAGAGAAGTACAGGGACAAAGGTAGCGTGCACCTGGGCAAACTGACTTTGAGGAAACACAACCAGCCACTGTAGCCACAAAAGTACATAAGACACCAAAATGATAAACTACTCAAAAAAGACAACTAGATATAAAAGAAAAAGAGGCCCAGGACCCAAACTTTTCCTCTGATCCCTGGATTGTTAATTCCTACTGAAAATATCTCAGTGTTTCAAAATTGACATCTGTATGATAAGTGATACAATTACTTATAGATGCATGTAAATAAACTGCTAAATAAGTGCATGTATCATTTACCCTTTGAATTATTGTTTTTCTTCCCAATGGGAAAACCAAATTCATGTGCAGAATTTGGCTATGTCTCATATTTATTATTCCTAAAGCAGTGTTTCTTAACCCATAGTCCCTAGACAGATCACCTGCAGAATCATATGAGAGCACTTTTTAAAAATTGGTCTACTGGATTCAACTCCAGATAATGATTCATAACCCCTGGGGACCAAGCTTAATAATATACTTAATAAAATGTAGGTGATCTTCAGTCATTCACTCGTTTCATATATTACATTGTGTCTGGCATTGGACAATGGACCACAGAAATACTTAATAACTGAATGCAGAGAACAAAATAAGTCTTTTCAATTTAAGGTGAGTAGGATGGCTTCTGTGAGGAGAAGATTGGAGCACTAGGATCCTCAGCTCAGATGCACAGGGAACTCACTTTGGTACTAGCACCTGGTCAGTCCCAGTGTATAGATGTCACCTTGTAGAGCCCAGAAGTTGGGGTGATGTACTCAGTGATACAGGAGTCAGCTCTGGACATTGTCAATATTAAGAGTCATCATTATAACCACCTATAATTGAGAAAGAAGAAATGGCAGAAGTTAAGTGTCCAAAATAACTATCCATTGAGAACATATAAGACACCCAATTAGGATCCTTAGAACTATTTCAGTAAAATGTAGAAATAAGGATAAGTGGAGAAAGAACAACAGAATTTCAATCAGTAATTTTATATCCTGCTAATATTTCCACCCCTTCCCTTTCCTTCATGCCCTTCTCTTCTCCTCACCCAGTGCATCCTTTGAAGGTTGATTCTAACCTGACCTACAGGAATTCTGAAGATGACCTCTTAAGGATCACATGACTTGAGGGTAGGAGTGGGTTTTGAGAACATGCTAAATACCTGGGTACTAAGTTTGTAGATTTTTGTACTCTGGCTATTCCTGGGAAATAGAAATATTTTAACCATAGACTATCAGCCTTTTGTTAACAGTAGGAGGAAAGCCACAGGGAATTTGTATCTGCTCCTGTCTAACAAGAAAAGATTCCCGTGATGAGCATACAGATATGCTCAATGACTCCTTCAGGAGAGGTAGACAATGAATTTGATCTCCACCAAAATGTCAAGAAGACACAGAGGTAGATAGTTTACAAAATTAAACACAATCCTGGAGCTACTTGGAAAAGTTTCAAATTTTCTAACCAAACTCTGAAAAATCACATTATAATTATAATCAGTGAAGGCTTATTCAATAATTTGAATATAATAAAAATGCATACTTTCTTTTAACTTTATTTCTTCTTATAAGAATATCCACTTATTCAATGTTGTCTTGAATGGAGCCATATTTTTAGAAATGAAGCTTAGGAAAACCATGAGTCATGGTACCTAGCCTTGAAGGGTTAGAAATTTCATGAAGGAAGAAAATGTGAATATATTTATACAGATAGTAAATAACAGAAGAATAATCACATTATCAGCTTAGTACTGCCATGGAAGTAAGACGAGTCAGGAATGGATGGAGAGTGTGGTGGCAGAGTTGGATGGACTTTGTCAGAATAGATCATGACAGAAAATAAAGGAAGAGTTTGGTAACAATTAAAAGAAATTTAAATGATTATCAAATGTTTAAAATGATCATGAAGCAAAACTGGGAGGCTAACAATATCAATCTCAATGGAAAGAATTCCTGTGAAAGAGGAAGCATAGCATTATCATGAGATGGATTAGAAACAACCCAACATGCTGGGTAGTGGGTACCAGCTCTATTTGAAATGAGGTACAACAGAAAAGTGAGACGGTATAAGTCGCAGAGACTACCACTGTCTACTAATCTTAGATTTTATTGTGAAGAGTTGGACAAAATAATTAAAAAAAAAAAGAGTGAGAAAGACTATTTCTCTTATACTGACAGCCATGTAAGATTATTATCACAATATTCTACCAAATAACAAAAATCATTTTAACATGAAAAAACTATCTAAAAAACTGAGAATTTTCCATAAAATTTGAAGAAAAGTTATTTTAAATTGGTATTAGGCTTCAAAAAATATAGATGAGACAGAATTAGCAAAAGTGTACATTTTAATAACCAAATGAGCCTGTAGAGAGAAAGAGAGAGAGAAAGAAAGAAACTTAATTTTAACAAAATTAAATTACAATTATATGAAATCTGAGTGTTAAATATTGAGGTCAGGAGGAGGAGATAAGCCTAGACAGATAGGGAAATGAGCCCCTGGGCAACTTCCTTGTCAGCAGAAAATAAACAGCAGCTGCAGGTTTGTGCTGAGAAACTTACAAAAAAGTAATTTTTAAATCAGGACATAATGGAACCTGGAGTCCACAACCTCTCCAAAACCAGAAAATGCCTAACCAGTACTCTGGACTAAAGACTTCATGAAGGCCTCATGGACACTGAGTGCCTTACCCAGAACTGGACAAGGGGCTGCCTTCCTTGAACCTATAGATCCATATAAACCCCTAGACTATAGTCATTCACTGGCAATGGTCTCAGGTCCCCTCTCAGGAGTGCGAGCTTCCACTTCGCTATGCCTTAATAGATTCTTATACTTTCCTTTCACCAGCTTCCATCCATGAATCTCCTTCTTTGAATATGGGAGACAAAGAACCCATCCAACTCCATACTCTGTGTTACAATACGGCAAAAAAGTCTACACAAGATATCTGGATAACATGACAAACTTCAATAGCTGTTCAGAATTGCAAGTCTAGATAGTTCTTTCTCTCACAGACTTACAGATAATGCCATTTTTAATATATAACTAATTAATGTGTTTCAAAATACTTATGAAGTGAAAGTAATTGACCAAATGGCTACTGAAATTACACAAATTAATCAAAAACAGGGAGCAAATCTCTAAATTGAGCATCAAAATATGATTGTATTTCTACTAAACCTAAGACTTGGAACAGAGTAACTTTTCAAAAACACTTTTTAAAACATTCAGAATAAGTTATTGAAGAGAAATAATAATGAAGCCATAATTATTATGTGCATTCAAAACATTCTCAGGGATATCTTACACAGAACAGAGATGTGGAGGTGCCATCTACATGGAGATAAACACCTGGTACCTTCTTCTTCATTGCTGGGACTTCAATTTAGTTTGATAATATGAACCAAGATGTATATAGAAAATATATTGCTTTATCTGAAGCACTAAAGGCCCAGTTAAAATTTCAGTTCCTGATGTGCTATTTACAGTCACACTATAAAGAGTACGAACCTGAGCAACGGAATAGAAGTTCTTGTTTAAATAGAAGTTGGGAGAGGACAAAGATTTTTTTATCTTTTTATTAATAACACAATTATAGAGGAACGTTTAGCTTGCAGGTGGTGTTCAATAGATACATAAGTATATAATGCATGGATATAGAAAACTTTTTCCCATCTAGGTCTTATTCAATCTAAAATATTAAATGCCAGGGTGACGCTATCTGTTGTCCATGAATTTATCTATATTTTTTCTAACCATTATGTTAATATTTTCATTCTCAATCCCCTCTTACACAAAAGTTTCCTGTTTAAATTACCATTTCCTTTCATTTATTCTAAATATGCAACTTCAGTGCAACAAGAGGTATGTTTTGTGCAGGAATCTCAGGAAACAGCAGGCAGGATTATCAGTAATCAGAATTTGCCCCTGTGTTTTAAAAGTCCCTGAAGTTCCCTTCAATTTCTCCACTGAATTCTTGAATATCCACACTCCTCCTACCGTCACTAGGGATGCACTGGCTCCCACCTTCTTCTCCACCAACTGGAACTAATTCTTCCCCAGATGATTCTGGTATACCCCACCCTAGGCTGATTGAATCAGAATCTCTGGAGAAAGCCCAAGCATTTCATTTAAAAATTCCCCCAGGTTATATTATAATCTAAGGTGGAGAACTGCTTTATTTAACTAGTGTCTTCGGAAACTTGAGCATGCCTATGAGTCACCAAGAATATTGTTAAACTGCAAATGCTGATACAGTAGGTCTGAGTAAAGGATCTGACACTCTGCATTTCATACAGGCTCCAAGTCATGCTGATGGTTGTTGGCAGGGACCATTTTGAGAGTTGAAACTATCCTTTGAACTTCTTTGGGGAAAAGGATCTTATTTAACCCCCATTTTTGTGATCTTTGCCTTATACCTCCCCAACCCTCTAAATCCGGTTTTTGTTTTTATTTTTGTTTTTTAATCTCATAGACCTGATAACGTTTTCGTCTTGGAGTCTGACTCTAGGGGAAATTTTTTCACTTGACTGAGAGGGAGGGGAGGGGATAATAGCCAAAGCTCCAAGAAGATGTGAGTAAATAATTTGCTTAGGCTTGAATAAAATCCAGAAAGTTTAAGTTTCAACTTTAAAGTAATCTGAAAGCTTCCTGATGGCCACAGTTTGTTAATTCAAAGTTCCCATCCTACATTCTGTAAGATGTAGTCAGGAAAAGAAGTTGTCTCTGGAGAGAGAGAGAGAGAGAGGGAGGGAAGGAGAGCGAGAGAGAGAAAGAGAATATCCACTTCTAATAAAACACCATTCTCCTTTGATCTCTCTGTTCCACCACAACCATTTTCAAAATAATTTTATGACTCCTTAACCCTGGATAAAACCAACTAAAGAGCTTTTTAAAATAGTAAAGTCTAGACTCCACCTAGAATAATTGATTCCATCTCTTAAGTTGGGGTCTGGGCGCCTGTATGTTTTAAATTACCCCACGGATGCCCACAGAGTGGGTTGCAAATCACTGATAGAGATAGAGAGGAAGCCTACACCAAGGACCTTTGGGCTACTTCAATTCTGAGGTCTCCAAAAAGAGTTCATAGCAGAAATTGAAGAGTAGTCAAAGTTCAAAAGATTCTGAAAATATTTTCCATAAAACTCAACAATCATGAATTAAAATATAGTACGCAAAGAACAAAATGGAATTTCCTCTTACCTGATTAAGTATTCTATCAAAAAACCTGCAGAAAGAATTTTATTTAAAAATGAAACTTAAGTATTCCCTTTATAGTAAAATTTACTATATTTTAAACATTTTTGCTAATACTTATCACTGTGTTGTCCAATGTCCTATAAAAGGAATTCAGAAGCTACTTTTGCTAAAAACAGTGACTCTTCACTTTGTCCAGTGGATAACTAAAAGCAGGATAAATGCTTGGCATCTTTGCCTTCATTTTTAATCTGTCAGCAAGATGAGAGTAACCAGAGCATTTTCAAGATTTGCATCATAATCAACACATTGTAACTGCCAAATTTGATAGAGCAGTATCTGCAAGTCTCCAGCCATTGCCCTAAATCTGAAGGTCTAACTAACTTCATCTTGTCTTTCTGGCTTGTCCTTTTCTCTGAGTCATTCTCTCCTGTAGTCATCTTGGATTCCAGGTACAACATGTCTGATCTATACATGTCCTGTGACAAGAGTTGAAACTACCCCCAGGCAACAGGAACTTTCTTATCACTCATAACAACCAATCAGACCACAGTTGGACCAAGACTGCTTAACTATACTTATTACCCTACCTTAGTTCTTTCCCCTGTTTCAGCCCAAATCTGGTGCCAATACCCCTGAAGGTTGGGCTGAGGACACTAGCCTCTGCCCGCACACTACCATTTTCCCAGAATTTCTATGCTGAATAAACTCTTTTTCTGTTTTTCATCATGATTTTTTCCATTTGATTTTTGGAACAACTGATTGGCCCACAATAATCCTAGCCAAAGAGTACAGCGGGAAAAAGAAATGCAGTACATAATTTAGAAAAGAAAATACAGAAACTTTTATTATCTATAGACAATATAATTGTGCCACGGAAAACCTAAGAAAAATCTAGAGATAAAATTTCAGAAATAATAAGGAACTTCTGGCTATACACAATTTTTTTTATCAGTAGCATTCCTATTCAAAAACAGTAATAATAATTGTAAAGTTTCATAAAAATCTGAAAATTTACTACTAAAAACCTTGACTAACTCTAATATTACATAATGTGATACAGTTTAAACAATGAACTGTGGCTATATTTGTCGAAATGGATAAATCACAAAATATATGTTGTAAAACTTTGTGATAAAGCATTTAAAATACTTTAGTTAAAGTTGATAAGCAAACAAATTTATAGCATATACAGTTAATTGATATTCATGTCACATAGGTATATGAAGGTGAGAGAGAACTACATCAAATTAAAGCAGCAACTTTAAGGTAACTGTTGCCTAAGAAGAGGCAGACACATGAAATTAGGAGGGATAAGAAAGAGAGTTGTTAACAGTGTTCGTTTATGTTTGTTTGTTTGTTCGTACCAGGGATTAACCCAGGGATGCTTAACCATTCTGTCACATCCCTAACCCCACCTTTTTTTTTTTTTTTTTTTTTTCTATTTTGAGACAGGATCTCACTAAATTGCTTAGGGCCCTGATAAGTTGCTGAGACTGGCTTTGAAATTGCAATCCTCCTGCCTCAGCCTCCTAAGCCACTGGGATTAGAGGTGTGCATCATTGTACCCAACAGTATTTGTTAAATTTTACTTCTTTTAAGAAATCCAAACAAATAAATCAAAATATGACCTTTTCCATGAATGCTTACAATCTTATTCTATGGGCTTTTTGATATGCACAATATATATTATGATATAAAAAGTTTGTTGAAGAATGGCGGGGAGTGAGTAGGTCAGGATCATAGAGCACCACAAAATGTGACCCAGAATTTATTTCCAAAAGGTCTAAAATGTCAAGGGGGCCCATTTTATTGGGAGGTTAAACACTCACTGATTCACACCCTAATTCATTTAAAGTAGAATGAATAAATATTTGGAAACTAGTACCACATGAACATGAGTTTGAATTTTTACCTGGTCACTGATTAGCTATGTGAACTTGGCTAATCTTCTTTTTTTTTAATTTTTATATTTTATTTGTTCTAATTGGTTGTACATGACAGTAGAATGCATTTATACATTTTGATAGATCATACATAAATAGAGTGTAAACTCTCATTTTTCTGATTATACATATTTAAACCTCTACATTTTCATCTCTAAATGCAAATAATAGCGGTTTTCACTCACAGAATCATAGAGTTATTTTAAGTATCAAGTGAAATTAATGTATATAATTTATTATAAATATGGGTAAGCAAATCATTTGCTTTACCTCTCTCAAACCAGAAAGAGTTCATTTAGTGAAATAACTTTCCAGAAAAAATAAATTCAATCCAATTGGGATCCCTCTGTGCTTCCAAAGAATTTACAGTATCATTAGGAAAGCAGAGTGTGGGAAAAAGACCTTGAAATCAAATAAAGTGGCTTCATGTCCAGGATCCTCTACCTAAATCACTTAATCTCTCTGTCTTCTTTCCAAGTCTAAAATAAATAAATAAATAAATACTTTTAAAAATGGAGATAATAAAACACTTTTCAAAATTCGTTTTAAGTACCAAATGAGATAAAATACGCAAGAATGACAAGAACAATATCTGTCTTAAAAGAGTTGCTCAATAACTGTTCATGGCCTTTGGAACGACAAAAGTAATAGGAAATATAAAACTAAGTCACCAGAAGGCGCAAATGCCAAAAGTCAATGGAAAAGGTAAGGGTTCCAGGAAGTAAAAGGGCACACAGCAGGTAAGAGTACAAGATCTACTACCTTTTCTATGGTAGGATTATTCCAAAGGTGTAATACTTCTCAAGTCTAGACAAAATTTCTTGTTTAAGGAAGCAACAAAATAAAATTTTTTCCGGTGTCTCTCAAAGAAGCTCTTGAATTTTTGGCTCATTACCCTTGAGAATCTTCATCAATCTTCTGAAACCAGATCCCTTGAGGCTTCGTTCTCGTATCTTATCTAGTTCAACAAACTAGTTTTGTTATCTTTTCCTATTTTACTCTGGAGGTTTCTGGGCATATTTGCCTAAATTTTCATGTATCATTTGCACAGCAGAAAATTATTTAAAAAGTCTGGGCTGCCGACTTTGCATTGGTGCACATTTACTCTGAAGTCCTCTGAAAGAGCTCAGATAACCTCTGCAAGAGAGGCTTATCTGGCTTGTTTTTACAAATGGAAAACAAGTTGCTGAACAAGGGTTTATCTCAACCAGGAGAGCTACTTAAACAATTTAGATAACTTCCTATTTGCCAACCAACCTTCTGTTATCAGGAAATACTATACCAAGAGGCTGACTGGGTAAAATATGCATTTATATTCCAGCAAGAAAGATGATGTTGTTTAAATAAAAGACAGGGGTTGAAATGCTATTAAAAGTGTACAAAATACCTGCCAGTCAGAAAAGACAAAGTAAACTGTCATAGATAGGCTCATGTATCAATAGTACTGTGGCTTTTTTTTTTTTTTTTTTTTGCTTTTATCACAACTTGGTGTATAAAGAGTCATTTACCCGACTGGAATGTAGGACAGCTGCTGTTTTCCTCTTTCTTTTGAAATGATGTGTTTTGGAGTCACATGCCTAATTGATGCTCTATACACAGAACTTTCTACATATTGGTGTTCCCAGAAATCTCCCAAAATTCAGATGATACATTTATAACATGAAAACTTCCTGCAAAATTTAAGGGGGTGGAGAGGGACAGGAATTCCAAAGTCTTCAAAGGAAAAGACAAAACATGCTACCAGAGTATGTTTTGCAAGTGAAACTAATTTTCAGCAAAGGAATTGACTGCAAGAAATGAAAGTGACCTATGCCACCAAAGAGGAAGGTAGTTGGCAAATGCTGTTTCCTGTGCCTTACTCTGTCAAGTGAAATCTTGCAGTGCAGAGAAATGTCACACAAGAATATAATACTGAGAGATAGAAATGTAGACTAAAGAAGAATGAAGGCTGAGAGGAAGGATGCAGATCACCTGGATGGCACTTGGCAGGAAGTTTAATAAGGTCCCCTCAGACATAGCAACTACTGAATAAGAGGCCTGATGTAGCAGCTAATCAAACATTCCACCACTCTCAGGAACAAGGAGTTTGAGAAAATATTGAGAAATAAAAAATAAAGCCATAACCAGTCTTTTGCATATGCCAAACTGCAGATAGACCAACTGTGCTTCTGGTGGATTTTCATTATGCAAAGGGAATCGGTTCCATAGAAGACAGGAAACATGTTTGAAATCAGCAGGTAGTAAATTTGAAAACAAAGATGAACCTTTTGATTTGAAAACATTTATAAAATAAGAGTCACAAAATGGAGAAAAGATATAAAGAAATGAGGTAGAAAATAACTAAATCATTTGCCATGAGAAACTTTAGGAGAAAAATGAAATCTTTACAAAACCCTAAATCTATATACTGTGATAGTCTTAAAATTTCTATGAGAGGTTTTATCTGTGAAGAGTCATTCTAAAATTCTTACATTGGGTATAAAGTCTAGCTTGAATTCACCATCAAGTTCAGGTGTGGTTCAAAAACAGTGTGGACCAAAAGAGAGGGTGTAACCTTAAACAGGTTGCTTCATGCTCAGAGATTCCGTTTCAATCTCACTGTACAATTGGAAAGATAATCTCCTGAGGTGGTTGTGATGATTAACCAAGAATATTTATAAAGACCTTAGCACTTCCTTGGCATTCAGTAGAGTCAGTGACTGGGGTTTTTTGTTATTAATATTATTGTTACCTACATTAGCATCTTAACTCACTTTACCCCAACATCTGGAACAAAGGAAATTTTACCTAAGTTTTAAGGGAAAATCCTATAATGACAGCTGAGATTTCTTTTTCTTTCTTTCCTAAAGAAAATTGGCATGATTCAATGTTTACATGCCAACAGGGTGCAGCTACATGAAGTGGGAAGAGTATCAAATAATCCCTCCATGGCTGGGTAGGATGCCACAGCACCTAAGTGATTGCAGAAAATCTCAAGACATGGCCTGAAATATCATTGACACACTTGCTGAAAGAATCACTCCTTTTCAGTTCTTTTTCTTTCTGATTAGTGAAAAGAACAAGTAACGGTGGATGCCAATACCTCTGCCGTATTAACACCTAACATTTACTCATGTCTCTTTTAACAAAAAACAGAGCCCTCAGGTCTAGATCACTTACAAGTAAACATCTCTACCTAAATTTAATAACAGAGTTTGTTTTCATATTTCATTCATTTGACTGCCTTTTATTTATAATAATACATTAATTTTTTTCAATTAAAGTAGTGATAAGAATTTGATTTCAGAATGCATATATATAAGTATGTGTAAAGGAGAAGATGAAGTCTAAGCTCTGCTTTCTTATTTATAATAAAGACTAATAATTGTATTCACCTCCAAGGTCTTAAAATGATTGGTTAAATGATGTCTATAGAGTTTAATGGGATGCCTAGCACATAGAAATATAGGCTCAATAAATATTTTCTATGCTTTTAGAGAATGCTAATTCTTAAGTAAGTGTAATCCTTTATTCTATGAAACCAATCTCTATATTTAAGAGTCCGGTTATCTAAATTATCATATACTGAAAAGAAAGTGAGATGATGCTTTTATTAAATACACAGAACAAAAACAGGTGCATAGCAACATATATGGTGGTCAATTATTTCACTTTAATAATTGCGAGATAAACTTTAAAAAATAGTAACAAGACAATTCAGTATGTCAGGAAAAAGGATCATATAACTAATATGATAATAATCAATCATAATAATTGAAGACCAAATTAACACCAGGTATCCCAGAAATCATTCAATATGCCTTTGGGGTTCTCAGATGTTGGAAAAGACAAAAGGGAAAGATGAATGTTTAAATTAAAAATAAAGGTCGAGAATGCTAGGAAACTCTTTTTAGAGTGTTATACCACTTAGGATCTTTGGTTGCAGGCAACAGAGACTGACTTTGGCTAATATAAGCAAGATTATATGTTTTGAAAATAAACAGGGATGGCCAAAGAGCTAGACTTGGAGATAGACAGGATCAAAGGGGACCATGACCTGGGAATGGCATTGAATTAGAAGAAACCTGCTTAGGATGATGCTGATTAGAGAGGATATAACCCTGATTATTTCCAGTTGTTTTCTTTCAATTAAAATATTGTATTTGAGAAAAAAAAATTCTCTTACTTTAGCTCATGGCAGATGTCCCTCCTAAACCCCCTTGATCAACACACCTAAAGAAAATCATAACATGAACTTATTAGAATACATCCAACAGGGGAGAAATAGTTTTAATAAAAGAATCAAAGTTATGGTGGGATGGGAATGTATTTTACATAGCAGCTTCAAGAAAAGATAAAGTCCTGGGAGTTCACAGTAGCTCTCAAGACTAGTTTTCCAATAACCTTTTTTTTTTTTTTTTAACTCCCTATTTAAAACCAAAATGCAGAGAAAGAACAGAACTCTCACCTGCTCCAGACATCTCTGATTTCCTTTCAAGGTCCACCTTTACCTTTCTTCTCACTATAGGAGATTGTAACAGGAGTCTTGTCTTCTGGAATCCAAACTGCATTTGACCAATGGCAGGAGATTAGAGGTTGGGTAAGTCAGAAAGGTCAGTATATTAGCTCTTTCAGGTCACATGTAAATTGATGACTTCTCTCCAGGAGAATTTACAGCTCTTTTAAGGCAGCACATAAGTTCCTTCTCCAGGTTCCAAAAATTTATTCTCCCTATAGCCCTTGAATTCCCCAGGTCTGATAGGGCTGGCCTGATAGGTTCTTTCAGTATCCACTGTTCATTTCCATAAATCTCCCCACACCATTATAAATAATAAAATTTTAAAGCAAAACTTAAAAATGCAAAACCAGGAATTATTATACTATAAAGGTGGCAACTTTGTGAGTTGGCTTGTGGGTGGAGTTAGAGTTAAGTCTCTTGTCAGTTGAAGTCAATTTTACTAAATTCAAAGACTTAGTAAAATAATTAGTTAAAAAATAAAAAAAACAAAGCGCAAATTACCAATATTACACTGTGATTGAACTTCATTGATATTAAAGGTATAAACTTCAGACAAGTTCAATACAACGGTATCTGTTCTTTCCCTATTGAAATGGACTTTAGTGGATGGGCAGGAGGCAAATAAATAAAAAAGGATCTATGAACATTATATTGTGAAAATGCCTTCCAACAGGGTGGTACCAATGTACCAAGCAACATTGTACCATGATTGGATATTTTTCAATATAGACAAGTCTCAGATAATCTATGAAGATTTGGGTTGGGGGCTTGGTTTGTTGTTGTTGTTTGTTATTTTTTTTTTCCAGCAGGGACCAATTCATTGTAAAGAAACTTTATATTGATAAGGATTTTATATAAATCCTCAAAAAAAAAGACAATTCCATGATTTTTCCCAAAAGATTATCTATTCAAATTTCAGTAATTGTGCTAAATGCTGTTGATTACATAAACCAGTTCTTCTCCCATCCAAGTACTAACCCGACCCAACCCTAATTTGCTTCCAAGATCAAACAAGATCTGGCATGTCCAAGGTGGTATGGATATAGACACACTGACCAATTCTTCTAATTCTTTAAATGACACGGGATGGGGAGGCACCGTGTCATGCTAAGAGTGCACAATGACTGGAGTAAGGGAGGAAGCTGGTTGATACTAATATTTGGGAGGAGGTTCTATACCTTATGTTTCAGTATTCAAAGTTATACATCATGCTAACAAACTGATAAATAAAATGTATTTATTTTTCCTAACTTCTTGTCGACTCACAGAATTGACTCAGACTTAGAACTACTGGAGTTGTGAAGTTTGACAAGAAAACACAAAGGTACTGTTTGACCCAACTCCTCCCCGGGTCCCTGCTTTCTTTCTTCTTCTGACCACCCTGACTTCAACCCTAACTTCAAAGGAGCTTTACATACAAGAATGTTTTTGTGGACTGAATGTATACTCTCCAAAATTCTTGTGTTAAATCTCTTAACATTCATTCAGGCTGTATTTGGGGTAAGTGAGTAATTAATGTTAACTGGAGTCGTAAGGGTAGGACCCAAATTCAATAGGATGAGTGTCCTTATAAGAAAAGATCTCTGAGATACAATTTTCTCTTTGTCTCATGCATAAAGGAAAAGTCTATGCAAGGACACAGGATGTAGCTGCTACCAGCCAGGATAAGAACCCTCAGCAGAAATCCAATCAGCCTGATCTTGATCTTGGACTTCTAGCCTCCAGAACTATGAGAAAATAGATTTATTGTTTAAGCCACCTGTGCTATTTTGTTATGTCAGCCTACGCAAACTAAGATATGTGGACGCACCACACATTCAAGTTCTTAATGCACACTCTGCAGATACTTCTCCTTTGGTTGTCATTGCACCTACAAGTATACACAGTGGGAACTCAGCATGACATGAAGAGGAGACTTGGGCAGAAGCCCAGGCAGGCCCTGAGTACCAAGATATGAACTGGAAGAGCAGGTGTAGGTTCTGGGTAGACATGCAACTTTGACCCCCAAGGAACTCTCACCAACAGAGTAAGATTGAAGGAGATACAGTGGATCCTCTTAAAAATGTGCAACTAAATTCCCAGGCCTCACATCTAGAGAATGAATGCCTCAGGAAACTGGATGTTTTCTGCTCAGGACCTCTGATGGCTCAATTAGGTGTGCCTCTTTGGAAAATACTCTCCTAAAGAGTAAGTACTGAGTAGGAGTTAAATGCACAGATAAATGTGGTTAAATGTGTTCTTATTCAAAATATCTGGCCTTGAATGCTGCCTCAAATGTGCAGTAGCCCTGACTCTATACAAATTAATTTATTTATGTCTAATTACTTCATTGTAAAATGGGATAACTGTAAGTATCTTATTCATATGAACAATATGAGGATAAAATGAATGAATAAATACAAAATATTTATGTACGTGTTCGACACATAGTAAAAAAAAACCCAGAAAGTTAGTAAACAGTAACTCCTTCTTAAAATAATCATGGACTCAGAGTGGAAGAAAAATCAAATTCATTTATCAAATCAACAAAAGTTTGTCAAATTTGGATAGGTAAAGATATTTTAAACCAGCTTCTGTTCTAAAGTTTTTGACATGTGCAAAATTTAAAATCTTCTATGGGTTCTTCCTATATTCATTGTCTTTCTCCTTCATTAACTCTCATAATTGAAACTTGATTTGTAATATGAAGTGAAACTGGGCTGCCAAGGGGAATAAAATTGTTGTCTTTACGTAGTATGAAAATCATTCCATCTCTGCTATGTAAACTCCCACTAGTAAAGTGCAAAGTCCATGTACACCTTGAGGATTTCCCATTTCTAGGATTACCAAATTGTCCTGTGAAAGGATACCTCACTGCTTATTTCCAGCCTACTAAATTCCTAACGACTTCCCCCTCCCATGGAAAAGACATGCTTATTCCTACAGACTAAGTGAATGCTTATTGAGAACACAGAGTTAAAAAAGCCTGCAGGCTAATGAAATAATATTTCAGATCTCACATTTCCATGTGGCAGAACAGGAATAGAAAGAAATCCTACTAAAGCTGGTACTGACATTCCCAGATGTGCAGCCATTAACACATGCTAAAACAGGCTCTTTAAAAAGTCTATGCATTTTTCTCCAAAGGAATATAAAGTACCATTCTCTAAAGTAGCCATAATGCTCTGTCCTCCATAACTTAGGAGTTATCAAAGCAGCAAGCAATGTTCTGGAACATTTCCACAGTCATGAACGCCATGAGTAGGAAAGAGGGAAGACAATGTAAATCAGCATGGTATTTTTTATTCCTTTTTGGTTCTTTAGAGTTCTTATAGAATCACACAATATTGATTTATGGTAGGATTAGTCCAAAGTAGTCCATGCATCATTGAAGGGTTTTGTTGAAAGCCTATTTATCCATTATTGTTTACTGGCACCCAACATATTTTCTGGTGATGAGGAGAGGATTTTGCCAAAAATCTAGGTGAAAGCAAGCAATATAAATCCACTCTCCAGCAGTACCGGTAAACTATTAAATGCAGCCCCTGCTGCACCAGGGGCATTTGCTCTGCTTGAAATGACTCCTTTGGGGGTGTACTGAAGAATGTGATGTCATCCAACTATTCAAAATGTATTAAAATAAAATCCAGACATTATCATAATAATTTACATCACCACAAGTCAGAAGTTATGGATTAGTCACAGGAGAATGAAGCTACAAGCATTGTCCCATAAAGTTGCAGGACCCTGCCATATTTACCATGGTACTCATGAAGGCAGAGTGCAAGATGTGTTTTGATTCCAATTGTGTCTTATCCACAATCACTGAAGACACACAACAATATTTTCACAGAAGCTTCCTTTTTGTTAGAGCTTTATAGTTATATAGAGTACTTGGGTTCATCCCAATATGAATCATTCATTTGTAAATTTGATTTCAGTTCATGATCCTCCCCCTTTTCCCTGCATTCTCCCCAACCCTCCCTGCCATTCTTCCTCTACTCTACTACACTTTCTTTTTCTTGTCTATTTATCTATATTTGATTTGTTCTTTTTACTTATACATAAAGGTGGATTTCTCTGTGGTATATTTATATATGCACATAACATGATTTTTAAAGAATTTATTCTGCATTGCCTCCCCTTACCCATCCCCCACTCTGCCTCTCGATTCCCCTCTTCTGCCTCTTGATTTCCCTCTTCTGCATTACTGATCTTTCCTTTATGATATCCTGTCCTTCCCTCTCCGTTTTCTTTTACTCTAATTTCCACATATGAGAGAAAGCATTCAATCTTTGAGTTTCTGAGTTCAGCTTACTTCATTTAGCATGATATTCTCCATTTCCATTTATTTACCGGTAAATATCATAATTTCATTCTTCTTTATGACTAAATAGAACTCTACTGTGTGTGGTGTGTGTGTGCATACCACAATTTCTTTGTCCATTCTCTGTTGACAGGCACTGGGGTCTATTTTATAATTTAGGTATTGTGAACTGTGCTGCTATAAATATTGATGTGGCTCTATTTCTATAATATACTGATTTTAGATCTTAGGGGAAAATACCAAGGAGTAGTATAGCTGGGTCATATGGTGGTTCCATCCTGATCTTTAAAGGCATCTCTGCACTGCTTTCCAGAGTAGTTGTAATATTCTAAAGTCCCACCAGCAATGTCAAGTGTACCTTTTTCCCACAACCTTGCCAGCATTTATTATTGTTTGTATTCTTGATCATTGCCATTCTGACTGGAGTAAGATGAAATCGTAGTGTAGTTTGATTTGAATTTCCCCTCACAGGAGCTTCTTTGACAAGATTTCTGAGTTCATCTTTCACTGTTCTAGACTATCAAATACTAAATAACTGTTCATGAAGGTAAAAATCTAGAAAACTTCCAGTGTCAGTGTGTGTATATACATATATACTCTTCACTGAACTCCAACTCCTTAGTGAAATAATTGGTCCATAATCTTTAGGGAAGACACTGGTCCTTGCCTTTTGTTTGATTTTCAACAAAACAATTTTACTCCTGGGCTGGGAATCTAGTTTATTGATAAAACACTTAGTTTGCATGAGACTTTGGATTTAATCCCTAGTGTTGGGGGGGGCAGTTTACTGCAGGAAATTACTAACAGATTCATCAAATGTCTGCTAGACTGATTGCATTAATGGCTGCTCAAAATTCCCCCTTTTCTGTTTCTCTGTATTTTATCACATAAGCTGGTAAGATCCCCAGCTTTGACTCAGAACCTGGTTTTAAGATCTCTTTGGTGAAATAAATATTTATTAGTATTGTGTGCCATTAATTATTTGTGACTCTTATACAGCATTAGCTGACAGAGGGAGCCATTTAAGGCTACATTTTGTCTACGTACAAAGTGTTCTGGAAGACAGAATTGACCTTTTTTTACTTTAAATCAGGGAAAGTAGAAATTTGTCAACTGTACTTCCCAAATTATTCCTGACTTTCATCTTTTTGGTGAAGTTCTACATATTATGTATTATAATTTGTTTTTCCCTCTTAAAAATTCAGGGTCAGACTATCTTGTTTTAAGCGTCAAAATATCCATGTTGCTGCTAAGAAAAATACACAAGCATCACAGGATATTGGTATGATCTGAATGTGTCCACCAAAATTCTTGGGTTGGAAATGTAATCCCCAGGGCAACATTGTTGGAAGATGAGGTCTAATGGAAAGTGTTTAGGTCATGAGGAATTTACCCTCACCAATGGATTAATGTCAATATAAAAAGGGTGGTTGATTTGCTCTCTACTTTTCTGCCATATAAGAATACAGTGTTCCTTTAAGCCTTCTGCCTTTTCACCATGTGATGACACAGCAAGAAGACCTTCACCAGATGCCAACACTTTGACCTTGAACTTCTCAGCCTCCAGAACTATGAGAAATAAACTTCTGTTTTTTGCAAATTACCCAGTCTGTTTTCTTGTTGTGACAGTGCACACAACAACAGACAGACATTCATCTTCTCCTTTCAGGTGTGGAGCAAATGCTACTTCAGTGAAAACCCTGCAGAGTTAGACTATGCATGGCAGCCAAAGAAGTTCTAGCTGCTACTATAAAAGAAAGGTATCATGATTCTATTTAGAATTTGTACTGATTCTAAACTTCTATAAGATTTTTCCCCTTAAGTCAACCAAAGACTCTTCGGCATTTCACCAAATAGTGCAGAAATATTTTCTGTTCAGTACCTAAATCTATAGCAGAATCAGCTCCTTGAAGACATAAGTTGAATTTTATTCATCTGTTTATCCCAAGTATTGAGAAGGTACTTAGTCGAATAGGTACTTAATATTTGTCAAATGAATGGCTAGATGATTAAATACATATTCATCTCTGGAGGCACTCTTAAAATAGCCTGGCTAATTGTCATGGGAAGGGTAAAATTAAAAGAGGCAAAGATTTGAAACAAGACCCATCTGTAGAAGATTAGGCATTTTGCCAAAGTACTTTGCTCCAGGCCCACCAGCTTCAACAAAAATCAGTACTGTCACAACTTGCCTTGTCAATCTGCATTTAGACAGGTTAGTGCACTACTATCTGTACTTTTGTTGGATATTATTTACTAAAAGTCTAGTCTTTATCAGGAATCAGTTCCTTCCTCTGTAATCACACCAGATGTTAATCCATTAATCTATTGCACCCATTGGTATGCTTCACATGTTTTCCAAGAATGTTCAATCACAGTGTGAGATATTTAAACAAATAATTTTAATGACAGTAAATGCAAGACCAGAGAGTAATAGAAAATTTTCTATATGCTTTAATTTCTCTTCCACTGGATTCAGAAACTCTTCATAGAACACTAAAGAGTTGTGCCAAAACTTAAAGAAAGGTAAGGAGTCAATTCACTTCCACATTGAGTACTTCCTACACCGTGGAACATTTAAATAATGGAGTGAAAAAGAAAAATAAGTTGCCTCCCTTATGTGGCTCATCATCCAATGATGGAATAACATCAAAATGGCAATTACAGAATACTTTATCAAATAAAATAATTGTAGAAAATCAACAAATAAAGTGAAAAGACAGCGAAAATGGAAGGATTTGTTTTATTCACTTCTCCACCATATAACTGAAATTTTTCCTCAAAAATGATACAAATCAAATCTTATTAAATGAAGAAGTGGTCACAAAATATGAATTGTAAGATGACAGATTCATTGAACTCTGCAGTGTATTATTGCCTAATACAGCTTTTAAAATGCCCCTTTCATAGTGACCTGGAAACAATACATTAATAGGAGAATTTTAACTCGTGCTCAGGCTTAGAATATAGTGTATGAAGCAATAAAAAATGTTGATCCTCCATGTATAGGTGAGTAGTGAATGGAAGAAAAGTGTTCAAAATGGAAATCATAACCCCTCTAAAACCAGAAGTGTCCAGGAGTGGTGGCACAGGTCCATAATCCCAGCATGTCTGGAGGCTGAGGTAGTGGGATAGCACATTCAAAGTCAGCCTCAGCAACTTAGTGAGGTCCTACACAATTTCGGGAGACTCTGTCTCAAAACAATACAAGTGCTGGGGATATAGATCAGTGGTTAAAAACCCCGAGGTTTAATTCCCGGTACCAAAAAAGAAAAAGCAACAACAACAACAACAAAACTGGAAGCCATTCTAGGTGTTTTTAAAAGAGGGCAATTAATACAGATTTAATATATTGGTAATTGATGAGCTAAAAAGCTCAACAGGATATTGTGAGGCTACCCAGTCATTGGTAACAGGAAGCTTCCACCACACTAAAGGATGACAGGAAAAAGGAAGCCAAAGACTCCTGGAAACAATTCAGTTACCTGGTGAGAAACGTGACTTCCCTGGAATGTTCTCTACCCAGTTCTGGAGTCACACAGACACTGCTAGAGATAATACCTGAAGCATAGAGAGACAAAGACTCCTCTGGTTCAGTGGTATGTGGGTAATTAAGCTTTCCCTTTACAAAAATAATAAATTCCCTGTTTTATAGTTTGCCAATGTCCATGGTGTAAATACTTCCAACATGGCCAATTTCAGAGTACCAAGAATTAATAATCCACTTGAAAAAGCAACTGAGAATCACACAATCTATTCTCATCAATAATTATGAACTGGCTTCAGCACAATTTTCTCCTACTGAAGCTTCTTTCCCAAAAGTCATCAAAAAAGGGAAGCTAAGAAATGCACTTAAATATGACAGAGTGTGTTGCAAAGAATTGTATGAAATGGACAGGGAACAAACAGGCTCCCAGATCGGTATGTGAGCTTTCTTAAAATTTTCACAAATTCTTACCTAATTATCTTACATAAATGAGCCAAAGACCAAAAGAACTTCACCATCTGCCAACCTCTACCACTAAATCCAAAATATATTGAAGTCTGTAAGATACAAAACACCCTCCTGGTCACTAGAGATGCAGCAGTAAGCTAGATGGATACAATCTCTATTTTAATGATTGTTTTACAGTTATCCCTCAGTATCTGTGGGGAATTAATTCAGGCCCCTCCAGGGATGCCAAAATCCACAGATGCTCAAGTATCTCATATAAAATGATGTAACATTTTCATATATATATGTGCATATATATCTATATATATCCTACCATATACTTTAAATTGTCCCTAATTTGCTTATAAAGCCTAATTATAAATGCTATGAAAATAGTTTTAATACTGTATTATTTAGGAAAGAGTGACAACTTTTTACAGTCTATACATGTTCAGAGTAGGCATGTTTTTCTAAGGACTTCCAATCCATAGTTGTTTGAATCTACAGATGCAGAACCCAAAAAGTGGAAGGATGAATATACTCTAATAAACAGAATTAAAACTATAAATCCACAAACTAATAAAATGTATTCATGACTTAATAGAATGGTAAGGATAAAATGAGTAGACCTTTTGAGAAGTCAGAGGATGGCAAGAAGAACTTTTTTTAAAGTAAAATTTTTGGTGAGAATTAGGGATGAAAATGTATTAGGCCAAGGTGCTTGATTGTGTTCTGTTAACTTGGTTAATCCGGGAACTATGTCCCTTACAATTTCTCTCTGTGAAGTGCCAGGTTAAATTTGTGGTCTGAGATTTGGAAGGCTAAATGGAGTTGAAGGGTGGCATGCAGTTTGGTGGTCAGATGGTGATACACCTGCATGTTCCACCTTCTCTGTCTCCTTCCGTTGACATCTAGCTCTTCATGCTAACTGCTATCCATGCCACATGGTAGTAGCCACAAGCCCACCACCATGTGCTCGCCTGTAGACCCAGTCAGGTGATAGCTATACGAGGAAAACTGCTTCACATAACCCTCGACACAAGCTCTCTCTTAGTGGTCCTCCTCTGGCAGCTGGATGTGCTTGCCTTCTCTGATTGGTTACAGTCCTTCTCTGATCACTAATTCCTCCTTCCAGACTCTCACTGCTGCAGCAATTCCTACATTAAAAACATATTCCCAAGATAAATCGCATCCTACAACACTCTTGGTGGCTCTGCTCCTCTGACAGAGCCCTCGCTACCATGCCAGGTTGAGAGTGGGTGAAGGAGGATTCTGGGCATAAAGAACAGGATTCTCACAACCTCATGTGGAAAAGAGTTGATGTGTTCAGGAAACCTGAACAAGACCAGTGTTTTTAGAGGGTGTGTAAGGAGTGAGAGGCATGAATCTGGCCTAAGTAGATAGAACATTTGAAGCCTTAAAACCCATATTGAAGATTGTTTTATATTCTAAGGGCAATAAAAAAAAATCCCAACAGATTTGAAGCCCAAGAAAGGTATATAATATTTTTAAAATTAAAAAATTAAAAGGTATTGAGTGGATAAAGGATTAGAGAGAAGGAAAAAAGAAAGCAGATGCCCATATGAAATATGTTAGCTTGGACTACAGCGGCAATAGTAGGAGTAGAGAAATGTCAGTATCTTATCACTCTAATCAAATTTTATCATTTAATTATTGCTATAGGATATCAATATCTTAATTATAAAACTTTTGATGTTCAAGCTTAATTTCACTAAAAATGTAACCTGGAAATTTTTTAAAAGGAAATTAATTGTGATTACTGTGCATTTGAATAATAATATATGCAATACAAACCAGTCAGAAAGTTCTGTTAAATCACCAGAGGTAACAATAGTAAAACAGTAAAAATCAAAATAGTAGTAATAATAGCAACAGAAAAAGTTAAAATATTAATGTGTAATTCTTTTTTTATTTTTACAGACTGCATTTTAATTCATTGTACACAAATGGGGTACATCATTTCATTTCTATGGTTGTGCATGATGTAGATTCATACCATTTGTGTAATCATATGAATGTACATAGGGTAATGATGTCTATCTCATTCCACCATTTTTCATACCCTCCCTCATTTCCCTCTAAAGTTCCTCCATTCTTCTCTCACCCCCCACCTCTCCACCCCCATTATATATCATCATCCACTTATCAGGGAAAACATTCAGCCTTTGGCTTTTTGGGATTGGCTTATTTCACTTAGCATGATGTGAGTCAGGAATAGTAGTAATACTAACACTCCACTACTACACTGTAGCCCAAAATAATTATACTAAAAATAATAGAAAAATTTAAATAATAGCATATATAGTTCTTACTATGAAGCAGGCACTGTTTTCTTGCTACTGTTGTTAATTCTTTTCTTTCTTTTAAAGCTGGCGACTTTCCTTTAAAGCAAACTTCCCACATGCCAAGCATGCACTCTCCTATTGAGCTATGCCTCCAAACCTTAGGCATTGTTTCAAACAGAACATCAGATAATCTACAAAGAAGACCTCCATCAATACCTTCCTAGTCTGTGTGCACATGACACTCCTCAAATCAAAAGGTGAATTTTATTTTATTTTCTCTTAAATGCAATCTATCCTACTACTTGTTTTGGTTAATTCAATGCAACAGAAGTAAAGCTAGATCAGTTCTAAGTATAGCTTAGAATGCCAACTTTTATCCTCTGAAAACTCAGGTGTCATGTAGGAAGTCCAAAGACCAGGGGACCACCATGCTGTGAGGAAGTTCAAGCAAGCCATGTGAGGATGCCCCATGGAGAGAGACAGAAATACTCAGCTCAGCCAGCCCCAGCAGTTTCTGCTGCAGCTCCAGACATGTGAGTGACAAAGCCATCTTGGACATTTCCATCCCAACAGAAGAACTGCCTGGCTGAACCCAACTCAGACACAGGATTGTAAGAAATAATAAAATGCTGATGTTTCAGTCACTAGTTCTGATGGTGTCTCTTTATTGGCAGTAGAAATCTGAGAAACATGTATTTATATAACTTATTTCACACAGTCACCCCATGAAGTTACTACTATTATTATTATTCCTGCACAGATAAGAAAGAGCAGACACCTAGAAATTAAGGTAGCTTACGGCAGAGTAAGAATTTGAATCCAGGCAGTCTGGCTCTGGAGTTCTGGCTCTTAATATCTACATGCAATTGATATCAATAAAACATTCATTGGACCTGGCCACTCACAGAGATCATGTTACGTTCTGTGACTTATTTTGCATAGTTCCTTCATAGTGAATGTTATCCCTGGAACAATGTAACTTTCTCTTCTACATGTACTCAACCCAAAAATACCTAAGTTTTCTGGCTATGGGACTTACTGAAAATATACAAATAAAAATAAAATGTAAAGGAACGCTTTGCTTTAGAATCTTCTGGTATTTGCCTTTCAGTTATGTCAATAGGGAATCATTTGAGTTCAGAAAGTGTAGGAAGCAGTGATTTTTTTCTGACCAGTGAGACTGCTAAAGTGGAATTCCACTTTTATGCCCTAAGGAAAACACTTACGTTTTACAGCTACAGGGGCTGTTTAATGGTATTACATATGGACCGTCAGGATGCCCATGATTTATGCACTGTAGGAAAGGCTTTTCAAATTTAACTCAATCTCAAGTTATTCTTTCCACCAAAAGCAACAAGGGTATAAAAGCAGCCTGTCACTGTCACAGCCTGGCAAAGAAATACGTTAAGTTGAGACATGATTCATCCTATTTCCAGTCTTTTTAAAGTAAAAGTTTGTCTTTGATTGCTGGTAATGCTTGTACTGAATATTCCTTCTGGATTTTTCTTCATACTTTTGATAGTCTGTATTATGTATATTTGACCTACTAAGAAGTCTCAGGTTATATGTCAATAGGGTCGTCCTTTCCTACTTTCACTTCTAGAAGACAAAGACATTTTGTCTGAAGTTGAAGTAGTAAGGGATTAAGTTTAGACGAGGGTTCCTCTTCAAACAGCTGGGATCTAAAAACAAGTACTACCATTGATTTTGTTTTTAATAGTCGTCATTTTCCCCTTACAACCCCTGGGAAAGGATCTGAAGGGAGTGAGGTTTTCCACTTACATTAGATCCAGCAGTTCAAGTCAGCTCTGTTTTTATGTCTCAAAATGATCTGGGGGATTACTTTCATGCTATCCTAAAATGTTCACTATTAAAACAGTGGGTTAGGGGTTCTTTTTCTTTATCGTTGACATACCACATAATAAATACTAGAGTTAATAAGAATGTATTAATATTTTCATCTCAGAGAAATCTCAGGTAAAAGAAATGAAAAAGCCAGATATTCAAAGGCTCTTCTGAAGTACTGGTTTGGTAAAAGTTGAATGCTATGGGATCCAAATGCCCCATGCTTGACTAACAAATACAGTATTCACAACTCCATGACAGATCCTGCAAACACTAAGCAAAAAGAAATTTCTGAAATCATAGGAACTGCAGATAGATAATATATTGTCATACTGGAGCATTTGTGAATCTAGTAATTGAAAGTGATCAAAAGTTATGAAAATATTAACATTTACTGTAGAGTCGAAAGTCAATCATCTCAACTAATTTTTGGAAGCGCTCTTAAGGATTTAGCTTTCTATCTCACAACACTACGGATCTTATTTTCTGTTTTAAATATATATTTATACCTGATTAACTACTATATTTCCCAAATCATTTTACATCAAATGTCTAAAACAGACCTTTGTTGGAGAGACGAGGTCTGTGTGTGTGCATGTGCACTCTTCAATTGGTTAGGTCTTATGTTCGGACCTAACAATATATGTTTGCTTTGTCTCCACTAGAAATTTTTCAGTTCTGGATGCTCTGACCTCAACTTTGCAGGCAATTTTCTATAAAACTCTAAGTAACTTAATATAGTTATATTTTAGTTACTTTAAGAAAGGGGAAAAATATTAACCTAGGTTACATTGTTACCTGTAGAAACTATCGAAAGAAATTCTTTTCCAACAGTCTGAAAAACAAGCCAAATTTACTTTCATTCAGAGTATTTCAGAATATTTAACTCTTCAAAGTGACTGTTTGAACTTAGTCAATTGATAAGAACAAATTTTTAAGTGTTTTATTTATAAAATGTAGCTTATATAACTTAAAGCATTAGATCAATCATCAAATAGATAAATGTATTGAATGTATGTTTTTAGATTAACACATGGTAAACATAACTATCAAATACATTTCCTTGCCCTATGAAATATTATTTTCATTTAAATTATACATACATTACCATTACTGATCTTGTATTTTTCTATTGCTTTATTTATTTCTCTGAAAGAATCACATTTGTATACACTTGAAATTGCTATTGGAGTTTTTCTGAAATTTAACTCTAAATATACGTAGATAATATTATAGTCACCCATTACCGATTGAAAGCAGTTTTCGTTGTTATTGTTATATGTCATCTCACAAATCTCCACTACAAAAAATTTTTTACAAGTTCAAGGTCAAAATTCAAGTAAGATGTTATCTTTTTTTACAGGTTTATTATTATTCTCATCCTACATCTCTCTTTTAGGTAAGAATTTTAAATATGCTTAATCACATATACACCTTTTCAATTGTTTGTGATCTCTCTTAAAGGACTATTCAAAATGTCAAACAGTAATTAAACTCCAGAATCTTAAATGACCATGTAAGTTTGGGAATTATTCTCCTAGGACTCATGGAGTGGTTTCCCAGTAGGATTTCCTCTATTATTCTGCTGTTAATGAATAAGTAGTGCCCCAACATCAAGAAAAATTTAAAATGAGTGTGTTGAAATAAGTTATCATTAGAAAAATCCACATAGTTCTTTGTGGAAAGCTAACTTCTAATTTGTATAGAAATCGGTAGCATCCCAGAGGCTATATGAAAATCCCCACTGTGCTTTCTGAGAAAGAAACTTAAGCATAGCAATTATTGCATTGTTTGTGGTTACAATGCAGTTAACCTCTCCTTGAGGTATCCTCAGGCATAGACAGAAATTTTACATAGCAAATATTTTAATGTTTTTCTTACCAAACATCTTCACCTTGACAACTTTATAGTATGGTAACTACAGGTCTTCATCAATGGTACAGAGAAGTAGAAATGTTTAACAAGGTCAACTCCTTCAATATGAGTGACAGAAAATACCAAAAGACAGCAGCAATAAATGAGAAAGGCTCCTATCTGTAAACAACTCCAGCAAACCACCTGAATATCAGTCTTGGCACAGGTTCATAGTGTCAGAGATTTCTGGAAATCCCAAAATTTCAGTTCTCTATTGCTTATATCTTTGCCTATAAGTACACTCTGATCAAAGTTTTAAAATCAAAGCTTTCTAGAAGACACTAACAACAAGGTAAGGCTTGGAGACATCGTCTTAAGACAAAACAAATACATTGTAGGCAGAATAGGAAACATATTTCAAGTCACAGAGAAAATCCATTGTTAGAATTTTTTGCAGGTGATCGCCCCTGTTTTCTTATCCAAATCATCAAACATTTATGTTTATATATTTATTCATTGTAAAATTAGAATCATAAACCAGATTTCCTCCCAACAATGTTTAATAGTAAATTTTCCCACACCAATAAAGTAATTTCTATAATATCATTTCAATAGCTCTATAGTATTCTATAATATGTTGAACATTAATGTTTTGTCCCCTTTTTACTCTTCTGAACAATGTGGTTTTGTATATCCTTGCATTTAAATCCTTGTATATATTTTAATTATTTCTTTGGAAAATTCCTAGATATGGGGGCTGGGATTGTGGCTCAGTGGTAGAGTGCTTGCCTAGCACAGGTGAGCCCCCGGGTTCAATCCTCAGCACCACATAAAGATAAATGAATAAAGTAAAGGTATTGTGTCCATCTACAACTAAAAGAAAATTATTTTTTAAACAATTCCTAGAGATGAAATTATTGATTCCAATATACCAGGATTTTTTTCTTAACGAATAGCTTTATCACTAAAAGTACTATGTCCTCTGACTAATGACTTCATTTTCAGTATCAGTCACATATATGGAAATAATTTTTTTAGTACCTTTGTGGCTTAACAGCAGATACATGAAAAATATTGATATTTATATATTCTTTAGAATGAGTAACATTAAGTTGTCTTTTAAGTTCCTCAAAATATAGTCAGAGCAAGTCAAAAACCATCAGAAATAATTTCAGCAATTAAATATGGCACATTGATATGTAAGCACTGGTAGTAGGTTCACATTATGAAGAGCTTTGAAATAAATTACAATTACATGGTGATGTAAATGCATCCACTAAGTGTAGGAGCACAATTAGGTATCTAATTATATGGGGAAATGCAATCACCTTCCAGTAGGAGCTGAAACCACAAAACCTGTTCCTACTTGAGCCATTTGCTCCACAAACCCTGAGGCTCTTCCATGGTTTCAGTGTTTCAGGACTTTCCACAAACATGCCCATTTTCCCTTTACACCTCTCTCCTCAAGAGCCAAGGTATCCCATCCTCCCCAACATACTGTCTTCATTTAAAGTCCCTCTATAAACTTTTTTGATTTTTTTTCAGACCCTATGTCCACCTAAGTTGCTCACCCTAAATGCATCAGTCAAAGGCTGCCAAAAAATGTCATTCAAAATTTTACATCTAGTGGGGCACGGTGGCACACACCTCCAATCCTAGTAATTTGGGGTGCTGAGGCAGGATGACGGCAAGTTCAAGGCCAGCCTCAGCAAAATAGTGAGACACTGTCTCAAAATAAAAACAAAAAGGGCTGCGAATGTAGTTCAGTAGTAGAGCAACCCTGGGTTAAATCCACCACCCCCCAAAATTTACACCTATTCTAACACATCTTTGTAATTAAGAAACAGAGTATTGGCAGAAGATTTCTGATCTCAACCAATTCATCCTTCAAAAGGTCACAGTTAAACATTTTTTTTTCCTCTGCTTAACTTACAACCACAAAGCTTAAATCTTTAAAAGCTTCATGCAAGTATAGAAGACATAGAAAACATAGACGCATATGTTTGCCACTTTAGTTTTAGCCAATGTGAAAAACAGTAGACGGGGACACATCAGGTTTCAATTTGGGGAGGGGATACAGAATCATAATGCTCCTGGTGGGATAATTCCAAGAAATCTATGACTATTATTCCCATTCCCTAGAGGAATTGTTACAGAGTTCTGGAAAGAAATGGAGGCCAAAAAGCACTGATGGTGAAATCTAACAGCTAACTATGTTCTTTCCTTGTCATTATGATGTCACAGCAGTGTAGCCGGGGGCAAAAACTCACCCCAGGAAGTCCTTCCACTTATCTGACAACAAGGGCATGCCTTTTACTTTCAGCCACTCAATGTAATTGTCTAATTTCTATCACAGGGCAACAATAAAGTTGGGGAAGACTGTTACTTTCTACATGATGATAAAACTTTTCAAGCATCCAATCCGATTTTTAATCCTAGTACTGTTTTCTGGCTTTTCCAATAAAATTGGGGTATCCATTTCTTTAGATGAATGGTAGAAGACAGCAAAGATTAAAAATTAAAAGATTAAAAAATTTTTTTTAAATTAAATCAATGTTTATGTTTGAGCCTTCCAAACAGGCTCTAAAAATCCATCGCCATGGCCATCATAATAATCTAATATAAAACTCTTTGATTTACAAGAACCAGACCAGGTGGTGGGGGCAGGGAAGAGAAAGTTTGATTTAAAAGGCAGACATAGTTATACTATAAACTTTAACAGAAAGAGAATCAGAATATAACTTAGAAGTGATTTGTGTCACATAGGAAGATGAAATCCTTCCACATGATTTTATTAATTAATTAATTAATTAATTAATTTAGAAAACAGGAGGGGAATGAAGGGAGAAAGAGATCAAGCTGTACCGGTGGATCCCAGAGATGGAATCCTATTGAGGAAAAACTCTGCAGTGGACTGGGAGTTATGAAACAAAATGTCAGTAGAAATCAACCAAACAATTGAAGATACGAGGATAGTAGGAAATTTCGCTTTACTTTTCCGTACAATTTTGGAAAGAAGCAGAGACTAGTTAGTTGCAGGGAACTGACAGCATATGATGCAACAACATAGAAAACATGTATGGATAGGAAACCCAAAATGTGTGGCCCAGATAGAGTTATAGTTTCCACAGTGCCAATCAAGGACAAAACGGAGGAAGGGGCGTGGCCCTGTGAGCCACCCAGACTTAACTATGGCAAGTGGGTAGAACCAGAAAGACACCCTCCACAGATACTTCAACAGCAGACAGCTCAGACAGGCAGTCAGATACCAAGCAGGATAAGCTCACCTCAAACACCTCAGGGGTCATTGACAGTAGGGAAGAGGCAGAGGCCTGGTCTTCAAGACAATCTGTTTATGTATCATCCCCTTAAAGAATTTTAAAGGTCATTTCTGCTCTTGTTCATTTTTAAATTGGTTTCTATAATTTTCTTTCCTAGTTTTAAATAATCATGAAATATGTCATTCTAGTATACTATATATATTGAATTTAAAAATAAGCCTGTTATATCGCTTTTTAAAATATATCCAATGAAATCTAAATATATAGATTTGATATCATACCATTTTTAAAAATGCATGAACTAACTAGGTCCAGTGAAAAATTATAGAATAAAACATTATTTTTCTTTGAACTTGAATTTTTATTTTAGTTTCACTACAGAATTTAATCTGGTATATTGCAAAATTGTTTCAAGTTATCTTATTATTCAACTTATTGTACTTCACTATAGCAAAACTATGCAAATAAATTAAAATTTTACTTTATTTTGACTTCCAGAGATCATAGAGCTCCAAGTATAAAAGAATAAGAAAAAACATTTTCAATAGAAGACCTGTTAAATTAGGGTACAACCATATAATGGACCATCATGTGGCTTAAAAAACTAACAATGATTCTGTCTCTATATACTAAATATAGGGTACCTCTTTAGATATGTCATATAGTTAAGATGGAATATTACTTGGCTTTAAAGAAGAATGAAATTCTGGCTTTTGATGGTAAATGAATGGAGTTAGAGAATATCATGCTAAGTGAAATAAGCCAAACCCAAAATACCAAAGGCCAAATATCTTCCCTGATATGTGGAAGTTAATTCACAGTAAGAGGGTGGGGATAAGGAAGAAGAGAATAACTTTATATTAGATAGAGGGCAGTGAAGGGAAGGGAAGGAGTATGAGGGTAGGAAGGATGGTAGAATGAAACAGACATTATTACCTCATGTACATGTATGACTGCATGACCGATGTGATCCTACAACATGTACAATCAGAAAAATGAGAAATTACACTCCATTTATGTATGATTTATCAAAATGTATAAATGCATCTACTATCATGTACGACTATTTAGAACAAATAAAATAAAAAATTAAAAATAAATAAATAAAAGTCATAGAAAATGCATTAGAATGGAAAATAAAATAAAAATTTACATATGTAATTAAATCAAATTACCAAAAAACTCTAAAATATTATTAAAAAATATTGACAGTCATCACCTACAGGGCATAGCTTTGGTTAGTAGACAGATAAGTAAAGGTGGAAGAAGAATATTCACTAAATAATGATTGGTTAATTCTGAGTTTTGAACTATGTAAATATTTTAACAATATACCATGGAAAAACATTCTGAAATATTATAAATTTTTATAAATAATACCCTAAAATTACATTTCAATGAAAATGCATCACTTAATGAGATAAACAGGGCTGGGTTTTTCCTCATGTGAATAAATATTATTTATGACTAGAATGTAACAGGATTAATTGTATTTCTATTTTTCATGGCATGGTTAATTTTCTGAGAAACTTCCATAAGTAGTAAGTAGTGGGGAGAAAAGGAGTTTTGTATGACCATTTCACTTGGTTTTTAATTTTTGTCTCTTTCCAAATTTAATCTGTAATAGCTATTATAAAAATTAATTTTAATTTTCAGATGATAAGTAACTTATTCCTCATACTTTGTTTAAAGCAAATTACTAGTCACCACTTAGTTTACAAAACACCCTATTACCTGATTGCTTATTAGAGTCATTTACTTTTCAATTTCGTGAAAGCATACGAAAATGCTGCAAAAGTCCTTGAAAGACTATTAATGATATCTGTTATTCTTTTATTTGGAGGCACCCTATTTAACAGAAAAAAATGAAAAATTAAAATTATTGTTAGAGCCAATAACTTTGCCACTACATCTATAATAAAGTAGTTTCACCTCTTCAGAAATTTTAAATACATTTTGCTTCAGACCTCGAAGATTTCATTTAACTAATTTACTTAAATGTTTGCCATATAACCTAATTGGAAAGTCCAATCTTTATTATTGGATTCATTAGCCCAATATGATTTATGCTCTGCCGGAAAATGTCTAATTTGATATTTCTATACAGATAAGCACACGTTCTCATGACGACAGTCCACTCTGACATCTCATTGTGAGATAGATAAGGTAGAGAGCCTGACAGGAATTTGTCATCCACATGAAATGTATTGTGCAGCAGTGAATGTCTCTTACCACAGCTTTCTTCGTGTGGCCTTTACTGAATTCTCAATTAGGAGCAATGCATTCTCAAAAATGGTCAAAGAGCAGGATAGCACCTATTGCCTCTCGCTGTGCTTTCTTAATTCAGACCACCCTGATATAGATCAAAGCACACTGTTTCTCCTGCCTCTCTTCATCCTGATACTATCCACAGACAAGAGAGAAACATCTAGGAAACTCTGGCACAGATTGTGTTGCCTGTATAAGGAAAGTTTCTGGGACATTGTACAAACTATCTATTTGTTTGGATCCCCTGAGTTTACACTCAGGAACAAAATACCAAAGTAAGATTCAACGTGACTTATCTTTAGAAAGTGGGAAAGGGACAAGGTAAAAGGAGACACTGTAAAGGTAAGACACATCAACTGCAGGAAAGTCCTCAGATCCATTTTAGGAAAAAGATACTTAGAAGATGGGACATTCGAAATTGGCTACTTTGAAACTTCCCTTTCAAGTCTTCCTCTTGAAAAATCTCCATATGCCACAAGTGGCATATATTTCAGAGACATATCCCCAGTTTACTGTCTAGTTCAGCAGGGGACAAAGAACAAGAACCCTACCCCAAGGCCCTTTTGTCTTGTGGGGAAAGCAAAGGAAGAAAATCATTTAATAACTGAGTATGTACTCCAAATTAAGTAAGGTTTCTAAAATGGACAACATCAAGCTGTGTTTTGCTGGCAACAGAAGTGAATGATGGACACATAAGCAAACTGAGTCAGGTTTTATTTCTGTATATACAAGTCACATTAGATGAAAGCTTCCCCAAAGCAGTACCTGTTAGAAATTAATATGGGGAAGAATTTTATTTAGGACAATGAGTCCTAGAACACAAGGGTCCCAAATGCTATCTATTAGAGTCTACCATACTGAGGGTTGAAGGAAGAAGCAGATTTCAACTATTTTAATTTTAATAACAGAACTATTTAACCCCTTTAATTTCTCAAAGGAAATATGGTATCCCTTCACCCAAACAAAAACAAACCATGAAAAGATGTTCTTGTCTCAGTGTGAATTGGGTGTCCAGATCTTCATCCATCTGGCCTCCTCTTGACCCCTCAGATCTATTCCTGGGCTTCCTTCACAGAAGCTAGGGGTTCCTTGGGACACAACTTTAAAACATGGGGCTACAAAACTTTTTATGAACTGTGAAGTTAAATTCACAACAACATCAACCTATAGGACAAAGCTGGAAACTGCCAAAAAAGCACATTTTCTGACATAACCAATTCCCCACAGAGCTAATGAGACAAGCAACCTGGGTTAGACTCCCACCTTGGGCAGTTAGGAGCTATATAAGAAATTTCAATAATTAATAAATTTAAATAATTAAACCTCCCTGCATCTCAGTTAGCTCATCTGTGATCACCTAGTCTATAGGATTGTTAGAAAAATCAGTGATAACACTTGCTCAGCACCCGAAGTGTGCTATGTACCTGATATGTAGTAGGGGCTCAGCAAATGATAACTGATGGAGATTAATAAAGTCCATGGACTTCTAATGATTTTTAGCAAGGTTCCCTTCTGCATATCTGTCTTCCATTCTTCAACAATCTTCTTAAAGTTTATTTGAATGCCTTTATTTGGGGGATAGAGGGAGGAAAAAAACCACATAAATGCAGATTTTTTTTTTTTTTTTTTTGGACATTCAAATGGACAAAATAATTCTGGCACAAATGACTTCAGTCCAGAGAAAGAGAAGTGTTGAATCAATTTTTTACACTTGCAACACGTTATTTGATACATGAGGGCACAGTCAGGTTGGAGCTTCACATTCAAGAGGAGGATGCATTCAGAGGGGTCTCACCACCTCAAAGGTAAATTCTAAAAGCCTGGAAAGAAGAAGAAAAACCGCTATAACATATAACAAAGGGTCATCATTAAGTTTTAAATTGCCAACAAAAGATCAAACTTCCCTTAATGTTTTATATTTAAAAAATAAAGTAAGCCATCTTACATATGCTACAATCAAAAGTACTCTGCTTCTTAAACAGCTTTGGCATAAGGTATTGACTTTCCTTTCCCTAGAAAAGCCATGATGAACACTACACATTTACTCAGATATGTAGGAGGTATTGTGGCAGAGGGCTCAAAGTTGAAGTCTTGTGAATCTTCCTTAACCTATACTCAACCTTAAGTACCTGATTTTGTGTAAATTGCTCTTGACTCCACTAAGACTGATGGGATTAATAATGAAACATAAAAAAAAACTCATAGGTTTTTTTATGAGATATAAGTGAAGTAATTCGGGTAAAACGTTTAGTACAATTCTGGAAACATAGTGAACATTCAACCAGTACAGGTTATTAATTCTAATATCACTAATTCTACTGCTACTGTCATAATATTAAAGGTAGAAATAGTACTAGTAGTAGTACTGCGAGTATTAGTATTAGTATTACATCTAGGAATTTTAATGGTTTCAGAATTCTTCCCAAACTACATTGCAGCTTTCTTCATAATAGTGTACATTTATCACTTTTAAAGAATCCATCATGATGTCCTGCACAATTGTGGACTTACAGCAATTACCAAGTAAACATTTCCTTGATTGATTGATTGATAGATGTTCATTATACCTGGGTAAATGTGGATTCATTTACATTTCAATTCAAAAACTTTTTAAAAATGCCTCGCTTCACATTTGATATCTCCATTTACTCAATTCTATGTTGCAAACAACTAACTAGGGTTGATAAGACACTGTTGAGTTTTGGCAAGTATAATCTGTGGATTTTAATACAACCAACTGCCTAATTCATCTACATTGGTCCACACACCAGGAAAACATATGCAAATTAAAGAACATTATTTAGTTAGAGAAAATCAGAGGAATGGACTTGCCTAATTATTACTTATGGAATCAAAAATTCAGCTGACAGAAAAGGTTTTATTAATGCTTTAAATTATACTTTGCTTTGTTTATGTTACAAATACTAAAGAAACAGTATTTTGCCTTCAGGGATATTCACAGGTATAATATTAGCCAAGTAAACATGTCATTAGTTGTGGTAATGTGTTCAACATTTTTCAAAGTAATATAGACCAAAAACATTTCAGTTAAAAATAAATTTGAATTCTGATGTCCATGCAAATGCCATTTTTAATACACAAGTTATTAACCAAGTAATTTCTGTGAAAAGATTCGGAAGCAATCAACATGTTTGCTGAATTTCATTCTTTCACTTTTAATGCCACTCAATACATTTAAAATTGGGTTATAGCAATAATATTCTCTAATCTTAATAAAACGGGATAACATGAAGTAATATGTTTAATTATATTGAGTTATAAATAGCTTTCATAAGACCACAGTGAAAAGTTTTTGGTTTGAGGTTTTCTTGTTGTTTTGCTTTCTGTATTTTTTTTTGATAGACCAGATGTAACTAATATTATTAAATCAAAGTAAATTATCCCTCAAAATCTGTATTTGAGTATACCAAACGATACTGTAGTGTAAGATAATATAAATTGAATAGATGGTATAGGTAATAGATAGATAGATAGATAGAATAGTTATTAGATTTATAGAAGTACAAAGACCAATATCAATTTTTAATTTAATTATGATTTGTGATAATCCACTTCCTTGTGTGCTCTATTCTCCCACTCTACATCCTTAAATATTTTTAGCCTTCTGAATACACTGTAAGACAATAAATAATCAGGCATACAAGTATAGTTTTGAATTACATTGATTTTATTAAGAGTGAAATTTGCCCAGGAACACTAGCATAGATTTAAAAAAAAAAAAAAAAAAAAAAAATTGAAAGGCCAAAAAAAAAAAAAGAGAGAGAGAGAGAAAGAAATAAAGAAAAAAAAAAAAAGGCAATTTATAGAGAAATTAGACAGATGTGATAAGCAGCAGAACCTTTTTAATAAGCTGGGATGGATGATTTGACTCAGTGGTAATCTTATTTACTGCCATTCCAATATCTACTTTTACTTACCTGATTCTGTTTATATCAATAACCCAATTTTAAAAAGAAAAGAAAAACACAATTACACTTTGCAGTCTGCCTTACATGAAGGAAAAGCAAAACCCTGATCAGTGAGAGGGAATGAGTAAACAGGGAGGAAGTCCTAGGAAGGACACAGGACAAAGGGAGAGATTCAACTGATTCCTCCTGTCCTTATTGTTCCTTTACTTAAAACAATGTAGGAGGGTTTGATGGCAGAGACAGAGCAGCCATCTTGTCACCACAAGGTGATAAGCATAAAGATGCAAGCTGGCTGATGCCTATTAAATATAAAAAAGTAAGGTCCCTGTGAAGAGAAGAAAGAAACCTACTAAGAAAATTACCTGGGAACTATAGTGTCCTCTTCACTCCCCAAAACAGGTAACAGTTCAGATACTTCTTTGAAAGATGAAGAGAAAATAAATTTTAGGTTGTCAAAGTCTTGAATGAAGTACAATATGATCTGAGATCACAGGAGTCAAAAAGATTTACCCAGAAATGTCTTGTCTTTTGTTTTTTGGTTTCGCTTTTTTGTCCTGCAACTGAAAAACTTAATTATATAGGTTATAGTGTGGTTGCAGAAAACAGAATCTATTTTTGACCATTTCAGTGGAAAAGGCTTTATTGCAGCATCAAATGGCTCAAATTAGATGTTGGAAAGACTGAAGTAACAAAATTTGATTTGAACTGTAGAAATAATGTCAGAACTACCTCACAAATTTGAGCTACTCAGATAGTCGCGTTTCTTCCACGATCAGGGAACCTGCATACCCCAAACTCAATTCTATGGTCATGGTCAATAAGCTTCTATGGCCAGAAATATGTTGCCTCTGCTGCCAACTCCAGAATAAAGCCACCGGTAATAAGACCACTGGCAAGATGAATGACCCTTACCATGTGAGTAGAGGAAAGCACAGACAGAAAAAGAAGAGCTGGATAGGACTGAATGCCCATCCATCATGCCTGCTGGGACTAGGACCAGTTGGGTGAATGAGGCAATCACAGCTCACAATTTGAGGAGGCACCCACTCAGTTGAACAAGTGCCCCTGAGTGAGCATCTCTTCAAATTTTGAAAGACTTTTCTAAGTGTTCAATCATTTTTATTATTGTTCAATATATATTCGGGGGGGGGGGAATCTTTGACACCTTAATCAGTGTCATTGAAGGAACTCAGGCCATGTGTAGCATGAGCTACACTTGCATCCTGTGATGTGCCTCATATCCACTCTGCCTATAATTTCAGCTGCTCCTCTTGTGAATAATTTCATGTGATCCTAGACTCAACTGGGCCTAAAAGACTCCCACCTCAGGTATGTGCTGCTCCACTTCTTGCCCCATCACCTTCTCAAAAGCCACAGGAGTCAGCCAAACAGCCTTACGTACAAGGAACTAATTCCCTCAGAGAAAAATCTACCAAGGGAAGGAACCAGTGGAATATGTTCCCACCAACCACTTCTCAGACTCCCTGTGATGAAGGAGCAGCTTCCTTCCTCCCAGATTTCTTTCTTTGCCTTAAGTTTTTATCCACAAGGGCCCAATACTTTCACTTTTGTAAAATTACACATTAATGTTCTAGCAATGTCAAATTGCTGTAAGAGCTTCTCAAGGCTGACTCTGACTTTCTGAATATGATCCTATTGTGGGCTGGTACAAACGTTCTGGGAATAGAGACTGATCTGCAGCCTGCAGCACCTTGAGAAGCACTGGTATAGAACTTGACCCTCAGACAGCAATCCTAGAAGTCGTTTTGAACCCTTTTCACTTTCCCACCCCCCTGACCTTAATCATGCTGATATTTCCTCCTTCCCTTTGTCACTCTTCCAGCTCTGTCACTCCTGCTTCCTCTACCCATCACCCCCCATAAATGACTTGTTCAAATAAAGTCCTCGTCTTGTGCTCTGCTTCCTTTGAACCCAAATAAAGATATTAGGATGATTACAGTTTCAAGATTAAGAGAAGAATATAGGGAAGAGTTGAGAAATAGAGATCTGTCTAGAGAAGGAATATGTTTTTTTTATTTATTATTTCTTATATTCTCTTTTTATATGAAGCATTATGGAAAAAATCTGGTTAGATGCATGTATCATGGGAATGTGAAAAATCTTATTACAATCTGTAGGTCCTGTCATCATGCATCAGTAATCCTCTCTATGTTTTAATTTTCTCATTTCCTAAAAAATGAATCTGGTCTTAGAATATACTTAATATACATCTTGCTAGATTAAAATAGAATCCAAGTAAGGCAGTTGCTAAATTGCCCAGCACATATTAGGTATTATTAAATAATAATTATTATATCTATCATTACATTCATTTCATTCATTTCTTTTCTAGTCACATTGGCCTTCTCCCTGTTCCTTGAGTTCCATTCTGGTCCTGTACATCTGGAACATTCTGTGCCTTCTAACAACGTACATCCTCCATTAACTCTATGTTAGCTTATACTTAAAAAAGTATATTTGTGACTTCCTCAAGGAAGTTTTTTTAATGCCTTCATCTCAGTTCACTGTTATAAATTCTGTTTCTTCCCTATACTTTTCTGTAAAACCTATTACAATAATTTAATTGCAATTGTTTTTGCTGATCTTCACCCTGTTCTCCATTATTTATATAGAGAGACAGACTTACACTTTCCTCTGCCTACTGTAACAGCAATTAATAGGCACACACAAATATGGACTACTACACAGATATTAACATAAGACTAACACTATTTTATTTGAGGCTACATAATGCCTAGAATAAAATAACAAGGTTTCCAAGTAAGTCCACTGTGTTAGTACTTTGTTGCCATGACAAAATACATGAGAAAATCAACTTAAAACAGGAAACATTTATTTTGACTCATGGATTCAGAGTTTTCAGTACACGATTACTTGGTTCCTTTGTTTGGGGGTCTGTGGTGAGGGAGAACAGCATGGTGGGGAGACTATGCCAGAGTCAAGTTGCTTAGCTCATGGCAGTTTGGAAACTGAGAGATAGAGAGGCCAGGGATAAGTTATACCCTCCAAGGACACGTCCTCAAAGACCTACTTCTTTCCACTAGGACCCACTTCATAACTTTTCCATTACCTCCCAATAGCTTCACCAGCTACAAGAAAGAACAAGTTCAGCAGAATGAATTTCAACAGTCATAATGGGGTGGTGGAAAGAAAAGTTTTTTTCTATGGCATTTCTATGATGTTATACTCTATAATCTTCCTACTTTTCATATAATGCTTACTTTTGAATAAATAAAAGAATGAACATAAATAATTCTATCTTCAATGTTCATTTTAACAATTCATTGATGAATAGAGATAATGGATGGAATTTTAAACAGCAATCAGTTTTTCCTTGTGCTTTAAAATTATGTATAAAAATTAACCAAATTGATTATTTTGCTTGGGTTATAAAATATAATGGACTGTTTGTTTACTACATTAATGACAATGAAAATTTGCAAGGCATTAAAATGTATGCTTGTAAGCAAAATTAATAGCTTGACTAACTTTTGTCTGGTTTATTATCTGTAACACACTATATAGATTTAGAAAACCATTCCGGCCTTCATTAAAGTTTTAAACAATTATGAAGTAGCAATACTCACCACATGGTTTAAATATTTTATGCAACATCTTTAATCACCTCTTTATAATTTACAGTATAGATTGTAAAATCATTACAGATATACATTAATAATTTACGTGTAACATTATCTTCTTATAAATATATGTTATGAATGCATTTAAATCTTTTGCTTGGAAGGTGAATAATAGATCTTATTTTATGGCTGCTACATACATTATAGTTTTATAGTAAACTTGTATTTCATGCCTAGCTTTCCAAACCAGATTATTACTCCTTCAATAATTTAAGATTGCGATAACTACCCTTTGGATTATACAGATAATTTGTGTTATTTGTTAGGACTATTTGCAAACACTCAAGTTTTCCCTCCAGATACATGACAAGGTTTCATTTTCCTGTTAAGCATAAAGATAAACTTGGTCCTGTGACTTGCTTTGACCAAAGAAACATGAGTGAAATTGAGGTGTGACTTCTAAGTAGAAGTTCTACAAATCCTGTGACTTGTGTCAAGATGCAAACTCTGTCAACCTGGCAATTTGACCTAACAATAGGGCCCATCCACAGGAGTCATGTAGCAGGAGCGAGAAATAAACATTCTTATGCTCAGACATAGTGATTTGGACATTGTTACTACAGCATAGTCTAGACCAGGAAGGGTCAAACTTTTCCTGTTAGGGGCCAGATAATAAGTATTTAGGGTTTGTAGGCTGTAAGATCTCAGTTGTAATTACTCAACTCTGCCACTGTGAAGGGAAAGCAGCTATGGGGCAGGGAGTGAGTGGGGGAGTAAAGGACCAGACCTGACAGCATTCCAAAGCACTTCATTTACAAAACCACTGGTGTTGGTGAATTGGGTTTTATGAGGCACTGGTTCCTCAGTCCCTGGTGTGGCCTATCCTGATGGATAGTCTCATAATGAAGTAATAGGAAATACATGGAGGTAGAAATAAAATCATGCATTTTAATTGACTACCCTGACATTTTATATCTTATAATTGAAACCAATACTTGCAAAAACCTTTTGAGATTTTTTTGTGGTTTTTATGTTTTGGGTATTTTCTGAATATTATTTCAAGTATAGTTAAATTAAATTTAAAAACAGCATATTTATACATCCTGGAGTTAAAATATTCAAATATCTCTCCTTTTTCCTAGGTTAAATATAAATATCTTGGCAAGTTTGGGTAATATTGTTTTATTCTTCAATAATTTGATTATAGGAAAATTATCTATTGCAATATATAAATCTTTAATTATAGTTAGATACACAAATAAAAATTTGCTTGAATAGAATCAGCAAAAAAAATTCTCAATTCAACAGGAAGTCATTTGCTCAAAATTCAGTAGTGTAACATAGCTAGTGTAACATGGCTAGGAATGTCAAGGAATGTCATTACATTTACTTTTGCACAATCCAGCATTGCTTGAATGCAAATCTGTGTCTTAGAAAGGAGATGTTTTCTGCATATTGGTTTCTTTATATAAAAGTGATCAAATTAAAAGTTGGAAGCCAGTGCTGTGTTACGATTTCTTCAGACATGGACTGTCCAATGCATTAACATTTTAACTCATAAGAATACATACAACTGTGTATATTTGTATGAATATATATGAACACATACACACATATGTATATGAACATAAACACATTCACACTTACACATGTTATTTACATACAGTCACAGGTGAAATGACTTAAAGGGAAAATATTTGAGAAAAGATAATTTCTCTCTAGGGAAACTATATTTTCAATAAAGAAAATTTTAATTTTTTTCTTTGTGAAAAGATGATTTTTATCTTAATAAAATGAATTTAGGTTGGTTCTTTTTTCTGAATAAATTCATCAGGATTTAAAATAAATGAGGTGAAATATTTTAAATGCATGTGAAGTACTCGAATATTAGGTAATTGTACTTTATGAACATTCTACTTTTTGGCTGTCAACTATTATACCTGTTAAGGAGTCATTATGTTGTAACTATGCAGTTTAATAAATAGATTGACCAGGCAAACTATATTACTTCCTTTAGATCTACTTTTTTTTTTTCATGTAAAGTTTGTCAGCCTTGGAATTATTAGCATAAAAGATGTTTATGCTTCTTAAAGTGCTGTTTAGTTGGTGTACAGGAATATTCATTTAAATAAATCTTCTCCATTCATATACTACTTTAAAACTCAGGTCAAATTATGGACTCAATGCTTCCCAAAGTTATTCATTTTTCTTCTGGGAGGTGTGAATAGAAGGTAACAAGAGTGACTTAAAGCATTGAACTTTCTTCCTTGTATGTACACTTGCATGCACGTAAATGGAAACTCTCAAAGCATGTGAGATATACACTTACTCTGATATTTTAGATTCACCCTGAAAGAAATATTTAGAGTTTAACATTCAGCCCATCAACATTGTGGGTTTTGAAAGAAATGCTGCCCAGTCTTTCATGTACAATACAGCTCTAAATAATTAAAGATTTAAAAATTCTTGCTTTGGTTTTTACCACATAGATACATTTATTCCACTCATTAGCAGAATGTTGTATAACATAGCCCAAATTAACCAAATGCAAAGAATGTCATCCCAGCGGGAACCTTGGAACATGAGGTGGATTTCTATCACAGGCATTCTCGTTAGGGCTCATTTGGGTACTCTCAATACACTGCAGTAGTTACATTTATGTGCCCAATTCTCTGGCTTAATCTTATGGTTTTTCTACATAACAGGGTAAAAAGATTTACAAATAAGCTCTGTGTGTGAATGACCGTTGTTTTATTTTCTTTTGATACTTTCTCCCTATGGGCTTGATTTGTTGTTAAAATAAAGGACTTCCAGGGAGGTCTTGACATTTTGCCTCTTCATTTTACTATTTCAGAAAAATCTCTTTGTTTCTGAGGAATGGAAAAATCCTTAGAACTTGCTTTAAATAAGCATGTCTTCGCTATAAGATCTAGTAATTTATTTAATTTAGATGGAAAAGATGTTATAAAAAGCTATGAGGCATATTGATGTTCCAACTCCATGTTCAAATCTATAATCTATCAACCTTCTGCTGTACGAGTTTGTACCCCATATTTCCATTTACTTTTCCTCCTAGAAGTTCCTGTTTTTATTAAATATACTATAAAGATATTATAATGTGTTTATGTGTGTATTACATAAGTGAAAATGTATAACCTTCACTTCAGCAACATTTTTATTATAGTTATTAATGCTTATCAATGGCACAAATTAATGGTTTTCACTGTGACATTTCCATACATGCATGTATCATGCTTTGATCATGCCCACTCTCTTGTTCTCCCCTCTCTCCCCATTCCCCAGAGTTCCCTGCCCCTTCACTAATAGTCCCTCTTCTATTTTCATGTTAACTTTTAAAAGTTTTTTTGTTTTTGTTTTTGTTTTTGTTTCCACACATGAGAGAAAACATGCAATACTTGTCTTTCTGCATCTGGCTTATTTCACTTAACAAGAAGTCCTTTGGTTCCATCAAATTTCCTGAAAATGACATGATTCATTCTGCTTAACAAGTGAATAAAACTCCATTGTGTATACATACTATATTTTCTTTAGCCATTCATTGTATGATGGGCACTTAGGCTGATTCCATGCCTTAGCTATTGTGAATGGTTTCACAATAACATGGGTATGCAGGTATCGTTTTTGTGTATCGACTTCATTTCCTTTGGGTAAATACCTAGGAGTGATGTGGCTGGATCATACTATAGTTATATTATTAGTTTTTTTTATTTTTAATTTTGATTTGTTCTTTTTAGTTATATAAGACAATAGAGTATATTTTGACTTATTTATACAAATATGGAATATATCTTATTTGAATTAGGATCCCAATCTTGTAGCTATACAAGATGTTGAGATTCACTGTGGTGAATTCATATATATACATAGGATGAATCTCTATACAGATTTCCGTAGTGGCTTACTAATTTACTTTCCTATTGTTATGGTTTGGGATGTGAGTTGTCCCCCAAAAACTCATGTGTGAGACAATGCAAGAGTGTCAAAGAAGAAATGATTGGGTTATGAGAGCCTTAACCCAATCAATACATTAATCACCTGATGGGATTAATTGAGTGGTAACTGAAGGGTGGTATGGTGTGGCTGGAGGAGGTGGAATTAGGGATGTGACTTTGGGGTGTATATTTGTATCTGGCAAGTGGAGTCTTTCTCTGCTTCCTGATCATCATATGAGCTGCTTCCCTCTACCACACTCTTCTGCCATAGAGTTCTGCCTCACCTTAAGCCTCAAGGAATGAATCCAGATGTCTATGCATTGAGACCTCTGAAACTCTGAGCTGCAAAATAAACTTTTCCTCCCCTAAAATTATTCTTGTCAGATCTTTTAGTCACAGAAGCAGAAAAGCTGACTAAAATACCTACCAACAGTGTATAAAGGGTTGTATTTCTCCACATCCTCACAAGCATTTGTTATTTTTAGTTTTGTTTGTTTGGTTGACTGGTGTTTGGGGTTGTGTTTTGTTTTGTTTATAACAGCCATTCTGACAGGAACGAGATGGCATTTCGTGTAGTTTTGATTTACACTTCCTAAAAGCTAAAGACATTGAGCAATTTTCATATATATTAGCCATTCATACTTTCATCTTGGGAAGTATATGTTCAGATCATTTGCCCATTTTTTGATGGGATTGCTTGTTCTTTTGTTAAGTTTTTTGAGTTCTTTATATATTCTGGATATTAATCCTGTGTCAGATGAATAGCTATCAAATTTTTTTCTCCCATTTCTGTAGGCTATCTCTTCATTCTATTGATTGTTTCCTTCAGTAAAAACAATTTTAATGATTCTCTTTAGTTAATACTTAAATAGATTTGATAAATTCCACTAGTTCAATTTCTATAGCTTCTCTTTTCCTGGATTCTCTAATTTCTTTTTTGGTTGAAAATTTTTTTTTGTCAAATAAATCTTTCCAAGAAGTATACATGGGTGCTTCCTAATCCTTCTGCACTTGAAACCATTTGCTTTTTCTCTCTCTTTTTTTTTAATTAAAAAGGCTGAATGTTTTCCCTGATAAGTGTATGATAATATATAATGCCGGTGGTGGGGGGGTGGGGGTAAGAGAAGAATGGAGGAACTTTAGCTTCTTCTCTTGTATGGCAAATTCCTCAATTAAATTTTTTTCTCCCCTGAAAAATTCACACACACTCTGATATGCTGTGCAGCTTGCATAAACTCGAACTTTTTTCTATTGACCTATTTTATTGTTTTTAGTTTCTCCCATATGAGTCTTTCTTATTAAAGTTGAATATCTTTACCACACTATTTCCTGACTTCCTTTTTATTTGCAGATTCGAGTATTCTTTCATTTCAAGAATATTTGTGAAAGGACTCTTTTACTATTACTTGTTCCATTTGTTATGCTGTCTTTCTTACCAATTAGTTTCTAACTTATTTTCTGTATCTATCTATTTTGTTTGTACATCTTTAAGTTTTGTTGTGTTAATTATCTTGCTAATCTTTATTTTTCTTATTTTACTACAAAATACATTATTTTCTTCCTGCATTGGTTTGTGTTTCTCTTCCATTTCTTTTTTCTTGCAGTTATCCCACACTTCTTGGTTTCATTATTCTAATATACAATTCCTTAAATAGATTTTTTTCCAGATAATTTTAAGAAAATATTTTTCTATTGTAGGCTTTGAGAAAGATTCTGTCATCTCATAGCACATTCACCTATTTATGTTCAAATTTAATAATACAATGTCAAGCAATTATAAACTCCAGCTTTTGTTCTGAAATTTGAACCACCTCTCTATATCACTGCAGATATCATTTCCTCTATTTTCATTCATTTTATTTGTTCATTTGTTTATAGAAAGATTTTCAGTGAATTTAATAGACAATGTTTTCCTCTACCATTTATAATTCTCTTCGGCAATCCTGTACTAAACCTTCCCATGCTGCATCATGTGCAATGAACCATGTTCATTCATGTCAGTGCTGTTCCTTGACCTTTTCCCTTCTATCCATCCCCAAAATAAATCCACACCCAAAATAGACTAAATATCCAAAAGGAATCCACTCAAAATTATGATAAAAGTATGCATACGAGAAGGGTTGGAAGTTATTTCAGCAAATGAATAAACAAGGAATACATTTAGGAAATTGAGGAAAATATATTTTTGAGATTTTAAACTTCCTTTCCAATCTTCGGAGCATTCACAATATTACATTCATAAGTTCTTTTGCTAAGACATAGGCTCACTGCTCAGTGGCTAGTACTCATTTTCTTCCTTTCTAGTTCCCTGTTCCACTCTTGTATAAATATTCACTTAGTAGCTCTTTGTAAAACATGCAGAGAGAAAAGAAAAGGAACCAGGTCTCCATGGGAAATTTAACAATTAACTGGTGTAGAGAGGTAAGGGTGGTGTGAGTAACAATTCACCTCTAAATAAAATGAGTCTGTTTTAACCAAATGAAGAAAGGGAACCATATTTTTTCAGAGGTACATTGTTATATGAACATTAGGTCCATGTATGTCTATCACATTGTATTCCTGTGAATATTTTAATCTCTAAATAGGAAAAATATTGAAAACTGGATGAAAAACTAACAAAACATGACCCATTAGGAACACTTATGGAGTTATGTTATGTGTTATGGAGGGTTATATAAAATTATGGAGATTTTTCTTTAGTTTGTCCATATCTTATTTCATTCTTTGGACTTTTCACACTAAATATATTAGATTTTAAATATTTTTACTCTTACCTCTACCACCATACATTGGCATATGTTTTGATCCTTAGCTGAAGTTACTCCTAGTCACTGTCCTACCCATACCGAGATAATCTTCTATAATGTTCCTCTTCTCACTACCTGACATTTCCTTGTCTCCCATGTAACTCACACTGCCCCTTCTACCACTACTGCTTTCCTGTACAGCTCTGCTACTACTACTGCTTCAAATTATCTGACAAGTTCAGCAAAGCTGTTCTGGTGAAATGATGGACTAGAACCCAAATCAGGGAGGACTGGAATAGGGTGAAAGTAAAAAAAAATGGTGATTACAAGTATTATTGTTTTGAGAAAATTGCCTGAAAGGGGGAGAGAAGGGTAAGATGGGTACTAGGTACGTGGTCCTGTGTGGCTGATTTGTGGTCATTATTTTTAAAAGGAAGGTGTTTGAACATATTTACAAATAAGAAGGATCCTTGCTGGGGTGACGGCACATGCCTGTAATCCCAGAGACTTTGGAGGCCCAGACAGAAGGATCGCAAATTCAAACCCAGCCTCTGCAATTTAGGGAGGTATTAAGTAACTTAGCAAGACCCTGTCTCAAAATTTAAAAAATAAAAATATACAAGGCTGGGGAATTGGCTTGGTGGTTGAATGTCCCTGGGTTCAATCCCCAGTACCACAAAAAAAAAAAAAAAGAGAGAGAGAGAGAGAGAGAGAAGGATTTTTTTCTTGGGAAAGGGTGGGGACTACACAGAAGAGAGAAGGAACGAGTGAAATGTAAGGTTCCTGAAAAGACAGAAGGAGATGACTCCAAAGCTCAGGAGGAGGAGTTACCATGAGAAAGGAGAGGTGAGGACTGTGTTTTTTAGTGAAGAGGAGAAAACAATTAATGCAAGAGGCGGGAAAGGAACTGGCCTGGTGAGGGGAAGGAATGTCTATGGGTGTTATCTGCTCAAAGTGACGAGGTAAAGGAAGTACTCAGGGTGTCAAAGAGGATGGAAAAGATGCAAAAATGGTTGTAGAAGAGAGCTGGGCACACGTGTCAGCAGGGGAATGACTAAACAGTTTTAAGTGCTGTGATCCCAAATGAATAGTGGCAGTAGGTGGCCTCTGGTAGAGCCTTCTCGAGCTCCAGGCTGTCCATTGAGGTACAAGTCCTGATAATTTAAAGCATTTAAGTGTTGGAAGGAATGGGTTGTAGTAGGAGGTTAAAAACAGAAAAAAGCACTTATTGCAAAGAGAAATGACAGGGTATAAAATCAAAGGAAAATGAAGACAAGAGGAAAATACATACTACCACAGAGTGATATACACCCCACCATATCTGAAGCTGTGTATATAACTAAAGTTGTGGAGTCATTCATCTGCAATTTCCTTAATTAGGAGAAGACTAGATTGTATATAAAGGATGAGAGTAGAGATATAACTTGAGCCATCTTTGTAAGGTGTGTGTTGTCCCTTTGATTACATGAACTGTTTACTTAGGAGTCAAATTCATAATCTTACACTAGGGTTTGCATTTTTTTTTGGTAAGGAGAATACATTAAAGAATCATCATTTTAGAAATGCACTTAAAATGCATATTCTCAAATGCACATTTCCTAAACAAAAGCATACAGCTATTTGCTGAAATAATTACTAGTTCAAGTTGGGTGGTCCTAAGCTTTTCATGTGAAAGTTCCAACAGCTCTGATTCTGTACATCAAATAACATTTGGTGTGGGTATATACACACATATATGGATACCTAATTAGCATTATATATGAAGCCACAATATTGTGCATTCCTTTATAATGAAAGGCACAATTCACTGTTCTAAAAAGGAACAAAAATAAACAAACACAATAAAGACATTTATCCCCAAGTTTAACTTCTTTGTATAATTTGACTAAATTCCAAGATTACTTTTGTTTCGTTCCTAAATGCCCATGGGCTTTTTGAATAAAAAGTTAATAATAGTTTTCTGAAAAAGTGGTTAAACTCCTTTAGGGTAATGCATGATGCAAGAAAGTATCAAATGAAAGTTATATAGTTATATTCATGAACAGATAATGAAAATATTTCAAACTGTTTGATGGTTTAATAAACTCACTCTTTAAAAATAACCATGATACACTCTAAGTTAAAAGTATTAACTTGGGAAGAAGAGCTGAGATAGAAGGATCAAAAGAATCATTTCTAAGTATATCATGGGACAATTTTACTTTCTGTTCTTGTCTATCAGATTCTCCCTATTTAAATGTCTGGAAGGCAGCTCAACCATAAAGTGTTTTGACTTCCATCAATAGAATGTCTTTACCTATTAATTTTTGAATTGATTTCTATAACCCTGGAATTTATGAAAGTAACAATACATAAAGCAAATGAATGAAATCTTGGATATGCATAAAATACTTGCTAGGCCAGTTAGTTTTTCTATAACCTTCTAACATCTGAGAATGTTTAGCGAGTGTACAGATTATGCCTCTGTTCAATGAACTGGTCTCCACTTAATGATTTGTTTATTGAACAGAAAACTATTGTTCTTCCTGGCAAATGTAATACATTGAAATAATATTTGTTGAGTCTAGCAAGTGCTGACCCTCTCTGGACATTTGCCACTTAGTGGCAATGCATGCAATGGGGAACATGGATAGAATCACATACTCAAACCATTACTTGGGAGGAACCTTAGAGATTTGGGGTTCAACCCATTCATTTTACTTAAAAGGAAACAGAAAGCTAAAAGAAGCAGCTTGCCAAAGTTTACACAAGAACTTATAAACTGGATCAGGACCAGAACTCAAGTCCAGGGCTTCACATACAGTCATGCTTCTTATAGTTAGTTGATCAACACAGCAAGAAGAGGGATACTATTTTTTTCAACATATTGGTTCTATGCCATCTTATAAAGATAGGGTTATAGCTTCTCCAACATTTTGGAGAACAAAACTTGGAAATTAGAACTCACCTACATAAGGTTTCTTATTTTCCCGTTTTGAAGATAGCACAGGTATTACAAATAAATAACGTAAGTTTATAAGCTTATGTTGAATATCTTTATAACCATTAGTCTTCTGATGATTCAAGGCGCCATGACTACTATATGCAAAGTATAATTAAATGACTTTAAGTTTTTTCATATTTAGAAAGATGATAAATTTTCATTTTTTAGCTTGAGTGATAAGAGAATATTATACATATTTCACCAACTCCACTACAACCATAAGACATTCATCTGAATTAAGAATGTCTTGTGTATCCTCTTATTAGAATAAAAAAATCAAGGTTTTTAACTTCTTTTTTTTTTTTTTATTATAAAATTGTAAACAAATGGGATACATGTTGTTTCTCTGTACATGGCGTAAAGGCATACCATTTGTGTAATCATAAATCTACATAGGGTAATGTTGTTTGATTCATTCTGCCATTTTTTCCCTTCCCCCCCCTCCCCTCCCACCCTTCCCCTCCATCTGTACAGTCCTTCCTTCCTCCATTCCTGCCCCCCTCCCTAAACCCAACTCCAACCCCAACACTAACCCTTCCCACCCCCCATTATGTGTCAAACCTGTTTTTATATATGTGTAGGAGGAGGACCTCAAAGATAGCAGTATTCAGATATTTATGACTACAACCTCTATGTCCTACTTCCTCAAACCTGGCAACAAAATTGAGGACTCATTTCATCTAATATTATAATTAAAAGAGCTAAGACAGAATCCTAACACCTTTGGGTCTTCCTATTGTTATCTTTCGACTGAAACATCCAACAGTTACCTGGAGATACTTTGTTATTGTAGTTAATGCAACCGCCACATGTGGCCACTGTTGGGAACCGGAGCTGCTGCCGCCCACACCTCCAGGCCTGTTGGGGATACAATGTGCCTGAATCAGGCAGCAGTCTAGTGCAGTCCCTGCCTCTCCTGGAAGACTTACTGTCACCTGAACAGAATTTGCCACCAGAACCTAATGGCCCAGTAAAGTCTTCATCTAAAAAAACAAAAACGCAACAACAAAACAGAAAGTCACCGAGGGACTGAGGGGCATGTGACAGTCACAGCTACAACAGTATTTCTCAGTGACAGCCCTTGAGAATGCAGCAGCACATCTCCTGCCTTGGAGCTGAATGTCACTTGGGTTCTACCACCAACCCCTAGGCCTAAGATGATGGCATTAGGACTGTTACAATTTGGATGTGAGTTGTCCCCCAAAAGCTCACATGTGAGACAATGCAGGAAGGTTCAGAGGAGATATAATTGGGTTGTAAGAGTCTCAACCCAATCAGTGAATTAATCCCTAATGGGATTAACTGAAGTGGAAGGGTATGACTGGAGGAGATTAGAATTGGGGGGTGGCTTTGGGGTATAGATTGTATATCTATAGAGTGCAGGCTTTCTCCTCTCTCTCTGCTCCTGATGATGTAAGCTTCTTCCCTCTGCCACACTCTTCCACCATGATGTTCTGTCTGACCTCCGGCCCAGAGAAATTGAGCCGGCTTTCTATGGACTAAGACCTCTGAAACGATGAACCCTCAAATAAACCTTTACTCCTCTATAATTGTGCTAGTCAGATCACAACAGCAAAAAAACTGACTAAAACAAGGATCCTTTCAGTTCATCTCAAGACCTCTCCACAGGCCAGCGTGGCTGAGCAGAAAGGGTCTTAATTTCCAGCTCATGACTTTCCTGGAGGTGAATTTCCCCCCATTAAGTTAGGCTTTGGGGTTAAGCACAGGCCTCAGTCCAGATGCCTCCCTCCTCCCTGACCCACCCCCTATTACATTACTTTTTCTTCCCTCTAGCCTCCTTAAAGATGTCCTTACTGTGTTTCTCAATTGCAGTTTTTTTCTTTCCTATAGCATCACTCACAACAATATGCAAGTATAATCATATCCGTTTACATATTGATTTGCTGATTCTTCTTCCTGGACCTTTATTTAATTAATTTAATTATATGCCGTGCTGAGAATTGAACCCAGTGCCTCACACATGCTAGGCAAGTGCTCTAATGTCTGTATCTCTCTAGAGTTACAAATGGTTATCATTTTTAATGGCAATTTTCTGTTCTTTTTACAAAGAGAAAGAAGAAGGTATGATACAACATATCAAGTCCTGGGTTATACACACAACAAACAAAGAGCCTATGGGGTTTGTTTCCAATGTTTCCTTGGAAATGAAAAGGGCAGCAGAAACAGAGTACCTGCCTTTCCTACTGCCTCATCTACCTCAGGCTCTCTTCTGTACTCTCTTTATTCGATACTGACAAATATTTATTAAGAACCTGCAAAATTTTTAATCTTATAATGTCTCCTGACAGTACAAAGAAAGATATATCCCCCATCCCTGTGTCATAGTTTAGCTATGAGGTATCCTCCAAAAGCTCATGTGTGAGACAATGCAAGAACTTTCAGAGTGAAACAACTAGGTTATGAGAGATAAAAACTAATCAATAATTACTCCACTGACATAGATTAACTGGGTGGCAACTGTAAGCAGGTAGGGTGTGGCTGGAGGAGGTAGGTAACTGGGAGTGTACTGAGGTATATATTTTGTCTCTTTCTGCTTTCAGTTGCCATGTCCTGAGCAGCTTTACTCTCTCATAGCTCTCCACCATGATGATCTGCTTCACCATGAGCCCAGAGCAATAAAGTTGGCCATCTATGCACTGAGAAACTGTGAGCCCTGAATAAACTTTTCCTCTTCTATGTTGTTCTTGTCAGGTCTTTTTGTCACAGTGGCATGAAAGCTGACTAAAACACCCTGAAAGATCACATTATCCAGACAAATACAGACATGCAAATAATAAGCATCACTAGTTACATACAAAGTATCTTAGGCGGCAGGAGTTGATATTTGTAGGATGATACAGTTTGACCAGGAAAGGTGGTAGAGAAAGTAATATTCTAAGCAGAATGGACAACATTTGCAAATGCAAAGAAAGGGGTTGGGCTGGACACAAAACATGTCATTTGTTTGCTATTTCTGGAGTATAAAGCTTAAAGCATGAATAAACAGGTAAAGTCAGAAAGAAAAGTATGAACCACATTTTTACAGCTGTCTATACCATGCTAGTTGGGTTCTATTCTGTAGATCAGTTTTTCATAAATGGACAAAGAGTCTGTGCAGAAAATAGGAGAGTCACATGGTAACCTTTTTCCAAATACACATGGTTACCATATGTGTTTTGAAAAATGTCTCAGATGATTGATACAGCATCTCCTCCTTTCCAACTGATTTGAAAAATCACTGCTATGGACTACGGACAGCCACTAAAGAATTCTGAGCAAAGAAGTGAATAAAGAGATATACTTAATAGGAAAAAAATCATCCAGGTGTATATGACCTCCATGGACAGAGTATCACTCTTTGCCCAATGCCCACCTTCTCTCCATGTGCATCACTTTGAACAATTGTCACCGTAGATCCAAATTCATGATATATTAAACAAAAACACAAGCATGTATTTAGAAGAAAATTTCATTGGATACGAAAAGCAATTTGCTCCCTACAATAATAACTTGATAAAATTTTCACATTCTTGCCATTTTCTTTTCTTTCTTCCTTTCTTTTTCCCTAGTTTTGTTTCTTTTCTTTTTCTTTCTTTTTTGTGCTTGGGACTGAATCTGGGGCAATCTAACATTGAGCTATGTCCCCAGACCTTTTATTTTTATTTTGCAACAGTTTTCACTAAGTTGCTAAGGTTAGCGTCAAAGTTATGATCCTCCTGCCTCTGCCTCCCAAATCACTGTGATTACAGGTATGTGCCACCATGCCTGGCACCTTTTCCCCTATATTCTCTAAAAATTAAAAAAAAAAAAAATTCCCACTCTCATCCTGAGCAATTTGATTTCTGATACTTAATGTGCATAGATCACTTAGAAAAACAAAAGCCCAGCAACCTTAATACGCTGTTCTTCAATCTCCTCTCTTCTTGGGTCTTACCTTTCTATTGCAAGCCATTTATTCTATTATTCAACCATCTTAAAATAAGGGGTTCTATATGATGGATTTTTTTCTATATTTTGATATATATTAGAATTATCAGCATAACCTTTCATTTTTTCATTTCATAAATGTGTACTGAGTACCTACTGTATGCCAGCCCACCTTAATACATAGCTACTATTCACTCTGTCCAAATCATAAGAATGTCCTTGTACCAGTGAAAGATAACCATAAAAATGCACAATTAACATTTTTCAATTATGGAAGCACTATGAAGTGAGCTTCTGACAAAGCCTTTTTAAGAGAATAGTCTTTCCTCCTGCATATTTTATCCTTATGAAAATGTTGAGACTATTCTCTAACAGCTCTCTCCTGCCCTCCTGCCTAGAGATAGAAAACAGAATGGGGATCGTTTCTACATGTGATTCTGTTATACAAATAACAGACTTCCCCATTAATTACATACAGGTTTACTATTGCTTAAAAAATTTAATTACTTTCCACAAGTAGGGGGATTTATCAAATTAAAAAAAAAAACAAATTTCACTTTATAATACTTAAAATTATTGCACAGCCCCAAAGCATAACTTTAGAAGCATAGCAAAGCAAAGGCAACTATCTAACTTTATCTTCTCAACTAAGGACAGATGGTTGAAATTCTCCTCATGCCCTGGTTCAAAATGTTGCCCTGCCATTTTTGAAACTAATTTGGCAAGCCTCTGTGTAGGACATGGAGAGAAATTGCATTTACTCTGAACTGTTTCCTGGTGAAATTGTTTAGCCCTCCAACAATAAGAAATTACAGGAGGACATTGAATTACTCCCTACTCAAATCTAAAGTTCCAGTCTGGAATGTTTTCCTAAGAAATGTATCAATCTAAAGAATTCCACATGAATATCTTTTATTTATCTAAGTCATATATTTGAATAATACTCCAAAATTATCCTTAAAACATAGCAAGATTTTTTTAAACTCCCTTCAGATATAGAATATTTTAACACAGTTGTCTATTTTTTTATGTTATCCACTTCTGTTTGAAGATAGTAGCTCTGAATAATAGGCAAATATTTCAGGGAAATAGATTATTAAAAACTTCATTTTTAAATGCCAGATCCTTTTGTCGTTGTTAGTGTTGTTAAAACGTTATATAAAATGAAAGTGTTTTAAAGAATAAGTTAATTCATTTTCATTATACAAGAAAAGGCATTAAAGAGTAGAAGCTAAACATTTTCAAATACCTTAGAATTCCTTGTGAATTCTCCCTGCTGGATCAAGTATATGTATAATGAGGGTTGAGACAGGTTATTCAAAATTCAATTGAAAGGATAAAACTAACTGGCCATGTGAATTGCTTTATTAAGTACCATAAACTTTATCTTTGTGAAATGTACATATAGTATATATAAGGTTGCCAGATTTAGAAAATGAAAATACATGATGCCCAGTTAAATTTTCACTTCAGATAAACATCAGTTTTCAGTGTAAGTATATGCCACGAAACATTTGGGACATACTTACTTTTAAAAATTATTTGCTACAGCCTGTATTTTATCAGGGAACTCTAAGTACATGGCAGCTAAAAGAATAAAGGATTGAGTCTCAAAGGCAAAATAATTGGATAAAATGCAAACCTTATGCTACTTTGATGTTTGCTGAGTCACTTATGAATTGAGAACCCATTCTGCTCAGATCCTTTCATAAGGTGTTTGTGATTAATTTCAAAAGTTTGGACCTGGAGATCTGAATGTTTTTTCATGGTTCATAGAATTTGAGCAACCAGAACACAATAGACTTCTGTACCTGTTTTAAACTCAAAACATTGACTAACATGGAAACTGGTAGTTCCAATCTCATGCTCTTCACTCTCCATCATGGTTATTTACAACAACATTTGTCCTTGAGGTGCTCTTGGAGAACATTCAGTTTAAATAGCAGCGTAAAGTTAAATTATCTTATTTTCTAAAATGTGCATCCACTTTACACCTGGCCCTCCTACCTCTGACCATTTATTGTTCTGTGCCTTAGCAAAGCTCATGCTGTTTCTCTCTCCTGCAACACCCTCCACTTGCCTGGATGACCAGTCGCTCTGCTGAGTTAAGTCTCACTGACTCCGTCTAGTCTAGCCTTTCCCAATCACTTCTGTTCACAGTGATTTCCCCTCCTTTTAGTTTTTCTAGCTTCTTACCATAGTGCTCAACTACAGGTTAAAAACTTGTGAAACTACATTTGGAGACAGACACATGCAAAATGACACACTGCATTAAAGATGGTTTAGTAGCCATCTTTTTTCTCCAACTTGGGTGGTTTGCAGAAAAAATATGTATGAAGTATTGATGAACTTTGAGAAAATCAGAAAGAAAAGAAAAGGAAAGAGGATGTTGCAAACTGTTAGAGTGCATCGAACAGGAATTCACTTTTGAGGGTTTTGTTGTGTATTTATAAAAGATAAGTCATTTTTGGAATTGGATTAAACTTCCTCTTTTACTGGGTATTAAACTGTGGCCTTGCTCATGCAAGGCAAGCACTCTACGAATGACCTACATTCTAACTTTTTTTTTCTTTTCTTTTCTTTTTTCTTTTTTTTAAAGACAGGGTCCCATTAAAATGCCAATGCTGGTCTTGAACTTGTAGTCCTCCTACCTTGACTTTCTGTGTAACTGGAGTTTCAAGCATGCACCATTATGCCTGGGTTAAGTTTTCTTTATTACAACACTACTCTAAGATTGTACTAAATAGGGGCCCATACCTACAAGAATATTATATTCAATTAATATCCTAATAATAACTTACAGATAAATAATCATGAAAGTACCTGTATGTAAGGTACTACCTTAAGCACTAAACATGCTCAGTTTCATTTCATATCCAAGATAATTAGATAAAATGCATTCTATCTCCAGTTTACACATGAGGAAAGTGAGATTCAAAGAGGTTTCATAAATTTCCCAAAGGCACATAGCACTTCAGATTAATGCAGAAAAAATACAGAGAGAGAGAGCTTACTATAATTCAAGCATTGAGCCAGATGCTCAGAATGAGAAGGAGAAGAAAGAAGAGGAGGGGAAAGGAAAGGAGGCGGGAAAAGGGGAACAAAATGGGGGAAGAAGAGAAAGGAAAAGAAGGGAGTGACCTCCACTTCCCATATATGTTAAAATCTATTAGAGACAATATGTATCCAAACAAATAAATAAATTGTGTTAGTCAACTTTTCATCACTGTGACTAAATATCTAACAAGAACAACTTAGAGAAGAAAAAGTCTAATTTGAACTCATAGTTTCAGAGGTTCAGTCCACTGACTTCAAAGTTCTGGCCTAAGGTGAAGCAGAACATCTAGGAGAAGGGCAAGACAGAGAAAAGATGCTCAGGTCCTGGGAGCCTGGAAGCAGAAAGGGCAAGGGCAAGGATCCAGGGATGAAATATGAACCCCAAAGGCCTGTGCCCATGACCTACTTTATCTCGCCATACCCTGCCTGCCTACTGTTACCACCCAGCACCCTTTCAAATTATTATTCCTCCAAATGGATTAATCTATTAGGTCACGGCTCTTATACTCTAATCATTTGACCTCTGGACATGTCTTCATTGCTTGACATGAGCTTTTGGGGGGAATACCTCATATCTAAACCATAACAATAATTGTATATATAGAATAGATCCTAAGAAAATAAAATGGTTGTTTTATGGTAGATGTGGATAAATAAAAGATGCAGTGAAATATTCAAAATGTTGTCTCAAAATAAAAATTTGTAAAATGATTCATTAATACAAAAAGTGTTAAGCACATATACATATATAAAGATTTCCAATTATGAAACTAAATAGTATGTTAGCTACACTACAGGTAGTTCACTAGAAACACCCAGAAATAGTATGAAGGACTTTATATGTACACAAAAAAGATCTTGAGTTGTATCATAGATGACATGGGGAACACACTACCTCATTATTTACAAATAAGTCCAAATGCTTCCATTTAAAGTCCAAACTCCTAAGTCTAATAGTCAAAATTTTGAAGAAACTTGCTTAGACTGACCTTGAAAACTTTATTTTCAAGTACACTACAAATATTATTCTCTTAACCAATGAGTTTCCTCATTCCTTCTAAAAATTTGTCATGCTGTCTCTTCTTTAATGCTTTGCCATCATTTTTATATAAGAAGGCACATGCACACACACACACACACACACACACACACACACACACACATGCATAAGCACACACACAGTTTCTTTATTAAAGCTCAGTTGAAATCTCACCTGCTCTATGAAAATGAGAAGTAGCCTTTTAAACAAGGTTTCAACCTCTAAAGTTAGAATTCCTCTTGGGAAAGAAATTATATTTATTTAAGAAAATAACTTGATATGCTACTCAGGAACAAAAGATAAAATTCTGTTAAACATTTAGGGTTTTAAAAAATTAGCAAGAGACAAAAATCTTGCTGGTTCCTCAGACATTTCCCTTGGGAAATGCTCCCTCCCCTAATTTTATCATGCATTCCTATGATGTACTTCAGAGTACTCCTGGCTAGCCTGTGGCACAACATTCATCAGCTGTAAGATCATGGACAGATGGCTGGGCCAACCACACTGCTCTCGACACGGGGACGGGGCTCTGAGAGCAGGAGCTCTAGGATGGTTTCTATATTCCTGCAGTTCCTCGTACACAGTAGGTGCTTAAAAGGCGCTCAGTGAAATGATGAGCAAAAGAAAGCCACCAGGAGAGACTATGGTTTTAATGATCATGCTTCCTAGATTAGAGGAGGATCACTAATTCATTGAAAACAATACAGTAACTTGACAACATTAATAGAGCATAGAAAATTAGCTAATACTTTTCCTTAGATAGTTCATATGCCAGATGAATGTCTTATTACCAACCCAAACCTTGTCACAAAGGAGAGTTAATGACCTCGGTTGACATAAATAGGTCATGAAGATAAATTAACTTTAACCACTGAGGTTGTTAGCAATTGGACTGGGACCTCTATAAAATTGTACCTGGGGCAATAAGATGCTAAAGATGCCACCATGTTGGCCTTTAGGTAGCAAAGGGATAATCAAATGTAGACTATGCTCTGAACTTTAAGTGACACTAGAGATCCACAGAGATCAGTAACAGTGAGGCAGAAAGTCAAAAGTCCTGAGATAAATATTCCCTTATCTCTTTAAGATTTTATCAAAGCAGCCAAAGTCCCAGTCCCAATAGATGAATGTGATAATTATTTCTAACACTCTGTAAATAATAAAATCAGTCAATGTTAAGTGATTTTTAAAATTTGGAGTCAGTCCATTAACCCTTTTTCTGATATTAGATTTTGCCTCTTAATTTTTAAGTTTATTCAATCATCCACTGTGTATTGATCACTATTTACTAGGCACTGAGTGCTGGAAATATGATGGTTAACAAGAGACACTTGGTTTTTACCCTCACCAAACTTATAATCTAAAGAAAAAAAGATGCTGCACAAGTAACTGAAAATGTGATGAAAAATTCTGATGAAGCAATGCAGAGAATTTGGGGAGCCCAGGGAAGTGTGTGATCTAATCTTACATTTAATTTCAATTTTAGAGGAAGAAAATAGGATGAGTACCAATGGGAAACTCAGTGGTTCACCTAAAATATGTTGGAAAGAATCTATGCTAAATTCATGTTACTTTCCTGTCCTAGAGCTTAACTGGTTAAAAAAGAAGAAAACTTCCCACTCCCATATGGATAACTTAGTCTCGGGATGTTTCAGGAGTAAAAAGGACAGGTAGGTCAACTAAGAGAGCCCCAAATCCCTACTTAGTAGTAGAAAAAAATAAGACCCAATGTGGTCATGTTGATGGGACCTAGGATTACATAGCTCACAAATGGCAGAACTGTGCTGTAAATCCAAGTGGTAAAGCCTCTATAAGAACTCTCCTTGTTTGCCTCTGTCTTTGTTTATGCAACTGAGAGAAAAGGTAAGTAATCCCTCCAATACTACCTTGGTTTTTATGTCTCTAGAAATTTTTCATTGTTTTGGCAAATGGAGTTATCGTCATAAGTTGCCTGAATTTTGCAAATGAAGGTGAGGTTATAGACATTCAAGGCAAGGGTTTTGAAAAGAATGGAAGAAGCCCAATGCATAAAAATAGGCTGGTGAAAAAAATAACCCTACTTCAGGCAGAGATATGTAAAGTCATTTCATTCCCTTTCCAACTTCTCTGACCAGAGGTGGCACAGAGTGGTGGCAGAGAGTGGAAGTAGAAGGTAGAATTACCTCATGATTTCCAGCAACCTTCTTCAGGACCCTTTTATGACTCAAAACCAGTTTTCAAGATTAGTTCTCTGATACCATTCCCTTCCTGTACCACACACTTCCACTCCATGTCTTCTTTAGCACACTTTTATGAGAAAAATCCTGGAGGCTCTCGCCTGTAGGGGGTGAGAGTGTGTTCTCCAATGACCTATGTCATCCTTCACCTTCCATTCTGCACCAGTGGAGGCCTCCTTTGATTGACCCTCTCAGTCACTGACTCTTTAATTCCTCACTCTGGATTACCTCCGTTTGTGACCCAAACTCTACTTCCTAGCAACAAAAGGAAACAGAGGGTTGCCAGTTTAAAGAGGGACTTTCTTTGACTCTCTCAATTCCAGAGATGGTGTTCAGTCCACGTGCAGTGGGGAAGTCTAGGGGTCTTTTGTTCCTTGGTTTAATATTTAACCTTTCCTTAATATCTCTTCCTTTAATGAGCACTCACGTTTTTCCTTTGATGTTTTTGCTTGCTTTCTTGAGAAGAGAAGCCCAGCTTCTGCCACCCAGTTCACCACCCCTTTTCAGCAGCTTTAGGCCATTGGCCTGAACAGCAGCTCCTTACAATGTTGGCACCTCTTCAGTAATGTCCCCCTGAGACTGTCACCATTACACTTGTCACCTTCCTGATTAACACCTCGAGCATGCCTCCCCATTTTTAAGTACTTGTGAGAGCTTTGTTCCAAGGAAAGAGTTATGCTTTTGTGAAATTTCTCCCCAAAGTCTACTTCGCTGACCATCTTTCACCACATTTTCTTTAACAGCAAACGCTATTCATCCAATAGAAATTCAGATGAGAAAATCATATGAAACCTCTACAGTTAGGCACTTTGCGGGACTAACTAAATTATTTCAGACCATAAAGTATTACCTGGTACACCGAAGCAAAACTGTGTAAAAACCAAAACTTTGTTGACTGCTACTTGTTTTTTTCACAAAGTGTTTTCACAGATATTATTTTATAACTCCGTGAAGCAGACAGGCCAGAAAAGAGAAGGAAACTAAGACTCAGAACTGTTGAGTGACTTACCAAGTTCAAGGTCAAACTCCCCCAGTCATTAAACAACTGAAATATGGCAGGGCCAACTGATAGCACTTGCTGCCTTCCACCCATGAGCACTACCCCACTTACTACCATGGCTTCTCCCCTGGGACCCCCCCAGTTCTTCTGGCAAAGTGGGGTGGGCACATAATATTTTGTCCAATAGGTAGTTCTGATTGCCTACATCCAATATATATTTGCTATTAAATGTCCAATCCCAACCTAGGACCACCTGAAGTTATATTTTCAGCTTCTTTAGGGATAAATAGGTAGAAGTCATATACACAGTGTAAATTCCAGCAGAAAATCTGTATGAATGCAAATTTGTGGTAAGGAACCTTCTAAGGAGAACTGTTTTTCCCTGCTTCCACCAGGAAGCAAGATTGAGATAAAGAACCATGCACAGGTCTTCAACTGTGTGAGAGTTTTCGTTCCTTATTCTTTGGTGTTTACGCTTTATACATGATGAACCTTGCTATCTCCCACTCAGTATGAGCTCCCAGCCTATGTCTTATCTTCCAGTCATACATGGTAATTACAATTCATGGTCTAGAAAGCCAACTTTTGGAGTTGCCCTCAAATACATGCCAGAACTCGCACTTGCTTACACATCTGGATTTGAACATTTTGGGCCACTGATCATTTCCTTTCCTTTACTGCTAAAGCCATGCTTTTAATAAACTTTAATATTTTATCCAGAATTTTTCAGGTGTTTGATACTGAGAGGCCTTTCCTGAATCTGTAGTCCTTGGTAATGCCAGAAACAGAAGTCTTTGACCCATGACTTATTATTTTGTTCTTTATTGGCTGCCAGACATGCCATATACAAATCTCAAGGAAAAATGAACTTACAAAATTGGCATAGAAAAGTGCAGTTACATTTCATGACAGTGCATGGAAATGGATCCTGGGGGTGCGCAGAGGCACAGAAGGGAGTGAAGTTCCTGAAATGGCTATCATCTGGAAAAGATGATGTGACCATAAGCCAGACACATGGGTCCAAGCAAAAGCAAGTTTACACATTTATTAACTAAGGTTTTCTTTAGAAGGAGTAAGAACTTTTTAAAAAGTTAGAACAGCAGCTGTCATGGGAATTCTAGTAAAAGTACATTGCAGCTAGGGGGGACTTTGGTGGGCTTCAAGCCAAAACAGAGTGGGAACCACCAGTGTAGACAAAAAAAAAAAAAAAAAAAAAAAATCTACTCATCTCATTTAGAAGAATGGGACAGCTTGATGTTTCACTTTTGTGCCAGGGAATACATGTTTCCTCCCGGGCCAAAAGAGAGACATTCCCTTAAACTCCATTCACAGTCACCTTTCAGGCAGATTTATTCTCAGTTGAAGGGAAAGATCCAGATCCAGCTGCAAAGTATCTATTCTCCTGCCTGCTAAGAGATTTGTTTGTGAAGGCAGAATGTCATGCTCTTATGAGTGGGAAATTTCCTAAAGAATAGAGTCAGGCAATGGTATAGAGAAACTACCTCCATCAATAGGAAGATATGAAATATACTGGAAAAGGAAAAAACTAAAAAACTATAGGAAGATAATTGCACCAAAAAATCCAGTGTAGCAGAAATACTGCATCCAAATACTACACACAGTACAGTCCTCGCAAGCATAAAGAAACAAAGGCCCTTAAAGGTGACATAGCCAACATTGTCTATTATAGAATTCTAGTGCACCTGGAGACACAAACTCAGCAATTCATTCATCCAAAACTATTTATTGAGTCCTAGAAAAGTGCCCGGCAATATTAGAACAAATTCTTCAGTGAACAAAATACAAAATACTATACTATACAAAATACTATACTTAATAAATAGTATGCTTTAATACAGGTCTTTTTGAGAACTTGTATTCATTTTGCCCTCTCTATTTTACCTCTGCTCCTTCTGGGATTTCCCAGGGCTTTTGCCCTTTCCTGTCTCGGATACATGTATGCCCTTATGGAATCTGTAGCTAAAAATAGTTTCAACAGAATCCCTCATTCTATGTGTAACTGTATGGAAAAGAAAAGCTCCCTCCAGCTCTCAGAGATTGGCCTCTGTGCCTGTGAGCTTGCATTCTCCCCAAAAAGATGATTCAGGATAACGATTCTGGCACATTATCTCATTAGGCCTCCTGATACTAAATGAAGAAGGCAGTTGAAAAATAACTCTCCATTTCACAAGAGAGAAATCTGGGGCATGCAGAGGTTAAATAACTTCTCTAAATCAAACAGCCAGCAATTGGGCCTGGGACAAGGACAGAGATCTTTAAAATTCACGTCACATTCTCCATCCCTTACATCGCACTGACTTTAGATTAAGTTTAAAGAATTCTGACAAAAACCAAGGATGTACAAAGAGGAAAATATAAACACTGAGCAAGATTGCTATTTCAGAATATTACTAAAATTCGGATACTAGCAATACTTCCCCAAGGTTGCAAAACACTTAATCATCCACTTAGAAATAAATACATTTTATAAAATTAATTGTTTTCTTTGATTAGGTAAAGCTGTAAGAGGATATTTTAAAATGTTTACATACTGAATACTTCTTTTTACACTAATGCTGATGATAAGCAAATATCCAAAACTTCCAGAAACTGCTGCACAATATTATGTTGCTATCTGAGGTTTTAAAACCCAATCTTGGAAAATAAAATACATAAAGGAAAAAGCAGAGGGAAACACGTTTGTAAATAACCTGGAAACATGAAGAAAAGAGATCAGGCTGAAACTGAATATCCAGCTGTGTAAACACATTTAGATACTTTCAAAAAATCTCAAATTGATGGTATTCGTAGGACCTTCCCACTGCCAAAATCATATACTTCACATTAATTCTTCTGTGATTCCACATCCTTTCCACACTGCATCAGTCTAAACTGTCTGGTTCAGATGCAGCCACTCGAATTCCATGAATGTTTTTGTTTAATCAAGTGAACACTGTAAACTGTTGTTCTTGGTCATACACTCTCCTCTTAAATAAAAATAAAGTTTTTGAAGATGAAAGATGGAGGTGCAGGGGCTAAATATTTGTGAATACTCCCATTACTCCCCAGACTTCTGAATTCCAAGTGGAGAAGTGGAGACCTTCATTAGACTCAGTTCATGCAAAAGTTCTAAATTCCACTATGTGAAGGAGAAATTATTTTGCATCAAAAACAAAACAAAATGACTAGAATGGAAACATCACAGAAGAGTCCTTGAATACAGTAAAAGCCACTAATAGTTCTAGCTATGTGTTGAAATTCTTCTTCCAACTACCTGAAATTAACTACATGCAATTAATGGTAAGGAGAAGTCACTCCGTGCCTGGTATTAAAGCAGGGGTTAATTTAAAATTTCATTGCAACCTTCATAATGATGGTTGGAACATCTTCTTCGATGAAATTAATGACAAAGCAAAATCACATCTGATTTCTAACAAAAGTAATCTCTCCCACACCTCTCTAACCCATCATTCCACTTTGGTCACCAGGAAAGTGCCAAATAGGTGCTAACTTAACACCTATGACTTAACACCTTGGACTTAAATCCAAGTCTTATTTGAAAATTGCAAAAACATTATTTTGAGCATTAATTAGTTGTTTTAGTACTTCCTTATTGATGCTAAATACAGTTGAAGTAGCAGTGCTGATTTACCATAAATACTAGAAGTCTAAAGTCTTTATTTTACCTGTTTTAGATGGAAGATTTCCTAACCCATGATTCATTAGGTCCATCCTGGTAAATAAACAAATGTACCTAATAAAAAGTCATTTTTTATTACACAATGCTAAGATTGTAAGATTTAGCAAACAAAAATTCATGATGCCTACCTATTTAAATCTGAATTTCAGATAAAAAGCAAATAATTTTTGGTATATGTTCCAAATATGTATGTTTGTTGAAAATTCAAATATGAGTATGTGCACTGTATTTTATATGACAAACCTATTCAAGGCATCACAAAACCAAAACTTAAAGCTATAAAGGAAGAGAACTTTTGCATTTAATCTATTCATCCCAGAATTGTGCTTTCTTAAGTTGATCAGAACTCAACTCATTTCCTTGTCATTTTAGGTCTGTGATCAAAGTAGAGCATTGGATTATTAGGTGAGTGAATTCAGGTTAAGCATGGAGAATACATTTATTAAATGTAACTTTAAAATCAAAGATGAAAGATTTCTTCCAAATTGTTAAGCATGTAAAAATGGTGCTTTAAGGCTAATTTTAAGACTATTATCTTATAAAAAGGATAGTATTAATGAAATCTATTCATCTTCTGAAAGCCATAGAATTATGTATTAAATTTTTTTAAGGGAAAGAGGACTAGAATTTTTGCAGTGTCAAGGTATTGATGAAATAAAACTGTGAAATTTTATGCTAGATCTAAGTGCAGATTGTTGCCAAAAGTGAAATTAGTTACATTTGTTTATGTATATGCAATATTATGACATATAATATATTTGTATTATATATTTTATATATATTATATTATATATATAATTATCAAATATCTCCCAAATACTAGGATTTAGAATATGCATCATTAATATATATAGTGATATAATTCATGCTGAGACATTTGATTCATGCTATTTAAACATTTTCACTTAAAAATGTTATTATAAATTATGTAAACAAGATGCTTTATATTAACCAAACATCCAAGAGTAGTTTGGTTATTAAATGTAATAGGCAAACAAAGGTCAGAAATGCAAAGCTTGCCAAACATCAAGTACTAGCAAAAAAAGAACTGTTCTACGATTACTATCAACTCAAGTATGTACCAGCAGGTGGGCTCCTGGTGGCTTATCCTATAGAAGCCTCACTGGGGTCTTATGAAATGCATGTAGGCACTGTTCCCTTAGAGAATGGAAGGGACAGAAACAGCAGTCACTCAGAAGTTCTCATCCTCCAGTGATCAAGGGTAATCACATGGGCATTAACTCCACCAGACCTGAGGGTTGCTCAACCATATGTATGAGTTGGTTTTAAAATCAGGCTGTGAACCTTTTAGACACATATTCCCATATATTTCAAATTGAGATTTTTACCCAGTAATATGGGTTAGACAGAGTAGATGATTATTTAAGACTTCCAATTATGATTCTATAATAAATGCATAATTAGTGGCTTTAATCAGGGGAATAAAGAAAAATTTAATTGAGTGTTTTCCCCATTTATAAAACAATGAGCAAATTGATTTAACAAATTTGAGCTCTTCATTCTAATGCTGGGAACAAGGAATCTAAAATGACTCAAAGTAGAAAATATGTTTTCAAATCCAAAAAAATTACAGTTACAATACATCATAATAATTCTCAAGTTCTGAAAATTTCTTATAATCAGAAGACATGTTAGCACCTAAATAAAAGTCTGTGCCTTAAAGATTACATTTTATCTCTGGTTTTAATAATTAAATGACAAATGTCTGCATGCACAGGGAAGTCTACATTCATCAGTAAATGAGGTAAAATGTAGTCAAGTACTAATACTTGACTATAGGATTAACATCCTTATTCCGAAATACTTTTGGGTACTGACACAATGTCACAGTGGAAAATTTCACACTGACCTCATATGAGGTCATAATCAAAATACGGTCACATTAAAATATTGTATAAAATTGTCTTCAGTCTGTGTATCAGGGGTGTACAAAACATAAATGAATTTCATGGTTAGACTTGAATCCTATCCCCAAGATATCTTACTAAATATATGCAAATATTCCAAAATCTGAAATCATCCAAAATCTGAAACACTTCTGGTCTCAAGCAATTCAGATAAAGATACTCAAACTTGAAGAACTTTTCTAATAAAAATAATGATTTTTATCACTGACCTTCTTAAACATCATCCTAACAAGAATACCAGGTTAATGATACTGAGTACTTACAATCCGCCAAGCATTTTACAACACATGGCCATTCCTCACAACAAACTATCGGTAGAAATTTTGTGCCACAGGAATCAACCGTATTCACAGTACGGCAACCCACTTGCAAACGGAGTTAGTGTCCATGTGGTCACATTTGACCATTGGAAGAAGAGAGCTGCTGAGTGAGCGCTGTCTCCTTCCATTCCCCAAGGGAATGGTTGCATAAGACTCCAGTGAGCACCCAATGGGATTAAGCATTTCCTGGGGCCACTGGATAATATGTGCATGAATTTACTTTCTTGTCTCATTCCTCTGTTCCTTAATTCTTTCCCTGAGATCATACTCTCAAATAAACCCCAAGCACATAAGTCTTTGTCTTGAGTATGCTTTCGAGTAATCTGGGCTTGAACAAGATATGAACAAACATTGCCAAGGATGCTGAGCAGGTGCATGGCTGAACCTGTACTGGCACTACCTGACTCCAAGAGCCTGAGTGAGTGACTTTTTAAAACCATGTTGTTCTGGTTCCTAAACAAGAGCATCTGGATTTCCACCATCTCCTGTAACATCTGTGAATTCGCATAAGGAATATATTTTTATCTTATTTAATAATAATAATTCAAAATCAATACTGTGTTAGACACTTATGCACACCCACCCTGACATCATCTGTACTTAGGACATGGTACTTCATGTCTTCGGCTAAACAGGTGGCCTCTCCCACAGACCCAGCTCTACCTCCTACCTCCAGTACTAAGTTGTCTTTTGAACACAAATGACAATAAGCAACTTATGAATTTTGCATTTTAATATTACAGAATCTCGTTCAATCATATACTGAATTTTCCTCCTCCCACATTATTATACATATACATATATTTTATATTACATATTATAAAATATAATTATGTTTGTACATATAATATATTATGATTGTATATATAATACCTACAATACAACATATTATCCCAAAACTTGGTGGTTTAACACAATATATGTGTGTTGGTTCACAAAGATTCCTTGGGTCAGAAATCCAGGGATCATTTAGTGGGCGCTCTATTTCAGATTCTCCCTGGAGATTGCCGTCAGCTGTCATCTGGGACTTTAGTCCTCTGAAGGCTTGACTAGGGCTAGAGGCTCCATTTCTAGGTGGATTCACTCACATAGCTGGAAACTGACAGCTGGCTTCTATCAGATGGCTTATGTTCCCTACCACCCAGACCTGTCCATCAGGATGCTGGAGTGTTCTGGTAGCCTAGCAGCTGGCTTTCCCAAAGGGAAAGGGCAAGCTAAGGGAGCACAAGGTCGACGCTATCGTGTTTTTCATAACCCATTCTTAGAAGTCACAGAGTCATCTCCACAAGGTCCTATTGGTTATGTAGCTCAGCCCTATTCCATGTGAGAGGAAATGACACAGGGTATACATGCCAGAAGAGAAGACTCACTAGTGGCCATATTGCATGTTGGAGCCCCAATCAGGAATTCAAATTTGTTCTGGATGAGATAAAGAGTTGTCATAAGGTTTTGAGCATAGTATTACTATAACTCGAGGTTTACAAGGATGACTGTGGTAACTGGGTCTGGAATGGACAGAAGGTGGAGCAATGGTGGAACCTGGAGGTCAGTTAGGAGGCGATTACAATAATATCAGCAAAAATGCAGAATAGACAGGGGCAGGAGCTAGGAGGTTGGAAGTAAAATATGCTCAGATTTGGAACTGGAGGTGTTTTGAAGACATATCTGACAGGAATTGTTGATGAATTTTATGTGGGCTGTAAAAAAAGTGTAGTCAAAGATGAACTAACACTTTTAACCTGAGCAACCAGAAATATGTTTATTACACAGAAATATTTATTGGTTGTTCAGAAAGTACAGAGATGGGCAAAGTACCCAGGCTAAGGAAGTCAGAAAAGTTCTCCAGGGGGAGATAAGTCAGAATTTAATGGATAAATCAGATCTAGCCAAGATAAGAGAAGAGAGAAGAGAACTAGCTACAAAAGGACAGCATGAATAATAGCAGAGAAGTCAAAACTACATGGAGCGTGCACAAAGATGAAGTGAGTCTGCTTCAAGGATACTGGATGGGAAGAAAGTTCAATATGATGTGTATCTTTCCTATTTGTTCAGCTAAAAAATAGTTTATTTATTTCACACATGGCTTTTTGTCAGGTGCCATGCAGAAGATACAGTGACAAACACTTATATTATTTCTAAATAGCATTTGATAGTAGAAATGAGGTGAAGAGAAACAATACAAAAGCTGATTCAAAAGTTTTCTTTCCTTGCCTGTCTTTCTTTCTTTCTTTCTTTCTTTCTTTCTTTCTTTCTTTCTTTCTTTCTTTCTTTCTTTCTTTCTTTCTTTCTTTCTCTTTCCTTCTACCTCCCTTCCTTCCTTTCTTTCATTCTTTTTAAAGAAAGGAATATATAGATGTTAGGAGTAGCTTCAGAATGCATTTTAAAAATATTTTTTTTTAATAGAACTTGTCTCAGAAATATTTGTGGTGCTGGGGATTGAACACAGGGCCTTGTGTTTCCAAGGCAAGCACTCTACCAACTGAGCTACAACCCCAGCCCTGAGAACATTTTTGCCTAGCCAGAATACCATCTGTGCTTAAAGTATATGTAGGTAAGGTAGGTGACCTGGGAGAAAGATGATTGACATTGTTGACAGCTAAATAACCTACAAGACCATTGTACAGCCACCATTGGATGGTTTCTAACTTGCACGACAGGGTAGATATTTATGTCATTCAGAGCAGCAACACACTTGGAAGTGGCCCGAATTGTGGTTAGTCGAAGACCATGAGTTTGATTTGGTACACAGAAAAGGTCAACAAATAGCCCTCTAATCTTCTATAAATTGTTACTAGTTAAATAAGAAGAACATATGCTTTTTAACAGTCTTATATATAAAAAAAACACTCAATACTTGAGAAAAAACACTATATGATACCACTATTTGTACAAATACACTCTTTTCTCTATGTCTTGTCCATATTTAACCCAATGCTACCAATCTACTTTCACTGAAGAACATTCTTCCCATATATCTGATAGTGTAGGTTTATATTAAGTCACTCATAGGTCATTGTTGGGCCTGTTAGGAGGGATGATATACTAGATAAAATCTTGGGTCATGGTCAGAATATAATTAGTTAACCTGAGTATCGCTAAAATTTTGAATTGTTTATTTTCTTTTCTCTTTTCATTCACTATTACTGATCTGTAGACCTTGAGGGTTGCTGTCTCCTTTAGTGTATGTAAAAGTTGCCTATTCAAAGCAAAATTCTAGCATAGATAATACAATTTTGGTAAGAAAAAAGTTAATGTGTGTGATCAAAAGAAATCATGTGCTGTATTCCCTTCTGCCTGAAAAAGCAAATAGTTCTCAGATCCTGGAGGCTCATTTGCTAGTTTCCAATATTAAGCAATGGGCATAGTGTAATAAGATTACCATGGCCCGGAAGTTAAGATGTTTTATATAAGGAAATGGAAGAGGAATGAATTGCCAATAGGATAGGAGACCTAGAACTTTGGGTGCAAAGGAGGCCAAAGCCAAAGGATGACTTTGGGAGCAAAAGAGAGAAGAGAATATTGAAACCTGGTTTTCCATTTTTACAAAAAAAAAAAAAAACCAGCTTCAACTCTAGTGCCTTGCGGAATCAAAAACCTTTTGAGGGAATAAAGTGTTAGGTCCTGCTCCAAGCAAGTCTTGCATACGTAAGAACAGCCCTAAGGCTTCCCCAGGGCTCATCGTACAACTTGGGTCATCTCTCTACTTTCCACAGAAAACCTTTTCCTGTTTTTCAGTCTGACTGCTCAGAAATTAAATTCCTGTAGCCTTGTTTCTTCTCCTGAACTTTTGACTCTGGTTATCCTAGCACTCAGTTTCACCCCTATTCCTCTCCTACTTGCAGATTTCCAAGCCCCTCTCCCTTTTTCACCTAATTCCTGGGTAATCCTGTTCCTTGCTCCTAAAATACCTACTTGGTGCTCATCTACGCCTTGTCCTAATGAGGAAGCTTGCAATTCAGTATGGCTTCCTTGTTCTTTGTGATCAGCAAACTTGCTCCCGGCTATAGCCTAGAGGCAAATCTAGCCAAATTTGTTGGGTTTTGGGTGGGGCACTGTGCTAAATAATCTGTAAGCATTCTGTCACTTGATTTTTTTTCAGGAAATATTTTATTTATTTATTTATTTTTTGTTATTTTTGCAGACTGCATTTTGATTCGTTGTACACAAATGGGGTACAACTTTTCGTTTCTATGGTTGTACATGATGTAGATTCACACCATTCTTGTAATCATACATGTACATAGGGTAATGACATCTGTCTCATTCCATCATCTTTCATACCCCCGTCACTTAATTTTTAAAACAACTCAAGATTAGTAATATTAGTACTGTTTATGCATATGAAAATCAAAGCCCAGAGTGGTGAAGTAATTACCCAAAACTACAAAGCAGAAGCAGTACTCCAACACAGACATGCTGGTGCTAGCTATAATTAACCACCATTGTATACTGATCCACATTTAGTCATCTTTACGGCTCAAAATTTTAATGCATAATGATATTTTCATTAAGACATAAAATGTAAAACAATGCTTATGTTTTGGTTTAATAGAGTACCAGAAATTGTACAAGTAAGTTCACAGAGAAAGGCTGTCATAAAAGAATGGCTGGATAAATTGAAAAATAAGCTTACATATTGTTTTTGTGAGAAAATCCAGAAGCTAAAACTGAACCACATGGGTAAAATGTAAAAAGTTAAAAACAGACATTCATAATTCAGGTTGCCAGCTTTCAAAAAATTCATCTTAGACTGGGTATTGTAAACTGTACCATGATGTCTTCCAAGAGCATAAAAAGTTTTGATGATCGGGGGAAAAAGTTAAGCAAACTTGAGTATAGTCAGCAGAAGAAGGAAGACTAAGATCAGAAAAAAGGAGGAGGAGGGAGGAGTTTATCTAGAAGCTTTTAAGTTCAGGGTAACCGGGGGAAAGTGGCTGTGGAAACATTATTAATAGTGACAAATTGACATCATTGATTATGAAATTAATGGAAGTAGGAAGAGCCTGTCTCTGAGCTTTTATCCAAAGATTTCAAATGTTTTAAAAGAGTCGCATGGTCAATTCTTTCAAAAGAGACTGATAAATTGAACATAATAAAAGCACAGATCAAGACCCTGTCAGCTAACATTCTGGGATCATTATGTTCTCCCCGAAGGATGGCCTCTCCTCCGTGATAGAAGCCTAAAAGCTGACAGCCACAAAATATTGCACTGCCTCTAACGATCCCAAGGATGATGCTGCTCAGCTCCCAGCCTACCTTCCCAGTGATTTCCTGTGCAAACAGAAAGTTAGCTTGGCAATAAATAACCTGTTTGCCCATAGTCAGGAGGACTATTTGACAACCAGATGAATAGAGACTATTTTGAAAATAGAGGAAAAATTACCCTTCACCACAAAAAAAGGCTGATAAATGAGATGCTCTCACTGGTCTCAGTTAACCATTTAAAAAGTAGGAATGGCTTGGATAGATCAGTTGGTGGCTAGACATAATCTCTAAACCATCTGTAGTGTCAGGCTTTGAAAAATCCATGAGGCACAGCAAAGCAAAAGGTAAAGAAAGGTGTGCATGGCACGAATGGTTAGCATTACCTGGGCTCAGGTTTATACATTGGGATGAATGATTTCTCCCTGTTTTTCCATCCAGCATAAAACTATTTGGCTAAATCTCAAAACAGAGGTGGTTTTTCTTTAGATCAAGTTAAATCTCAGTTGCACAGGATAAAGGAACCAGCACAAAACTTGAAACCCTGGTGAACCCACAGTTGCTCATTATTAGATTAATCTTCAAAGAGGGTCCTCAGTCTGTTCAGCCTGGTGGTTTGAGAAACACTAAGCTTACAGGGGACTCTTCTGGAGAAACAGACAACCTACTTTAGAAGCCTGGAAGTCTATGGCCTCTTTTTTTTTTTTCTAATTAGTTTTACATGACAGTAGAATGCATTTTGACACATTATACACAAACCGAGCACAACTTCTCCTTCCTCTGGCTGAACACTATGCAGAGTCACACCTGTAATGTAATCATACATGTATATAGGGTAATTCTGTGGTTCTTAAGCTGAACAATGAAAACTTTTTAAAAAAAAAGTCAGTTTAGAAAAATTCTAATTCAGTTTGCATGAGTGGAAGAATCTACTATGGAATCTACCATAGACTTTCAGTGACTGTGAGCCCACCTGTCCTGGCTATCCTGGTATCCCTTAGGCACCAATGGATTCAGCTTCACCACAATTCTATGAATGTATCTGAAAACTGTGACCTGACAGAAGAGCACTTCACTCAACAGCATGTGGGTAGCCATGTTCTCCATAATGCTTTTGAGGAATCTTCACAACACTTCTAGAGAGAGAGAGAGAATATGAGTGCATATTTAATTAAGGGACATAATGACTCTCACTGCACAAGAAAGAATTTTGTGACAAGGCACTGATAAATAATATTAAAATTTTTAACAGACATGATGAGAAACATTATGAAAAGTGCAGGGTGAGAAAATGAGGATTATTTAAAAATTCCACCCCTACCCTTCATACCCACACGGCACCCAAACCTGCTATTTAAGATAAATGGAAAGCAAAATTCTGAGCCTTTGGGCTAAGGGAATGGAAGGAAAATGTTAGAGACTCTGACTACTATTGACAAGACCATAAATTAGAATAGATGTCCTGGAGGGCAGTCTGGCTGTAGCATTGAAATTTTTAAAATATGTGTATTCCTTGACTCAGTAATTCTACTTCCAGGATTCTAACCTAGAGAAAGAGTTACAGGTGTGCATAAAGGCACCAACTGCATTTATTATGAGTTGTTTATTGAGCGGGAAAATTGGACTCCACTAAATCTCTATAAATAGGGTAATAGTTACATAGTGTTAAATTTTCATAAGAGAATACTAGGTTATGCAAAGATTTAAATTAAAGAGTTGTGTTTATATTTGATTACCTTCAGGACATACTAAATGTAAAAGGAAATGCAATATGTAACATATAACATTAAATATATCATAATATGATTAAAATATGTATTTTCACTTACAAGTGTATTGCATACACATTAATCCATTTACAAAGATATATAAAGTTTATGATTAGTAGTCCTTTCTTAAAAGTTGAGTAAGATAAGTAAAGAAAAAAAATGTTTTTTCTTTAATTATATAAATGTGTAAACCAGATGCAAGGTGGCACACGCCTGTAATCCAGCAGCTTGGGAGTCTGAGATAGGAGATCACAAGTTAAAGTCATCTTCAGCAATTTAGCAAGAAGACCCTAAGCAAATTTGTGAGACCCAGTCTCAAAAAACAAACAAAACAAAAAAAGGGCTGGGGATGTGGCTTAGTATTTAAGAGCCCCTGGATTCAACCTCTGGTGACCCTGGAAAGATGTCTGCTATTTAAATATTTTAAGACAATAGTGTAGAAGCATTAAAAGTCAAACATTTTTAAAAATTAAATGTAGTTATTGAAAGAGAAACAAAATCAACTGGTAGGCAACAACAGAAGTCCTGTGGAGAACAGCCCAGGGCTTTGCCTGGTCTTGACCGTGGTACCAACAATAACAGAACACTCTTCTTGAACATCGCTGGGGTTTGTGACAGCCCTGCTTCATCCTCCCATAATTCACTGACCAGGGCGAATCTCAGAGCTGTACCGAGTCCAAGGGGCCTCGATGTCTAGGCCTCCTAGAGCAACTCCTCAGGAGGGAGGACTCTCCACAACCTCTTAGCAACGGGGCACATGACATCATCTTTGGAACCACCTTTTCTTCTTCCTTTTTCTTTCTCTTAAATATGTATAAAACCAAACTCTCACATCCCAGTGCCACATACTCACCAAAACTCCTCTATTTCGTTCTGCCACCTCCTGTCCCTCTCTCCTACCCTTCCTTCATTTCTCTCTCTTACTCTTCTTTTCCTCTCAGCCTCTCTCTACTGTTATTTTAGTTAGAGCTGGCAAAGTAAAAGACAACTAAACGTTTTTATTAAAAATCATTATTTACTTCAGCTTACCCTGATGCACAGCCTAGTAGATCCTCAGTAGATTTGATCTTCTCCTTTTCAAGGATAATATTTAATTTTTAAAAAGTTTTGCTTAAGATTTATACACTGTTGTTTTAGAATATAAAAATAACATAGACATTTATGTAATTAAAGAAAAAAAAAAAACTTCTCTTTACTTGGCTGTGAAAACTCATCTTCCTTTCCATTCAACTTCAAATCTCACTCTAACCTTCTAACTGTTCTACCCTTGAATAATTTCCCTCATCCAAGTCTCTCCAGACCAATTTTACTGACCCCACTATTATTTCTATACCTAATAGGCGTTCTACTTTGCTTCTGGAATTATTTTTCTAGAATGTTAATCCAATCATCCGTTTTGTCCCTAATGTTCTTTGGATACACTTTCACCTAAGGATACATTCTCAGCTTGTGAAGCAGATGTTCAAAGCTGTTTGTGCCCTGACTCATACCCACCATGCTTCTGGCTTCTTTGGTGATTGTTGCATGAGACTTCACAGAGCAGTGATGCCAAACTCCTTACCATTCTCCTAATGTCCCAAGTTATCTTTATTTTGGAACAGTCCCATTCTCTGTCTGAAAAAAATTGATGCTGTCCTCAGGAGGTCCTACTTGTCCTATAAGAATCAGCCCAAGGGACCAAATTTCCATTACTGACACTCTCACGTTGCAACTATACCCTTAATACCTTGGGCTCTCACTGCTTCTGCATTTATCACCAAAGTGTCCAATTGCTGATATAATTATTTGCCTTTTCCATAAAGCACATGCTCTCTGAAAGAGAGGCTGGAATATTTCATTTTCATATTGTAATCTCCATGTCCTGACACTCACCCACCCCACTTCTCTGGTCCCAACACCTACACTTGCCCCCTGTCTCACTCTGCTCCAGCCACAGCAAACTCCTTGTCGCTCCTCAGGTGTGCCAGGTGTACACATGTCCTCACAACTCATTTCCTCTGCACCTTCAAAGTTTTGCTCTGATGTCAACGTTTTAGCAACTTCCTCCTGATCTTTCCATCCCCAATATTTCCTACCCACTTCTCTCATTTATCTTCCTTCCCAGCTTTCATTACTATCTGACATATTTTACATTTTGCTATTTTATTTCAACATAGTGTTACTCTTATTAAATAGGTGCCATGAGGTCCTTTGTTCCTCTGCATGTCACTGGTATCTAAGACTGGTATCTGGCTCCTTATGGCCCATGATTATGTATATGAAGAGGGGAAGATGCATATCGGAAGTCAATTAGTAATGTCTAGAAGAGTTTCTGGTTTCTCATTATTGCCTCTTTCTTCATATAGAGAATTTTCTGAATAGCAAAACCAATGAGAGCAGGAATGACAGTGGGATATGGAGGTGAAATCTATTAAAGTCTTTCATGACTATTAAAAAGCAATATCATGAACTTAAATTATTCCTGCAAAGAATTTAACCATAGAAATTATGAGTCATGATGACCTATAAAGTCCATGATATTTCTGCTTCCTTTTTGTGCTGATTATCTTGTATTTGGTAGGACCACCATTAATTGGAAAGTGTGATGATCTGATTTCAACTTCCTCTTAACCATTTTTTCAGGAAACACTACTCTAGGTTTTTAGAATATATGTCATACAGAAACAATTGCAGAAGTAGTGGAAGATTCTAGGAACTATGGTCTAGCATTGGGCTGGAGATTAAGAGAATAAGAACCACAGTCTACCCTCTACAGGAGCCCATCTAGCTTGTTCTTCAACAACATGTACTTTCTGTATGCAAGAATTACACCTCTTCATTCTTCTTTTCAAAATTTTCCTTTCCACACCCTTGACTTCCTGCTAGCAGAGATCATCTATTGCACTTGAAACACGATGCAGGAACATAATATTTCTGCCTTTGCTTTCTTAAAATTTAATTTTTAAAAATTCTCTTATGGATTATAGAGGGAAGGGAGTATGGTATTCTCAGCTTCTAAGGTTTTGGGGTTTTACTATGGTACCAAGGCATTTCCCTGGGAGAACTCAAGCTTCTCTGGCTTCCCAATCACATGTCCTGGAAGATATGCCATAAAAACTCTGAAGTAATCTTGCTGCCTTCTAGCTTTTGCTGGAGCTTGGAAATGTGTGAGGGACTGTCCACTTGACTCTGGGCCTACCCCACCATTGAGCCCTTTCTGAGGCATTAGCCCTGCCACTGTACCTTGCAGATCTAACTTCAGGGTTCCTACTTCTAGGTTTCTCTGATTTGTGCTTCATTTCTCTTCTATCAAGAACAGGAAAAAAAAAAAAATCATTCTTTTACTGTATTGACAAGCATTAAGCAAAATCACCTTAACAGATTGATATTTTTGGTAACCAAAGCCCTAAAGATGCTACTTTCTTCTGTTTTCTGACATATTGCTTTCTTTTTAACTATCTACATGAAAGGGATGAAATAGAATGGAGAGGAATAGGTTAAAAATCTTCATATTTCAAAACTATATCTACCTCAGTCTAGAAAGTGTGAAGCTTTCAAACTAAATATTTTTTCCCTGCATGCTTTTGACTGATAAAGTACTTTTTTGGCACTGTTTTGGCATTAAGATATGGCTCATCCATATCTTAAGAAATGTGTATTTTAATTGTATTTCATTTGCCTGTACTCATCTACCTCCATTTGAACTTCAGAATCGATTGTAAGTAAGTACGTTCTAATAGTTGTTGAATTGGGATATAAAATCAATTTCAGGAGCCCTAAAACCAAAAAGCAAAAAAGGGAGGATGTAAGTAAGGCCAAAACATTAAGTGTGATAATAGAGGAATGAGTTATGTGAAATTTATATTTAACTCTCAATTATTTAGTAACTAACTATATTATTAGATTGAGAATTCAAATAATCAGGAGATGGGTATGCTTTCCATATCAATATAAATTAGTCTGAAAAGATACAAATATCTATCTAAAAGACCTGGAAAAGAGGGTGATCATTTCCTAAAATGATTCTGTCTAGACATTGTAGATGTGTAGAGAAATTAAAATACCATAATGAAACAACTATGCTGCAGACTTTTGTAAAGTGCACATTGTTTATATCTAAAGCCTCTGAGGAGTTCTACAGAGAAGGAAGCTGTCTAACTGCTAACTTAATATTTTTTAAGCTTATCTGATCTATGATATACATATAATATAATCAGACACATATATATGATTAATATATACATACACATATATAGATTAATCATGTAAATATATAGGATTAGGTGATAGAAATACTATAATGTAGTAGGAATATTATATAAATAAAAATATGTATATAGTATAAAGGATATTATGCAAAAATTATGCTCTAGTATATGGTAATAGAAACATCATAGTATTTCTAGTATCACCTAATGGAACATAAGCATTCTGTTAAAAAAAAAAAAAGTTTGGGGTAATTCAATTTTAAGCTCATAATTTTACCTTCCATTTCTTTTCTTAACTATGCCTTAGCAATTTATCTTTACTACAGAATGAACCTTTAAATGAGGCAACTACTATTTGATAGAAAAGTGGCATACAATTTCCTTGAGATGTTTCTCTTTACATTTTAATGAACTTGTTTGTTTATCCAGTCTGGAGTCTTGTCCCTCTTCTCAATTCTTCTTCCTTTATTTCTGTGTACTTAGAATGAGGATACCTTTTTTTTCTTTTTCAGACACTCAGTGGCAAAGGAATGCCTTCACACTAGGCTTTGAATTCTTGGCAATTTCCAAATATTTTTTATATATTTGAAGCAAGCTCTCAAGCATACTGTTAGAGGTGGTTCTATTTTGTTGTTGTTGTTGTTTTGTTTTGTTAAATGTAATATTGTGTTACTGACCCAAAAGATCATGCATCTTTCAGAATGCTGGTCAAAATGGCCAGAGGGAAAGCCACATCTACACAGCAGTAGAACCAAGCTTCAAGCTCGCTTCAGTTATTCACATCTTACTGATGAACAGGGACTTGGGTTTCCCTCAGGATCAGACAGTCAGTCAGTTTTCTCCCGGTAGTAGTAATTTACTTTCCTTCTTAGCTTTACCCTTTGGCCTACAGAGAAGTGATTCCTTCCCACTCTTCCTCCATCAGGGGAAGAGAATCATCGGCTGGTGAGATCCTGATCCCATTGGGTCAAGTCCCAGCATGGTTTACTTTTCCTCAGGCACAGGACATAGGATTAGCTTTCTGTCTCAGGGACCATGTTAGTCTTGTATTTCTGTTCCCCATGGGTAGGATGTGCACCAGATATTTGGAAAACTTGACAAAACAGATTGCTGCACCCCATTCCCAGAATTTCTGACTCAGCAGTTTAGGATGGGGTTCAAGAATTTTCATTTCTAACAGGTTCTTATAAGATATTGATGCCGTGGTCCCTGAACCACACTTAAGAATTACTGCATTATACAAAACTTGAACAGCCTTTTTTCTCACTGATTCTCTAAGTCTCCTCCATCTCTGTTCTTTCATCAATTCCCCCAAGTGGGCATTAATTCAAGTCAATCTCTTAAGTACAAGTGACTTTTAATCCAAAGGGAAATCCATGGACCCATTTCTTTGTTAGCCTAAGTCATTATCTTCCTACAATGAACTTTGTGCTTTGAATGATAAAATTGATGCTTTCCAACATTTGACTCATCGGGTCTTTTTTTTTTTTTTTTTTTTTTTTTTTTTTTTTCTCTCAGTTAGTTAAAATTGACAGGGGAAGTGGAGCAAGTGATGAGATTGTCCTTGAGATCTACTTATTCCCTTTTTAAGCAACAGATAGTCACCTGCCCAGCCACTCATGCCCAGGGGATACATGTCAGTTTTTTTTTGTTGTTGTTGTTGTTTTGTTTTTTGATTTAATATCTGTAGTTTGCTGGGAATTAAAGTTTTTTGTAATAGAGAGTCTTTCTATCAATGTAAGATATTCCAATGTTTGCCTTTCTACAAAAAGAGCCCTATGGAGCTTTTTTATACATTTGGAATTAGCAGGTGTTTTTGTATCCATCCATCATTTATAGTTCACTGCCTTGAATCCCTGACACCAGAATGCACATTAATCACAGAATTTAATAAAGAGAAAAGTTTTTGTAAGTTTCCTTGTCTCTAAGCACAATAATCATATTTTTCCTACTATGTCAAAAAAACAGAGATGGCAATATAGCAAACACAAAAGGATAGAGCAAAGCTCATTATATTTGCTGAAAAAGTGTGGTGTGTCATGAACAATATAAACATAGTAATTAATTTTGTTAAATATAGTAATCATTTTCTTAGAGGGTAAATTTAACTGGAATACTGTTAAAGACTTTGCTAACGCTGATATGGATATAGTAAAATTTTTTATAGACAGATGTTTATTACACTGTTATTTCTAGAAGTAAAAAAAATTACAATGACAATGTGCAATGACTGACTAGATCAATTAAATCAATGATAGTGCCTCTACCTATCTGGAGGAATACTAGAACGTCGCAAACGCCCCTAGAATCAGGCTATTAATATTGAAGTATGAAATGGTCAATCGCTGTTGGAATAGAAGGGAATTTTCCTTAGTTGTTTATTTAAGGCTTCCTGTGGGATTACTCTTTCAGCTCTCTAATCTGAGTATCCCTTTGAACCATACTAGATACTCAAACTTTTTCCCCTTCTGTCTTAGATTTTCACTTTTTTCTTGGTAAAGTGAAATCTCGATAATATGGGAATAAACTTGGGCTATAAGAAGCATGGTAATGAGAAAATGTCTCTAAGTTTTAATTCTTCACTGTTTTCAGCCAGATGCTGAGAATTCCTACAACGCCAAGAGCTGAGGCTGCAGGTGGTGCTGGCAAGCCAAATCAAGCCTTGTCTTCAGATGAACACCAAACTGTATTCAAGACTGGAGCAACACTAAACATCAATCATATTGATCTATCTTTAAGTTTTTAGTATTTTTGTTTATCATAGTGTTTTAGCTTTAATTTTAATTTTTAAACAATACTGCATTAAAATATAATTGATCACAATCAGGGAGACACTGGTGGCCCCTTAAATTTCAATTGAGGCGCATGCCTTACTCACCTCATAGGGGTCAAGGCCCTGGTGATGCAGTTGTGGCTTTCTTTAAGATGTGGATGGTAGGAAGCTGTGCTGTTCCTTTTGCTACAAAACTCCCTCCCCTAATCTTTTTCATATGAATAATAACTTATTATCAACATTTTTAATATTCAGGAAAGCTGAATAGTTCTAATATCCAGCATTTCAACTATACATTTACTTTATCTATCAAAAATAGTTCTTTTCAATTGAACCATTTCAAAAGGTGTTATACTTTTGCACACATTTCCTAGCCATGATGTAACCATTCAATCTTTTACCTAGCCATGATGTAACCATTTAATCTAAGAAAATTTACAATAATTCCTTAATATGGAAGTTCCCAAACCTGTGTCAAGGTACCCAGGGTGCTACAGCTGACATATTTTTAAGTGTCTAGGGAAATAGCAGTATGTGACATCTATCAAATACTATGTGAACCTCTAGCTCAACATAGTTTCAGATTCAATGTTAGATTCCTTTTGATCATGCCATATCAAAACTGGGTTTTGGGTGGTTGCTTTGATAAAAAGCAGGCATCTTACAAAATCAGTTTGAAACAGCATATAAGAATGTCAGCGTCCAATCTGATTTCAAGATTTGAGAAGCTATGTGTTATTTAGCAGGTGCACACATCTTATTAATATGTTATTTAAGGATGAAATACAAATATTTTTGTCAACTTGTAAACTTTGAAATGCTTTAAAATTTTTAAGACATAAATATTTGATGTTTGGTGAAAATTTTAATACATGCAACTGGTATATTTCTGTCCATCAATGCTATAAAAGATTCTGATACACTAATTGGCACACAAACTACAAAGTTTGGGGCTGTCTAGACTAATATCATCTTTAGTACATAGTTTATATTCAAATTTTCTGAGATTTTAAAAAATACACATTTTAGTTTTTAGGGCAGAAAAATTGAGCAAAAAGTGCAGACAATGCCAAATTCACCTTTCCCCACATTTGCATAGCTCCCACATTATCAATATCTCTACCAGAGTGACACATTTGTTACAACTGATGAACCTACGCTGACACATCATTATTGTCCAAGATCCACTATTTACATTAGAGTTCCCTCCTGATGTTGTTCATTCTACAGATTTGGACAAATGTATAATAACATGATCTATTGTTGTTTTAGTCAGATTTTGCATCACTTTGACCAAAATTCCTGACAACTTAAAGGAGGAAAAGTTAATTTAGGGCTCCTGGTTTCAGAGGTCTCAGTCCATAGGTGGCTGGCTTCATTGCTCTGGCTCAAGGTGAGGCAGACACCTTGGAAGAAGTGTCTAGTGGAAGAAAGCTGCTCAGTTCACGATGGGATCAGGAAGCAGAGAGAGAAGAAGGATGGGGGAGAAGGAGGCCACAGGGAAGATGCACCCTTCTAGAGCACACTTCCAGTGACCCTCTTCCTCCAGCCATGTCCCCCCTGCTACAGTGAACCCCCATGTCAGTCCATTCAAACTAGGAGGAACTGATTAGGTTACAGTTTTCACAATACAATCACTTTACCTGTGGCCATTCTGGCATTAACAGAAACTTTTGGGGAACACCTCATATGCAAACCATAACAATTATTATAGTATCATGAAAACCAGTTTCACTGCCCTAAAAATCTTCTGTGCTCCACTTATTTTCCCTCCCTACGCTCTAGTCCTGGGTAACTGCTTTTTACTGTCTGGATAGTCTTGCCTTTGTGCCACATAATTGGAATGGTATAGTATGCAGCCTTTTCAGATTAGCTTTTTCATATAAGATTCTCCATGTATCTTCATGTTGCGATAGCTCATGTTTTCAGTGCACAATTTCTTGTTAGCAACACTTTTCCACTGCCTGGAGGTGCCACCGTTTATCTATTCACCTAGTAAAGTACAGCACTGCTTCCAAGTTTTGGTGATTATGAATAAAGTTGCTGGAAACATCCAAGTGAAAATTTTTGTGTGGACATAAGTTTTCAATTCATTTAAATACACAGCAAGGAGAGAAATTACTGAATCATATGGGAAAAGTATATTTAGTGTCCTGAGAAACTTCAACTGTCTTCCAAAGCACTGGGCCATTTTGCATTCTCAGGAGCAATGAATGGGAGTTATTCCATATACTTTCCAGCATTTGGTGTTATGTGTTTTGGATTTGGGTCATTCTAAATATGTGTAGTAGTTTGTAGCTCCTTAGAAATGAAGAGCCATTTGAGGTGTATGCATTGCTTTTGATTATCATGTCTCTTAAGTTTCTTTTAATCTGGTAAAATAATTCTGAATCAATCTCTGTCTCTCTCCCTTTCTCTCTCTCTCTCTCTCTCTGTCTACTCTCACTCTCTCTTTTCCTTCCCACACTTCCATTTTCCCTCTCCCTCTTAAACCCTCCCTCAAACAATGATAGTAGCTTTTAGAGGATACCAGACAAGTTGTGTTACAGAATGCCCTTATATTCTGAATTTGTCTCATTACTTCTTATGTATAATTTAACTTGTAAGCTGGAAACAATGTCTAAGGACTCGTTTTGATTCAATTACTCATTTCTCTTGTATCACCTTCTCAATGGAATCTTGCCTGACCTCTCCCATCTTAAAATAGGAGCACCTTACCCACTACTCTTTTCCCCCTACTATGCTTTTTGTCAAAACACATTTCACTATCTGAAACTGCATGAATAATTTACCTTTTTATGGTCTGATTTGTCCACTAGAATATATACCCCTTAAGGACAGGAATTTTATCTATCTCGTTCACTCTGTGTAAGAGTGCCTGGCACACAATAAACACCCTTGAGTACTGATCGATAAAATGAATTATGGTCTTGTGTTGTGTTAGCAGCCAGCTGAAGTCTAGAGGAGATGAATGCTGTGCAAAGGTGGTCTGTATGATTTTGTCATTGGTAATTATCCTTCAGACAGTCTCCAGGCATTATCCATGATTGTTTCACATATGAAATCTAAAAAGACAATAGTTTTTGGTAGAATATTGGTATGTGGACCAAAATAGAACCACTTATTTTGGTGAAGTCAGCAGTCTTGAAGCTGTTTAGAAAAGGTCTGATGAATTCAGTCATAATTTTAAGACAGGCTTTCTCTATGATTTTTCTTAATTATTGAGGGTCCTATCTCCATCTTTTAGTAATCCATTCATTCTCCAGGGGAAGGGAAGAAGTGGGAATCTTTATCTGTTATCATTTCCTTCTTCCTGCTAGACTTCTTTTTATCATTTTCTGTAGGACATTCTGCTACTGAGGAATTTTTCTATTTATTTTATGTCTGGAAAGTTCTTCCTTTCACCTTTGCCTTTAGAAGATATTTTCACTGGATATGGAATTATAGGTGACAGTTTTCTCTTTCATTAATTTTAGGATGTTGCTCCACTGACTTTTGCTTATATTATTCCCAAGAATTCTGTCCTCATCCTTATTTTTGTAACTGTATAATATTTGATCTTTATCAATGATTATTTTAAACATTTCCCCCTTTATTTGTGGTTTTAATCCACATTTTTATGATGGGGACCAAACAGTTTGATCCTTTCAGGTCTTGCTTTGAAGCTAGAGAAGTATTTAGTCTAGGGTTACCTTTTCTCCACTACTGAAGCAAACACATTTGGAAAACTCTATGCAATACCCCATGAATTATTGGGTTTTCCACTGAGACTTGTGGAGGTAGTAACTATTGCCAGCCCTCTAATCTTTTCGGGTAGTTCTTTCCCTGCCCTTGAGCAATTTCCACATAAATATTGTTATGATTTCCATCTGGAATGCCCCCAATGGCTCATATGCTGAAGGCTTGATTGATCCTTAATGCAGCAGTGTTTAGAAGTGGGGTTCTTGGGCAAGAAGTGGACTACAGGGGCTCTGACCTCATCATCGTTTTAATACACAGGTGGGTTGATAGCTTATGTAATTATTGGGAGGTGGTAGAAACTTTAGAAGACAGGTTCTAGTTAGAGGAAGTAGGTCAATGGGGATATATCTTGTCCCTGGCCTCTCTCTCTCTCTCTCTCTCTCTCTCTCTCTCTCACTGGCAGCTTGGCCCTGTCATACCTGCCCACCATAATGATCTGCCTCACCACAGGCAGAATCAATGGAGCCAAGTGACCATGGACTTACACCTCTGAAACTGGGATCCAGAATAAATCTTTCCTCCTTTAAGCTGCTTTCTGAGGCATTTTGTCATAACTATAGAAAGATGACTAAGACACATGCTTATCAGTACTTAACTGAAGACTTAGTGGCAGGGCATCCCTATGCAGATCTCTGATATTCTCTCTTTCTCTTTTGTTTTCACTCTTGCTCTAGCCCTCCCTCTCCATCTCTCTGCTCTTTGGCACTCTGTCTACTAACTCTAATTGTACTGGTTTCCATGTACTGCCTGTTCCGTGTCTTCAACTAGGGAATCTTTCAGGCTCTGCTTGGATTCCTTTCACTAAACTATGGCCTGGAACCTCTCTCCAGGGAGAAACCTGAAGAAATTATGGACTCACCTTGTTTATTTTCTATCAAAAGTCACTTCCCTTTATTACCTGGTGTCCAATTAAATAAAAAACATTGTTTCATATATTTTATCTATTTTTTAAGTTGTTTCAGCAGGCAGGGTAAACTCAATCCCTATTACTCCATCTTTGTCTAAAGCAGAATCTCAGCTACTCATATGTGTGTCCATCACCAAGCATCATCAACATCACTTCCCCCACCCAAGATACACAATTGAGGTATAATCAGTTTTGGTGAATGACCTTAAAGGAGTTCAGCTGGCCAGTCAGGAATTTTTGTGAGGTTCCCCTGACTCCTTCTTACTACTTACTCTCTAAGCTGCTTTGTTATCAGGCCCTGTAGAGTCTACTCATCTCCAGTACTTCTCAGATTTATCCTATCCCTTTCATCTCTTTATTCAGAGCCTTTAATCTTTCTCACTGGTATTGCTACTAGAAGCTCTTCTTTTAAAAAAAAAACTTGTTATAATTCACATATCCTTATGCTCACTTAAAAAAAGTCAATGAATTTTGTTATATTCTCATAATTTTGCATCCATCATCACAATCAATTTTAGAAACTCCAAAATACTTGGCTTTCAATCCACAAGGCCGCTGCTCCCCACTTTTTCATTTCATTGGGTATAAAGTAGTGCATCATTGGGCTTTTACCTTTCTCTGTGAATAATAATGTTGAGCATGTTTTCATGTGTTTATCATCCATTTGTGTATCTTCTTTGGAGAAATATCTATTCATATAACTTGCCCATTTTAAATTAGGGTTACCTTTTTATTTTTTATTTTACTTTATTTTTTTAAAAAAATTTTTAGTTGTCAATGGCCCTTTATTTTATTTATTTATATGTGGTGCTGAGAATCAAACCCAGTGCCTCGCACATGCTAGGCAAGTGCTCTACACTGAGCTAAAACCCCAGCCTGTCTTTTTATTTTTGGATTTTAAGAATTCTTTAGGCATTCTGGATAAAATATACCTATCATATAAGTGATTTATAGGACTAGCGTATATGAGATCCTGGGTTTGACTCCAGCACTGAAAACAAACAAACAAAAAAAGAAATTTAGAAATATTTTCTCCACATATGCTAGATACCTTTCCACTTTCTCGTTGATAATGTTTGCAGCATAAAATATTTTAACTTTTATGAAGTTCAATTTATTTGTTTTTCCTTTGGTTGTTTTTATTTTTGATGTTGTATCTAAGAAAAATTGCCTATTCCCAAGTCATAAAAATTTACACTGAAGTTTTCTCCTGAGAATATTACAGTTTCAGTGTTTATGCTTAGGTAATTGATAAATGTTTAAATTTTTTAACATGTAGTGAGGTAGCAATTCAATTTAATTGTTTTGCATGTAGATATCCAGTGATACCAGCACCATTTGTTGCAAAGACTAACTTTGTTCACTTAACAGTTTTGGCACCTTTTTTGAATGTCAATAGATCATAAGGGTGAGGGTTTATATCTGTATTCAATTCTACTGCAGTGATACATTAAAATGAGATAAATGTGATTCCTTCAAACTTTTTGTGATTGTTTCAGCTATTCTAGGTCTTTGAATTTCCAAAAGAATTTTAGGATATTCTAGTCATTTTATGCAAAAAAGTCAACTTGGACTTTGATAGAAATTACATTGAAATTACAGATCAAATTTTGGGAAATATTGCCACCATTATAGATATATATCCACCATAATATATATATATATATATATATATATATATTTTTTTTTTTTTTGGCAGTACTGGGGATTGAACCCAGGCTCTCACACATGCCAGACAAGAACTCTACCACTGAGAAACATCTCCAGTCAATTTTAAATTTTACTTTAAGACAGGCTCTTGCTAAGTGGCCCAGGCTGGGCTCAAATGCTGTCCTTCTCCCCCACCTTTCTGAGTACCTAGGATTATAGGAATGTGCTACAATATCCAACTTTCATTCCACAAACGCAGGATGTCTTTTTATTTATTTAAAAAAATTTCTTTAAATAATACTTTTCAGTTTTCAGAGAATAAATTTTACACTTTCCTTGTTAAATTTACTCATAAAGTGTTAATTCTTTTTGATGCTATTATAAATGGAATTGTTTTCTTAATTTATTTTTGGGGTAGATGTTATTACTGAATAGAAATATAATTGATTTTATTTATTGATCTTGTATCTTATAATAACTATGCTGTGCTCTTTCATTATATTTGTTAGTACTAATAATTTTTTGGTATTTCTTAGGGTTTTCTATATACAGGATCATGTCATCTGGTAATAAAGAATTTTGCTTCTTGCTTTTCAATCAGAATGACTTTGTTTTATTTTATTACCTAATTGAACTCCAGTATAATGTTGCCTGGAAGTGACAAGTACAGATATCCTTGTCTTGTTCCTGATCTTCCAGGGAAAACTTTCAGTCTTTCACTATTAAGTATAATGTTTGCTGTGGGTTTTTTACAGATGTCTTTTATAAGATGTATGAAATTCTCTTTCCAATTTGTGGAGTGGTTTCATTATGAAGAGGTGTTGAATACTGTTAAATGATTTTTCTGCTATCTATTAATCATGTGATTTTTGCCCTTTATTCTATGGATGTAGTTAGAACATTACATTGAGTTGTTTCTGTATGTGGAACCACCCTACATTCCTGAAATAAATCCTACTCAGTCACAGTTGCTACAGATGCTTAATAGGCCTGCCTTCCTCTTATCTCAAATTCCATGTGGCCATCTTACTATTACGAGCAGCTTTATAAAACGCAAATCTGATTTAGTTGCATTCTTTTTAAAAACTTCAAGTTCTCTTTATTGCCCACAGCATTGGATATTTCTTGACCTGGTCTACTCGTATCTCTGGGCTATTTGCTTTTCAGTTGCTCCCTCCAAGCACTTGAACTACTTACAATTCTTCAAATGCACAAAATTTGCCTTCAAGTTCATGCCTCTGCATGTTTTCCACTTGAAAAGGATTTAAGCTTTTTGTCAAGTTAGCTCCTAATGATATGTCAAATTTTGTCAAGTGCATGCCCCTCCCATAAGGCATTTCTTATATTCATTCTCCTGATACCAAATAGATACAAGTCCTGAGTGTGCCTCGATTCATTCTAATCATAGTGCTCATTGGGTCATATTAAGATGATTTCTATATGTGGAAGTTTCTGAGGAAGACTATGAACTCTGAGGAAAGTGTCAAATCCCAGTAATCTTTATTTCTCATGGCTAGTATGGGTTTAGACCACAAGATTTGTTGATGTTCAACATCTATATGTATGTACAATGGATGAATAATTATATGGTATATTTTAAAGTGTTTTAAAAGCCCCAAGTATTTATCAGTTATCTTATTACCTTCATGTAAATAGTCTGTTGTTTTATTATCACAATCCTGAGTGACTGTTGGCATGTGATACAATTAGCGTCACGTCTTTCTTGAAGACTTATTTCTGTTTGGTTCACTGCTGTATCCCCCTAACTTAGCGCAGTAGTAGAATAAAAGTGTGATGGGCTGACAAATCTGGCTCCAAGAGGATGTTATAGGCCAGACTATAAGGAAAATGACTAAACAGACTCCATTTTGTCTGAGACTCCAAGTTATGTAGGAAATAAGCTTCTCCCATGGGAACACCCTGCCTCTGTACCCATCATCGGATACTTAGTGTGACATGTTTAACAACACAGAATGATAATTCCTATGTAAAGAAAAATTGCTCTCTTTTGATTCCTATTGCTCCTAAACAATGTACCATGTGAACGGTGATTGTGTGGATATTAGTAACCATTCTGTAGTGTGTACCTAGATAAGGGTCATTTTGACCCACTTCTCCCTCTGTTGATGATCTCATGATATTAGTTTGTAATTTCAAATCATAGCAACAGACACTTATGATTGATGTGATTTTTGGTATAAGAACCCCTACAACCCTATGGTTGGGGCTATTCTCCCAATAGCCATTTTTTGGGGCAGTGTGTGAGACAGTGAACCTGCCAGCTTAATAAAGCCTCTCAAATTTGGACTTCTCAGTGGTGATCCATCTGTTCTTAAGTTGCGCCCCATAACAAATAAAGTTCTCAATAAATACTAACTGAGGGTATTAGTGAACTAATAAATGACTATTCTTTTGCATGAAGGAATTATAATCAAAGTATACTATTGAAATATATCATGCCTGTACAATATTACAAATACCTCACTAATAACTTTCCCCCTCCGATTAGCTGGGCTTAGGTTAGTGCTCCAAAATCATTTAGTTTGACATGAAATTGGAACCATTTAATTTCACACATCGTGCATTTGCTCTTCACTTAGATAATAATAATTACTTACTGCATACCCTGTTCTAAGCAATTTGTCCAAGATAACTATTATATGAGAGAGTTATAATTATTGTGGTATTCATTATAACCTTTAATACTTGTAGGTGGTTTTTCTGTTAGGCACAGAGTAAGATTGCACTTCTTAGCTTGGAGACCCATTGGGCCTATGATTTGAGGGTAAGTGATGCGGGTCACTTTTGGGGGAACACACTCGGTGGAGAAAGACCTTCCTGAGCTCCTTTTCCTCTGTCATGGAGACTGGCAGTATCCCAGACAGTGATTGCAGTATTTGCCTAGTTCCTTAAGCAAAAGTATGAATCTGAACTCCCAGCTGATCTAAGATGAGCATGTAGTGTTATTGATGAATATTCTCTGTTGTTTCATAAGATAGGAGGGATTTTACTGTAGCACAATCTAAATTTGCATGACAGATCCAGTTATCATCCCCATTTATGGATGAGGAAACTGAGGTAGAGAGTGGGTAACTGAACCCAGTGTAACTTTACTAGTAATCAGCACAGGTGGGATTCCAATTAGGCAATCTGCCCTTAGATCTGCAATCTCAGCCCTCTGCTGCATTGTTCTACATTGACGTTAGTCATCTTCTGGCTGGGACACTTTATACACAGAAACACACAGCTGCACACATTCAAAATGAAAAGTAGGTAATAATATAAGGGAACTGTTTAATAGGGCCAAACCTCAGAGAACCATTTTTCTCTCCTGATTGAGTACTCTGTCATTTTAATGGGACAATCACAGTTTCACAAATCATTTAGTTAAGACAATTTCTGGGATAATTACCTTGTCAGTTAAATTTGAAAATATTGAAATTAAGGTTGAAGTTTGAAAATTATTCACAGCTTTTGCTTTCTCCTTGTTTCATAAAACCACCAATAATGTCCAGAAATTACACGAATACTCTGATACTGTAAACCTGAGATCAAATGAAGTGTAATCAATTTTTCACAGTGGTTTAAAAGGCCCATAGAGAAAAGCATGTTTCAGTTGACTCCAGAGGAGGGACTTATTATAACATAAAGTGGCTTCAGTGTATTTGCCAAAGTAAATTATTCAAGAATTTAGAGATACTGATATGTTTTTAAATCTTTTTTTGATGCTTAGAACATTAATTTATGTAAATATGTCTTCATAGTTAAATACTGTTCTTCCATTAGAAACAAAGGACAAAAAATATATATATATTAAGCTGTTGGTATGTTTACCTTCCCTATGGTAAAACAACAAACATATAAATCCTTTCAAAAAGAGCCTAGGGCTGCACTATCCCATATAGCAGCCATTAGTAACATATGCTTACTTAATTTAAATAATAGGAACAGAAAGGAAAGAGCTGGTACTCAGTCATGCTAGGAACATTTCAAGTGTGGTTCTCATGTAGGAGGCAGGTTATTGCAGTGAGATATGAGTGCCCAGATAGGCGTGTGCCAGGAAGTCCAGAGGAGGGGAATTTTCAGCACTCCGTTGAGGGAATTCGTGAGAAGAGATCATTTCTGATCTGAGTCTTGATAGCTGAGTAATGAGAAAGATAGGCAAATAAATGTAGGAAGGGCACTCGAAGCAGAGGAAATAGTACAAATAATGGTATAGACGTGAGATGTGTGTGTGTGAAACTACAGCAGGTTAGTTTTACCAGGGAAGAAGAAGCTGTCAAGGCCTGTGGGGCCCAGCACTGTAGGTTTTACTCCACAAAATCACTTGCATTTGATTCTGTGAACCAAGCAGGAAGCATGATGGTCTTAATGTAGGTGAATGACAAGGTCATATTTGCATTTTGTAGAGTTCACCTGGCAGCTGTGTGGAATCTATATTAAAGCAGGAGAAGATGATCCTGTCCCTAAAGAAAGATGCCAAAACTAGGGCAGATTTGGGAGATGGTGCAAAAAGTGGGTGGCAGACTAGGTAACTGCTTAGCAAGTAAAAAGAGGGTTTATTGAAAGATTGATGTTGGAGTGAGAAAAAGGGAAGCAACTCATAAGGAGTTAACTACAGAGATAACTTACTGTAGCAGAAGGTATACAGTTCCCACAATACAGATGCTCAATAAATATTTTTCAAAAAATCAGTATGTTTTGGATTAAAGAAGTAGGAAATTATGCTTAAAAAAGTTTATTTGGGTCTCACAGTTTCAGAGGTCTCAGTGTATTGATGCCCAGTGTCATTGCTCTGGGCTCAAGATGAAGCAGAACATCATGGAGGATGGGTATGGCAGGGGAAAGCAGCTCAGAACATGGAGACAGGAAACAAAGAACAAGAGCTCCAAAGGCTTGCCCCTAGTGACCTATCTTGACCAGCCATGCCCTACCTGCTTATGGTTTCCTCCCAGTTCATCCATACTAGTGGATTAATGCACTGATTAAGTTAGGCTCTCAGAACCCAATCATTTAACCTCTGAAAATTCTTGTGTTGTCTTACACATGAGCTTTTGGGGTACACCTTGTATCTAAACCACAATGGGCACTAATCCTGTTCATGAGGGTTCCACCCTTAGAACCTACTCCCCTCAGAAAGTCCCCACCTTCTAATACGTTTATATTGGGGATTAGGATTTCAACATACGGATTTTTCAAGTGAATTTTCAGACCATAGAATTGACTAATAAATAAGTAGCAAACGAACTTGGGTTTGATGGTTTCTCATGTGAATATTTGAGTAATGTAAACTGTCTACCTGTATTTCCAGTTCTTGGGCATATACGGCAAATTCCTTCATGACTTAATAAACAGATACATACTCAACAGCTAGTAGATTTTAAATAGCTTCAGTGTTACTAAATTTTAAAAGCAAAAAGCAATTCCAAGGGTTTTAGTCCTAAAATAATTCCTAAATGTTTCTCTCTCTCTCTCTCTCTCTCTCTCTCTGTTAAAATGTCTTTTCATAGTATAGAAATTTTTAGTTATTAACAAATGATTCCACTGAATCTAAAAAGATCCACAGAATCTTTTGGGTATCAGACATAGTGTGAGAAATTAAGAACAAAGAAGAAATGAACTTTGTCCTTCCTGACATTATACAATAAATTCATTCAATATATTTTTGCTTCCTCTTCTCTTCCCTGCCCTCTTCTGGTATCTATAAAAATGCTTCCTGCAAGAGATGAAAGGCAAATAGTTGGAGAACAAATACATCCACACCTATCATTTGTATCTTCAGTTCCTTATTTTAAAAATAAGGACTGGAACTGTAAAGGTAGGTGTAAATTCAGGTGTTTCAAAGATCTGTGTTGTTATGATTTCCTAAATAGAAAGTGAGCAAATAACTCTGTCCAAAGGGGAATTTTTGGAACATTCTTCAGTGCTTTGGAAAAGAAGGAAACTATAGTAATTCATAAAGCAGTCGAGTGAGAGTGCAAAAGTTTTTGTCTGAATTTTAGAGTTTTTTGTGATAATACTTCTATGAGACATCCCTTACTTCAAAATGTGAAAAGACGTATTTACATTTTCCTACAAATGTACTTTGAGTACTCTAGTTTTTAATCTTCATTTTTCCTATGACAGCATTTCTTGTAACTGAGCATAAACTGGGAAGTAAGGATTTTTTTTGAGTACGATATTTATATTCTGTTGAATTGAATTTCTATTACAAGTCTGGAAAATAAAATTCATTCACTGTCTCATGCAAAACAGTACATTCATGTTGTTTATACAACTGTAATTCTAAACACTTGAAACGGACAGAAGTAACTTTCCTTTTCAGAAAGGTACAAATACAAATGTCTTAACATTTTTATTTTCAGATCATAATATATTTTGTTAAGAAAAAAAAATAACCAAATTTGGAAATAGGGCAAAATAATGGTCATTTGACCTTTCAGTATCATACTAAACATTGACTAAAATGTATTTTATCTTAAGGGTCATTCTATTCTCTTGGAGAATGTAACTATTTATTTTGACTATTTTATATTTCTATAAAGTTAACTTGTAGAAAACTGATCAGATTTAAGTTAATTTTTTTTTTTTCCAGAAGAGATGTAAATGATACTTGTCCAGTAAGGAAGATCGATAACCCAAAAGGTTATAATCATTATTGCCCAGTGGAATATAAACTGCTATATCTAATTTAGTATTTAATTTCAGTTTTTTCCACTTCTTTTGTTCTCTTCTTTTTTAGTGCCAGGGATTGAACTCAGGGGCTCCTCCATGCAAGGCACATGTTCCACCACTGGCTCACAAGCCCATCCCTAACATTTTTGTCTTTCATATAGTCTTTGATATCTGTTTTTCTACCAGCTTTGCCACATTGCTAGTTCTCTCATTAAGCAGTTAACTACAACTTTTGCAAGTGCTCTCTCTCCCTATGAGAATTATGTTGGCAATTTTATATGAGAATTATAATTTTCACATTTGTGACAGTTGTTTTGACAATGTAAAAATTAAATGATCTAGTTGTTATTCTTACACCAAACCCATTATGACAGTACACCATACATAAGGATCCCAAATGTAAAGATGTAATCTATAACTATTAGAGTTTCTAGAAATATTTATGGATAAGATCAAGTTGATTTAGTCATCTTGGGGAGTAGAATATCAATAGGTGTCTGGCCAGTGCAGAGCTCAATTCTTTGTATGGAAGAGTCTGTATGGGAGCCCAGAAAAACTAGTCTTGAATCTTTAGCTTAAAGTAAGATAGTATTGACTACCTTGTTCACCCATTTTTTATAAGCTTTACATATTTGGTAATTAGTAAATGGCTGCTTAGGTGTAAATTGACTCACCCAAATGTAAAGTATCATCATGTATTTATCTCTACTAAGTCTAAGAACAAAGAACTTTAGGGGGAAGGCATTATTTCAAAAAGAGAAAATAAAGCATCTCTTTGATGACTGATTTGGTTGTAAATGTTATTAATGCTTAGAAATTTTAGATTATGGGACACATTTATAAAAATTTTCTAGGAGTTCCATGAAAATTGTTTTCAAAATAGAAGTCATCATGTTAAAACAACTTATAAGTTTGTGACCTTGTTTTTTTGTTATTTTTCATTATCTCCCTGTGCCCCCCAGAACAAAATATTTTAAACATAGCCACTGTATTTATGCTTATAAAATATTCATTTTATTTTTCTTAGTCTATCTTAAAATAATCCACTTTCTATAAGCATCAATGACAACAGTGTGTGCCAATATGCAATACTCTTTTCCCTAAGGGTTTATACCATTGAGAGATATTCCAAATAATTTTGATGCAAAACAATATTCTACAACTGAATTTAAATATTGACCATAGCTTCATATTAGTGTTTGTCTTGAAAAGAATTGTTCTTGTTAATTATAAGACGTTTAGAGTTTGTTTTTTGAGGTTAACTTGGTTGGAGGCGGGAAGGTCCTGAGGAGGAAGTTCCAGTGGGTTCCATCCTTGAACACATTGTTGAGGACAGTGGGGGAAGCAGAATAAGGGATGGGTTTGCCTCACAGGATGGGTTCATCCTTAAACTTGATATTGATTATCCACTCAGACAGTGAGGGTGGCACGGCCACTAATTTGAATTAAAGGTCATACTCCTGGAAGTTGTATTCATAACAAACTTTTAGAAAACAATGTTTAAAATGCCCAGGAAAACAGTCCATCATCAAGAATCTAATATTGGGATGGCAATGTACCTCAGTGACAGAGTGCTTGCCTACCATGCATGAGGCTCTGAGTTCAATTCCCAGCACTGAAAAATAAACAAATAAAATCTAATGTCTCCAAAAGCAAATGGCAACCCATTTCTTTTTGAAGTTAAGAGGTGAGTAAAGTAACAAGTGGTTTGAGAGTGAATTAAATGGCCCAGGGCACAAAAGCATCCAGTGAGAATGACTTCACTATCCTTTTGCTGCACATGACTTCTTACCAAAGTTAAAGCTAACATGCAGCCTTTAAATACGACTTTCAGGGAACTCAGGACCAGCTGGCATCGATTCAGGGGAAAAAAAAAAAAAAAAAAAGATTTTCCACTGCATTTGAGAAGACTGAAGTCTCAATTGCCGTCATCAGTCTGTAGTGTAAGAATACCAGCCAATCTACTCAAATTGTGTTTTTCAATTATGGTAATCATTTGTCATTGACTATGAGGTGACTCGCCTTAATTTAATGTTTGTACGCATGTAGGAAGTATGAGTTCAGAGTTACCCTTTAAGGGAGAAATGCACAGCAGGAGAAACTAAAACAAATTCATTCTCAAAAACCCTGTGTCATTGAGGTTAGCTTGGTGTAAGTGTTCAAGTTTTAGTTTTGACTTTATTAGCTATCTCATGTAAGACACTGTTCCTTCAGTGTTTCTTGGGAGTTACTGTAACTTGTCAAATAGCAAATGCTTTCTACTAAGTATGATATCTCATTTCTAAAAGTCACAGGGGGGATAACAGATGTTTCTCCCCAAAATTTCAATAAAATTTTATTAAGATGACAGGAAGATATTTTTTTTTGAGTATTAAATGCATGATGAAATTAAATGCAACAGCTAAAGCTTCAGAAAATACCCTCAAATGAAAAATGACTTATAACAAAGCAAACTGATAATGTAATCAATCACATTCTGTGGAAGCATGAAGACTATGCACCAAATTTTCACTCTCTTCTGTGTCTTATACTGCTGCTCTTTCACAGTTCTGAAACCAAAAGCAGTACAATAAAATTAACTCACTCCCAAATCAGCCATGTTCACAAGGAAATAAGAGCAGAAATCTGCAATTTTTTTTGGGGGGGGGTTTGGGTATGCATCTTTAGGAATATGCAAGTTTTTACTAAGAGAAATTAAGAACGCTTACACTTCCTGTAATGTTCTTTATTAGCATAACAAAAGTGCACGCTATTTTAAAAAAATAGGATTAAGAAATCATACTCTCAACTAACTACACAAAGTAAACATATGGGGGCAGAATTTTACATAAGTCTTCTGAGTATGGAAAAAGATTAAGCAATTTCTAGTGCACTTTCCTTCTTATAACAAGCCCGGGCTCTATTGTTTTCCTGGAGAAAAACTTAGTATCATCAAATTTGTCATCTGTTAATAAGCAGGAAGTTGGGAGAAGAATCTGCTGTTACCTCAAATAACATACCTGATATAAATACTAAAACATTTTTAAAGACAATTTTCACATTTCTGACATCCAGAACACATCAGAAAATAATGTAAAATTAATCAATTCTGCTATAAAATTACTTATTCTTGTTTAAAGAAATTTATGTCCATAACTGAGTATACATGAAAACATCTCTCTCTCCCCATCTACTATTTTGCTCTGCTTTCTTTCCCTTGCTTTCAGTCTAAAATATGACATGGAAAGGATTGTCACAGGTATCCTGGAAGCATTGCTGGATGTAATATACCCTTAGCAGTTTTTTCATAGTTCTTGGCATTTCATTGCCCATGAAAGGGTAAATTGGTTCATGCCAGTCTGTTAAAAAACACAAAGACACGTAACTATACTTGAGGTTGTAAAGATGGAGAAAAAAAAGTATGAAGTAGTGTGCAGTATTCTTAAAAAAAAATAGGATTTATTTCCTCCCCTGTGCAATTTTTTCTTTTTTTTTTTTTTTTTTTGGTACCAGGGATTGAACCCAGGGGGACTTAATCACTGAGCCACATCCCCAGCCCTTCTTATATTTTATTTAGAGACAGGGTCTCGCAGAGTTGCCTACGGCTGGCTCTGGCTTTGAACTCAGGATCCTCCTGCCTCAGCCTCCCAAGCCACTGAGATTACAGGCATGCACCATGAGGTCCAGCCTGGGCAAATGTTTTGAGTCTCAAATGCATTTGGCTCTGGAGTCAGGCAGGTGTCTTAGTGCAGTTCTTTTTGGTTTCCAGGAAGAGCTGCAGATGTCCTGGGACCTGAGACAGAGCCCAAGAGGAGCCACCCCCAGCCCTTTGCCCAGTTTCATCCCTGCCAATTCTCAGAGTTCACCATTGTTCAAGCTCCAGGTCCTAGTCACTCTGGCAGTCTAAGGGTGGAATTAATTCTTAAGTATTTTGTTTGGCTTGAAGCATTAAAAAAAAAAGTCAGCTACTGACATTTAAAAATTAGGCAATTTCACATGAAATTTCCTTTGTCCAATTTTTCTTGAAAACTAAAAATCTGGGAACACAAGTTAGCATTCTCCCTTGGCAATATTCTTGGAGTGGAGGAAAGACAACTTTTATCCCAGGAATGAACTCTCTAGTTGTCCGTCTCCGCCCTGCTGACTGCATCCCAGCAGGCTACCAGCCTGCTCCTCTTGGGCACTGAGTTTCTGATCCCCACTCTACCCCCACAGCGGAGGGGGAGCAAGCCATGAGTGAGGGGTGGCCCTGTAGGTTCATTCCCTTCTCTCCCTTCATACACCAGCAAGTAGCTAATGGCTCCCTGCTCCTCTTTTAATGGGGTTCTGACAATCCTGGGTGAGGATGAACTGTACTCTGCTTTATCTGAGAAGTGGAAACTAATGGGAATGAAATTCCATATAAGGAAAAGAAACCTTATTATTGCTCTCTTATGTAAAGAGTGATGCCTTCAGCTGTGAATCGAGCTTGTTCCCAGTATAAAAGCCCCTCGAAGAGTTTCTACTTTGCTATTTTCAAAACATAAGACAAGCAAAAGAATGAGGGACAAAAATAAGAGGACTTGTTCATTAATTTGGGTTCACCCCGAGAAATGAAGACCATGTAGGAAGGTAGATACTGATTGTTTTGAAACTTTCAAAACATCACCTGAAGCAATTGATTATCAACATAATTTGTGTCCTGTTCTTCTGTCTTTCCTTCGGGTTCCCATGTCCTTCCCTATCTGGATTTCATCTGCTTCTTTCCTTCAACATCATCGTTCAGGAGACCTGCTCTGATTAATTCCATTTTAAGCAAGCAGAATATTTAATATAATAATGTATACTTTTGGAGGTAATTTATCAGAATCTTCACATCACATTCACGCAGATTTACTGAACTGAACTGGAGTTAAACTTCATAAGCAGTTTTTACACACAATCATTACCTAATACTCAACACTCAATACTTAATAAATGTTTTTGAAATAAACACAATTTTATTGTTAATCTTCCTAAAGGAGCTAGTATAAATTTTGTACACAATAAGGGATTGATTGGTTAAAGAAAGATAAAAAAAAAAAAAAAAAAAAAAAAAAAAGTGAAGGAAAAACAAAACAAGTTGAGAGAATCTAGGCTTTATCGGTCCTAGCAATAATATAAAAATGGCAAATTGATTTCACCATTTCAATTTATCAGAGCCTGTCTGTATGTTACAATGGTCTGTATTTCCTATAGCTACATGGATGAAAATGAATCCATATAAACCATTCCAACACCGTTATGTATAACTGGTGGTAAAACTTTATTATTCAAGTTTAGATGTAACAGACATCTTTGCTGCCTGAAGATTGTTTGCATAAGAAATACACCAAGAACATGTTTGTGAGTAGAAATGAACATGCACTATGAAAACAAAATAAAATAAAATGAAAAAATTCCATGTGTTGTAAGAACAGAACTATTATAGCCAACATTCTAATATTCAAATCAGGACTACAAATTGAATTCTTTTTCTTAGCAACATGAAATCATTCCATATGAAAGACATTTTCTGCTGGTGAATATTGCTGAAAGTTAATTTTACATTGGCATTTTGAGATGTTTCCCACCCCTGCCCCTCCCCCCAGATTATCCATATTGTTGTCAAATAGTAGACCCTAAGGAATTTGGCATTTGTTACTGTGATATTTGCCTTGTTGGTAGCCATTAAGAAACTATGGTTTTATCAGCCTCATAATAGTTTTGCCTCTTCTAGTCAACACTATAGGCTGTCTAGTTATGATATTTACAGCTCATCTTTAACAAAAATGACCCCAACCTTTCCTGGCCCTTGGAAACTGAGAGCTTAAGTAACCCCCTTGGCCAAATAATACTACTTGACACTCCTGTGGTGCCTTTCAACCAAGGGTCTCAAAGTGCTTTACAAACAAGTACTACATTACCATTATTATTATTATTAATATTAATATTATTATTCATATACTTTTCCATTTTACAGCTGAGGAACCTGAGGCACAAAAAGAAAAAGTGATTTGCTGCAGTTCATGTGTTGAACAAATAATCAAGGGTAAAACCAGGATCCAGTTTGGGGACTTCTGGGTCTTGAAGGACCATTTTCTCTGAAGAAGATTAAACATTATTTCCATGGTAAAGTTACTCTTGTTTTCTTCTGGTGTAGGATGGAGTAACCAGCTCTACCTTGCCTTTCAAGACAAAAACACATGAGCATACATTATCCAGTTTCCATTGTGTGGATTACTGTCGAATTTCACATTTTCTTCATCCCTGACTTGACACACTTCTGCCCTAGCATCTTCCAGAGGGGCTGATTACTGCAAATATCTGGAGAGGCTTTCTAAACAATTACACCACTATCAGCCATGGACGACCAAAAGGAAGTGCTTTGCAAAGAAGCCAAGCCTCTGCCTGTGGCCAAGTCCTTCTTTGGGAAAATTAACACTGCCCTTCACAGTTCTGATGCCTGGCTTTCCATCCTCTTCCCATCTACGGTCGGTTGCCCGCTGACTGAATCCACCTAACAGGACCTACCTTTGGGTTAGTGTATTTAGTTTCATATTCAGGTTGCATTTCAATTCCTCAGTTTCCCCCTGCATCTAGCAGTCAGCAAGCTCTCACCTACTTACTCACCAAGGAGGCCTGATGTCTTTTTGCCATGATCCTCAACCCAAAGACAGCTGTGAACTCATCTAAACTTTATCCAAAGGCCGGCGTACTGCACAGAGGCAGCACTGCCAGTTTCCTTATTCCACGTTCCCACTGCTGGACAGCAGATATTCTCCCTCTAGAAAGCCATGAATGTTCATTAACTAAACAGGCAGGCAGTTCGGAGGTCTCAAGACAGGTCACTTTATGAAGTTTTGCAGCCACACAACAGGAGGCTAATAATTGTTTTAATAGCAGTATTGATATTTTTCAGTTTATTAAGAAAAACGTATTTCCTCAGGCATTTTAAAATATATATACATTTAATATTTTTGGAGCTGCATTTGCATTGGATCATAATAGATTATGTGCACATGTGCAATCAATCATAAACATAATGTGCTACCACAGGCTTCAACAAAGAGCTCTTAGAGATAATCACTTTTTTTTCTTCTTCTTCTCATTAATATTACCTTAGAAAAGAATCCCCATGCTTGTTTTCTAAAATCTACCTTTACTAAAAGAGAACAGTTTAGAACAGAACATCACTATCTTAAAAATGGATTTTTTTAAAAGAACATCTCAATATGTCACGTAGAGAGAACTGGGCACACTCATAGCCTTTTGAACCCCAGAGAACGTGCTGGCCTTGACAGCTCCATCCCTTTCTCTACTTAAGAGTCCTGTAGTGTCTCTCTTAATCCACAATCTTCCGAGGTGGGCTGGCTTTGGAGATGATTTTTCTATCCCAAACAACCTTGTGTGAAGAGGGGGCAATGATGAGGGAGAACAGAAAGAGGGAGAAAAGTTGGCCTTGGTCTTAACTTTATCTACAGTTCAATTTAGAATAAAGATAGACAATTTGAAAAGACCTACAGGTTGTCAATGGCATACAACTTTAGGGGGCTTATAGTTTTCATTACAGGGAAGTCTTTTCCAAGAAGAATTCCTAAATGATCTTGAAAGTCCTCAAAAAAAAAAAAAAAAAAAAAAAAAAAAAGGTTGAGTACCTAAATAGCTCATTTATGACAAAATGATTCAGAAATCTTGAATACCATATTTGTAATATATTTTGAGAGATGGAACAAAATGTCCAACAAATAAAGGAGTCTTTTAGTGTTATGATGAACTTTTGTCATTCTTTTTTTCAAAACCCAACCTCTTCTCCACCAAAGTATGTATAAATGAAAGCAAAAATGAAAATAAAATAATTAATAATAAAGGAGTATGGAATAAAGTCTATCATGTCAATGCTATCCAAGAGTATTCTACTGAAAGTAGACTGACCATAAATAATCCAAGAACAGTGATATGTATTTTCCAATGCTAGTCATTGCTACTATGTCCGAGGAAAAAAAAATAAAAACACAACTGAATGAAAAACAAAGGCATACATGCCAACAATGAACAACCTATTTGTGTCTGACACACTGGAGAAATTGCTTAGGGAGTTTTTTTAATCCAAAAAATAATACCTATAATATTGTCGGAGTTAACCAAACTTCTGGTATTTTACTGGTTTAAACAATCAACATATAATGTTGCTTGAGGGTTGCTACAGTAATAATATTCTTATTACCAAGAAAATTAAATATTGTTGTTTGGGAAATCTCCTCTCTTTTTCAGATCTTTGATACCCCTCAGATCTGCCTGCATACTTTGAGATTTTTTTTTCCATCAAATGTCCTAAGAAAGATAAATTATGTCAAATCATTTGAACGTCAAAGCTCCTCATTCCACCTCTTTATTTTAGTTTATGTGAATATTAGAGCTAGGGACAGGTGAGATCAGAATAGGGCCCTTTAACAATGAAACTGAAGCAAAGGACTTAGTCCTGATTTCTCTCTCGCTTTTTTTTTTTTCTTTTTCTTTCTTTTTCTTTTTTTTTTTTTTACATGAAAACAAAAAAAAATGCAAGAATGGAAATGACAACACAACATTAGAAAGATACTTTTAACTTCATTCACTACAACAGTCACGAACTGGTTGAGCGCTACCTGCCATCCAACTTTAAGAAACGAAGACCCGGCACTGTGAGAAAGAAACAAACCCAAACAAAACAAAACAATACAAAGCAACTGCAAGTTAATGTAAAAATGGAGTGCAAACGCGACTACAGAATGCAATAAACACATCAGTGCTGCGGATTCAGCAACACTTATCAAAATAATTTCTGAAATGTTTCATCTGAAACATAGACAAAGCAATAAAAAGAGGATATATGTTTATCATCTTAAGCATAACAATGTGAGTAAGAGCTTAAAAAGTAAAAAAAAAAACAAAAAAACAAAAAAACTTGGAATGAATAGTGCTACCCTTTTTTTCCTAAGTAGGCATAAAAATATTTTCATTTCCTTCTTGTTTCCATACCATTATATCAAGAACTTTCATTTGTTTCATGTTACCGTTTACAACTTTAATGCACACACACACACACAAAAAGATATCTACTGCAATAGAAATAGTTGCTTCATTACCTTGTTTGCTACATTTGCAAATGTAAACAGCTAGGCAGAGCCAGAACTGACTCTAATGCATGATGGAATATCTTTGTTGCATACGTACACTGTAGAAAATAATTATTCAATATGTCAGGCACCATTATTTGAAATGTAATACATTAATATTTACTAGAAAAATAAGTTTTTTTTTCCTATTTGTTCTCCCAACTTCTTTAATGAAATAAGTTAATCTGACAGTGCATCCAGTAGCTTGTAATATCTTCTACATCTCCGTGGCAAAAAATAAACTACTGGTTGGGACAATATAATGCAAATTATTAAAGTCAGTCCTTGTACATACATCCTTGTAGCAAGCATTGAGGCTCGACTAACAGCACCTTTAACCAATTATTTAATGTTCAGTTATTTAGCCCTATTTCCCTGAGCAGTTATGCTGAGGAGCTTTCCCTTCATGGATAGTTTTTACAAAGCCTTAAGTATTAAAAGTACTATGAAGACATACTTCTAAGAATCCTATTTAATGCTACTTAACTAAACCTGTATAAACCTAATGAAGGGTAATGACTGGTACATATACCAACTGTCAGTCTGTGGTAACGTAACCTTAGACGCTGCCTGACCACAAAGTTTGGAAATTATATTTAACCAAAAGAAAATAAATAAATACAGCAGGTTACCTTGTGGAAAAATACCATGTGTTCTAAGCAAATTAAACTCACGGTCTGACATTTGTATCCGTCTATTCTTTTGATTTGAGGGGAGTCCTTTAGTTATAATGTGCCAAGTGAGATTAGTGATCAACAGGAGGCTTAAAAAAAACAAATCGAAACTGGTTCATCATAAACAAGAAAGAAATATCTGAAATAAAATTACTACATAAGCACTGAGGACATTGTTTTTTGAAATGGATATATATTTGGACAAATTGAACCTAAACTGCAAACAAAAGAACTACTGAGTATTTGAACATCTAAAGGACAAAAATATCAAAGAGGGTGTGCATGTGTATGTACAGGCAGGGCTGGCCCAAAACATCGTGCCACCATCTGTCACCTTTCTTGCTGCTCTCTCACCAAGCCTAACCACAGTTCGCATTTCAAGGTCCAAATCTGCAACATGGTCAATGAGGGGAGATTGATTTGAGAGGGCGCCATTTTCCTTCCACTGCCCTGGAGATTCAAATCTCCTCATCTGCCTAGGATTTCACAATACTTTTAAATTTAGGGAACAATTTCTGGGTTTTTGAACAAACGGGCCAATGGCCAGCCCAATACTGCTGTAGTATCATAATATGTAAACCCTTTCAAATTCTAGACAGTTTTTAATCCCTTCACAAAAGTAATAAATAAAGTCTGGTGGGATGTCGAATGGATTGATTCACCAGTACACATTAGTCAAGGTGGTTTTGACTTACTAGGTTTTGAAAGTGATTGTTTACCATCTTCTATTCTTTCTCACTAACCATTTGTCTCACTTTTAAATCTTGGTAACCTACTCATCAAAAGAAAGAATAATGAAAGAAGGGAATTTCATGTTGGATAAGGCAGGCTCTATGAAGTATTATTTTTTAATAGGTCTTCATAAGACATTACAAGCTATTGAATTCCCATCAAGAAAACCTATTTCTATTTAATTGTGCTAAGTGCTAAGGTTTTACTCTTTAGGTTTTCCATTTTTTTCCACTTGTGCATTGTTCCTATGCAGGCCCCTCTGGATATGTGTTGTGAAGTCATATTTGTCCGTGCAAAGATGCTGGCATATGCTGCACTGGAAAGGTCCACTGTCACCATGGCAACTCATATGCAAAGCATACATCACTTCATCCAGAAAGACAATGCCACAGTGCACACATTTTGTTGAAAGTTCATCTTGAGTACTTCTGTCAACTTTCTCTGTTTTTACTACATTCAAGGGACCTTCGTTTTTTACATTTGGTGGTGCCTTTGTTTTCTCCTTGGAGGCACCATTTGCAGTTGGCCCAGGTCTGGAATGCTTGATCGCCAAATCTAGAGGAATGTCATTGTCTGATCCAACAGCTGAAAAATGAGGAGGCAGATTGAAGGTGGGATAAGGCACATAGTTTTGGCAAGGATTTGGTAGGCCAGGCACATGACTCAAGTAGTGCGGATTCCCAGGAACAGAGAGCTTGTATTTACTCCAGAACCGCAGCCAATCAGCTTCACTCTGGAAGTCATTATGTACAAAGGGAAGTCCAAAAAGTGGGTACTGGTACTTTTCAATGGGGCTGCCTGGTGGTGAGTAATTTGGATGTTTTGCAGGTCTCATGTACTTTTCTATGGGACTGCCTCTCTCAGAACTTCCTTTCCCTTCAGATACAGATGAACTATTTCCTGGTTCTCCAGTACTTTCCTGAGGACTTTTAATCTGAATGTGCAAAGGTTGCATCCTTTTGTGAATATCCAGAGTTTGGCTGACCAGGACTGGCTGCTGAGCAGAATGGCTTTTAGTCAATGAACCCTGGGCTTCGTATTTACTTAGGCTTGGGAGTGGAATTTCTCTCTGGTGACTTTCAGTTAAATGATCCTCTGACCTCCTCTCTAATGGGCTTCCATTGACCTGCTCCTCACTGCTACCTCTCTGCTGTTTGTTGAGCTGCTCAGCCTGAAGTGCCTCTGGGTTAAGGCGTTTTCTTGTTCTTCTCCTAATAATCTGCTCACCGTTGTTTTGTTTAATGATGTTTAAAGGCCTGGGAGTCTGCAGAGAACACACAAAATACATAAAAGGAAAACATTAAAAAATACATTCAAATGCATTTGAAATTCCTCACAAATAAAAACCATGCTTAAGTTCAAAGCAAGGATAGCCTTTATGCTACAGATTTACTAAATCTCCTCCTTTTGCCCTAAGCAGGATCAGAGGAAGTAAATAAAGTACACTATTTTAGCCTAATTAAATCATGCCCATCTCTGCAAGAGGGACAGAAAATTTTAACCTACTTAAAAGTAGCTTTTCCAAGTTTAACAGATTGATTTGGGATTGTATCATTCAATAATAAAACTGTGTAGACAGTTATTTGATGAAATATAATTTTTCCAAAATATCTTAATTTTTTGAGTTGTGCACCAAAATGTCGACAAAGTAACATGGGAGACAGGTACTAATGACAGCAGTAGGAAAATTATGTACTGCCATGGGCTACATTGTGTCCAAGTAAAAATTTGTATCCTAGAGCTCTAATCTTCAACATATCTACAGATAGGGTCTTTAAGAGAGAATAATGGCTGAATTTGGTCAATCAATTAGAAGCCCGATCCAACAGAAGTGTGGCCTTATAAGAAGAGGAAAAGAGAGATCCCTCTACACTGCAAAAAGGTGCCTAAGTCAGGAGGAAAGCCCTCACCAGAATCCAACACTGCTGGCACCTTGGACTTCTAGTCTTCAGAGCAGTGAGAAGGTAAATTTTGTTATGTCAGTTTAAACTAATACAAGCATCTTTCTAAATAACTGCAAACATGAGCATAAAATATTCATTTCAGAGCATAAATAATCAAAGACAAACTGACAGAATCATAAGAAAAGGTTTCAGGTAATCAAAGCTGTATTATAGCGATCTTTTCCCTCTTCTTACTTTTCTCTTCCTTTAATATTTATATATTCACTATGGAAGCTTTTACTTGTTAACAGGTAAAGCATTCATTTTGTGTTGAGAAGTCTAAATTCATTTTTAGCCTTGGTTGGAATATCCAGTCTGTCATTCTACTCTACTTAAAATGAATGCTGACTTTCATTCAACTTAAGTATTTTATTCAGCTTAGACATTACATGATTAGTATTTATGTACATGCTCAACAGGTGTTTATGTTACATGACTAAAATCCATGGAAAAGACCATAATAAAAACTTTACCTGCAGTAAGAGCTCTAACTTTGATTTGCAAAATCAAGTTTAATAAATTAATGCAATTTGCAGCTATAAATTTAGGAGAATCTTCAAAGGGTGCTAAAGTTTGATTTAAAAAAAAAAAACCTGAAAACAGGAAATAACTTCTACAAAAAGATGAATATAAGTAATATATAATCTGTGAATTCTTCCTAAAAAGAATGTACTTAATGCCAGGCAGTGTTTTAACATATTAAACAAAATATAACCATAAATCTTTTTTGGAATATTTGTTATGATAAAGCATTTCAGAGGAAAGATAATACACTTGTTATTAACAATTCAGTTGCTAGTTTCCGAATGAAAATGCACTTAGCTTGGATAGGCCACGTGCATAAATTTTGTTCAGAAAGTGCAGGTTTATGAACGGCTTATAATATTATAAAATATGCAGTTTAATCTCCATGTTATAAAGACACCTGGAGTTTGCATTCATTCCTTTTGAAAACTTTCAAAACTTTCATGGCAGTTTTGTGTAAGCAATAACCTTTATATCTTTCAATTTATGGTTTACAGAAAAGACTCAAAACTGAAAACATCTTGCCTCTGGAGAGACATATATTAAAATAGTTTTTAGAAAAGTTTAGTTTATATCGCAATGGTTAAATTATCATAACTTGGCAGAACAGTAATTTAATTAATTCTTAGCCTATAATTGGCCCAAGTTCAATTAAAATCATTAACGTCAGGACTCATTAAATGGAAGCTTATTGCTGTGTTTAAATGGTGAAGGTTAAAAAAAAATTAAGGAGGTATGTGGTGGTGTGTGTGTCGGGGGAAATCTTTCCATTAGTTACATGCTAACAAATAAGATTTTTGCAGTTTACTACCAATTAGTATTGTTGGCAGCATGCATTTTTTCAAGTGTGCTTCCAATGGTCCATTTATGAGGATGTTTTGTTTAAAACTGTATTCCTTGTAGCTGTAATCTATTCACTGGCTTGTGCTAACAGCTATGGTAAAATGCCAGGCAAAATGGAAAAGGCACAGGGAAATAGATTTCTGTTTACTTAATGGGGTATTCCTATTTTAAAGTCAGCTCGTGTCAGCAGATACATCTTTCTAAACTATAAAAAAATCCTTCAGGAAGTCAAACACGTATACAGATAAGGGATTTGTGAGTTTAAATCGTATTACAGTATTCTAACTAAAATTTGGGAAAAATTAATTCAAAGGACCTTCATGAGCCAAGAGACAGCTGGAGATTTTAAAACCCAAAGCACCTTTGTACCTTACAATATTTGTACCCTGATGTATCTGCTGTTCAGAACCTCATATATCTCACCCAGTATTCTGGAAAAGCACTGACAAGAAGGCATTCTCTGGTCCTATTTCAGAATTGTGCTTCTGAAAGTATCTGGTCTCCAGATCCCAAGTAGCCAGGGTGACACTTGAGAATTAGGAAGGGAAACTGGGAAATAAACATGTGTTCTCTGCCCTCTATTTTATACTCAACACTAAAGAGTCCTTTTATTTATTTATTTTTTAACTTTTTGTTTGTTTTTGAAACTTTTATGGTTTCTCCTACCTAACCTAATCCCACTGAATTCTGATAACCATTAGCTTGACTATCTTTTATGTGAAGTTCCCAGAAATCAATCATTTTCCTCTTTATATCAAAAGAAGCATAATGCATTACTAATGATCTCAAACATATCTCCCCATAACATCTAAGCCCCTTTTACCATAAATCACATGTGCACTCAAAGTGACTGCATTAAACAGCCCTGCAGGGGCAGGCTACACAAGCCAGGGAATGGGACTTACCACACCACCAACCAGGTCAGATCTGCTTTATAAAGCTTTTCCTGAAACAGTGGGACAAATTCTTACCGAGTGAAGCTTCTGGTAGAGGCCACACGCATTGCATACATATCCGCCATTTGCATTCTTTCGCCAGAGAGAGGTCTTTGTGGTCAGGCAATTGGCACAAAAAACACCCGAGCCTCTACGCCTCTGAAATGGGGGTAGAAAACCAAGGTCAGAGGTGAGTCACATGATCAGTGGAGTTAGACCAAATCAACCCAGGAGTTTTGTCTTTAGACTTGCAACAATGACAGTATAAAACCACAGTGCCCATAATGAGGTCAGGTTCAATTGTGTTTAATAGGCACCACTGATTTTCATTATAATTAACCCTACAGTGATGGATGAGGTGTGTGGAACACCAAAGGCTTTTCACAGAAACAGCTTTAACTTTTTGAACTTTGGGTTTTGTGCCTTTAATGATGACTCCTAAATGCTGAACCCTGAAATATACCTTTTAAAAGTGTCAAAACAAAAGCTATAAAGACAGAACATGGCAATATGGTTAATATGATTTGGAACATGCTACCTGAGCTTTAAAATATAGTCAAACTTGGAATAAATGTAGTAAGAAAACCATTTAAAATTAAACCAATTTGTGTCTTTTTGCATGTCACTGGTGTAACGTAAGTATTAAGAGAATATAAGACACTCGGTTCTGGCCTTTCCTTTGCAATTGTAAAATCTGAAAGAGAAACACGCTCTATTCCCCAAAGCTGGGTGGACCAGGAGGGACTTCTGCCAACAAGAAGTACAGTATTACTAATGAGAGCCCTTACGAGGTGCCTGCTTAAGCTAGACAGCATCATCCCTTCAATGGCTATTTATTTATTTTATTTGACTCAGACTTGGATATCACAAGCATTTCCGAATACAAATTGATTTTAGTGGCTTGAATTCTGTAATCACCAGATTCAAAAATAATCTAAGAATATTTAAAAGTAGATAATTAGTATTGCTGGTTACAGTCTTGCTATCGAGTAATGATTCCATTAAACTTCTCATTTAAACAAAAGTCAGGCTGTTTGTCGGCACAAATACGAATCGGCAGGAAATGGAATTCTCTTGCTGCAGAAAAAGCCAGCCTGAATTGTGGCTCAGCTCTCCTTTCTCTAGGAAGCAAAGCCTTTAATGATAAAATATGCATGTTAGATAAGGAGTGGAAAAAGTCTTGCTGGGACCTAATTTTATTATAAATTAAATATTACAAACGCTATAAGTCAAAATTTCAGGGATTCATAAAATTTAGGCAATTTATTTAACTCCAGTCCATACTGTAGAGGAGTGGAGTGCCTGCCAAGAAAATACAATGGTTATAATTGTACTCTGATACATTTCAAATGGAAAGCTTTCTGCAGACATAATTTTGGCTTCAAGACTGGAACACTTTCTTGGCATTGAAAGGGCATTTGATTCATCGGGTGTTTCACAATGTATCACTAAAAAGACCTGGTGAGCAGCCAGTTCCCTATAGGGTAATTTTTCCATCCAGATGCAAGTGCTATCAGAGGCCCTCGTCAGCTAAACTAATTATGATCTTGCAATTGCTGATGCCTGCTCACTCTAACATTCGACATCCTCCATTAATCATCAATACAAGGAAAATGAATGAAACGTAAAGAAATGAGGGCTGGTAAGCTGCACAGCTATAAAAATCCGAAATGAGAGCAATAACTTAACAAGATTGGGGGAATGTTTTTAGTGAGCACAAAGTCAAGCTAACAATTGCCCTTTTAAACCAAGAACACGGTTTCATTAGTGTAGCAGGTTGTGCCACTTTAGGTGATGTAATAAAAACTTGATTTTCACAAAGATAATCTCCAGTTCTCCTTTACTTACCGACCCCCACTCCCATCCAAGTCAGAACCAGGAATACACCACAAGTTTCTAAATCTCATCAACAGCAATATCAAACATTGGGTATCAGAGGTCCACAGGTCTCCACTGGGACCTGCTCTGACAGTAGAGGCTACTGTCTCCCGAAAACCAATGAGCCGTTAGAGGTCCTGTTTATTAAACATCCTGGGGCCCCCTTTGTCCAAGGTAAGCTAGGGAACCTAGTTAGGTTATAATTGTGAAACTTTCCTGGGGCCATCCTATCATTTTCTTAGATCTAAATAACACATTTGACAAATCCACACCAACTTGATCCACATAAAGGCAATGTAAATGTCCATTTGGAAACTAACCCACATATATGGCTGAGGCTCAAATCTGAATGTGGAACCATTCACCGCAGTCTGTTCTCCTTTCTCCTTATGCCCTGGCTGCTTGACACAGCATGCCAAAGTGGGTGTAATCCTGATTTCAGTGAGCGTTTCAACCCTTGCACAATTTGGTGCTTAATTCTCTTGCAAAGAAAATGCCCTTCATTAGTTAGAGGGAAAATCCTGAAATTACAGTACTGGTTTTCACAGGCATATCTTGCTTTAAGCAGTCCAATAAAGGTTGCTGTATTTTAGGTAAACCATGTCTTATTTTAAATAAACCAGAGTGCCTTGAATTCACTCAGTATCAGGATAGCTTAGCCATTAAAAATCAGATTTGGGAGTCAGACTACTGGTATTCAAAACCTGTCTCTGACATTTGCTAGGTGCAACTTTAGGCAAAGTTATTAGGTCTCTCAGTGTTCAAATCTCCCCCATCTTTGCTATGTGAACAGCTCAGAGTATTACATGGATTAACAGATGCAATTAAAACAGTTCCAGGGATGCCCAGTGAGTTAGCTATTTGCCATCAAGGGGAGTCAATTGTGATTTCTTTTATATGGGAAACATACTTTGATAGTTTTGTTTTTCTCCTTGTTAGTTGTTTTTTTCATTTTTGAACATTTGAGACAAACTGCACAATTAGACACAGTTAAATGCATTTCATCTGTGCCTATCTTATCAAATATGAGAATGGAAAGTTGAGTCAGAGTGAAATATCTAGGTGTTCACACCTCAAATTCAATGGGAGCCTTCTTGCATGGGGGTGGAGAGTGGGAGGTAGGTGAGAAATATTTCACACATAAAATGTTACCTCCCATGTCAACAAATTTAACACTTTGGTAAGTCTTGGACCATATTTTTGATGCACTGAAGTTTCTGGAAGCAGCAGAAAAAGTGGAGAATGTGGACAGTGTCCCTGGTTGTGTGATCACAGAACCACATCTCTCTCAACCACAGCACAGCTCACAGGCCTGACTTGGTGGCACTGTGCACAGTGTAAGCTGGATGGACACAGAAACCACCCTGAAGTTATGCACATCTTGAGCCCAATCAAGGGTAGAGAGGCAGTCAGCTGCCAACGGAAGCCTCCCTGCCCTGCTTAGGAAAAAAAAAAAAAAAAAAGCTTTGCTTTAATTTAAAGAAAAAGCAAAGCACTAAAAACCTGATTCATTCAGTTTTAAAATATTTTATTATTTTTCTTTATGTCTAACTTTTTAAGTACAGAAATCATGTTTCCTAATAGTCATCAAAAATTCTAAGTTATTAACATCCAGGACAGTGTTCTGTCTGAAGCAGATAAATATAACAAAGTTGAAAGTAATACTGTTTACTATTACTTCTATCTTGAGTATTACTCCTACTTTTTGGGGAAAGAAAAGTTGTTTTTCTTTTTACAAATACTATCTAAATGTCTTCCACTGAGGTTGACAAGTTTATCTGGAATTGGGCAGAGATCATTGATGATGTAGTTGCAAACAAAATCAAGAAAATGCATTGTTCCTCTATTACATGCTTATTATTGAGAGACAGCTCATGCTAGGTTCTTGCTAGGTACCAGAGTTACTAGGTCAGGTACGACAAAGCTCCAACAGTATTTAATCTCCATGTTCTAGTCATAGCTGATGGCTCTAAATGTGCATGTGTATGTTTAACAAGTTTTTCTTTTTCTACAATCTGTTCATAAGAGATCATAATAATTTGTACCTCTGCATCTTGTGCAGGACAATGGAGAATTATGTATCCTATGGCTATAGGCAGCACTGGAGAGAAATGAAAGGAGTAAGAAGCTAATGGGGAACACCAATTGGCATTCCTGAGGAATGGACTTAGCACAAATCTCATTCTCATCCTCAGACTAACAAAAAGCCACATATGCAGTCACATTCTCTGCGCCTGACCTTTAAGCAACTCTTTGTACTTCTCTGTGGGTTCTACACAGAGATGTTAGTTGCACAGATGAAGGGTGCCCCAAAGCCCAAACCTACAGACAGGTCAGCTTGGCTGTAAATTTCTACAGAAAAAAAATCAAAAAACAAAAACAAAAACACAAAAACTACAATCAGCAATTCAAGGAAATAATTGTTTTTAAATTTAACCTTATATGTTAGTATTTGGATCAGTAATATTTTGGTTGCATTTGTATATTGTCTCCATACTATTTTTGTTGATTGGTAATTTCCTGTATGAAAAAGTAAGGATAATGGTAGGATCCATTAATTGTAAGGAGTTTCTAGGCCAGTGATTGACCTAGTAGGTACTTTTCAATAATTACTAAGAGAACTTCAGATCACATGTTTCTTATCTGTGTTTCAAATATATTACAACCACAAATTTTTTACAAAAGCAATGTAGGTGATGAATTTGGACAATCACACATACCAGGGTTTGAAATAGAAAATGATGCATATAACTTTTAGTGTAAGTACATCTTAAATCCAAACTATTTTTTTTTTTCCTGGAGTATATCAAGAAATATAAAGGACTAAATAACTATTTAAAACAAAGCCAGGTACATGAAGCCGAGGCAGGAGAATTGCAAACTCAAGGCCAGCCTAGGCATCAGCAAGACTCTGTTTCAAAATAAAAATCTTTTTTAAAAAAGGTTAGGGATGTAGTTCAGGGGTTGAATGCTTGCCTAGCATCCATGAGGTCCTGGGTTCCTTTCCCAGCACCACTAAATAAATGAATAGATAAGTAAATAAAGAAAAGACAAAGCAAAGCAAAAATATCGTCAGTCTTTAAATTAACAGCAAATCATTGTATGAGTGTAATTATAGCATTTCTTTTTTCCCAAAGTACCTAAGTTTTGCTTTTAGGGGGCTTAATTCCTCATTTAGTTATAAATCATTCTAGGTTGAGTCTTGGCACATGTGTTGGTAAATCCAGATATGAGTAAAAGAAAAAATGATAAAGAAGTTTTAAATCGACTCAGCTGTTTTTATGGCTTATTTTATTATTTGAAGATCAGCCAAAAGTCAAAATTTTAAGCTTTTCAAATTTCAGAACTGACTTCATCTGATTAATAAAAAGCAAATTTGATTGAATTATTTATTCAAGTGGCTTAACATTTAGAGACATGGATATTCATCTCTAAGATATTAAAAGTCTCCACTGGTGAAGGAATTTGTGCAGAAATGATCTTTTATAATAGTTTTCTATGAATAAAAACCATACTCAGACCATGTAATTACATAACAAGCCTTGATAGGCAGAGTATTTACTCACATTTTTTATGGTTTTATATCTTAGCCATTTTAAATTGAATCAATCTGAAATTTGATATATGTGCTGTTAGTCTGGATGTACCTCAAATATTTTTAACTCTTTAAATATTTTCTGTGTTTATTTGATTATATCTAGAATTCTCTGCAAATTTCATTTTAGGGAAATGCAAAGATGGCTATGATAGAACCTTCTGGTACAATTTTGCAATAATAAAATTTCAGTGGTAAATTTAATTCAATTCAGTTCTGGGAATAGTTATTGAGTGCCCACCATGTGCCCAGTACTGTGCTAGAAGTGGGGACTCAGCAGCATACAAGTTCTGCATGGTCTGGAATCTTGCACAGTGCCCAAAAAAGTGATACAAACTGAGACTGGTCATAAACAAAGATAATTTAAGTCATGTAAATTATATGGAAATCTGCTGAAGAAACCAAAGTATTCACCTTGAACAAAATTCATTAAAGTGCTGAAAACTATCTTACAAGCAGAGGCTATACACTCTCTATGCTCCTTTATAAAAATGTATAATCATTTAGTCCATTCAGAAACAAATTTACATTTGTTTACTGTCCCATTAGTAATGATGTCCTATCCACATCATTGCCCTATTCACTACCAAGAGAGCTGACATGAGTTAAATAATGTGTTTGTGATTGTCAGATATATAATACACAGTGAATAATTGTTGAATAAATGATATTATTTTAGTCCTATTATTTATAATAGTTATACTATTATGTCACCATGATGAGACACAGAAGGCCACATCCTTTACCTGCTTTCCCTAAAATGCTACCAACTACATACAACCCTACAGAATATACAGAGTGCAGCAGCTAGAATGACTTAAAATTACAGAATATACAGAATGCAGCAGCTAGAATGGCTTGCAATGAACACCTTTAGATTAATAGCCAGAATTTTACCAGAAGCCCAGGCTGATCAAGGGGGAGAACTCTGCCAACAGAAAGCAATAGTTACCAATATCTCGGCTGACTTTTGGTTCAAGTAAAATTGTGAAGAATCAGTTAAAAATGAGCTATACAACAAGTCTATGCCTGCTTTAAAACAACCCTCTTTGCCCTCAGATTTCTTGCCAGAAAAAAAAGAGAAGGGACTCCACACGGTTCAGCCAAAAACCCATCTTGTAATCACCTATCTCAGAGCTTGGAAACAAAACCTGTTTACCCAGCTTATTCAACTCACTTCCTCAACACATCAGCAATGAGAATGGAGACTAATGTCAACTAAACTAACATCCCTGGTTAGGAATGATGGAACAACTGGTCCAGGACAGGAGGCAATATACACCCTAGCAATTCTATGCTGGAACCAGGTATGAATGGCCTAAGCCTATTCCCACTGACACCTCACTATGCAGAGAGTTGCCCAATATATCAGGCAATGTTCGGGTGCAAAACACATTGTTAGCTGCATCTTTTCTGCTATGCAAATGGTGACTCCTGCAGTGAGAGAGCAGAAAACCAAAATGCCCCAATGCATAGCTCACAGTTTAAATTATTCATCCTGATCCTTCAAATCTGAAGACTTTGGAAATTGGCCACACAGATATAAAACCTCTTACACAGGTCTGAGGTCTCCCTTCTTTGATTCACCCTATATTTTAAAGGAGCAAATCAAACATCCAATGTTATACACAAATTGCTTAACAGAATCAGGTCTGGAAAAAGCCAGATCTTCAGAGTTCTAGCCCATGCCATTTCTGGAATAATGTGCTGCCTTTATAGCAAGTATGCATTTGGACAGCTAAAAATATGGTTGAAAATTTATGTCTGCACTGTCTTTTTTCATTCCACGTGAAAGTCATTATTGTCAAAAGAACTACTCAAGTCTCTCACTGCTTCTATTTCTGCCACCATGTATCTGTTTTCACCTTTCCTTCAGCTACAACAATGGCTGGAAAGTTGCTCCACAGGGACATTTTCTTCTATGCCAGTGCCAGAATCTGACACTGGAGGGGGAAAAAAAAGGTAATACAAGGATTTTTGGAGGTACCATTAGGCAATTTTAGCACCTCCTAAGCAAACTTTAGCTTGAAGTTTTGAAAAACTTTAAAAATAAAGTTACTGAATATTTCATTTATATGATATATTTAATAAACATTTTTAATGGGAATATTTCGCATTATGAAAAATAAAAATCTCAGTGATAGACATATTCTAGAAAAAGCCTAGAGTCCGAAGCTCTCAGTTTCTAAGCATTTAATCAGAGAAACAAATAGCTATTTTATAAACTATGTAGAGTCGCCTTCATAACATTTAATGATGATCATGATTTTGAAAGAAACAAAAATTAAAAACTTTTGTCTTAGTTCACAAACAATAACTGGACCATGATGTGTTACTGTCCTCAGGGTAGTTATGTACACCTCAATATTTTCCAATAGTATTGGGAGTCGTAAATTAATTTGGAAGAGTCTCCTGGATCCCAAGGTTAAAAGCTCCTGATGTACACTATCTAGGTTTAGACTTAAAGCGAATAATTAAGCATTCTTATTTTTATTTTATTGATGAAATAAAAGACTGAAAGTAGTTTTTTGATTTATCTAACATCAAAATATACACCTGGAACCTGATTTAAACATTATGCAATGAATACATGCATCAAGCACTACATGGTACCTCATTTAATATGTAAAACTTTTTATTTTTGTGTATAGGTTAAAAAGAGAATTTTTAAAAACTCAAGTAAACAACAACAACAAAACCCATTCTGGTCTCTAAGTAAGATCATATTCCACAAAGCATTTTTGAACCAATTTTCTGGTTCAATTCTCTTATTTAAATTTTCATCTCTTCTTTAATAATTATCATTGACCATTTAATGTATTCAGGATAATATAATATATAGGCTTAGTCTCATTATCTGATGTCTTCAAAATGATCGCAAGAGGCAAGTATTATCATTTTTATTCTTTCCACTAAGGACTAGAAAATTGAAGCTTACAAACATTTTCCAACTGCCAAATAACAGGGCTAAGATAAAAACTCAGGCCTCCTTCACTTGGGAGTCACAGTTCCTTGCCATGTTTCAGGTCATATTACTAAGGAGGAGACTGGGGAATTTTTATCAAAAATATTTCACCATAGCCTGGTTTTGAAGAACGCTTATCTCTTCAAGTCACCCCATAACAGCTGATTGAAATTATGCAAGTTTTAAGGTAACAGAAAGAAATGACTCATCCTTGATCAGATATGGCAACAAACTGCTCTAAGAGTGACAGACACAGTCATAGCTAGAGGAACCGAGCATTTGGCTAATGGAGAGGCAGAGGTGGGGAATGGGTGGATGGGGTGCCGCACATGTATTTTGATCCTGCTGTGTAAAAGGGAAGGAAGGAAGGAAGGAAGGAAGGAAAGAAGGAAGGAAGGAAGAAGGAAGGAAGGAAGGAAGGGAAGGAGGGAGGGAGGGAGGGAGAAAGGAGAGGAAGAAAGAAAAAAAGAAAGAAAAAAGGGAGGAAGGGAGGGAAGGAAGAAAAAAGAAAGAAAAGAAAAAGAGGGAGGGAGGGAGAGAAGGAAGGAAAGAAGGAAATGGAGAAAGGGAAGGAAGAGGAAAAGGAAGGAAGGAAATAAGAAAAGAAGGAAAAGAAAGGAAAGAAAGGAAGAAAGAAAAAAAAGGAGGGAAGAAAGGTCTGTGAACTAAGTCTATTCTTACAAGCAGAAGTTGGTCACGCCACTTAGATCCCCTCGGAGTGCCTGCCACATGGGAAGGCCATAGTGAACTATGATCTCTGCTCTTGCAGCAACTTGGCTAGAGATGCGCAGGGCAATGGTGCTGGGGTTTTGATGTGTTCTGTAAACACAAGCGTTCATTTAACAGTTCATGAGATGTATTTTATATACCCTCAGGCAGAGACCTTCTGCAATGTTTGGTATCATTATTACTCAAGATCAAATACTACCAATTATGAAAGATAAGGTATATTTTTACCAAATTTCTCAAGATTCAGGTAGTATAAAAAGTTATTTTCCTTTAAACACTTCCCATTATATACACAAGTTTATGTTCTCTGTGTGCCTGTGGGGTTCATGTTTATACTTGAGACACTTTTCACAGAAGAGCAAAGACACAAATATTCTTAACTCTAGCACTTCTTTATAGGATCTTAAATCTAAAGGATATGGCACAAGTTGGATGTAAAAACAGTAATTAGTCTTCTCAGTCAGAATTGTGGCAACTACTGATTATTTGTATCAAAACAAGAAAAACTTATGGGAATACAAGGGTTAAATATAGAGGTTCGAAAAAATTAAAAGTGATAGTAAAAAACCTTCAAATATGTCAACAAAGAGAACTGGTACCAAATACAATTGAATTTGGACAAAAAAAAAATTCATAGCCTGTTCTGGGAATAGTGCTTATACCATTTCATTCTCTATAACTTTTAAATATACAAGTGGGTTAAAAACTAGGGAAATGAAACTGAATTTCATTTAGTTTTTGAATCTATAAATTATTTGAACATGTTCTCACATTTACTTTAATTTTGTCTTTCCTCAGATTGCATAAAAATGCTATGTATTTAAAGACATTCTCCCAATGGCTGAAATAAGTGCCCAGTGGTTGTGTTGTGTTGTTCAAATGGAAGATGTGTCTTTAATAAGAGCTCTGCGACTGCTATAGGTAAAACGGAACATGAGCAGATAATTTTATTATCAAGGTACTGTGCAGACAGGGAAATTGAAGCTGATTTTTAAAGTTTTAATAACACAATTTTTAAAAGACTACTTGGAATTTCCTTAACAATAATGATGTAATTTTGTAATAACTGAAATCTTTCATGGGAAAACTGCTTCTTCAATAACTCACCCAGTCAATTACACAGGAAAGTCCTGTAATAGGCTATTCCCCCCGTCAAATAGCTCACGTACACGACTTCCTTTTCAATTACCAACTTGTCTGCAGTACCATCTGTAAAAACGAACACATACCTTATGCTGCCAGTTTCTGCTTTTGCACGTCCATTAGTGGGACTGGCTGCAGCTGCTCAAGAAGAAAGCACTGATTGTCTTTGTTTTGAGATATATTCCCCCTTCAGTACCTCCATGTGAGCTCAAGGTAGCACACTGTCTTGGGTAGGGAGCTGCACTCAATAGGCTCACTTGCACCCAGGTCTCTGTGATCTGGACTTTGTTAATCACACTAGATCACATACCAAAGCAAGAACTACCTCATCGCGTCCAGCGCTCTCAAGACTCCCCCCACTTGGTCATCCGTACCAAAAGGAACAGTTAAAAATCATCCTGTACTTTGACATTTTGTACATCCAGCAGAGTATCAGGAAGCCAACACTAAGACCTGGCAGCAGGAATGGAGACACAAAACTCCGGCTGCGTGAGATTTTATTTCATGAGAGGGGCTCTGAAAGTAGAACACAGTAATTTTTCAAAAACTTTATTTCCCCCTGCCTCACGTTTATATTCTTTAACTGTTGACACTGTTTTTTTCTCCCTAGCTGAACGTTATTAATCTGTTCACAGTCTCTGCCGAAGATGTAAATACATCATTGCAAGAAATTACCCACGATTAAGTTTTCAAAGTGATCTGCCCTAAAGAAATAACACTTCTCCCTATTGTGAAATAATGGTAATTAAACAAAAGAAAAAGAAAAAATTTTTTACCAAACTCTTAAAAGAACAATACTTGAAAAGAAGATGAACAGAGAAGCTGAAACTTAAAACACGAAAGAAAGAATTTAAAAAACCCAAAAGTTGCTCAGTTATGATTTATCCTGTGCTAGTCCACATTCCTAATATATCAAAACTATTCTTCATCATAAGAGGCACTTTGCTTATTAGTATGTAAGCTTAGCTTCTGGAACATCAGAATGCCAATTTTGCCTCTGCTTTTCATATATCAAATTGTCTCAAATCACCAAATAGCTCTACTTTCTCAGTATTTAGGTACAGATGAATGAGTGCTGGATTTCAATTATTTTACTTGCAAGTCACTCCCAGGCAACTGGGAGATTCTGAAAAAAGAACCTATTTTAATCTTTATACGATCAGTGCATTGCACATGGTAGGCATTTAATTTAGCAACAACATAATTGAATTCTATCGGAACAGATACTGATGATTTCAATAACAGCCATTCCTTTAAAATGTGTGCATGTATGTGTGTACATATATAAACATGCTGTGAAAAAAGATTAAGTGTTGCTTCATTCATGCAATATAAATGGCTGTAATCATTACAAAAGCAGAAGTTAGACTGCAAACAGTTTCACTTTTGTGAGATGCAAAAGAAAATAAATTTGGGACCATACTTCGACTATGTATTCTATGAGAAGAGAAAGGCACAGGCCTTGTTTGTTTGAGCTTCTGAACAAATTGCAGACCTTGCAAAAATGGCCTATGTTGGTGTGTGCATTTGGTATGTATGTATATGTGTGTACATGGTTATACATGCAGACACTACTACAAATGAATTCACTGAAACAGTTTCAGCGCACTCTGTAGTGAGATGCCACAAGTTGTTTTATTTTCATTAAAGTACTATCACATTATATAAGTGAAGCTAAATTTTCAATGATGTTCTTAAGAAATTCCATGAATTTCCTGAAGTTGAAAATAGATATAATTACCTATAAATTTTTTAAATAATTATATAATTTGTATAAGACTGAAAAAAGAAAGTAAAGGACTACCTAGAAGTGTGTCTTCTATGTCAGGTTAATGGTGATTTACTTTAATAGGCACAAAATAAGACAGTGATAACCTGAAATTCATTTTTATTACCAATTTATTTTTATTATTATGTTCCAGCCCTCTCAATTCACATACATAATTATCATAAATATAATATGTATGAGAAAATAATGAATGCCATGTTTGACATGTATTAATGAGTATTATATTCCTTCTTTCACTCTTAATTTCAGAAGATTTTAAATATTTCAATAGATAATAGACTTAAGAAGATATTAAGCATTTGAATAAGCTTTTGAATATAGTTTAATATCTGTAACCACATGTTTATACTCATGCCAAACCTTACATAAAGAACCTCAAATTTATTCATATATATTTTCACAACATAAAAATAATTATGGACAGGAACCTAAGACTTCCTCATATAATTGACTATTTTAAAAAGGTTTACCATATTGATTACGTGTTTTGAAATACATAAAACTGCTCTTTTCTTCTCTCCCATTCTCTCTTTTTAGAAGGAGTTCCAAAAGATATTGAAGGAATTCAATGCATAAATCTATCTTTGTTGACTTATTCACTTTTGTAATATTGGTGAGTCTATCAAAGATACAAATTTCTCACCCAAAAATGAAGTGGAAATTTAGGGAGAGAGAATCAATGCCTTTTGGAATTTTCTGGAAATAAAGGAATGCTTTGTAGATCACATCCCCCTATGCATACAATATTACTCATTTCTAACTACACAGAGTTTTCTATTTTCATACAATACAGATACATAGGTTGCATAGCAATGGATATTTAATTCATAGATTACACATAAAGTTGATTCATTTAGACTTACATAGGTCCAGACTTAGAAAACTTTGCACAAGAATTAATTTTGGGTGCTAGTTAAAAATTCATATTCATAAATTTTGTTTCCTTGGAATTTGATAGTTTCCTTTTTGCACACACACACATACTTAATATATGAGCACACAACATGTACTTAAATATGTGTGTGTGTGTGTGTATATATATATATGTGTATATATATATATGTGGTGTGTGTTTATATATATATGAGTGTGTGTGTATATATATATATATACACACAAATTTCCTTCTCAAAAAATGTGAGTTCAAGGTCTTCTAATTTAATACACCTAAAAAATCAGGAGTTGATGTTCATATATTTTAAAATATCAACTGTAAAAACATGAAATTATACTTCTTTCCTAAGTTAAGGGTTACTGTATCTTAAAAGATAAAATATCTCTAAGATAAAAAAGTGATTTAAAAATGCAATGGTAGAATTAATGAATCAATGAAACTTAGGAAAACAGCAGGATGCATTTCATAAAGAATAATGTAAGATTAACATTTTTTGAAGATAGTATATGCTCAAAAAAGTGGTGTACTCTGAAGAGTTAAATGAAGTTATTTTTCTACCTATCATTTCAGATTTTATTTAATTAAATTGTATATATATGTATATATATACATATATATACATATATATACATATATATATACAGGTACAGCAAGTATATACAGGAGATTTTGTTTATAAAGTAGCATACACACATACTTAGTATGCTCATGTACATATTTCTTTGGCAAAATAAAAGTGGAAAGAGCCATCTTCCTCTAAATGTACCCCAAATGAAGGCAGAAATTAAAAAATAAACAGAATAAATTGAATGGTACCAGACTAAAATTCAAAGACACTCACATTTAAAAAGAAAAAAAAAAAAAAAAAAAAAACAGAAGAAAGAAAAGTCATAACTTTTGAAGAAGAAAATTCACCATTAGCAGAGGTTTAGCTAATTAGTTCACCTAATGCAGGGTTTTTCTGTGTGTAGGTTTACAAATTTCAGAAAATGACCAAATTATTCCACTTATATCATTAACTTGACCCCTTCCAGAATTTGACCTCCCTAATAGATTTGTTTTATAAGATATGACATTGTGAACAGCTGTGCTATTCTTTCTTGAACTTGACTTAAAAAAAAATTGTAGATGAAAATAGGCTGGATTTACTAAAGTATGTGTATTCTTTGGTAACAGTGGGGGTGGAAGGGAGCAGAGATGGAAAATAATGTGAGTTCCTATCTGTGCAAGTCATTTGAAGATCAGGGAAGACACTGAAGTATTGCAAACATTTTGGCCAGTCAAGTGATGTAGAAAGAATTTGAAAATATCTCTACGAATTGAGTTCATTAATATAAAGAGGTAGGATTGTTGAAATGGAAAAGTCATATATCTGATGTTCTGATCTTCAATCCCCCAACCACTGGGTAGATGCTATTACATGCTCATTGCAAATGGGATATGTTCAGTCTGGTTAGTGAGGCCCTCTCCAAGATTTTACTTTTGAAAACTAAATATAAATCAGGGTTAAGTAAGACAACTTCAGAGGGAAAAATTCTCTAACTTCATTAAAGGACAGAATAATTTTCAGGCCTATTGGGAATTTAATCTGTCCCCGAAATACCTTGTGATAGATAATATTTAATGTAGCATCTCAATAATAGATAATTTGATTTAAATCTGAATGCTGGTTTACTCAAGAGTTCTGTTAATGGCAAAAGCAACACTGGATTTATAGTTGAAGTGCAAGGAGGAAAACAAATGTTTAATAGTCATGGTTTCTACCCCTACTCAATTGGGTATCAAGTTTAATCTTGTAGAAGTAGTTATGTCTAAGTGTTATTTTTCTACCTTGGCTCCACAAGGCATCTTGACTTATAATTCAGGAAAGTACTTTAGACAAGTAATAAATTGTAGCACAGAACTAAAAGCACAAATGAAAGCTATTCTTCATTTCAATTACACTTTAATACATTAATTATCTGTTTATCTGATTACTGTTTCTGATAGGCCCACCATTGTCCAACACCCCAAGCATGCTGTTCTTTTTACAAGAAGTGGAGGTATTTGGGGAGGGGAAAAAAAAAAAAAAATCAGACAACTCTGTTTCCAGCGTCTGGGGATAATTGTTACCTTTCTCCTTTTCAACTTTAAAAGAAAGCAGTGTCTATTTTGCTCAGGGCAGCTGTTTAAAGCTCCTGCTGTTACAATCTTTTCAATCTGAGTAGATTTAGAATCACTTTAAAATGATTATTGTATCCCACTAAGCCTTTGGTTGCTGCTAAGGTCCATGCACAGCATAATTAACCCAGGGAACATGTGTTCACACATATACACAAACATGTATTGTACATGGGTGATTCTAAATAATTTATTTTACCCTAAGAAAAAATGTAGATAAATCTTTTGCGGAGAATGTAACATTAGCAGGCTCAGCTACAATAACAGTTATTAAAATATTTGGCCTTAAAGATCTGAATTCATAATTTGAAAATTCTAAAAACAATTTTCACTTAAAACAGACTTTCGGAAGCAGATACATTCTTTTACTTTACTTTGCCAAGCATATGCTATGATACAATCCTGGGCTATTAGCATAGAAATTTTGCTTCAACAGTTTAAAAAAATCATGTACACCAAACTATGGGAACATTGGCGATATCCTTAATGTTTTGTAAAGATTATCTTTTTCACTTACTTAAGGTTCATGAAATTAACTAAAATCAATATTTCGAAAATATGTTTTTCGGTCCAGAGTTTGAATGATGAGAGATGCACATCTCTTATTAAATGTGTAATTTTGACCTGGCAATATTGGTGTAATTTTCCATTAGAACTACAATTAAAATGCATTTTGATCCCAGTTATAAACACTGGTTTCCTTTAGCTGCTTTCTCAGTTGATTTAGATTTTCCTTAGCAACCAATGCACAGCCTTCCCCACCCTTTTATTCCTCTGAATGTTTATTACCTGTTGAAATCTTGTTGGCTTGCAGAAGTGGAAGCCAGGAAAGGAATAAACATACAACTAAATGCTTGATAGTTAATCAATAAGCAAAGAATTTTCTCCTTCAGTAATTCACTGCCCTGTAAACTCTGACTCTTCTCTCCTTCTAGGAAAAGAAATGAAAAGATTCTACTTTCTACAAGATCAAAAACCTCCAATCAACACAACACACTGAAAGAGCATAAGGAACATGCTCTCATTACTTATCATGAATTACTGATCTAGTATATTTTAACAAAATTGCTAATCAGTTTCTACTATACAAAGGGACCAAGTGACAAGGTCTTTAAATTTAGTTATTACTTTATTTTATTGATTCTTTTTAGTTATACATGATAGTTGAATCCATTTTGATATATATAATTATATATGCATGGCATATATCTTATTCTAATTAGGACCCAGTACCTTCCTCTTCCCTTTCCTCACCCTGTTTCCCTTTCCTCTGTTGATCATGCTACCATTTAAGGTCTGTGAATTTAAACATATGTCTCTATTTTCAAAGTTTCTCAGAGGTAAATTTTAAAAAATTTCATTATATTGGTTCTTCCTGTGATGGAACACCCACTTTCCTGGAGAACTAATGTCATTTCTAGAAAGAAGCACAATTCATTCAGAATAAAGCTGATGCATAAGGTGACAGGACTAACTTGTAGTAGCCAGGGGTATGTTAAAATATACAAATGTCAGTGTGATATGGGTACCGACTGATCAGAATCAGAGCCAGTGTGCCAGCTGCAGTGTAGGATTCAGGAGTCTAGAGACCTGTGCTAGGTCAGGTGCTGCCCTTCCTTGCTGGTTGGCAGCAATTCACAGGAGTCCTCAGGAAGGAGTTGGGGTCTCTGGGGCACCAGTACCTTTAGGAGACTCAGTGGAAGCTGGTCAATAACAATTGTAGTATTCTGACTGGGTTGGATATTATTTCCCTAAGTGTCACTTTCAATAAAATCAGAGGTAACTAACAAAATACTGTGTGATCATGACTCAGAAACTGGTACTGATCCTTATTCTAAAGAGCTACAATATTGTTCTCTCCAAAGTCAGCAAAACCCGAATAATTGGCAGCTTCCTCAGGTGGCGGTTTTGAAAGTCTACACTCACTTGGTATAAGTTCTGGTATGTTTATTTATAAACGTCTTATTACTTTAAATTATCGCCTCATGTAAGAGAAGTCCAGCGCCTTGAAGTGTTATAATTTTGAGGGGAGGTAAGGTAAATATACATGAAGCAATTAAGAGAACGATGCAATAAAGCAGACAAGTCTCAATCCTAGAATTTTTATGATTCTTAGGTTTCTAAATGCTATAATAAATGAGAAATGGGAGACACACATGTACACATTCCGCTAAGGAGCCCAAGCAAGTAGGTGGAAACTGAATAAGCAATTAGTCATTATTCATCACTGTATCTTTTAGTTCCTTTCAGGTACTTTTAAAAGTCAACTTCAGAGGGATTAATATGAAGGAATCTTTTCACTCATGCAATTGAAAATTTGGGAAAACCTCTGATTTTAAACATAGCTTAACCAGGATTCAATGATATCTTGGGATCAGTGTTTCCCTTCTGGAACATGGTTCTTGTGTGCAGACTCTACTGTCTCACAGACCACTGGCGAGGAAAATGGCTGCTGTAAATGTATGTAGTTCCATATGCTCTAGTTAACAAGTTGGGGTAAAAATTCTGAATCTACTTTCCTGATAGTTCAAACTAGTGTCTGCAAGGGCCTTGTTGGCCGAGCCTAGGCCCTGATCCTGTCTCCCTGTGGCCAGGTGGGTGGAATGCCTGCGTTGGCTTGGGCTATAGCAGCTTCTCAGACTTCAATGGATATGATAAATATTCTGATGAGCCTGTCAAAATGAAGATTTTACTCAGGAGATTTGGGACAGGATGTGAGATTTCAGCATTTCTAGGAAGCTCCCAGTTTGAGTAATAAGAATGTAAGGCTCACAATTTGGCACTTAATCTAGGGAAAAATCAACTTCATTTAAACCAGATAAAATAAAGGGATGGTGTGGATTCTCAAGAGAAAATTAAAGTCTATTGCTTGAAGTAAAGCATTACAAATTAAATTAAAAAGTACATTTTACACACCACACACAATATGTACATGTACATGTATACCAATGCATTTCACATACATATATATGCATCAATATATTTCACCTACTGATTTATATATATTGATTATATATATAATTTCATATATTTTATATATATATACATATATATATATATACCCACACACACACACACACATATATTCTATTCTGCATGTTATCCATCCAAAAAGCGTCTTTTACTAAGCAAAGCCTTTGATAGTACTGCTAACATGTTTGAATAGTCCATCCATGCCACCTGGTATTTTCTTTGGTTTGAATAATCTTTAAAGAGTCCATCATTATCTATACTTCTCATGTAACTCTTTTGAAAAAAAATCGATCCATGCCATTTCTCTTCCCTACAAAAGCCCCGTGATGAGGAAGCAGTCTAATGGCCCCTATCCTACAGAAGAGACTGTTGAGAAGAACTTGGCAAAACCTTTCTGGCACAAAAAGCAGGGATACCCTGTGGCAGGTGCCATGGGCACCACTTGAGATTCAATCAGTGCCATTTCCTTAGTTTTCAATGAGCACACAGGAGACGTTTAGAAGGTTCACAATAACAGCCCTGTGGCCGGCTGACATGAGAACTCTCCTGAAGTTTATCTGAACTTGCAAGGCCAAGAGAGGTTTTTAGTTGTCACAATGATGACAAAGGTAGCACTGGATCTTTTTTTTTTTTTTTTTCTGAATGCATGTATTTACTGGCTTGTGTCAAATATCAGAAGAATTTAATAGGCCATAATTGTTCCCATTGGCACCTACGGTAGGAAAATAAACCACTGGCAGAATACCCTTATCTTCCAGCAAGGCTGAATATCTACATAAACAAGAGGAAGCCTTGCCTCCTTTCACATGAGGCATCTGAATAGAATAGGGGAAAAATATGTACCTTTTCTAATACCACGTGTAGACCTAGCTCATATTTATACAGTAAATAGTGGACTAGTTACTATTAATTTCCACTTTTGTTTTCTTCACATTCTAAGGAGTTGACATACTCTCTTGTTTGAATTTGCCATCACTGGGTATGTTTTTAGTTTGACTGGGTTATAGGTCAGAGCCAAAGAAAGCATAAGCATACTTTCTATACTCTTCCTTGGGCAAAGAAAAGCTATTGAGTTCCATTTTTCTCTGCGAACTAAAGGTATTTTATAATCTACCAAGAGAATTTTAAAAGGATAGGAAACAGTGGCAAGTTCACTTATTCCCCAAAGAATGAAAATGTAGTACCACGAAGTCTTCTATGCATAAGATTATATGCTATGTGTATTATATGCTATGCATAGCACCTAAATGTGGCCTTCAATGATACTTACATGTCATTCATTCATCCATTCACTTATTCATTTCTAATACCTTTCGTTGGGTAGCTTCCCTGTGACCAGTGCCATGTTCGATGATACAGGTCTAAAAAGATATGGGTACAGAACTATAAAAGATGTGATCCAGGTCTCAAGTTGCTTAGCAACTCTCAGAGAGGTCATATCAGCAAAGACCTGATCAGCACTGTGTAAAGGCATTTATTAAGCTCTGCTATAATTCCCCACCAAAAAACAAAAAACAAAAAACAAAAAAAGAGAGAGAGAGAAAGTGACCATTCATTGTAAACATGATGTGCATAGACTCTTTCAAACTGTGCCAATCACCCAGCAGGTGCCTGATACCTTAGTTTCCTTCCTTTCTCTTTAGATATTTATGCAAAGAGAGGAGCAGGAAGAAAGTACAACAAATCTCTTAGTTCTCTTCCAGTTCTTGGATTATGAGGAGAGTTCTTTCTCTAGAGGGTTTGCAATAACTTCACTGGCTCTGAGACTCACATCTTTTCCCTCTCCTGCCTGCCTTCTGTTTTCCCTTCCTTCTTCTATTCCTCCTTGTTTCATTCTTTTTTCCTTTATCATTTATTGACTACCCAAGTCCAGTTATTATACACTGGAAATTCTATGGAAGGACTGTACACAGACTCATAAGAAAAAAAAAAATCACTCCAAGATTCTCCTCTCATGCAGTTACTGAAACATGATTTGAATATGCAATGACCACTGACAGATGGATTGAGATTACTTGCTGAAGACATAAGGTGAATTAATTTTAACTTCCCTCTTTTAACAGTCATATATGACAGGTAGAGAATGCACATCTCACTTTCTCCATTTGTCTTTTGTTGTTGGAGAGAATCAAATTATTTCAATTGCAGGTGGAGACAGCATTAGCTTTGCTTCTTTAGCTTAAACTTAAGTCTACAAAAGCCCTGAGTAGGAGTGTCAAGTACCTTACAGGCCTCAGCAATGATTTTCCTGTAAATGAGGAATGCTGGCTGCTCTATCCCTGAGGTGTAGGGAAGGGAGAAGAATTTCCGCAGGACAGTGGTGGTGTGATTTTCACTCTGGCATACAATAGCATCTGGGAAGCACAGGATGCCTGGAGTTGGGAGACTCAGATTCCAGCATGATTCTTTCTACCTAGGACTACTGTTTTTTACAGGAACAGGGTAATTTATTCTCCTCTTTCACTATTATACCCTTTTAGAAAAGTGGGAGGTATTATCTCCACAATGTCATTTACAGTAATGCTAAAAGGGTGACATGAATTAGGATGCGTGAAATGGACATGAAAGTAAAAAAAATCACACTACAAAGTCAAGGGATCTCAAAGAGGATTAAATGGACAGAAACTGAACTAGTTAAAATGGCAGCGACAAATCGAGCGCAGTTGGGATGGAGTCATTAGTTTTTCAATTGGCCTCTAAGTTATTTTCCGTACTATCCTCTGTGACAAAGTTAGTTAACTATGTAATATTCTTCAGTTTTTTCTACAAAGTTTGTTTTTAAAGTAATCATGGGTAAAACAGGAATTTATTTTAATAGTGAAAAAATTATATATAAAGAGCACAGTTTTTCCTCATTAGCCACAGGGGACATTCTGTACTCTGTTTATGTTATTATTGTTACTATTAGCACTTACTTCCGCGGGTAACAAGCAACTTTTAAGCGCTGCTCGGGGACAGCTGTAAGCCAAACGCCCCAGCCGCTTGTCCTTTCTGCTGAATGTCTACAAATGCAGTGTTATGACATGTAAGAACATCACCCGAACTTCCTTTCAACTGAGAAAGCTCAGGACAGCAGAAAACGAAGCGAATCCACCAGAATCCTCTCCCTTACTGTATACAGTATCTCGCTCTGATTAGAGCCCCATGGAACGCTGGCAGGGACAGCAACAGCTGTTTTCTGTCTTTTCATTCCCTGCTCCTATTAATGTTATTTCAATTGTGTTATGGGCTGCACTTTAGATCTAAAAAGAAACATTTAGTTTTATTTGAATGTTAAATGATTAATGGCCCTCTAGTGCAGTTGTCTTCTCATAATTGCCACAGAGTAAGCTGCAATTTACTTTAAAAATTCAGACCTCTGTACACTGTAGAGAGCTATCGACAGCTCAGGCACTGACCACTCTGTTGAAAATTCACTGTTGTTAATGTGTTCATTTTCTAGCATTCGAATGGGGCCGTTTCTGAAAATTTTCAAATAAATTAAGTCAAACGAGAGTCTGAAATCTTTATCCTGGAAGAACGAAGGTACTGCCACATTGCTGGTGCAGTGCTGGGTGTGTCCCGAGAAGCTGAAGATGCAAAGGGGCTCTGAGAGGGGTTCATATCAATATGAAGACTGACTGGATTGAGCCTCCGTGTTCTTCAAAAGGAATTCTTGCATTTCATCCCAGAGCTGCACACAGCTGTGCACCAAAGGGGAAGGAAGTAGTTATGCGCTCCTATCATGTAATCAGGAAAAGGTGCCTGTAAGTAGTAACAGGACCATGTGAGTTTTACATTCCTCTTTTTTATACAGCTAAAATCCTCACATCCCAGTGAGAGTCGGAATAGCAGCCCAGATAAAACACACAACTCCTAAAATATAGATGTTTACATTTTTATAATGGAAAAGGACAGGGTGCTTTGCTTTCCAAGGTTTCGGCAGTAAGTCTTGAGATAAGTTTGTAGTGCTCGCCTTCCTTTTTTGGCAAATACAAATACATTAAAGAATAAAGTTGCTCAGCATTCCTATACACTTGGTATGACAAATGAAGAAATGGATAAGGGGATAAAAATTGACATTATCAAACCGCAGTGCCTGAGAGTTACTGAGATAGCACTGTCTGTCAGTTTGTTGTGTTTTTCTTAAGTCTTCTGGCTAAAATGTTTTCTAACTTGTCTTGGCCAATTTTGGGCCACACTGAATGTTAAATAAACTATTATTTAATCAAATACAGGCATATTAGTCTCACTCCTGCTGACAACTTCAATTAGAATATTTTTGCTTGTTAAAAAAAAAAAAAAACCCTCATGATCTTTAAACTGTTAAGGCCTCTGAACAACATCTGGTAACAATTTTGATATATCCAACCATCAAACTTCTATCTCCGTGAAGTGGTTTATCCAGATTTGTTTTAATTAGACCGCCTTTCTAACTTCACATGGCTTTCAAAAGGCAGACTCACTCAGATGTTGTAAGCTGTAAACTTACTGAAAGGTTCAGAGCTGTAATTAGAGCTTCACCAAGGTGGACGACGTCCGTTTATTAGCTAGATAGTGAGGTTAATTCAGTTGCCTCTTAAACAAGGATGATGAATTATTTCTAACTTTAGCCCACAGGCCTTTAATTTTATAAAGTTCACAGGTGCTCTTAAGCACCTTATTCTTGGTGTTCACACCAAAGTTTGGGTCCAACCTTGCCATGGAAGTCCATATCCAAAAGTCCACATGCATTTCTATGCTTGGCTGCCCCCAGTTCAGGTCTGAAAGTTTCCTATTTACACTAAATTCCAGTTTGAGAAACCTATCACCAGACAGACAAGATTGGGCAGAGTGGGACATACTCCAACAATGAGTATAAAAATAAATCTGCTTGTAGGTCCCTTTTAATTAGGCGATTTGCCTCCATCAACCTGTAAGATGCTGTTTCAGTGAGAAAGTATACTTACCTTGGGTGTTCGTTTTTAATATATTTGCCTTCATATAAAGCTTTGGGAGTATAAAAATCTCCCCTCATTTATTTGCATCACAGGCACAGATTAAAGGCAAAAAGTAATGTGGAAACTTAAGCTATTATTTTATGAGGTAACTATTTTAAAATCCACTGGGAAAATAATGAAAAATGGCCTCATTATTCTGTTTTTTTGGTGAACTAGGCTTTATTCTACCAAGCAAGGTCTCCCAACCAAGTGTGTGTGTGTGTGTGTGTGTGTGTGTGTGTGTGTGTGTGTGTTTGAGGTGGATACTGGCCTGTGGCTTTTCTCCACAAGTTTTTGATGTATTTCCCTTTGAAGCACTTGCCCAACTTTATAGCTTTTATTATTATAAAACTTCTTCACAAATACAGAAAAATAGGGAGGATCTTAAAGCCCAAGAATCGAAGTGTAATGCTAATATTTGAAACTTTTCTGGGTAAGAGATGATTGTGGGAGCTTTATTATTTAGTCTACATGATTCAGTGCATGTGGGTATTTGGAAACACTTGGAGGACTGACTTCAAATGTCATATTTAGATTCAATGGCATTATATAAACAGTCAGATCCTCTGCATAGTTGACACAATTGTAGGCGGCAACAAACATTTTTACCCATCAATTTTCAGAAGGAAAAAAAAAAAATACATCTAATTTTCTATTTTTGCTTGTAAATGTGGGAGAAAAGTAGGAAAGAATTTTCACCTAAAATCTGAAACTGTAGTGAGATTTATACTAATTTCCTCCTGGTAAAAATAGACAATTTCACTAATATATGAGCAATGTACCTAAGAAGTTTTTTCTTACTGTAAACCAGAATTATCTTCCTGGTGAACACAGGGCTGTGCTTGGGCAGCAGGTGTGTGTTTGTACGTGTGCATGTGTGTGTTGAGGAGCACAGGTTTACACAATGTAATACCAAAGAAAACCTAATTTAAAATTGTCAACATTTGAAAACAGGATGATTGCACATAAAAGTCCACGTTTTCCTAGGTTTGCTCATTGCTGCAAAATCTAGTATTACTAGGTTCATTTTCAAATGGTGAGGTGGTTGTAACTGCTGTCCCTTTTAGAAGTTGCACTTGCCATCTTGAAGACCTCTTAGCCCTGACATTTACACGACCTGTTTGGCTCCCATGAGCACTTAATTTTACACTATAACTTTTGAGCCCTTTGACATTACACTAGGCCTTTTCCATCTGCACTGCCTTGGTCGCTGGAGCCTGCCTGCCTGGGCTCAAATCCCTCCTCTCACACAAATTAGATGCATAACCTTGGGAAAGTTGCTTTAAGTGCCCTCGATGACATTTCTTTATATGAATAAGTATATTACATAATAGTACCAACCTCATGGGTTGGCATAGGGAGTAGAGGAGTTAATTCAATGCTTGGATAATGGTAAGAACTCAAGAAATGTTAGTTATCACACTTCCAATTTCAGACCTCAGTCCTTCCTCAGACTCCAGCTCAGCAATCCTACACTTGCCATGATTGCTGACACCACTGTTTGGATGATAACCTAAGAGGTATCTCCATTCCTAAAATATCTGTAAATAAATATTCAACTTGGATATTCTATTATCTTTTGAAATATGGATTTATAATACCTTTAATGTAGATCTAAAGTATACACCTTTCCTCTTCCCAAATGTTTGTTTCCCATTAGTCAGAAGACAACATGGCCTTCCCCATTTGGTCTAGTTTACTACCACCATCTAGTCTTCCCACCAAGTCCCTCCATTCTCCCTCCTTTGCTCCACCACATAGGTATACAAGTCATCTACACAGATGCTGGTTTTTATGTTCTCTGACAGGGAGTGACCAGGGCCCAACACTGTATACACAGTGGAGCAGGTGCTCAGTAAATTTTTGTTGACTGAATGAATGAATTAATTAATTAACAGTAAATTCAACGAATTAAAGTACTTTCCATCAATTGTTTTGGTCCAGTCTGAACCACTTCTTCTATCTCCCCATTCTAAGACATCCTTGTCTCTCTTACATCTTCTCATTTCATTTTTTGGTAGTTCTAACATTTTCACATATACCCTTTTATAAGTGTTTGTACTCATGATTAAATCTCCCACCAGACTGGGAGCATCAGGAGGGCAGAAAGCACACATTTTCTCTTTGTTTTTGTCATTTTCCAAAATGCTTTGCAAATCATTAGTGCTCAATTATTCAACCAAAGGATACTTCCTCATCTCCAAACTCAATAACTGGTTAAAGAAATAATCTTTATGCCACAAGTGGTTTCTTTACTTTTCCATTATTCAGTGTGACTTCCCTGTCTTGAATTTGGCACAAACTTCAACGACTTCCTCTACCATAGTCATTCAGTTGCTAAGTCCTGTTGAGTCTTTCTAGAATCAATGTTTTAGAAGTTGTACAAGCTGCCCTCACTTTTTTTCCAATCCACCAAGCACATCATATTTCTAAAGTTCTGAAGATAATCTTACTAATAGCGTTTTCTTGTAAGAAACTGCTATCCTTTTAAAACCCAGAGGATGCCTTCACATACACACACACACACACACACACACACACACACACACAGGAGAATATGTTTAGCATAAAGGTTCCATAAGTAACTTTCTGTTTTTCCTTTAGAACATTTTTTTTCTTCCTTCAAACACTGATCACTTTTAAATTCTTAGTTTTCATAAAAGCACTGTGAAATGGACCATTTTGGCTTGCACATACATGGAATATGGGCTGCAGTTTGTCTTGACTTGCAAAGTGTTTCTTTACCAAGTTCATTCGGAATGTAAAAATGTGGTCCACGGGAATATTTAAAATGCTCTGATAAGTCTTTTCAAACTATTTTAGAAACATATTTAGATACAAAGAATGTTCTGTGTATAAGTTACTTCTTTATGTTTATTATTCTTTGTTTATGCCACAAGGAAAAAAAATTTCTTTTTTATCAGACCAAAAAACAGCAGCTCCCCCTGATCCCCACAACTTCACCTGTGCCAGGTGCTTCCAATTACCTGCTTCCACCTGCAGGACCTCCTCTAGTGTAGTGAGATTGGTTCCTGTTTCAAAAACAACCAGGAAATGACCTGGGCCTGAGGCAGAAGGCTGCTTCACAGAGAAGCAGGGATCCTCCATCAATTCAGTTTCCTGCTTGTTTTTTCCTTCTCTGAAATTCTTGGTTCCCCACTGCTGGCATGGTTTCTGATAACTTGTATTTTTGAGTTCCTGGCATTTACATCACATCTGCATCTTCCCAATGTCAGCTGTACCATGCATCTCTGTCTCTCCATGGTTTTTCTTGTTCTAGAATCTAGAATCCTTGAATGTTTGAACTAAAGAATTTTCAGAAGATGCTTATCAACCCAGGAAAGTTATGAGGATTACAAAATCTCATTCTGATGAAGAATTACAGATTGGGTTGGATTTTATTTATTTATTTATTTTTTTGTCATTTTAGGTGAATTTTACATAGTACAACTGAGTGGAATCTGCTTTCTAAAGTTACCAATTTGAACTTCCTTTCTCTATACTCTGCTGTCCTTCTATGCTTCAAGTTTAGTATCCCTACCTAGTTTTTTTTTGCTTTTTGATATTAAGATATTTGGGATGGGAAATTTCTTTATTTTTCAGTAATGTTTCTCGAAGTGTGATACATATTCCACCTTCAGTACAACCATCCAGGAGTACTTATTTAAAAATTTAAATGATTTATTTCTGTCCCATCCAAAACCCACTGAACCTGAGCTGCTAGTTTTGAGATTCAGAAATCTGCATTTTTATTAAGGTCCCCTAAAGTAATGCTCAGGAATGCCTGGGTTCGAGGGTCACATCCAGCCTTTAGCTCCAGCTGGATTATGACCTTCTGGGTTCTGCTGAGTTCTTAACCAAACCTACTGATAACACCTTTGCCCCAATCCTGCTCCCAAGAATTTTAGTACTGCAATGGAAACACAAGACAAAATGGAGTTTCCCTGATTTGATACTGAAAGAACTAGAGAGTAATGAAATTTCACATGTATAAACACCACTTAGCAGTTTAGACAGATTTTCTGCCTATATGTTGGTCTTGGTTTATTTGATTTTTTTCACTAATCTACAAAAAATTTTAAAAGAAGTGCCTCATTTATGCCCTTCAGAAGCTCACAGGCTAATAAACCTTTGATTAAAAGAAATAAACATTATAATAAATAGGCAAAAAGCAATAAAACATTATGCCCAGGTAAAAATGTGAGCACAAACAATTGTCACTTAACTGACTTGGGGTTCCTGCTGGAATACATTAGCCTTTCTAAAAAAAATCTTAAATAAATCTAGGTTTCCTTTAGGGGATAATATTACAATTATACTTTAGAAACAGTTTGATTTTCTTGAATGTCATATTCTAGATATGTCAGAAGACATGTCAGTAGCATCATTCAAAAATAATCTGAATTTTCAAAAATACACAAGTGTTTTCACTGTCAACTCTTCTGATTAAATACTTAGAAAAGTAGAAATTTGTGTTTGATGTCATCTACTATGAAATCACTGTATAGAGCTCAGAATCCATTCGTTTACTTTCATAATTGTTGTCAAAGTTAAAATGTACTAAATCTTTGAAAACAGAAACTAAAATGTCTCAACTTTCTAAATCACATAAAAGAGAATACATTTTATGCTTGCTTTGCAGGCCTCTGATGTCTTTTCCTTTCAAGTATGCTAAATTACTGACTTGCCACAATGACTAACATAAAAGAACCAAGCAAAATGCTGTTCACTTATCAAAGAAGATATATAGACTCATTATAACAAAGTGCAATTAATTTTCATTTATGTAAACTAAACAACGATCCTAGTGAGAACCACCTCAGTCATGCACCAAACCTTTGTTTAGGAAGAGTCCAAACAGAAAACAGTTTCACAGAATTTCATTGGTATATTTTATTCTTTTCTACCAACCACATTGTTCATATTTCTTTAGACGTTCTCATTATTCTTCTGATGTTTGAGAAATGACAAAATGAGAGAAGAGGAATCTGATAAAGATATAGCATGGCACAAAAGCTATAAGGATAATTGCCTTCACAAATGTAGTTCAGCTCTCATCTCTCCTAATTAGCCTCATTACCATACTTTAAGACAGACTAGCAGTCACTCAAGACCCTGTTCTTTTCTGTCAGAAGGAGTGCTGACAGCCAAATGGACAACAGATGGAAAAGTACCCTCTTTCCAGTTATTCTTCCATGGTCTAGGACTCTGGTAGAAAATGCAGGCCAGAGAAAGCTTCCTGAACTCCAGTGCTCAAATAAGTGTCTCTTAAGGCAGGAACAGAACAATGCACTCGAGATGTCTCTCTCATCCCCCCTTTTCGTCACTTGGAGAGTTTAGGTCATACATTTCCAGGGTTTCCTCTAGGAATTTTGGTTGTTTTCTAAAAGAATCTAAAAAGTATAGTGAACACACTAATTCTGCTAGACAGCCTTACTTATTGGACCTCTTCACCATTAACTACAATGAAATTCTAACACTTGGATGCCCCATGTTACTAATTTGCCCTTGACATAATCGCGATGTGTCCAGACTTCACTGATCACCCTTTGAAAGGAAGTTTTCAACAGGGATTTTTAAAAAACTGTCAAGTCATACTTGTTTACAACACAACTGTCAATATAGATGCTTTTGCTATAGGAAAAACACCATGCAACATATAAAAGAAGAAACCTCTGGAGTCAGGGTTGTGATTCTTTTCTCATTTCTAAAAGCCACATATATTTTATTTTCTGATTAACTGAATTTCTAAAACTAAATTTTGGCATAATTTGAAAGGTATATTCAACTCATTATAATATTGGGAAAGGCAGTTACTTGATTCCAGTAGTCACAATTAATGATTAGTTTCCTTCATTTGAAAGTAAGCGAAATGTTTCAGTTACTTTAAACAATTTACTATTAAGTACTTTGATAGTACTTTCAAGGCTCACTTTTTAATATAGTAACAGAAACCTTTCTTTTTTCCTGATCACTTTTCCAGTTCTCTAAAGAGGATTTTTGCTAGATTTTATTTTGCTTTTGCACTGCAAAACCCATGATGCAATTTCAATGGCAACAAAATTAGGGAAATGGATTTTCTGCACTTTGCAGTTTGGGGAAACTAACAGTCCATTCAGCGTGACTGCAAAATACCCTGAAGGCCAATATTTACTAAGCATGGCACACACACAGGAGCCTTGTTAAAAATCCACAACAAATCTCTCATTGCAAACAAATCCAAAGGCTTCAGAGCTTCTGCAACTGTCTGAGTAATGTTGATTCTGACAGCAGAAAGCTGCGCTCTTACTAATCCAGCAGCCAGCTAGAGGTCTGTTGGCCCCACACCAAGATTTCATGATTTCTTTCCCGTATTCTCTGCTGCACATTCCTTTTATAACAACCTACCAGAGATGAAGAGCATAATATGAAAGGTGAGGTTTTCTAATCTGCCCGTTTAAACACCAACTAGCTGTTGAACTGGATCAGTCCAATAAAGGCATAAATAATTAATGCTGGATTGCCATCAGACTGTTGGAGGAAAAATAAGGTTCAGCGGCATTCCCAAATAACAGGAAATACTTTGAACTTCACACATAACACTTTAAAATTCATGTTGCATTTCCTTGGCAATGCCAAAGCAATATGTGGTTTGAAGAAAAGACACACAGGCGTGCGCACACACACACACACACACACATACACACACACACACAAACACAAGGAGATGCTTGGAAGAGTTTAAAAGTGAGGGTATTGCTTGTTGGAAAAAAATGAGAGTATACAGGAATGCGATATAACGACACGCAGGCCTGTCCTG